>NC_133101.1:52955266-53704487 GCF_022965805.1 Primulina eburnea
TTGCTTATATTTATAAAAGTATATTCAGAGACATGCACTGATAGGCTATGTGTGTTTGGACAAAGAAGCCTGAAAATTAGCAAAGGCAGGAGAAACTGGCTCTGCTTGGTTTGTAAAAAACTCGGCATAACTGACCGTAATAGAACAGATCACGTCAACAATCAAGACACAGCATACCCGTTAAGCACCTGTTAGTCTTGAAACTCTCGAATCCATATATATCCAGCACTCCGATTAAACACTTTGAGTTGGGATCTTGACCAATTGAACTATTGATTTTATCCACAAGCCTGGAATATGACAATGAATAAAACATGTGATTTTCAACACATGCTAGATATTAATGAAGCAACTAGAAAATGCAAAATAAGCTATCATAAAATAAAGTCCAGTGAAGCACCTCTCTTTAAACCATAAAGAAAAAGTTTACCAGTCAAACAATCTGGAGTAAACAATTTTGGCCAAAGCATCTCTACTGCCCGTAGCAGACTCTGGGTCCAACTCTTTGGTGATGGTTTCGTCACGTAGTCACAATTACACGTCTGCAGAGGGAATCCTCCAAAGCCTTTGCATCACACCTACAAAATGCTTAAACTTTAAAAGCAGAATATCAATGAATCTCAGTAAAGAATAGAGAGAGACAATGACATGGTACAACAGTTCTCGTCGGTTAGCAATAGCTCAAATATAATCAAATTACATAAACATCTCCGCTGCCGTTTTTAAGTGAAACCGAGATTTTTCATCTTTAGGCATGGATGAATCGATTTCCTTTCCCTTCGCGAATTCAATGTTCCCAAGGTGAAGGATTGCAGCAATAACTCGAAATATTCCCTCCTGAGTAACCAAATATTAAAAATGAGGAAGCAAACGTATATGAAGTCTTTAGATGATTTTGGATGCTGAAATACTGCAGTTGATACCTGTTCCTTGGAACTGATTCCAACAGTATCCATAGCCTTCCTGGTCAATAAATATTCTTTGGAATCATCAACACCCTCTAGTTCATAACAATTCGACTGGTTCAAATAATGAAATGTTCTTGGATTCCCCAATTTGTATTTTTTAATCTCCTGAGAAAAAGGAAGAATAAAATTCATGTACAAGAAAATCGAATTGGCCAATTCACATAATGATTTTTTGTTTATAAGTTTATCTTTGTATTTTTTTTTGATAAGAAACATTATAATTTAAAAATATAGAAGTTCAGAGTTACACAACATTATGCGGACAAGATATCCGCTACAAGAATTCCGGTCAATGAAAAATAAAATTCCAATCCCTATATAACTGCGATACACCAAGGTGTTTATAGTCTTCTTGTAAAATCGCCCAACTAGCCACTCTCAATTTAATTTTGTCCCATAGCTCCTCGACCGTGTCCTCCTTGTCTTCGAATATCCTTTTATTCCTTTCCATCCAAATAGACCATATTATGCAATGTACTATAGTGTACCAGAACCGCTGATTTTTCCTGTCATTATGTAAGCTCGGTTCGATTATGAACATGTCTTTAGACTTCTCCGGCATTACCCACATCAATTCCAGCTCCTTTATCGCCTTATTCCAAATCTGTTGACTGTAATGACAGTGTAAGAGCAAGTGATCTTGATTTTCTTCAGCACAACAACACAAACAACACCAAAGAGGTCTTAAAGCACATGTAGGCCATCTTCTTTGTATCATATCGCAAGTCTGAATTTTCTCCAACGCCACAATCCACGAGAATACTTGCACCCTTGGCGGGACAGGTATTTTCCAAATATTCAAGAATAAAGAAGTATGAAAAGATTCATGCGACTGGAAAAAAGAATCATAAAAAGACTTCACCGAAAAAATCCCCGAGGAGTCCCCCAACCAGATTTTGTAGTCCTCTACCCCTATCTCAATACGAACATTTTGTAAGACGCCTAGCAACTCGGTAAACTCACACTCTTCTTGTACAGTCAAATTCCTCCTAAATCTTAAGTCCCAGCGATGATCCCCTGCCCCATCCCTAGTGGCAGTCTCTACGAAATTTGAGACTGTTTTATTTTTAAGACTTGAGATTGCAAACAGAGAAGGAAAACGAATGAAAAAAGGTACCCCTCCCACCCACTCATCTTCCCAGAAACGAATAAATTTCCCCTCCTTTAACACCCCTCTAACTAATCGATTGAAAGCCGGGAACGATTTAGAAATTCCTTTCCATGGACTTTTGTAAGTGGAGATCCCAGCTAACCCCAAATCCCAACCATTGTCATTAGAACCGTGAATGCTCAAAATAACTTTCTTCCACATAGCCCTCTTATCCACCAAACCTCGCCACCACCATTTGCCGAGCAACGATTTATTTCTGAGTTGAATATTACCCACTCCCAGCCCTCCCTTCGCCAACGGTTTACACACTTGATTCCATCCCACCACATGACAATGTTTCTCACCGTCCGGTCCGTCCCACAAGAAGTTTCTCATTAATCTTTCCATAATAATCCCCACCTTATTCGGTACTCTGAAAATGGACATATAGTAGGATGGAAGTGCACACAAAACAGCCTTGATCAGCGTAAGCCTCCCTCCCCTTGATAGAAAAGATTTTTTCCAGCAGGCTAGTCTTCTTTTCATATTCGATAAGACCGGATCCCAAAATTCCATTTTCAAGGGATCTCCTCCCAACGGCAGTCCCAAATATTTAATCGGAAATGTTCCTTTCTTACACCCAATGTTACTGGCCATTGCATCTGATTCCTCTTCATCAATAAGCAAACCCACAATCATGCTTTTATCCATATTTATCTTCAGACCCGAGAGCTGGCAGAATACTTTGAGAAGTTCTAAAATTTCCATCAAGTGCCGACCTGAATTTGCGAAAAAAATAGTGTCATCTGCAAATTGTAAGTGAGTTATTTCTTCATGATTCCTACCAACTTCAAAACCTCTAACTTTTCCAACAATCATGGCTCTATCTACCATTCTTCCCAGAACATCTATTACCAAATTAAAGAGAAGGGGTGAGAGCGGATCCCCCTGCCTAAGACCACGCTCCCCTTTAATTTTCCCCCTCGGCCTTCCATTAATAAAAATTGAATAAGAGACACTGGAAACGCAACCCATTATCCACTTCCGCCACTTTACCCCGAATCCTTTCTTCATCAATACCCAATCCAGAAATTTCCAGTCAACACTGTCATATGCTTTTTCCAAATCCACTTTAAACACCCATCCATCCTTTTTTCTCCTTCGATAAAACTCTACCACTTCATTGGCGACTAAGCAACAGTCCAATATTTGTCGACCTTTAATGAAAGCACATTGGTTTTCTTCGATTGTTGCACTAATGACTTTCCTCAATCTATTCGTCAATACTTTTGCCAAGATTTTATATAAGCTCGTAATTAAGCTAATAGGTCTGAAATCCTTTATCCTCGTGGCTTCCTTTTTTTTCGGTATTAGACATATATATGTCTCATTTGTTAATCCGTTGACCACTCCATTTCTGTAAAATTCATTTAGGACTCTTAATAAGTCCTCTTTGACCGTTGCCCAATTGTGTTGATAAAATGCCATTGTGAATCCATCTGGGCCCGGTGCTTTACAGCCATCACTTTCAAAAACCGAAATTTTTATCTCATCCTCAGAAAATGGAATCTCCAACTCTTGTGATTGCGCTTGATCTATCGCACACCAGTCCAACCCTCTAAGTTTTATAACATCATCTTCAAACTCTCCCTGTCCTTCATCTCTTTTCTTATAAAGTTTCCTGTAAAAACTTATGATTTCCTCTTCAATGAGATATTCATCCGTGACTGTCAATCCATCCTCCTTTTCCACAACATCAATCACTGCTTTGGTCCTTCTGTCACTTAGTAAGGAATGGAAAAATTTTGAATTATGGTCTCCTTCTCTCATCCACTTGATTTTCCCTTTTTGACATTGAATTTGCGCCCTTCTAACGGAATTTATCTCCAACTGGATTTTCAAATTTTTCCTTTCGTCTTTCAAAGTCTCAGACCACCTTCCTGACTCTTCTAATTCATCCAGTCTACTAATGTCGCTGGTCAATTCTTTAATTTTAATATCAACATTTCCGAAAACCTCTTTATTCCAACTGGTTGCTTCCGCTTTGATTTTTTTAAGTTTTGTCATGAAATTATATCCCTCCCACCCTTGGGGAGATCCACAATTCCACCATGTGTTGACCATCTGTTTGAAGTTCGGGTGTGATAGCCATGCATTTTCAAATCTGAAAGGTGTAGGTCCCCACCGCAGAATACAAGTGTCAAACAATATCGGATTGTGGTCGGAGGTGATTCTAGGTAACACCCTCTGTCTGTAATTCTGGAACATTTCTTTCCAACCCTTGGTGATGAGGAATCTGTCAAGACGACAGCAAATTGGATGGTTCCTGAAATTCGTCCAAGTGTATTTTGCATTCAGAAGTGGTGGATCTATTAAATTTAATTCCTCAATCAAACTATCAAAGCATCTCATACTCGTAGTTCTCGAATTACTATTCATTTTCTCTTCCATACTCCGCACCACATTGAAATCCCCTCCCAAGCACCACTTATCACCACAAATCGAATGCAGACCTGCTAATTCATCCCAGAACTTCTCTCTGTCTCTCGGTTTAACTGGCCCATAGACAGCACTGAACCACCATTTTACATCCACATTTCTGCAAATTTCTATCGAAACCGTGAAGTCTCCTATCAAATTATCACCCACAACCACCATCCTAGGATCCCATAGAACTAAGATACCTCCCGCTCTTCCCATCGACGGTAGGCTTACCCATTCAACAAATCTTGATTTCCATATGCTAGCCACAAAGTACCTGTCCACCCGCACTCTTTTGGTTTCCAGTAATACAACAACATCCGGTTTTTCAGTTCGAATGATGCTCCTAATTAATTCTCTCCTAGTCGCCGACCCTCCACCTCGTATGTTCCATGACAAAATCTTCATAAAGAAACCGAGTATCCCTTAGAATCAGAACATGTGTCATCACTGAAATCACCATCTATCTTATTAGCTTCGGTGGTCAAATTACACTTATGCTTCTTATCCCCTGCCTCACAGTTCCCCTTAGGATCCTCATCAGCATTTCCATTGCCTGTCATACATTTGTAACCCATCGGTTCCACTTCCTGGGATTCTGAATCGTTACCCGGCTTATCATCGATTAATTTAACCCCTCTTCCTAAAAAACCACTAGACAACCCCAAAGAATTGAAAGAAGATGGAAGAATACTCTGAAATTTGAAAGTTTGATTGAGAAAAGAAGAATGAATTCCAGATAATACCTGTCCCACATTGGAGCTCGCAATTACCGTATGTTGCAGCGTTTTTGAATCTCCTGACTTATTTGGCGAAGAGAACAGAGCTGCTAAGTCCTCCAGTTTGTCTTCCAAAGTGGTAGATAACTCCGATCTTGAAGACACATGGCTATCCGAATCCGAATAGAGAAGATCATCTTCGGACATATTATCGTGAGCTCCTTCAACATCTTTATCTTCTGTGCCTATCATATCACAGAATGACTTAATCGGACTACTATTGATTTGTTCATTAATCCCCTGAGTGCCAAATTTGTATCTGATAGCTGACTCTTCACTCCTCTTCCTTCTTTGGTAGGTTATCTCAAACTTTGGCGATGCTCTTGAGCTCACCACACCCTCTTCACTGATCAATATTTTCGGTGGTGAATTAGGCATCGTGTTGATCTGGGAGTGTTGGAATTCGTTTAAATCTTTAGGAACAACTCTAGAAAGTATTTTGACCACCTTACTATCTGCTGAGGAAGCATGGTCCAAGGCCTTATTTTTGGGAGAAAGATGAAGTATCTCCCTAATCGAAGCAGTTGTCGTATCATCCTTATTGTCGGGAGAAAGTTGGGTCTTCTCCTTCGATGCAGAAACCTTACTTGCTTCGTTCGTGCTAGAGGTAGCCACAGGATCAAATTTCATCTGTTCGTAGTCATTCACTACGGCTGGTTCTTTTCCATGAGATGTATGAAGAGTTTCTGGAATTTGTTCTGCTCTGTTACAATCTTGGAAATCACGAATCCTGCGGATGTTGTTGTCACCCCAACCCGCCAATGTTCTTTTACCATTCACCACCGCTTGAGCATACGTTCGATTGTCGTATTGTTGATAAGCAATGGGGTCAAAAGTTTCAACCCTTATACTTATTTCTTTCAGCTCCCCGTAGATTGGAACGTACATCCGAGAATTAATGAATCCACCCTCAATGCCTTTCACCTTTATTCTAGCTGCCTCGAGATCACTAATTGAAAGAGTATGTTCACTGATATCCAGTAGCCCTCCACATAGATTTCCAATGGTCTTGAAAGTTTCCACCTTCCAAAGGTTCCAAGGTAATCCGTAAATAGAAATCCAGCTATTGCAACATCTCTCTGTAATGAAAGCCGAATTGATATCCTGCTTCCAACCCTCGAAGTCCAGCATAATTCCCTTGTCAAAGAAGCCTCTCTTGAGTCTTAAGTGAAATGAATATTCATCTTGATTTGAAGGCCACCAGACCGCTTTATTTGCCTGAAAAGGAAATAGCTTAACGTTCTTTTTTGCTGTTTTTCCCAGAGCCTTTTGAATGTCTTCCCAAGAAATGGTCACCTTACTTTTGGTAACAATCAGAGCTTCTTCCCACTTCTTATTTAAATTCGAAAGACCTCTAAGACGATGTGAAATCTTCCCCTGTGATGAAAGATCCCGGTGAACCCTGTTGGCTCTATATGTATCTTTAAAGGGCTTCCTTGTGATGGGCCCTTGATTGTTCATAGAGGTACCTTTCTGATGATTCCCGGACCTCATCTTTCCCAACGAAGTAGCTATAGTTCTCCAAAGTCCAACCCACAGACTTGATCCCACCTGGCACAATGGTAGTTTGCTTCTTACCTTGGTGACAATATTTAGACAATTCCAGGAACCTTCCTCTCTTGTTGGAGAAAATCTGAACCGTAAAAACCGCGTTCCGACCTCTGAGTCTGAAAAATGGCGATTCGAGCTGAGAAGAGTTAATGGCATCTAAGAATCTCATTTGGATCCAGTGCGCCTCCTGTCTATCAAAATCCAGCATGTAACATGAATTCCTGGTACGCTCAGACCACCAAATCGAGCCTCCTCCGCTCCCCAGTCTCAGCGAGAAGATCTTGTGTTCTATCTTAATTACCACATCACGATTTGCTGACCCAGATGCCAACGAACCGTTATAGAAGACTTTGCGATTCCTAGAAAACATCCTTCGAAAGAAACCCACAGCACGGAATAGTTAAAGAAAAACTAAGAAAGAGCGAGCAGGTGGAAAAAAGATAAGCTGCTAGGCCTCAGAAGAACCGAAAAGAAAACAATCTGAGGCGAAAAAGGCGAAGAGAAATTAGAAAAGAAAAGCAGAAGGGCCGGCGACGGCCGAGGGCCAGTCGACGGAGCTAAGGGAAGGCGACGCCGAGGTTTAGAAAAGGACTGGACGGAAACGACAACGGCTAGATAGGAAACCGGAATATTGAAAAAACAAAGAGGGAGAGAGCATTTTCAAAAAATTCTCTTTATCTTTGTATTACCAATCTAAGTTAATCATATGATGATTAATCAGGAAAGTATTGTTCCAAAAGAGCGAGCTAACAGGAGGTCACAATTAGATTTTTTATACTTTAATATGAACTCTCATAAAGCCATGATCAGGAAATATACATCAGAAGATGTATACATGCATTTGGTTGCATATTGGACAACAATAGGCCCAAGACCGCCTGATTGAAATACAAGGGGTTTCAAGATGAATAATCATCATAATAAAAAAATTGAAATATTGAACTTCAAAATATGAAAATGATGTTTGATATTGTTTCTCATACACATAGAATGCAAGACTTATAGTTCACACAATGAGGTAACTGAATTTGAGCAAAAACCAGGAGCTCAAACAACTTTATCAGCTTCACTTGCCAAAAGAAAAGAAGAGAAAAGAAAAGGATTGGAATGCAATCCGGTTAACCTCTTGCACAAAAAAACCTTATATTTAAATTCTCAACCTCACAAGGGGGTGAATATTTCATTGCCCCTCTTTTGTTTTCTGCTTTCTAGGACATGGTAAATCGGGGACAAGACATCGTAGATTACTTCCAAAATATCATCCGGGTAAAATTTCAGTAGTCATCACATGATCATGTGAAAAATTCTATTTCAACAATTTTTTAAAAACTAGGCACAAAATATCATTACCTCGGGGGGTGCAGCACAAAGCATGTAGAAACAATGGTAGTTTCTCTCAGGATCAGACACTTGACAAACACGAGATCTTTCCAGCAAGTACGTTCTGATGGCAGCTCCAGATATCCTACCACCTTGATCAAACTGAATTTCTACAAACTTACCAAAACGACTGCACATAACATAGGATGGGAATTAGAAAAAAAGAAGGATGAAAACCATATGAAGTCAAATTTGCCTAGAATCTTCAATACCTTGAATTATTATTTCGAACTGTTTTAGCATTACCAAATGCCTCGAGAACAGGATTTGACTGCAAGAAAAAAACATAACATGTACAATGCAATCAATAGGTTGTGATGCAAAACACTTAATGTCCACACCCAAATCACAACACCAACTCACATTATGTTATCAACTCAATGAAACAGTAATTACCTCAAGAACCTGCTGTTCAACTGTCCTTCCCTCACCTGCTGATCGTCCACCCATGTAAGCAAGATACTGCATGAGCAATTTTGTGCTTTCTGTTTTACCTGCTCCACTCTCACCGCTGACCAAGATTGCCTGACTTACTCCTTCATTCATCATGAGCCTGTGTCACAAAATGCTGGTATGCTTACAAGACACATAAATACAACAACTGATGCCATCAGCAAAAGGTAATGCATGCCTGTATGCGGAATCTGCAATAGCAAATGGGTGCGGACTTAGCTCACCAAAGGCTGCTCCTTTATACTGTGCCATCATATGACTATCATATAGATGTGGCAATCTTTGAAAAGGATTCACAGCTATTAATATGTTTCCGGTGTAGGTCTGAAAACAAAAGGTGGAAAGCTTCAATAACATTAGGCAAGATATACAGGTAGAAAAAAAAGTTACTAATGTGATGAACCACTATTAGGAACCCACATATATTTCATTGATGTCATATCTAGATCTTAAATTATCTAGAACTCCAGGTTCATGCAAGTATGCCAACTTTGTCATATCATCTACCCCGCAAGGCGGGGCTTCAGAATCTTTGGGGTAGACATTACTTGACTTGACCACAACCTGTAGAAAACATGTAACAGACCGCATTACTTTAGAAAATCCTTAAATCACCCACTCAAGGAGTGGAACAAAAAACAGCTAATAAAATAGACATCAGAAGTAAATAAAAAAAACTTCATCTTCAACATTGAATAAAACGAGCTGGAAGGTTCAAAGTCACTAAAATAGAAACATTGAATGACAAGCAAGAATTTTCATAAAATATATGTTTGGGGAAGGTACATGGTAAACAGTGTTTTATGATATGACGAAGGCACTCACCGTCTTCCCGGATGTACAAAGCACCTTGACGTCTTCGCCATTGACTGCCACTACCTCTCCATCTATCCAGGCTACATCGGGATCCTCCACCCAAATAAGTGATCCAGCACCTAAACTGGCTGAAGCAACCTATAAAAATCAACAATACTTAGCAACCGATGACAAGTGAAGACTATCGACAGATGGAAAAAGAATTAAAGCAATTCTTGATTTTTATGTAAGCCATGTTCCTATCGCGGAATCCACACCACAAAGGATTACAAGATAAAACACTACATGAGCATTTCATATCAAATGCAATGAGAGCATGTTCCCAAATGGCAGTTGCGAGTTCAACAAAAAATCAAAAGAGTAAACAGCACTAGACAAAAATGTGGCATCAAATGGAATGTATACACCCGCAGCCGTCCACCAGATTCGGCAATTAAGATCTAAAATGTCGAATAGCAACTATCAAAGGACATATATAATTTTCAAAAACTATATTGAAAATGAAGGACTCTGAACAACTAAATGGTCGAATTTCGGTCCACATACAAATTAACAGCGGGATAAATAGACGGCATTTCAATAATTCATCAATTAATCAAGACAAATAAGATTAGCAATCTCACGCACATGCACTTGAAGAAAAAGAAAATATCATACGACCAAAATCAATAGAATTCAGTACCATTTCACAATAACTTCAAGCAGATCGAGAAACTCTAGCGCAGACTCGGTCAGCTTCCAGTCCTCGAGAAAACGAAAAATCCACAACACTTGAAAGCAGATCAAAGAACCACTGCTTCCACAACTTAAATCAAACAAAAGAAAAATCCAACACAAAGAATCACTGAATCAATCCAATCCCAAAAAAATCACCAAATCTGACACACAACTCCCTGAATCCCTTCAAGTATTCTTCACAAACCAGAGATCTGCAGGGGGAAAAAAAGATTGGTCTCCGTATTTTCACCAGCACAAATTTCCCTCGAACAAAAAAAAAAAGAAATCGGAAGAAAATAATAGCAAGAGAGAAAGGGTTAATTAATATAAATTAAAACTTAAATAAACCCTTCGTTTCATCGCTAAGTTGAGCTAACGTGATTTCTTCTTCTTCTTCCCTTTTTCCCTTTTTTTTCTTTTCCTATTCTTAACTTATTCTATCCCACGTTGTTCGAAGATTTGGTCTCTGTCTGAGCGAAGTAATCGTCAGTTGATTAAGAGCTAAAACGTTTCTTTAATGAATTGAATTCCATAAATGCCCTTCCTAGATCCGCGTTATTGCAAACCCAAGCCCCCCGACAGATGCGTTACGCGTACAAATGTGGGCCCCGCTTTTTTTAAATGCCCAAGCGGTTAGATAAAGTAATAATATTTTTTTTCGGTTTGATAAAATAATAATTTTTTTTGTTGGAAAAACCCAATTAAATACAATAGGCGGGGCCGAAAGTTTTAGCTCCAAATTTTTTAAGTTTAAACGAGATTAGTATAGACTTAAGCGTGAAAAAACATTTTTTTATTTTTAGTGTGATTGTAATTATCTCAAACCAATAAATAGATAAAATAATACATAAATATGATAAATTTAAGTCTGATAGATTAATTTTCATATTATAAAAATATAAAAATCTCAAAATTACAATCTTTATTTGTTTTTGCAACTAAATTACATTAAAAATTGTTAAATATTTGATAATTATCACACGTTTAATCATAATTAAAATTAAAAAATAAACATCTAAATTATAAACCTAATTTTTTTATTTTAAAATAAAAAGATATACCTTCAAATTTTAAAAAATAAATTAAAAAATAAACATATGTGATTAATTGTGTTTAAACACGCTTAATGAAACACCTTAATTATGCTTAATTCGATCAAACTACAATTTGATCGTTTTTTTCCATTTTTTGTCGAGCTTTAAACTTAAGCGCGTAGAACTTAAGCGTGCTTTTTAGAACACTGTTTTTAAGGATCTTTCATTACCTTAATTTATTTTACATTCACTGTTAGACTTTTTCTCTTACATAAATATAATTAGTAAATCATATTTTTGTTGCCCATATATTATATAAATATAATTCTATGCATATTATTACTGTTATTATTTTTCTTCAGTTATATTCATGTAATTTTAAATTAATATTTATTGAATGAGTTTTAATCAATTATAATTTAATTAATTAAAAATATAAAATAGAACTTTATATACTATTCAATATTGTTTAGCTACCATATCGATATAAAATTGTTAATATTTTAAACCTAAAATATTGTTATTAGTCAGTATTACAATAATATATTTAACTTTGATGATAGCAAAATAGATAGGCAGTGTTTCTAAAAGCTTATTTTAAGTATTTTTCAGACATTTCATTGGACAAAACACTTAAAATTAACTCATGTAAATACCACTAAATATATTTCTAATATATTTTATACAGTGTTGAAGCGGAGTGACAAGATTGCAACAGACACTGCGTACACTTGCGTGAGTTAATTCTGTTGCGAGAGTACTCTTGTGCTATTTAACTATTCTTATTTATTTTACATGTTGGGTACACACGAAAATGAATAACTATTGAATATAACGGAGGGTGATCCAAATTAAAAGTTTTTTTAGACTGTTTCACGAATATTTATATGTGACACAGATTAATCACCGCCGCAACCGGCGGAGAAAAAGTGCAAGATATGGATCTGCTGAATGCTGAGTGAGCCTCCTTATATATAAAACCTCTGGGCCTATTTCAAGACATTATCAATTAGGAACGAAACAGCCCAGATGATAGGCATTTCTTGCGCAACATTTTCCCATCTTTGACCATCAAATACAATTCAAATCAAGAGAAGGAAGATCAACTATTGAAATTAAATTAATTATGCATATGCAAATACCGAAACTCCAAATTACACCCACCGAGTCACTACGTTAATGAATCCCAAGATCGACAAAATGAGTAGCCATTGGCCACCGTATATCTCCGCTCGCTCTCCTCTCCCAAAGGAAATTGCCACAATTTCAGATACCTAAAACTACATTGAAAAACCAGTTATCTTTAAACACCCTCAGTGGCGTCCCAGTTCTGTACATCTTACAACACACTAAAACGAAGCTTCATATCCGATGCTAGTACCACCGTTCCAACCACGTTTCGGGAGCAACCCGTGTTCACTCATACTCCCTTGTAACCTGTAGAATGCTCGTTTACTCCTTATAGTCCTAAGAGGACCTGATCGGTTCCCGTGCTTTATCGGCAAGGCAACCCCACCCTCTAAACCTGATATGGAAAACGGTCTGTTTTCCATGTCTTCCAGAGGGCCGGAACTGTATTCCATTGTGATGAAAGATGAAGCTTGGCCATATGTCAGACGAGGGGTTATGCCACCAGCATTCCACCAGCTGCTATCCGAGGGGGCAAAGTCACCTCTGAAGTCTGAATCACGAGCAGAGGATTCTTTCTGGCTACAAGCATCTCCACACGTCTCATCCATGTCATTATAGATAAGTTTGAGTGCCTGGACTACTTCTCCCATAAATGGCCGATTAGTTACCTCTGGGTGGACACACATGGAAGCAATGGCTGCTACCTTTGCCATGTCGTCAAAATCATAGCTCCCAGCCAAGGAAGGATCCACCAGTTGCTCTAAGCCTTCTCGATTGGTTAGCATAGGTCGTGCCCATGTCACAAGATTTTCTTGTCCAGGAGGTTGAGACATGTCCACAGGTTTCCTACCAGAGAGTAACTCTAAAAGCACAACCCCATAACTGTAAACATCACTTTTGACCAGCAAATGTCCCGTCATTGCATATTCAGGAGCAACGTACCTGCAAATAAAATGTCAAGACCAAAGGAGAGGCAGCAAATAAATAAATCTGGACAGCTATTTTCTTGTAGTAAAAATCTGGTTTCTATTCTGGAATTGTATGTTTGATGTTAATCTTTTGAAACCCTTCAATCTATGTGCCATATGTTGCTTATCATTAAATATCAATCAAAAATTGGTTTGAAATTTGATGGTTCTAAACCTTGTTTTGGACAACATAAAGAGAACTCGAATTAGACACTTTGGCAAAGGAACATACCCAAAAGTTCCCATGACCCGAGTAGAAATGTGATGACTTCCCTCTGTTGCTTCCCGCGCCAAACCAAAATCTGACACCTTGGGGGTAAAGTCATCCTCTAGTAGAACATTACTAGCTTTGAAGTCTCGATGAATGACACGAGGATTTGAGTCTTCGTGAAGGTAAGCCAGCCCTCTTGCTGCACCAAGAGCAATCTTTAACCGTGCATCCCAATCTAGAGGTCCCTTGTTAGTTCCAGCAGCTGAAACAACAGGCACATGATTGAGTCTAAAAAGGTTGCCAGATGCTGCTATGCTTCTCTACCAGGTATCAATAAGACAGAAAAGAATAGCTTACTCATTTTTCCAGCTCTTCTCCTAATCACAATGAAAAGAGAATATGTTGAATCAGAGGAAGAAAGAAAAAAGTATACCATGTAAGTGAGACTCGACACTGCCATTTGGAATTAACTCATAGACTAAACAGCGTGTGCGTTCTTCAATGCAGATACCAATTAATTTCACAAGGTTGCGGTGATGCAACCTGCTTAGCATTTCAATTTCAGCAATGAATTCACGGTCTCCATTTTGATTGTCCCTTGTTAGTAATTTCACGGCTACTTGAGTTCCATCTTCCATGATCCCGTGATACACACGCCCAAATCCTCCTTCACCCAACACCTTTTTTGGGCTGAATTTTTCTGTGGCTTTCTCAAGCTCCGCTAGAGTAAATGTTTTGACGGAAAGCACAGCTGTGGGCATGGCAGAAGCCAGAGAAACTGAAGTCGAACTGGCCGGGCTACTTGATAGCATCGATCCTATTCCTGCAACATAGAAAATGAATATAATTGATGGTATTAAAAACCTCTAAACAGGCTGACAATCGTCATATTCCAACATCGCATAACCATCAACCATCAAATAAATACATCCAAGTTCTGTGGGAAATCAAAAGTGGTCGCAAACCCCGATATCGGTCACACATTATCATAGGTGATGAAACTAATGGGTTGCTTGGCTTTGTTTTGAGAGTTTTTGGAGGAGAGGCTTGGAGAATTTTTTTTGAGAATACATTTTGGGGGAATAAATTGTATGTTTGGTTTTATTTGGGGAAATAGAATTGTTACTAAAGATAAAAAATCATGCCAGAAATTGATTGACAACATAATTTTAAAGTGTTAAATATTATATTTTTGTCTGGTATATAGTATAGTGCAATGATAGGGTATTTTTGGGAAGAGATGGAGTTCAAATTAAAAATAATAATATGGAGATATATAAAGGATGTAAAATATATATTTTTCAAAAATGAAAATGGATGGGATTGTTCCTGTTTTTGGGGAAGGATTTAATGAGATTGTTTTAGTTATGGGGGAAGGAAAATCCTTTCCCCAGAACAAAAACAAACAAGGCGTAGCTTCTCCCCCGTATAACTAGTCAACCTCCAATTTTTACTCCAAAAACTGCCCCCACATAGGTATGTTTTTCTAGACAAGTCAAACCACATACATAGCCTGGATGCTTACCAGATCGTTTGTTTATAGATGGTGCGAATCCTGGACCAACAGCATTGGATGGTCTTCTGGCCTTTTTGCACTTTAAAAGAACAACCACCACAGCACAACAAACAACCAGAAGTACAAATGCGGACAAACCAATAACAAAGATTATTGGAGGACTCATTTTCTGATTTTTACTGGCAAAATCAGCGGAAATAGGGTATTGCTGATTTCCAACACTTCCAGTGGGACCTTCACCAGATAAAATGCCAGATGAAGAAGAAGAAGGGAGACCTGCACAAAGTATCTTTATCATTAATTGAAGAAATCAATTAGTGCTCAGCAGATATAGAATAAGTTCCAAATTACCTGGATAAGCAACGTACAGTACATCATAATCACCAAAAAGTGTCCTATTCAGAGGCACTTTCTTGTGCAAGAATCTCTGATAGGTCAGGATGGCAGTTGTATTATCAAACTTCTCTCCCAGCGGAACTAAATTAATATCAACCACTGTTCTTTCTTGATTTTGACTATCAGCGCTGGCACCAATTATGGTGACTTGACTTTGTTTAAGGTAAGTACCTGCTGCAACCTCTATCTCTAGCTCTGTGACCTCCGGAAAGATAGCATAGAGGGATACACTAAGCAGAAGTCTGACTTTCATTGGAAATACACAAGCACATGGTGAACCAAATGGAGCTGAAGCAAGTGGCTCTGCGCAAGTTTGACCACAACCTGCTAGATAAATTATCAAATGCATCTTGTCATGACAAACACCAAAGAAAAGATCATGACAGTAAAAAAGGGGAAAAAATAGTAGCAGAATTGCACATTGAGTGTGCCAATAATCTCTATAGAAAGAGACCATGGCATATAATGGCGCAACACCATGAAGCATCAACTTAAGCAAGTTGAGGTGAATACTGACCAGAAAAAACATTTTCCGCAAATTATCCATTAATGAACTTGTTCAGAGATTATGAACAAGAGATTATGAACAAGAAATGTGTGACCAGAAGATCAACGAGAAGAAAACCGACATTTAGCATTCGCTAAGCCCTTGGGTATACAAGCAAAAGTACAAATATGACATTCATTGAGGTTTCACCCTCTGACAAACCAATTATTTCACGAGTTGCGTTTCAGTTCTTTTATATTGATTAAACTGATATATGATTAAAGCTTATGTGATGAAATTCTAAGGATACTGAGCCTGGCTCAGCCCTTTGTAACACGTGGATTCACTAGATTTCTACTGAGTTGCTATTTTTTTCAACATTTTCAAGCTTGTGCAATCTAGTAGAAATGTTAGAACATCCTTTTTAACACTTCTACATATTAGGTAAGTTGGTCAGCATTTAGTTCGTATTAAAAGGTTTACTAATAGGATGAAAAGTACAACATCGTACATGATGAGTGAGGCTAGAATCACCAATAGAGATCTGCAAGTAGGAAAGTTGGTTGCCTACAGTGCGCAGAACTACTATTTCAACCAGTAAATCATAAAAAAAAATAAGTATTCATCATTTGATGTGAGAGTATTCAACGACTAAACTTATCAAGCTCTTACACAACTAGAGCGTTATTTTTCCTTTCCCTCTTGAACATAGGTTCAAGAAACCTCAAAAGCCAAGTCTTCATGTAATAACTAGATAAGAGATAGATGAAAAGATTACCTGGGGAAGTTGAAGGAGAGGGAGAAATGGCACGACTTTTAGCTCCATGATGATGGTTGTGATGTCTCGGCGAACTACCAGCAGGACTTGCGCGGGGGCCTAAAACAGAATTTTACATCAAAAATATCTCAAAAAAATTATACAAGAATCAAGATGTTAAGAATCATCATTACCGTGAGAGAGAGGAGATAAGACTGGTGCAGCTGCCGGATGCCTAAAATGGCGCCTTCGGACAGCAATAAATGGAGCAAATGAAGCACTTAATGACGCTGCAGTCGCTAAAAATAAAGAATGGCTAAAACTCGTCATTAAAAAGAAACTATCCCAAAAAGGGAACAAAATTAGAAGTGGCATTTTCCTTTACATTCTAACAAAAAGAGTTCATTAACTTACCATGTTCTTGAAAATTCTTCCCCACAAATGATGGTAAGGCTGGCAGTATCGAAGGAGACAAGTAAATGGGCTGCGAAGGAATCCCTAAACAACAGAAAAAATTTCAATCCAAAATTCTTACGAGAAAAATGAAAAAAATTAAAACAGAAGATGAGTTGGACACATTGCAAAATTCTCATCTTGAAGTTTTGTTATTATTTTATGTTATATATAGTTAAAATTAAGGGCAAACAACATACAGTGTCAGTGACAGCATGCATGGTATCTTTTCTAAGCAAGCCTGGCTCTTAAGAAGAACCCAAATTAGCAGTAAAAACCTTCGAAAGCAGAAAAATGAAATGATCTACAGACAAGAAAAAATTCACCATTAGCTACATGCGAACTATCCAACCCAGCACGAAGCAACAAACAAACTTACGTTTTAGCATAACCCACGTGATAGTACTATACTCCCCTTCACGATTCTAAAAAATTCTAGTCGGAGTATATTCGCATCAATTTACCGGTAGAAATAAAATGGTTAAGAGTACTTGAGAGAATACACAGACAGGTAACTTTGCTCGAGAGCCTCTCACATACACCGCCTCGCACGTATAAACAAACACATATGCTTTACGAGACAATTAACTCCAACTGCATAAAATTAACAGAAGCAGGCAGAAATTACCGAAACTAGTATGAAGCAGAGCAAGCAAGGGCAACAGAAAGAGGAGCATCTTCTCTTTCCAAAATGCAACTGACGAGCATTGTTCTCAAACAAAAACGACACCACCTAGCACACGCCTGAGCTTTCCCGCGACACAGTAAACCCCTCCCCACCGACAAACACTTGCATTCACTTCTCCCCGGAAATTCAAACCCCGCATATCTATTTCCACACACTAACCCAACTCACTGCTCGATTAAACTGAAGTATGGTCCAAAACCCTAGCTCAAAACAGCAATGCAGGTAGTTTCAACGAATAACTCGCAGATCCACGAGCTCCAGCGAAGATCTAAACAAACTTTCAAACATTAGAAGCGTAGGGAACTTGAGAATGCGAGGTGTATCACACGAGAAGTGGATCTTGGAAAAAGCAAGGGTAAAAAAAAGCGAAGATCTTGAGGTGAAGCTTTTGAGAAAGACTGTAGAGAGAGAAATACAAGCGGAGTTTTGAGTGAAAGGGAGGGAAGAGAGAGATGGAACGGGGTGGTGGGGAGCTTTTAATGCCGGTGGAGCCACCAGCAAGTCTGTCTTACGGGTGAAATCTGAGTGTCTGTTCCACGCCCCAACGGTGCGCGTTATGGTTACGGACCAATTGCGATAAAACAAAGCCTCCTTTATAATCGGTTCATGTAGTATATTTGACTCTTGTTTGGCTTCATATTAGAATTTTCTTAGGTTGAAGAGTGTGTGTAAGAATGTATTTGGCATTTTTTTTTTGTTAATTGATTCATATTTAGTCTTGGATTATTATATCATAAAAATTAATGACGTTGAGATTTAGAAATAATTTGTAGTTAGGGATTTCGATGAGATAATTATGTGGAGTGATGATATGAAACATGAAAAAACTGCGTAATTTATAATTAGTCAATTCCGACTAAGATAGTCGTATGTTTAACGAGTATTTTGAAAAAAATATCAATGAATTATTTTTAAAAAAAAAAACCTATTGTAATTAGTAATTTGAATTGAATTTTATCTTATTATGCTATTAGTAATTTGATTTGAACTTTGTTTTAGAACTTTTTATGTAATATCTTATTAAATATATTATTATTTATTAAATTTCTATAATAAAGTCAAAAGATTTGTGGTCGTGGTCTATTTTTTAATTATATTATATATTAAAAAGTGTCAATTTTTTTATTACAAAATACATGTAACATAGTCTATAGAATAGAAGTTCTCATTTCATTTTAAAAAAATTTCATAATTTCAAAATTACAGTTTATTTCCTTATTATTTTCCACAACTACGGTATGAATCTAATTTAAATATAAACCAAATTAATCATAGAAAAAAATTTAGTAGAGGCCATTAAGACGGTGTCTGAGTCAGTGGAATAGATGGATGTTTGGAAAGTATTCAGGAGTTCGATTTCTTCTGTTAACACCTTCTCGGTCGAGATTGTCGTACATGTCTTGCTCGGTGAGGTTTACCTGGTTAGCATGATTTGTAGACTATTACGTTTATATGAATGTTTACCCAATATGCAAGCTATGTCAAATAATGTTAAGCTTAATTTGTGTTAATAGATAAGAGCCGACTCAAAGATGCTACATCTATTTGATATGTCGTATGGATATGTTTAAGATATAAGACACTTGTTTGTTCTGTCGGGGATGCATCGTCAGACTTAGAATCGACTATTGCTACTGATTGTCGTGGTATAGTCATTGTGATCAGTGCATCAGTCTCTTGAGTAGATTTTGAAGTTATTTCAGAAGTAATCATATTGTCCATAGTCTGCAGCATCTCTATTGTTGTAAGCAGTGAAATTTCAGGAATAGCTTCTGAACAGTGCTTGGTCACTGAGTCTTTCTTAAGTCGTTCACTTTGTTGCGGGTGAACCACCTCTTTGAGAATCTGATCAATGGAGTGATCAGATGTTGATTTTTGGTCAGCTTGACTTATCGTTTCTTGTGCTCTATCAAAGTGTTTGATTTGTTCCTCTAGATCCACGTTATCTGAAAGATTGTCATCATGAAGTGCTTCAACAGGTAGAGGCAGTTGAAGCTCTGTTCTCATCAAATTGACTCTCATGGATAGCCCATGTGCATTCATTTCTAACTGACTGATTATTGCAGTCATCATGTGATATTGGGTCTTGAGGATTAAAATTTTGTCTTTTCTTGCTTATTAGAAGCCGTGAACCTCTCTCCCTTATCATCATGGCCAAAAAATTTCTTCGCTTTAGAGCTTCAGGAATGACACGAGTCTCAGTCCATTCCATAATTGGATTTTCTTGAGTTGTCATTTGTTCGAGTTTCTTTAGATTTTTTATCTCTTAATAATGTCCGAAAATTATGTTTTTTGCCCATTTATCAAACTTCTTCAGCCAAATTTGAACTATGTTTCTACTTTTTGCATGGTCAGATTG
This sequence comes from Primulina eburnea, assembly GCF_022965805.1. NCBI lineage: Eukaryota > Viridiplantae > Streptophyta > Magnoliopsida > Lamiales > Gesneriaceae > Primulina > Primulina eburnea. Next base: position 52,975,502 of record NC_133101.1, read on the forward strand.
ACATATGTTTGAACAGCTGACAACAGCTTGGGTGGTTCAATAAGAATATCATTTCTTTTTGCTTTAGGGTCAATCTGAGGTAAGCTTGATTCATGATAAGCAATGTTTTTTCAACTATCTTGATGTCTGATAGAACCTTATTGATTGGAACAGCTAGGATTGAAGTAGGTCTGATAGGTTCATTGAAGTGCTTCACAAGTTTTATTTTCTTGGTCGCTACTGAGAATACTTGAGTGAGAGATAGCTTCTCTTGATCAGAATAAGTGTCTTCTAAGTCAGACACCGCAACTTTAAGTTTTCTTTTGACGGGTGTCTTATTGGGTGATTTCTTCTTCTTTTAGTCATCGACTCATTTCTTGACCTTAAACAGGTCATTATATGTGGTGATGGTGTTCTTTGATTTGTAAACATCAATTGACTTTTTGTTGAGCACCTTATAAACTTGAAGATTGGTTGACGGCCCAAGTTGTGCCTGAGTCTTTTCCATCTGTCGACATATTTGAACAACAAAACCTTGGTGTTGTTTGTCTGGATGAGAGACCATTGTCACTAATATGTTATACATGACAACAAACTAGTTGATTTTATACTTGCAATGATGGCACTCACCATTTCCAATCTTTCCACTGTGAATGCATCGAAGGAACTTGCCTTTGCTGTCAGAGGTTTGGCCACCATGTCATTCAACAGTCTTAATTCAATCTTCATTTCTTTCTTTTCTCGAATGATTTGAGATGTTCACCCAATAGAGAAAACTTGACTTTCATTGCTTCAATGGTTGCAGATGGCAATTTGTTGAACTCAGTTATTCCTTCTGTTGGCATATCGAACGTGTCAGTGAACTGTTGCTGGTTAAATGATAATGTTTGATAAACGATAGTACAGACAATAGCTTCATATTCAATTATTGCAGATGCAAAGAACTGAGATGGTCCTTCTTCATACATATGGCTAGAGCAACCAAGAAATCCCTTCAGTCCAGTGGCTTCCAGAGTTTTGAACATGGCAACCATGTCAACATCCATCAATAGATAAACTGCATCGAAGTCGATTTGAAGAGCGTTGCTAACAAATGAAGACATTTTGATTGTTAATGAGAAGTTTTGAGAGAAATACAAGTGTTTGTAAGCTTGATTAGCTCCCCAAGCGCAATGGTGAGCTAAGATCGATCAGCCGACCAGATGATAAAGTTCTACTCACTTTCAAGAATCAAATTTCACCGAAATGATAAGTGATTGAAAACTTTATGATTTGACGATTTACGATTTATTTATGCTTACAAGTTATTTTAAATAAAAGTATGATTTTAATGTATGTGCTTGTATATATATTATTTGTTACTAATGTTTAGAATGTGTTGAGTCATTAAATTCACTAGGTTTGAATGCTGCAGGTGATGATGTTATTGAGGGAGGCGCTGACGCTTGAGTGGATCAAGTTCAGCAGTACACTAACGAGGGACATTTATTTTCCGTATTAGCTTGATAGTCAAAGTTTTAAAAGATTTTTTTTAACGATTTGATTAGAGATTTTTATGCTTTATTTTAAGGATATTTTCGATCTTGTTAAGATGTGTATGATGAATTTTGTTAATGGACGATTTAAGGATTTTTATGCACTTGAGATTTTAAATGTTAAATTATTTGGATTTATGAAAATGTTAAGTTATTTTTATTATTAATTTTCAAAATAATGTTTAAAAAAATTAGTAGGCTTTTAAAGTTAAAAATTGGTGGACGTTTCACAAGTCAATCTGTTCTGTTTGAGCAGCTTGGTTCAAGTTTTGCTGATTGTGGGGACCCGGACGCTAATCAAGTTCTTAATCATAATTGGGACTAATTAATCAATTAAAAACATGGTCTAACTTTTTTTTTTTTTAAATGCGGAACGTAGTGAAATCAAACTCATATACATATCAGTATAAAATACAATACAAGTCCTGTACTGCATGCATTTAAAATAAACTAAGGTTTAACAACTAATGTCAAGTGTTCAACCCTATCTCTAATCCAAGTCCGGAGCCTCCACTCTAATCACGATCTCTCCTCATCTCCTGGACCCTGGTCCTGTCCCACCTGTTGTCATGTACACATACAGACAAGACAACAGCCGGATAATTCCGGTGAGAATATAATCCCAGTATAAATCAACGGAACATGCAATCATATAAAACAATATAAAGCATGTAATCAGGTAACAGATATATGTATCAAAATCTGAAACATAATCAATATCAATCTGTCGACATGATTCTATAATTCAGACTAGACTCAATCCTAGTCTAGGGATCCCGGTTTCCAGACATTGGCATTCCATATCGACCAACAGTAATAGAAAAGACTCCAGTTCTATCCACGTCGATATAATATCGATCACCAGTAATAGAGAAGCTCTGGTTCTATCCACATCAGTATAGTATCGATCACCAGTAATAGAAGAAACTTTGATTCTATCCACATCGATATAACATCGATCAACAGTAATAGAAGAAGTCATAATTCTATCCATATCGATACAGTACTGATCATCAGTAATAGAATGAGCTATAGTTCTATCCACATCGATAGCCAATTATCCAGTAGCAGACTATGGCACTTCCGCCAATACAATATCTCATGACATCGTGCAATGTGCCCGTGGTGATCCCACCACTATCAGGCACTTCTGTCATAAGACTACTCGTCTAATACCTGCTGTCTATAATCAAGAGAACAAGTATATCAATCAAATCAATGCAATATCAATGCAATAAAATAAAGTATGTGATTTAGGGAAACTCAAGTCTAACCGACTCAAGTCGATCTCCCAATACCACATTGACTTATACATTTGCCGTCCCGGTCTGACGAAGACGAAGTCTCGAAGTCAAATCTGTCCATATCAATCTGATAATGACAAATCACAGAAATACAATATCAGTATATATCTCAGTTCAGAATCTGTTCTGATCAATACTCAAATCGGTATACAATCTGATCAAAATCAACAGTATAACCATGAATCTCAATCAATATCATATCTGATCAATCTAAATCAATACTGAATCTGATCAATCTAACTCAACTGATGTTTCAACGGTATAATAATACAATCTTGTAACCCTGTCAATCTCAACATCACAGATATCATATCTAAAGGCATAATCAATACCATATCATCTTTCTTCTAATTCTAGTATGTCAATATCTATTGAATTCAACTCAGGATCTGTTGAAATTCATAATACAAACATACTGTATAATTTCTTCGATCTGACTTCATAAACATACTGAATAATCTATCCAGAACACATAAGCATGATCATCTCTCTATTCTTGAATCAAGAATAATACAATTCCAGTGTTTAATCTCAGATAATATCTTCTGAAATTCATAACAATTGTATAACCAGTATGTTCTTTAATCTGACTTTGATTATACAATACCTACGGTAGCAGAAACACCATATCTGAATCATATTCAATTCTGACAATATGATATTTCTAAAATATCTCAAAACGTAATAAAACTTACGTCCTTGTATAGCTCGTAGCGAGAGGAACACAATACTGCGTTCGGATTCGAATTCTGATACACGGATTCTTCGAAATCACAAATCTAAAAGGCGTAAGGATTTTTCTCTCAAAAGTTTTCGCCCCTTTCTGAATTTTCTGAAGAATAAACGTGTAATTCTTCTATATATATACTGCATGCAAATCATAAAACGTGGCATCATTTTTCATGCGACACGCATGACCGCGGGTGCGGTCATGTATTGTACCGCGGGTGCGGTGACCCTACCGCGGGTGCGCTCCTGTTAGCACCGCGGGTGCGGTCTGGCCATTTCCAAAAACTCCCAACTTTCTGCCACTCAACCGCGGGTGCGGTCTTGGTTGCACCGCGGGTGCGGTGTGGCTTCGGCCTTTTTTGCAAAAATCCATCATTGCATGACCGCGGGTGCACTCCTGTTCTGGGCGCGGGTGCGGTCTTGCAAACCCTATTTTCTCATGTCTTTTCTTCCCTCATTGCATGTCATGCATTCTCATATCTTCCGAGTCTCACGTTAATGAAGATTGATAATCTTGGTTTATCAATTCCATAATTCTTGGGCCTTACATTTCTCCCCCTCTTAGATTTGAGTTCGTCCTCGAACTCATAAACTATCAATTTAGAGATATACGAGAAGAAATGTATACTAGAGTTTAAATCAAAACTCAACTCCCTGATCCCCATCTGGAATACGAATTCATGAAGTATGCTATCATAATACTTCTTAAATTAACTCTGACAAAATCAATCTTGCCATGTTGGTTATACAACATCCGTATAAACCAATCACAGTTCATAACAACCCAATGCTAATAGTGTTATCCAGTCTGTTTATCCCAATCAAGGACATATACCATCTTCAGCTTCAATTACCAATCGTCATCATCCGACGTTGTTTTCTTCAATCTGTTCATTCTGAACTATCTTCATCTTCTTTCGAATTTTCTTCAAAAGAAATCTGTAGTATTCACCGTATACTGTCTTGTCTATAACTATCTCCTTACCTATCTGATAAGCTCATAGCTATTGTCACACAATGATAATAAGTCATATCAATTAGTGCTAACATCCGGCATCACAGTTCTGGATATCTTCCAATATCTGGATAATACACTCTGACTGAAACGTCCTCATCTCTTATTGCTTTAAAAGTACTAGAAATTTTTTTTTTTTAAAAATCTCTCACATTTTCGGTCATTGCATGCACATGCAAATAAAATAATCTTGCACCATTTTAAAGTAAATCATCCAACTAGTATTTGAAAATTGAAAGGGAAAAGTCAAACCAGAAATCGTCAAACGTTTTACCAAACTTAAAAAGCAATAATTTGAAAAGTAAAACCCATACTAAACCTCTCAAAAATCTCTCAAAAAGCTTAAGTAAATAATCTTAAAAATCTTTAACATAATTCATAAGTCATAATCGTAAATGCGGAAAAGTAGAAGCGCTGGTCCTCGGGTTGTGTGCACCTTCAGTCCAGTAGTATCACCCGTCAAGTCCTCCCTCAGAACCACCTACATCCATCACACCTAGTGAGTCTAAAGACTCAACACACCATAATCTTTATAACGAGTAATACGTAATACAGTCAACATATAACGGTGAAAAATATTTGTACTTAAAATATCGTTTTCATAAAGATGCCTAAACATAAACATTTTCGTAAACATTTTCATGATGCATAAAACTTTAAACATAAACATTTTCATGACATGCATAAATAAACCTTAATCTTTTTCCTTCTTCCTCAACATGACATAACATTTTAACATGATCATAAACATTTTCCTTTTCCTTTTCCTTTTCCTTTGTTGAATTCAGATCGTTAATTGTGACTTTCCTCAACATGACATGACATGACGATGGATCCATCTACATAAAACCACAGTACTGGGCGGCGGGGACATCAGCGACACTCTCACCGGTCAACTGAGCCTTGGCCTAACATGATCGAATAGAAATACGATCGTCGGGGCTCCCTCTGGGGCCTTTTCCCATAAATGGGCTCCCTCTGGGGCCTTCTCCCCTCACGATATTCCCATTCTTCCGTTACCACAAAACCGTTACCACATATCCGTTACCACATATTCGCAATGATGGAAACACGATCGTCGGGCTCCCACTGGGACCATAACCCTCACGACGTCGCCACCATTAACGAATTAGTCACAATCACTTCACATCCTTCAACATTTTTCATTCACATCACTTTAGAAAAATCATGAATACATTTACATTTTCCATTTTTGAAACCAATCATGCAACATGTATTTTAAATGTCTTCTTAAATAATAAAAATCAAATAGACATTTAAAAATCATAATTGAATCATGAGAAATTCATAAACATTTAAAAATATCATTTTTAACATGAAAACAGCATTTCGGGCACTGCCATGACCTTTACTAGTTTTTCGACGTAAAAAGACCGTTTTACCCCTGGACTCGACTTTTTACGAATTCGGCTATTTTCTTGATTTTATGACTCTAAGATGTCCCAAATAATTATTTAAGCTTATATGAATTTTCTCATATTTTTATTTGGCCTAAATCAGTGACTTTTAATTTATCCTTTAAGTGAGACGTATTAATGCGTTTTAATCCCGAAAAATCCCAAATCTCATCATAAAATTCCCAAATTAAAAACTTAGACCTATAATAATTATTTAAGCTTAAATATAATTTCTCATGATTTTATGAAGCTTAAAACTATACTTTTCAATTAACTCGTTAATTAGCGTTTTGTGCGGCGATTAAATCCCGAATAAATCCAAAACTCGTTATTTTGATCCCAAATTTTAAACATAACCTTTTTATGATTTATTCTACCCTTCCAAGTCGTGAGCCACCCCCGTGGACCCTTGGATCATTTTTGTTCTTAAATTTTCGTTTTTGACCCTTCGACGAACGTACCGAGCCATCTCCTAATTTACTCGAGCCACGCCCGAGCCGCCTCGAGCCAAAACCTAGCCAACCCATCTAGGGACCCTACTGTCAAAGCCCAGGCCCCTAACTAGCCCTTTAAACCCTCCAAAAGCTTGCTGGAAACTCAAACCATGTGCTGTAGGTGTGTGTACGTGAGTGTCTTAGTGGCATTAGGACTCCTAGTTGCCTTAGAACTCTTCCAGCCCTTAACCAATGAGGACCCATGACCCTTACTGACCCTAGACCACGCCTAAACCCGACCCACGCCTAGCCCAGGCCCTGACCGCGCGCACGAAGCCCTGCACCAGACAGCAGCCTCGCGCGCCACTCATGCTGCCATGTGCATCTTCACGTTTTCTTGAAACAGCAGCCTCCCAAGCCGCCCCGGCCCCTGCCCAGACGATTATGCACCCTCCTAGGGCCCTAAAGACCTAGCCTAGCCCAGCCCCAAAGCCCCTTAGCCGAGCTACTTCCTTCCCTGAACCAGCAAAACCTGTGCTGCCCTTAAACTGCTCTCGGGTGGACTTGGGTGGAGTCCTAGCTTGCTAGGACTCCTCCCCAACCGTACTCCTCGAGTCCTAGCCTGGCTAGGACTCGACCCTCGACCCCTCCTGACTCTAGCCCAGCCCTGGATGCAACCAAGCCAAGCCCATGCACCCAAATCCCCAACAACCGAACACACAGCCACCAAATAACGTGAGTTTGGGTCCAGCTTGTTTCCTTTGTTTGTGCAGCGAGTGTGGTGTGTGTCTAGGACCTTATAACTTGTGTAAAATCGCCCCTTAACAATCCTTAGTCATGGCAGCCCCATTAGATCACATAAAACATGATTTTGGATCAAAAATTCCCAAGTTATATACATGCCCATGCAATATTACGAAAATTTCAGAAAGTTTCTTTGATCTTCATGCAACCAATATTTAAAACAATTATATGATATGATGGATGAGAAAAGGAGATTAGGGTGTGCCTTTGCGTTATTAACGCTCGGATATTCGACGACGACGAAGAACGGAGGAAACGACGAGGCAAGAACCGCACGAAAATCCCTCCAACTCACGGCTGCTGCCCTTGGTTTTCTTATTTCCAGAAAAAAGTGCCATGCGTGTGTGTGTGTTGGAGCTTGAGAGAGTTTAAAAAAAAATAAAGAGAGTAGCCGATGGATGATTCTAGAATTGTGGCAATTTACACTTTAAATACTAGTTTAATTTTTCTAAATAGGCTTAGGCCTATTAAGCCATAAATTAAAGCCCAATTAAATTACTTGGATTTTAAATAAAATAATAGTAAAGTTTTCTTTTAAATAAAAATGTGAATTTAATAGCCGGGATGCTCGAAAGCTCGAATTTTATTTAAAAAGCCAATACCGATAAAAATTACGTTCCGGCTTATAAAATCACCTCACAACCCGATACTTTCAAAATTTAAAAACATCGACCGCATTTTAAATAATTAAGAATAACTATTTAATAAAAATCTTTTACATTTTAGCCCTCGGTCCCCGTTCCTCGATCATCACTTGAATCTCCTTAAAAATTACATTTTAATGCAACAATGTAGAAAAATATATTTTAAACATGCAATTATGCACCACATAATTAAATAATGCAATTAAAACATATAATCAAAATACAAGAGAATTTAATAATTGCAAGCATGTGGTTCGCGTGGACCTTTAAATTTTCGGGACGTTACAATCTTCCCCCCTTAAATTGAATTTCGTCCTCGAAATTCGCTTATCCTTAATAACCCAAAGTTTAGATTCAGTTCTAGTATCCCAAAAATCCACGCTTCCGCTGCGTTACTCTGATCAAACTTAAATTCTAATTGTCCTTACGTCTCTTTGATCACAATTAAATTTTCCCTCTAAATCCTTATTTTCAAATCGCAACTTAAAAAGACCCAAATGACTTGTGCTATTACTATTATAACCTCGAATTTCAATTTTTCTTACAATTCCTCATATTAAAAGATGCATAACCAAATTATCGTATATTATTTTCCTTATTTTATACCCAAAATGTTAATCAACTTATCATATTTCAATCTTAGAATCCCAAACACATTCGCTAACACTTAGATCTTCAAGCTTAATATTGATTCATCCTTAAAAACTCACAATTCAACATTTCTTATAGCACTATAACCAAGGTATCCCAATGTTTCAACTATTCTTAAAAGTCTAATTCCTCAAAATTCTTATCATTTAAACCATTCAATTATCGCTTATTGCTAAACTAGTCCCCGAATTTCTTAACAATTGCAAAAGTCAATTCTTAATTTCCTCAAAATTTATCCTAATTCGTCCTTAAATTTTCAAAAATCCTACAATTAACCCATAAGTTCTTGGCATTCTTAATTTCTTCTACAGGTTTCCCATAATATCATTTCAATAAACTTAAACTTATTTACCCAAAATCAATTCCTATAACCAATCTTTCTTTTCATCAACTTAAAATCCCAATTTATTCATTTTCTTATTCCCAAAGTCGTTGCAATCCTCGAATGATTATTCCTTACGTCTAATTCCCAAAAATTATATCGACTAGTAACCACGAATCATAAATATTTTCTTACAAAAATCTACGTGTCCCAAAAGCGTTCATAATATTCACGATTAACTTATAGCCCAAAAATAGAACATCGATACTAAAACCCAAAAATCGACATCGTCCAATTCCACCACAAAGCCAACATGCGTTAAAATAAAATAATTTTTTTCATTTCATATCGTATTTCGTATAAAAATTCAAAGCATATAAAACATATATTCTCATAAAACTATTAAACATGTGACGTAAACATATAATTCATGTACTTAAGCAGGTAACATCATAAAATCATATAAAACATGTAAACTTACAAGTTTGAGGCTTGACGACTGATCTTCCTGGCGCTGATGGTGGCACAACCCTTTACAGAACCACTGCTCTGATACCAACTGAAACGTCCTCATCTCTTATTGCTTTAAAAGTACTAGAAATTTTTTTTTTTTTTAAAAATCTCTCACATTTTCGGTCATTGCATGCACATGCAAATAAAATAATCTTGCACCATTTTAAAGTAAATCATCCAACTAGTATTTGAAAATTGAAAGGGAAAAGTCAAACCAGAAATCGTCAAACGTTTTACCAAACTTAAAAAGCAATAATTTGAAAAGTAAAACCCATACTAAACCTCTCAAAAATCTCTCAAAAAGCTTAAGTAAATAATCTTAAAAATCTTTAACATAATTCATAAGTCATAATCGTAAATGCGGAAAAGTAGAAGCGCTGGTCCTCGGGTTGTGTGCACCTTCAGTCCAGTAGTATCACCCGTCAAGTCCTCCCTCAGAACCACCTACATCCATCACACCTAGTGAGTCTAAAGACTCAACACACCATAATCTTTATAACGAGTAATACGTAATACAGTCAACATATAACGGTGAAAAATATTTGTACTTAAAATATCGTTTTCATAAAGATGCCTAAACATAAACATTTTCGTAAACATTTTCATGATGCATAAAACTTTAAACATAAACATTTTCATGACATGCATAAATAAACCTTAATCTTTTTCCTTCTTCCTCAACATGACATAACATTTTAACATGATCATAAACATTTTCCTTTTCCTTTTCCTTTTCCTTTGTTGAATTCAGATCGTTAATTGTGACTTTCCTCAACATGACATGACATGACGATGGATCCATCTACATAAAACCACAGTACTGGGCGGCGGGGACATCAGCGACACTCTCACCGGTCAACTGAGCCTTGGCCTAACATGATCGAATAGAAATACGATCGTCGGGGCTCCCTCTGGGGCCTTTTCCCATAAATGGGCTCCCTCTGGGGCCTTCTCCCCTCACGATATTCCCATTCTTCCGTTACCACAAAACCGTTACCACATATCCGTTACCACATATTCGCAATGATGGAAACACGATCGTCGGGCTCCCACTGGGACCATAACCCTCACGACGTCGCCACCATTAACGAATTAGTCACAATCACTTCACATCCTTCAACATTTTTCATTCACATCACTTTAGAAAAATCATGAATACATTTACATTTTCCATTTTTGAAACCAATCATGCAACATGTATTTTAAATGTCTTCTTAAATAATAAAAATCAAATAGACATTTAAAAATCATAATTGAATCATGAGAAATTCATAAACATTTAAAAATATCATTTTTAACATGAAAACAGCATTTCGGGCACTGCCATGACCTTTACTAGTTTTTCGACGTAAAAAGACCGTTTTACCCCTGGACTCGACTTTTTACGAATTCGGCTATTTTCTTGATTTTATGACTCTAAGATGTCCCAAATAATTATTTAAGCTTATATGAATTTTCTCATATTTTTATTTGGCCTAAATCAGTGACTTTTAATTTATCCTTTAAGTGAGACGTATTAATGCGTTTTAATCCCGAAAAATCCCAAATCTCATAATAAAATTCCCAAATTAAAAACTTAGACCTATAATAATTATTTAAGCTTAAATCTAATTTCTCATGATTTTATGAAGCTTAAAACTATACTTTTCAATTAACTCGTTAATTAGCGTTTTGTGCGGCGATTAAATCCCGAATAAATCCAAAACTCGTTATTTTGATCCCAAATTTTAAACATAACCTTTTTATGATTTATTCTACCCTTCCAAGTCGTGAGCCACCCCCGTGGACCCTTGGATCATTTTTGTTCTTAAATTTTCGTTTTTGACCCTTCGACGAACGTACCGAGCCATCTCCTAATTTACTCGAGCCACGCCCGAGCCGCCTCGAGCCAAAACCTAGCCAACCCATCTAGGGACCCTACTGTCAAAGCCCAGGCCCCTAACTAGCCCTTTAAACCCTCCAAAAGCTTGCTGGAAACTCAAACCATGTGCTGTAGGTGTGTGTACGTGAGTGTCTTAGTGGCATTAGGACTCCTAGTTGCCTTAGAACTCTTCCAGCCCTTAACCAATGAGGACCCATGACCCTTACTGACCCTAGACCACGCCTAAACCCGACCCACGCCTAGCCCAGGCCCTGACCGCGCGCACGAAGCCCTGCACCAGACAGCAGCCTCGCGCGCCACTCATGCTGCCATGTGCATCTTCACGTTTTCTTGAAACAGCAGCCTCCCAAGCCGCCCCGGCCCCTGCCCAGACGATTATGCACCCTCCTAGGGCCCTAAAGACCTAGCCTAGCCCAGCCCCAAAGCCCCTTAGCCGAGCTACTTCCTTCCCTGAACCAGCAAAACCTGTGCTGCCCTTAAACTGCTCTCGGGTGGACTTGGGTGGAGTCCTAGCTTGCTAGGACTCCTCCCCAACCGTACTCCTCGAGTCCTAGCCTGGCTAGGACTCGACCCTCGACCCCTCCTGACTCTAGCCCAGCCCTGGATGCAACCAAGCCAAGCCCATGCACCCAAATCCCCAACAACCGAACACACAGCCACCAAATAACGTGAGTTTGGGTCCAGCTTGTTTCCTTTGTTTGTGCAGCGAGTGTGGTGTGTGTCTAGGACCTTATAACTTGTGTAAAATCGCCCCTTAACAATCCTTAGTCATGGCAGCCCCATTAGATCACATAAAACATGATTTTGGATCAAAAATTCCCAAGTTATATACATGCCCATGCAATATTACGAAAATTTCAGAAAGTTTCTTTGATCTTCATGCAACCAATATTTAAAACAATTATATGATATGATGGATGAGAAAAGGAGATTAGGGTGTGCCTTTGCGTTATTAACGCTCGGATATTCGACGACGACGAAGAACGGAGGAAACGACGAGGCAAGAACCGCACGAAAATCCCTCCAACTCACGGCTGCTGCCCTTGGTTTTCTTATTTCCAGAAAAAAGTGCCGTGCGTGTGTGTGTGTTGGAGCTTGAGAGAGTTTAAAAAAAAATAAAGAGAGTAGCCGATGGATGATTCTAGAATTGTGGCAATTTACACTTTAAATACTAGTTTAATTTTTCTAAATAGGCTTAGGCCTATTAAGCCATAAATTAAAGCCCAATTAAATTACTTGGATTTTAAATAAAATAATAGTAAAGTTTTCTTTTAAATAAAAATGTGAATTTAATAGCCGGGATGCTCGAAAGCTCGAATTTTATTTAAAAAGCCAATACCGATAAAAATTACGTTCCGGCTTATAAAATCACCTCACAACCCGATACTTTCAAAATTTAAAAACATCGACCGCATTTTAAATAATTAAGAATAACTATTTAATAAAAATCTTTTACATTTTAGCCCTCGGTCCCCGTTCCTCGATCATCACTTGAATCTCCTTAAAAATTACATTTTAATGCAACAATGTAGAAAAATATATTTTAAACATGCAATTATGCACCACATAATTAAATAATGCAATTAAAACATATAATCAAAATACAAGAGAATTTAATAATTGCAAGCATGTGGTTCGCGTGGACCTTTAAATTTTCGGGACGTTACACTGACTGTCTGTCAATCTGTGAATAATCTGCAAAATAACTAATGGTATGGTCTGCCATAATTGCAAACTTAATCAAAATCACAATCTGATATAGTTTACTTCTACATTCTAGTCACTCTGACTATGTTCTGACATCAATCTGTGTCATTTGGTTCTGTTTGTACATAATCTTGTACAAACTAATAGATAGATTGAACAATCTGTCAATCATAATCATATTATATCCCAATCTGGAAAATATTGGGATAATCTTATTACGAAATTCATCGAAATATACTCCCTATGTCGAATCAGAAATATACTAAGTCTGTAATAAATCTTTTGATTTCTTTCTTTCTGTCTTCTCTGTTAGCGATTCAGACGTATCAGTACAATTTCTGCCAACATTTCTGTACAAATTCTGTCACGACTGATCTAATCTGTCTATATCATACATGTCTGTTCGAATCTCATACATTCTCAGTCAGCAAGATGAACACTGAATTCACTACAATGCATTTCTGACACTATCTGTAATTTCATCTACAAATATAATATGCTCCCCAAACAATACGATCTGTATAAAATACTGATCTAGAAGCAATAATTCTCAAGCAATTGAAAACACAATCATATCAGATAATCTGTCAACTCATATAATATCAATCTCTGACAACTCTGACATTTCTGACTTTCTGATCTTTCTGATATCGGTATCTGATCAGTCACTGATCACAATATCAACTGTCTCAAAATCAATCAGTATACTAACATCAGATATCATCTATTCTGAATACAATCTGTTTCAAACAAAATCCATATCTGAACAATTTCTGTATACAAGAATCATAATTCTCATAATATTTAGTATGATCTTTCAAATATTCTTTCAATTCATTTTGTATCATTCTGTATAGTCAATACCATTCTGTACTAAATCTATTATACAACAATACCTGATCTCAAGTCAATTCTGACATTTATCTTTCCGATATAACACAATTCTGAAATCTTATCTAGGCAAACATCAGCCAATTTGTATAATACTGACCAATCTGTCAATACTAAACTCGATTTCAGTGGATCTACTGAATACGTAAGGATGCAATCTGCTCCTTTCTGTATTAATCGAGTCATATACAATACAGATATCAAAAGAATTTTAAATCTAGAATCCTTATCGTGGTATCTCCACGGATCAGTCATCTCTGGTCTGACTCTTACCATTTCTGGAAAATTCTAAAATATGTCTGTACTGGTTTAGCATACAAATATCAATAATGCGTTCAAATCAGAAACACCAGTACACTATACTCTATCTCAATTTCATTCTCATCTTATTGTAGTATACAATGTATACAGAAATATCTGATATCACCACTTCGTCAACAAGCAAGGACATCAATACTACAGTACATACAAACTCAACAGATACAACATATCTCCATCCAACTCAGTCAAATATATTCTTAACAAATGCATTAGTATATATCAATACATATGTACTGGGATTATATTCTCACCGGAATTATCCGGCTGTTGTCTTGTCTGTATGTGTACATGACAACAGGTGGGACAGGATCAGGGTCTAGGAGATGAGGAGAGATCGTGATTAGAGTGGAGGCTCCGGACTTGGATTAGAGATAGGGTTGAACACTTGACATTAGTTGTTAAACCTTAGTTTATTTTGAATGCATGCAGTACAGGACTTGTATTGTATTTTATACTGATATGTATATGAGTTTGATTTCACTACGTTCCGCATTTAAAAAAAAAACTATCCACATCGATACAGTACTGATCATCAGTAATAGAATGAGCTATAGTTCTATCCACATCGATAGCCAATTATCCAGTAGCAGACTATGGCACTTCCGCCAATACAATATCTCATGACATCGTGCAATGTGCCCGTGGTGATCCCACCACTATCAGGCACTTCTGTCATAAGACTACTCGTCTAATACCTGCTGTCTATAATAAAGAGAACAAGTATATCAATCAAATCAATGCAATATCAATGCAATAAAATAAAGTATGTGATTTAGGGAAACTCAAGTCTAACCGACTCAAGTCGATCTCCCAATACCACATTGACTTATACATTTGCCGTCCCGGTCTGACGAAGACGAAGTCTCGAAGTCAAATATGTCCATATCAATCTGATAATGACAAATCACAGAAATACAATATCAGTATATATCTCAGTTCAGAATCTGTTCTGATCAATACTCAAATCGGTATACAATCTGATCAAAATCAACAGTATAACCATGAATCTCAATCAATATCATATCTGATCAATCTAAATCAATACTGAATCTGATCAATCTAACTCAACTGATGTTTCAACGGTATAATAATACAATCTTGTAACCCTGTCAATCTCAACATCACAGATATCATATCTAAAGGCATAATCAATACCATATCATCTTTCTTCTAATTCTAGTATGTCAATATCTATTGAATTCAACTCAGGATCTGTTGAAATTCATAATACAAACATACTGCATAATTTCTTCGATCTGACTTCATAAACATACTGAATAATCTATCCAGAACACATAAGCATGATCATCTCTCTATTCTTGAATCAAGAATAATACAATTCCAGTGTTTAATCTCAGATAATATCTTCTGAAATTCATAACAATTGTATAACCAGTATGTTCTTTAATCTGACTTTGATTATACAATACCTACGGTAGCAGAAACACCATATCTGAATCATATTCAATTCTGACAATATGATATTTCTAAAATATCTCAAAACGTAATAAAACTTACGTCCTTGTATAGCTCGTAGCGAGAGGAACACAATACTGCGTTCGGATTCGAATTCTGATACACGGATTCTTCGAAATCACAAATCTAAAAGGCGTAAGGATTTTTCTCTCAAAAGTTTTCGCCCCTTTCTGAATTTTCTGAAGAATAAACGTGTAATTCTTCTATATATATACTGCATGCAAATCATAAAACGTGGCATCATTTTTCATGCGACACGCATGACCGCGGGTGCGGTCATGTATTGTACCGCGGGTGCGGTGACCCTACCGCGGGTGCGCTCCTGTTAGCACCGCGGGTGCGGTCTGGCCATTTCCAAAAACTCCCAACTTTCTGCCACTCAACCGCGGGTGCGGTCTTGGTTGCACCGCGGGTGCGGTGTGGCTTCGGCCTTTTTTGCAAAAATCCATCATTGCATGACCGCGGGTGCACTCCTGTTCTGGGCGCGGGTGCGGTCTTGCAAACCCTATTTTCTCATGTCTTTTCTTCCCTCATTGCATGTCATGCATTCTCATATCTTCCGAGTCTCACGTTAATGAAGATTGATAATCTTGGTTTATCAATTCCATAATTCTTGGGCCTTACACTGATGAATAAATTATGTTAGATCGAAATAGTTGAACAACTTGATCTGTCACTTTATTTTAATAGTCTACATTAATATAAGCTTGAGTTAGATCAGTTTAGTTGTTAAAACACCTTTTAGCTTATTTTATTTAACATGAGTGAGACAAGATCATGCGACATGGACAATTTATTTTGGCTTATTTTATTTAACATGAGTGAGGCAAGATCACGCGACATGGACAATTTATAGATTTAGGATGTTGAAATATAAGTTCGTGGATATGTATTACGCTCATGAATTACTTAATCTGTTCCAGAAACATAAAGGTACAATTTTTTTCACCCATCTACAATATAGTCCAATTTTTATATTTAATATTATTTTATTTTTATCCCAATTTTTCAATTATTAAATACATCCATTTTTTTATCATATTAAAGCATTAATTAAATAATAGTCAAATTATAAATTTCTTTCTAAAATTTAATTTTCTAATAATTTTTAATTGACAAAAAGTTGTGTGAGACGGTCTCACAGATCGTATTTGTGAAACAGATCTCTTATTTGGGGTATCCATGAAAAAATATTTTTTATGCTAAGAGTGTTATTTTTTATTGTGAATATAGGTAGAGTTGACCCGTATCATAGATTAGAATCTGTGAGACGATCTCACATGAGACCCACTCTTTTTAATTTGAAACCTACTATGTTGATCTCATGTGTTTACATGATTTCATTTTAATATCATTTTAATATGATTTTTTAATAATAAACTTCTTATTTATACAATTTCTTGGATAATGAGCTGACATGATAATTTTTTGTGAGAAATAAATGTACTTTAAACGAAATTATTCGAGAGAGGGAAAAGGTGAGAAAAAAAATTGAGGAGAGATGTGGAAATTACTTATTAATTCATGTAATTAAACCTACAAGGAAAATATGATGGAGGGGTAAATTTTAAAAGAATTTTTTGTGTCATATGGTCACATCAAAATAAGAATTTATATTGCTCTCGACTATTATATATATATATATATATATATATATATATATATATATATACACACACACCTGGAGCTGAGATTACAAAATATTCATCATGATATATATATATATATATATATATATATATATATATATATATATATATATATATATATATATATATATATATATATATATATACCCAGAGTTGAGATTACAAAATATTCATCATGATATAGGAATACGTATCGTTTGTTGATTAACCTCGTGTAGTAATATTTATAATCAACTACTTACATTATTGATCCGACATTTTACACCAGTTTAGATGGAATTCATACATTGTTTAATGTTTTTTTGACGTTTCGGTGTAAATTTTTTTGTTTGGACAATTACTTGTAAATTTTTATATAATTTCTTTTAACAAAAAAATTTATAAAAGACGTTGTAAAACTAAAAATGCATTTGGAAAATTATTTCACAAAAATATTTATAGTTAAAAATAATTAAGAAAGTATCTGCACAACTATTATCTAGAAACTTTGTTGGGGATCAATATCAAGTTTAGAATGGGTTGAATAAACTCGTTCTTTTGTTGGATGTTTTTGCAAAAAAGTGCTAGAATCATGTTAGAGATTATAGTTTTTCTTGTTCGAATAAATATCCAGCAGTTCACAATAATGAGTATGGAAACCATATGATGATATGAGGGTGAAAACAATAAAACAATAAGCAGTAGACAATGGTTGTTTTTGGAAGTTCGGAGATGAAACCTTCTACGTCTCCCCTTCTTCTGTCTCAAGAAGGTATCACTAAAAGACTTTGGCTATTACAATATAACTTTTGTACACACCCACTTCAGTATGACTTATCTTTAGCCTACCGAAACTCTTAGTTTTACAACACAGTAAAATGAATACAACAAAGTTCTGGAAAATACTCTTTCCCATATTACAGACTCTTCACAACAAGATATAGTAAAGTGTATAGCTTGTGAAGAGATTACGAAACAGCAGCACAATATGAGCTCATAAGATCAGATAAAAACTATAAAGAGTGTGCTGCTTTTTTCGTATGTTGAGCTATTATGATAACGAGTAGTTCTTTGATTTGCTCAAAATAATGTTGGATATATAATGCATTTCTTTCTATATAGGGTTGATCCGTATATGTAAAAAGCTTTGAATCCAACGTCTATAAGTAAAACAACTTCTTTGACTTTGAGTAAATCAGCTTTATCACCTAAAAAGAGTCCTGCAGAAAGCTTCAGAATAATCAGTCTTTGTCTCATACCAAAACTAGTAAGGAGCGTGATAGGATCAGTTAAAGGAAAAGGAGTGTTTAGAAGTGGGGTTGAATAAACACTCACGATTTTTAAATTCTTTTTCGAAGGTTTGAATCAGTTTAGTGAGAAACTGATCCTCAAAATCTTGTTAGTCGATCACAGTCAATTAACAGTTAAGTGCGGAATAACACTGATTGAAAGATAGAATATAAAACCTGAAAAGCTTGTAAAAGATGCACAGAGTCTGTTTCTGGATGTTCGGAGATTTCAATCATTCCTACGTCACCCATTCTATCACGAAAATATGATTTCCACTAAAAGACTTTGATCAATACAAGATTTGTACAGACCCATTTCAGTTTGGACTTAACAATGCCAAAGCTGAAACTCTTAGTTTACTTTTCTCGAATGAAAAACTTAGCACAACTGATCTCTAGGATCAAGTTTCACAATAATAACAATGTGCTAAACTGCTCAAAAGATAGCCTTACAGCTATGAATGTTTATGATAAGCGTGAGCTTGAATTTCAGCAGAGTAGCAGTATGAAGGATTGTTAGTTCACTCTTCGCAGCTGATTGAAAAGTATCGTTATTGTCTTCAGCTGCTTCTCTCTGTTATTTATAGGCTTCCCTCCAACAGTAATATTAAATAATATTTGATTATTTATATCCATTGATTGCCACGTCAATATCCTTCTAACATTCGTACACTGCAAATTCTGAAATGCGGCGTTCTACTACTAGTTGCAGTCTGCTTTGTACTGTTGTCGGTTGAATGTCCTTTTCAACTGATGATGTGTTCAGATAAATGATCAACCGATAAGTAAATAGGTAAGCTCACAACTGAGTATCTCAATCAGTTTCCAACTAATCAGTCAATTAACAAAGTAGATTCAGTTCGGCTAGTCTCATTTGCTTTAAATATCCTGCGTATTAAACTTCAGTTAGACAACTGTCAGTTCATGTGTTCGTGATCAATTTGTTCAACAGATTTAATCTTTTAATTTGTCAAACCACCGAAATTAAGTTTCCAACAATTTTTTCCTTTTTGGCGTTTGACAAAACTTGTAAAGTATGAACTGATCAACTGAACTGGAAATAATCTTCAATTTTATTGTAGATAAGATAACTTTTCCAATGTACAAATTTGTACAAAGAATGAAATAAGTGTCTAATTCTATGTACAGATTCATACAAAGAATAAGGAATTCAAAAACTTCAAGTCTTCAACCATTCAACTGAAGTCAGTTGATCTTCATACATTCTTCTTTCCTTTGTCTTCATCTTTCTCTTTAATAATTTCTCCCTTTTTGTCAAGCACATCTATTTTCCTTGTTAATATGCGGACGTCTGCTGCAATATCTGACACTGCATTCATTATTATGTTCTGCATCAGGTCAATTCTTTTAGTGACCTTTTCTTCAAGAAAGTCAAATCATCGACCAACTAGAGCTTGAGTCTAGAAGTGTGATTCAGTCGAAAATCTATCTTTCTTGATTTCTTCAGTCTGAATATAAAGAGCATATACAGTCTTGTTAAGCTGATTCAGTCTGTCTGTTGTAAATTCATAATTTGAATTGAGCTTCAAAGTATGTGCAAGCTGAGTAGATTGTATTGTAGAGATAGCATTCATCATACTGAGTAGGTTCGACTGAACGGTTTGAAGTTCTTCAAATAGGGCATAAGTGTCTGAAATTCTAGGAGAGATAGCTCCGGAAGTTTCTGGAATTTGTTCCCTTTGTTCTTGATTAAATATAACCATCGCACCGTCAGTTGGTTCTGTTATATGTACATCTATCTCTGAAATATCTTCAGTTAAAGGGTCCTGTGGAGGAAACGAAACAGATGGAAGAGCAGAAGTAGGAGAAAGTTCTTCAGTTTGTTTGACAACTGCTTCTTCAGTTGGTGCAACAACTGATTCTTCAGCTGGTTCAACAACTTGTTCTTCAGCTGGTTGAAAGACCATCTGTACAGTTTGGTCCAAAACTGCCTGTAAAGGTAGATAAAAATTGGGCTCCTCAGCTGGTTCTTTAAAAGTAACAGCTGGAACAACTGGTTCTTCAGTTCTAAGCACATGTTCAACTGATCTAAAAATTGTCCAGCTGAATATCTGATGTTACTGATTTGATGACCTCATCTAGATTCGCCAGAGATTATTCAGCTTCAGTATATGGCAGTGTATCAGCAGTTGAAGATTGAGGAACTGAAGAATATGGTGGGGAAACTGATGAAGAAGGTTCAGTTGCCTTTTGAGAGACTTCAACAGCTGAGTCATTGGATGGCTCTTGAACAGACTGTTCAGCTGGCTTTCCATCAGTTGATAAGTCTTGTTCCATCAGATGATAAGTCTTGTGCAGTCGCTGGAATGATCAGTTCTTGATCCATTTTCAAATTGTTGATTTGCATTTGCAGGCAGAGAAGATCCGAGTCCAGTTGATTGTGTACTGCTGTGTCATTGAGAGCAGTTGGACTTGAAGGAACAAAATTCTGACGCAACTCAGCAACAATCTTTTGAAGCTTCTTGGCTCTCAGCTGATCAAAGAAATAACTCTTGCGTTCTAGAGCCTGAACAACTCTTGAAGCTTTGACTACTCGCAGGACAGCAGCCTCAAGATCAATAAGTTTCTTTAGTTTAATCTTCGACTGAAGCTGTTTATTAATTTGGCCCACTCATTGTAGGTATTGAGTTTCACTGCTGCAAATTCATTGATCTCTTGCCATATGATATCAATGTGCGTTTGAATCGCACTGGTCGGTCTGTGTTCTTCTTGCATCTTCCCTTGCCCTTGGGATCAGTTAGAATATGGGGAATGCTCAACTCTGTTGTTGTCGCATCAATTTGCTCTTTGATTACTATTCCCATAGGTCTGGGAGGAGTAAGGAAGTGTAACCAGTGATAGTGATTAGTGGAGCCTTAACTCCAGCAAGCTTCTTCTCGTCACCAGATTCGATGACTTTATTCTTTGGCAAGATTGCAGAAAGTGGCAACTGATCCTCAGTTGAGGGTTCAGTTGGAATGGCCTTCAGTGGGACAGCCTTAATGGGCTGTTCGGCTCCTGATTGCATCAGTCGATCAGTTGGGATGGTTCTAACTGCAGCAGCAGGCTTGGTTTTCAAAATCCTTGGTTTTTTCACAACCTTGGGAGAAGGATTCCTCTCAGAATCAGTTTTGCTGACAATCAGCTTGTGCTTGATTGTCTTCTTTTGAGCCTCATTCTTTGCTTTTTGACTGATTTGGGAGCTCTTTCTGTCCCAATTTCTTTCTTCACCCGAATGAACTGCTCAGGTGACAAGTCAAATTTGGTCTTTGTTGGCTGTACATTCTTAGCATTAAATAACTTTATTTTTGATGACTTCTCTAAATCATCAGTCACCATTCTTTTAATCTTCAGCAGAAGGCTGAGCTGTACTGCAAAGCCCCTTGACTGCTTTGAGGACTGAAACATATTCCTCCACTTCATTTTCTTTTCTGCCATGATTGCAGTCATAGCTTGAAACTTCTTTAGAGTGAGGGCAGCAAATGATCCTGCCTTTGCCAAGAGGCCCTTGGCTACAATATCAGCCAACAGTTGAACCTCTGGCTTCGGTTCTTTCTTAGGACCAGACACTTTGATCTTCTGACCAGCAGCAGAGAGTGTAGTTTGCATCTTCTCATGTCGGATGCCTTCACTTCAGAAAGATTAATTAGCCCATCAGCAGGCAGTTGGAAGAGATTGCAGAAGAACTCCTCCTCAATGAGCAGCAATTGACCATTTACAGTCGATGCTATATTGCCTGCTTGAGTGACATAGCCGGTGGCATAGAGTTCTTGAACTTCTTTAACATAAATTTCTTGGGAAGATAATCACAGAAATTGCTTCAGACCGGCTGCTTCCAGTTTCAGAAAGACATTCATGACTCCATCGTCCTTTACAATGAAGACTGAGTCGAAATCGATTGCGATGGTATTCACGAGGTGAGCTAGGATCTGGTTTGCCATTTGATTGAAGTGAATATGCGAGAAAAAGTATGATGAGAATAGAGTTTTGCTCTGAATGCTTGAATGTGCGCGTAAGAAGATGAACTGAATTCAAGCGAGGTATTGTACTTATGTATGTGACTGTTCACGTCGGGTTCAACAATTGTAGGACCGAGCGCTTGCCGCTTTACCAAAAGCTATAGCTAGTGGTAATGGTGCAACTTAAATCTTTTAAACCACACAACAACTCAAGCACCACGGTTCGATCGCTCTACCAAGCAAGGACAATTATTGCACCCAGCAATCTCCCTCCCATTTATTTCACTCCTTGCAATCAATGGGAATCGAACCCATGACCTTGACTCTGATACCAATTGTAGGACCGAGTGCTTGGCGCTTTACCAAAAGCTATAGCTAGTGGTAATGGTGCAACTCAAATTTTTTAAACCACACAACAACTCAAGCGCAACGGTTCGATCACTCTACCAAGTAAGCACAATTATTGTACACAACAATCTCCTTCTTAATAATCGCACTCCTTGCAATCAATGGGAATCGAACCCATGAACTTAGCTCTGATACCAATTGTAGGACGGAGCATTTGCTGTTTTACCAAAATTTATAGCTAGTGGTAATGGTGCAACTCAAATCTTTTAAACCACACAATAGCTCAAGCACCACGGTTCGATCGCTCTACCAAGCAAGGACAATTATTGCACCCAACAGAGCGTTAAATGTCTTCGTACAACATTAATGGTGCAATTAATACTAGTACTAGGTAAAGTAACGGTAACATTTAAGACTTCTAACTATCAAACAAGACGTTACGTTCTTCTTATTTAAGCTAAGTTCTGCTTTTACTTTATACAAGCTGTTTAACTGCTTCTGTTTAAGCGATACGAGAGCTTCTGCTTATTATACTGTCTTCTCATTTTACTATCACAACCTACTGGTTTTGACTCTAATCACTACATATAAATTAAGTTTAACAATTTCCCCCTTTGTGGTGATGCCAAAACCTAGATGTTAGTAACGATGAAGAACAACGGTTATGATAAAAAGAAAATGGAAATTGTAACAAGATACTAGATAAGTGAATAAAGAGTATTAAAGAATTTAATAAGTAGTTCCAATATCCCTGAACATTGTTTCCTCATCCTAAGAATCTTGATTTCTGAAGGAAGATTCTGCATGATGTCCTCTACTTCTGCCTTCTTCTGTCATGCCTTCTACTTCCTCTTTTTTGGCATCATGAACTTGGATTGGAGTGAGTAAGTCATCCACTCGGCCGGTAAGAGCCATAATGCCATGATTCAGTATCTCCAGAACAGGTGCCTGATTCGAGACTCGTTCATTAAAAGCATGAATAAATTGAGATTGGGACTCAATCTTGGTATCAATAAGTTCCATTCTTAAATCCATAGCTTCAACTTTGTTGGAGACTGAGTAAACCGAAGAATCGTGATCAAAGACATTTTTAAGGATATCAGCTTGACCAATTAAGATGTTACCCTGATTTGAAACAACAGTTTGTCGAATATACTGGTTTCAACATTTAACATGACCAACAATTCTGCCGTGCGAGTGACCTCTTTAGAGATGCGGTCACTGAAGAATTGTGTGGCACTAACCTCAGCAGCATGTTCAAAGGACAACTGCTTAACTATCTTTGAAAGATTGTTCAGATTTCTTTGCAGAATATCTATCTGAAACTCAAGATCAAATTGCTCTTTTGGGGATGGAGATTTTTGAAGCATACGATGTCTGATCTCTGCAAGATGAGTGATGCGAGTAGGAGAATCAGCAGGAGGGACAATCAAAGCAGTGGAGGTGACAGTTTTTGGTGGAGCAGCAGATGGTGCAGTAGACTGTTCTGCAGAAGTTCCTCCAACAGCAATAGTTTGTTCAGGAGCAGCACTCTTTTCTAGTTGGGCAGCTTCAGTGGCTTCCAGGGGCTCAACAATTGGATTAGGTTCAGATTGAATATTCAAAAGAGCTTCCATTTCTGCTTGGTGTTTAGCAGAAATTTTTTCCCAGATTTGGCATTGATTGGGATGGAGAAGCATCTGATTCTTCCATTGGTTGATCCGCTGGTTGAGATTATGAAAGTACCATATCATCAACTTGAGGCTCTTCTGGTGCAGTAGAGGCATCAATAACAATAGATTGAATTACTTCATCAATTGAAGCCAATTCACGAACAAAAATGAGAGATGATGACTGAGTAGGCAGTGTCGGGGATGCAGGAGTACTGGAGACCTTAGCATATGAAGGAGCTGTGGTCCTTTCCTCAACCGGCTTAATCTGAAGAACATCTAGGACAACACCTACATGGTACTGCAAAGGCTCCGCAAAAGCCTGTTCTTGAGCAAGAAGTTGCTCATTCATCACTCTTGAATCACAATCTGGTCTTGAATAACAGTTGGATTCACAGAATCAAAGTTAGACTTTAAGGTCTTCAAAACAGAATCCAGATATTGATATTTTAGCTTATCAAGAATGTAACTCCTTCTGTTGATAGGCACAATCACATTTTTGGTCTTAGGAGTGGCAAACACCTGCTTTTCATTCTTCACCATTTTTGGGTAGGCACCTGGTGTTCTTAGATGTGTGATTGGGTGGAAAACTCTGACCTTTAGCCAATCATCAAAGAAAATCATGTCTTCACTAGCAGATTGATCAATTTCATCCATATAAAGATCAATAGCAGTTTGGACAGACGACTTGATGCCATGAGTTTGTGGTTCTTCAAGAAGTTTTCCTTTGCCTTTGTTTGTAGTCGATGCAGGCAGCACATGTCTAAAAGCAGAAGATCCTGCTAAAGGTTCTCTAATAAAAACTCCAGACGTGGGTCTGAGAGTAGGAAAAGAAGTTGACGTTGTTGCAAAAGAGGTGGCTGCTGGGATTGAGGAGGGGACATATTTGGTTTTGAAGAGGTGGCTTCTGGAAAAACTTGTCTCAGAGGGACATAGTCAAAATCAGCAAGGGCTGTTGTTTTCTTGAGACAGATGGTGGTTCTGGGTTTTTTTTTGCTTGGGGTGGTTGGAAGTGAGGCTTTGGTCAGAGCAACGGACTCTTCAGATACGATCTTATCTGAATCAGACACGACAATCACTCTCTTCCTTTTAACCTTCTTCTGAGGAGCTTGAGACTCAGTCAGATCATCGGCAATTTCCTTCTTAAGAGCAATAAAATCAGCCACAGTTGGCTTTGGCCTTAAATCAAGTACATTATCAGCATCGGCCATTGTGACGGATGAGCCATCATGTTCAGAAGTCAGTGGAAAACCAGCATCCTTCAACATTTTGCTGTTCTGAACAGCAAAATCTGTACCTTTTCTCAAAATCATATCCTTCATGATTTTGAATAGAAAATTACTCCAATCCATTTTAGCTCCAGAAGTGATGGCTATCATCAATTGAACTTTTTCTTTGGTCAGCTTATCAAAAGTACCAGCTTTGACCAGAAGTGCCTTAGCCACAATATCACCAAGGACTTCGTACTCCATCTTTAGAAGCTTCTTGAAGCACGAGGGAGAGAGTTCCTCTCCAGAATCTGAGAAAGAGGTGAGAGCGGATGACATCTCCTCTTTAGAAACAACCGAACGATCAAAATTCTCGGAAATCGGAAGAAAGAAAGTTGAACCCAGTAGAGCAGCATCAATGGAGATGGATGCATCTCCCTGTGAATAAATGATCTTCTCATCCTTAACGGTCGCTTTAGCATAGAAGTCAAAGAAGGTAGTTCTGTTGATGATAGCGAGTGCTTCCAAAAATCTTCTAAGAACAGATTTCTCAATGGCCTTGAGCATATTGACAAGGTTTTCATCCTTGATGGTCAAAGCTGATGCAAAGTTAACTTGATAACCTTTTAGAGTATAAGCTCCAGCCACTTCTGCAAATAAGATGGATTCGAAGTAGATTCTGTAGTAGAGAAATGCGAGAGAAAGCAATAGCTAGTATGCAATAGTCTGAGATCGTAAAAGTTGAATTGAGATAAAAGAGACGGTTAATATACAAAATGTACAGCCGTCAGTGTAAACATTTAGATAAGCCAATTGATTTTAAATTTTTTCATAAACTGATTATCAGTAATAATTTCTTGTTTAACTGATTGATCCAGCACTTCTGGTTCTGGTGTTTGAAGGATATTTCGATTAATATGATTATATTCTTCATTATCATCCTCCAAACTGATATCTATAAAGCGATCAACTAGCTCAACTGAATAAGTTGGCTTATCAATTAGCATAGCTTCATCAAATACAACATGAATAGACTCTTTTACATTTAAACTGCACTTGTTAAAACTCTGTAGGCATCACTAACTGAAGAATATCCAAGAAATATTTCATCTGCAAATTTAGTATCAAAAGCTTTTAAATGATTTTTTCCATTGCAAGGATAAAACATCTGCAGCTGAATATTTTGAAATAGGAAACCACACTTTTGTGTCCACGCCAAATTTCATACGGTGTTTTCAAATGATTATTATTAATCATTGATCTGTTCTGAGTATAACATGCAGTGTTTACTGCTTCTGCCCAAACCTTTGAGAAATACAAAATCAGCAAGCATTGTTCTAGCAGCTTCTTTAAGGGTTCGATTTCTTCTCTCAGCTACATCATTTTGCTGAGGATTTATTGATGCTGCGAGCTCATGTTTGATCCCAGTATTTTCTAAAAAATTGTGAAAGATTTTGATTGATGAATTAAGTCCCTCGATCAGACCTTATTCGATCAATCCCAACTGATTTTTTATTTAAAAGTCGTTTGAAAAGCTTAATCAGTTGTGCAGCAATTTGGTCTTTGGATTTAATAAATATAACCCAAGTAAATCTTGAGAAATCATCCATGACTACTAAGGTGTATTTCATTCTTCATAAACTCATGACTGGTATATGACCAAAAAGATCCATATGTAGCGGTTTTAAGCATCAGAAAGATTATTTACAACCTTTTTTTTTTTAAATGAAGATCTTACTTGCTTACCAAACTGGCATGCTGAGCAAATTTTATCTTTTGAAAAATGTATTTTGGGCAAACCAGTTACAATATCATGGTTACTAAGATAGGCAATAGATTTCAAGTTTAGGTGGTTCAATCTCTTATATCACAACCAGTTTTTAGAAGATTTGGAAGCTATAAAACAAACTGATGCGTAAGGTTGAGCAGTCCAACTGAATTTTTAGGTATTCCCACAAAGATTGCCAATTAGGATGACCTCATCAGTTGAGTCTCTAACTGAACAAGTGTGTCTATCGAACTAAACTGAGAATTTATTGTCGCATAACTGACTGATGGTAATCAAGTTATACTTCAAATTCTCAACTAGTAAAACATCTTTAATAGTAAAGTTTCCATGGATAAGCTTACCATTACAGTTTTACCTTTGGAGTTGTCTCCAAAACTGATGTTTGGACTAGTGTATTTGATCAGTTGGGATAGCACACTTGCATCCCCTATCATATGACGCGAGCATCCACTGTCCATATATCAAGTTGATTCTTTGTTTGCACCAGTCACCTGCAATCACACACAATATATAATATTGGTACCCACATCTATTTGAGTCCTAAACTGATTAGTCCTTTTAGAACCCAGACTTGGACCAGTCTAACTGACTTTCCAGTTGCTGTGTTCCAAACAGTTTTTCTCTACTTGTGTGTGCTTGATGTGTAGTGTGCAGATGAAGCAATATGAGTTTTAGCCTTGTTTAACTAGATGTTCAGTCGATATCTTTATGAAATGGCTTGCTGTTATAGTAATTGGAGTAGCCATTTGAATAGTTCATGTATTTATTGTTGAACCTTTTTGGTAACTGACTTTGTGGGTCAATTGAAAATTTTGGGCTATACCCAATATCATACCTTCTAGCCTTGTTCTTATTTTCAATAGACAGTACAACTGGTTTACTTGGCTTAGGTTGTTCTTGTACCACAACTGATTTTACAAAATGAATCTATTTCCCTTTGTTTATGTTCAGTTTTGGTTGAGCATCACTGGTGGAAGTTTCGTTTTGGTTGTTGAAACCTAAACTAGTTTTATCAATAACTGATTTTTGCTTATCTTGTGTTTCAGCTAATGCAACAGATGATTTATTCCATGCTTTAATAAGCTCAATTTGTTTTGAATTCTCAACCAACAACTGTTGAATCATTGATTGATTCTTGCTTCTTTCAGCATTGAGTTAGCAATCTCCCGTTTAAGACTAAATAATCAAATGATTCATCAGTTTCAGTTTTATCGTCTTCGGGATCAGTTTTCTTTGCTCTGTCCTTCTCAAAAGATAAGGCAAGCTTGTGATACTCATTAACCATGTCATGAAGTGTAGAAATGAGTTCATCTCATGTGAAATCAGTTGAACTAAAGTCGAATACATGTTGACTGGTTGACTCCAGTTCTATGTCATCAGCCATCAGACACTTGACCTCTTCATCATCATCACTTGATCAGTTCAAGCTCTCAGGTTCTGAGTCATCACTATCAGATTCTGCCCATTTGGACTTGCTTTCCTCAGCTAGAAACACTTCATGCTTTTTTCTGTAAGTTTTGTTGTCATCCTTGGATCTTCTCTTGTCCTCATAAGGTATCTTTCCCTTTTCAGTTGAGCCTCGACTATCCTTCTTTGGCTTGGGACAGTCAACAGAATAGTTTTGTTATAGTTGTAGCAAGCATTAAGTTCCTCTCTGGAGTGATTTTTCTGATATTGTCTTTGAAAATCCTTGATTTCTTTTCATAAATCTTCCAAATATTTTGACAAACAATGACATTGCGTCATTGCTTAACTGATCAACAAATCTTTCAACTGAACCAATTGGTTCCAGTTTGACAGCAGTTAGGGCAGTTGTAGGAGCTAGTGTAGAAGGTTTCCTTTCTCTGGTTTGCAACTCAAACTCGTATGCTTTTAAATCTGCAAATAAATCAAGAAGTTTGACCTTGTTCAGGTCTTTTGATTCTCGCATTGCCATGGTCTTGACGTCCCATTCTTTGAGAAGATCTCTGACTACTTTAAGTGCTACTCTTTATTTCAATGCAACTTTCCAAATGCATTCAGTTTATTGATTATTTCACTGATTCTTTCATCATAGTCGTGCATGGATTCTCTAATATTCATCTTGATGTTTTAAAATTTTTGAACCGCAACAGATAGCTTATTCTCTTTTGTTTTCTCATTGCCTTCGCATAGCTGAATCAATTTCTCCCAGATTTCTTTAGCAATTTTTCACATATTTATCTTGCTGAAAGTGACTTTATCCAGCATTTTGTATAGAATGTCGTTAACCACGTTGTCCAAGTTGGCTTTTCTCTTGTCTTCAGCTGTCCACTCATCTCTAGGCTTTTCAATACCGTTTGGTGCACCATCAGTTATAGCAATAGCAGTATTAGCTTTCAATATTTTCATGGGTCCATATGTAATAACGTACCACATGTCATCGTCTTATGCAACTAGATGAGCCTGCATTCTGATTTTTCAATCATCAAAATCCTCTCTGAAGAATATTGGAATTTTGTTGAATGAAGACATGGTAATCAGTTTGTATAGAGATATTTAGAAACAAGATTCAACTGCTCTGATACCACTTGATAGGATTGATTAGGGGGTGAAAGATTGATATTACAGATGTTCGAAGATTTCAATCACTCCTACGTCACCCCTTCTATCTCGAAGATAGGATATTCACTAACAGACTTTGAACAATACAAACAGTTTTACAGACCCACTTCAGTCTTGGACTTAAAATGCCAAATTGAAACTCTTAGTTACAAACTTGTTTACAGTACTCAATAGAACTGAAATAATTTAGCACATCTGATCTCTTCAAAATCAAGTATTACAGTTTGTGCTTGAAAGCTCGAAGTATAACCTGAAAGCCATGAATGTATACAATAAGCGTGAGCTTTGAAATCCATAGAATATGAATAGAAATCTTGCAAAGATTTCACCAGAGTAACAACTCAGTTAATAGAATAATTTTCGATGTTTTTTTCAGCTGTTCTTCTCTATTTTTTATAGGCTTTGCTTCTAATGGTAACAATGAATGTGATTTGAATCTTTAATATCCGTTGTTTTCCATGTCACCGTTCATCTGACAGTCGTACACTGTAGCATTTCTAACATGCGGCGTTCCTGCTGTTCTTTGTACAATCTGTTGGCGGTTGAGCTACGTCCTTTTCACTGATGATGTATACAGCTGAAAGATCAGCTGATAGGCTATAGCTGATAAGCTCACAACTGTTTGTAGTAACTGATCAGTTTCCAACTGATCAGTCAGTTGTCTGTGTAGTTCAGTTGCCTTCGATTGTCTTCGCATTAATCTTCAGTTGTAGGCAACCGATCATTTGCGTATATTAGATCACTTACTGTCAGTCTTCTTGATCAGTTAGTTCAATCGATCAATCGATTTAATGATTAGTTTGTCAAACTTCCGAAATTCAGTTTCCAACTAAAACTAATAAAAATAGTTTCACAACCTACTTTTCGTCAATACATCACATAGAATGGGTGGCAAAGATCAAGAAATATTGATTTCAGATGCGTAATTGACCGGTAACCAAAATTTAATGTGAATATAAGCAGACTCGTAAAGATCACATAACCAAAACTGAAGCAAACACAAGGGAGGCATAAGATGAGAAGTTAGTAATCAATTTCCTATTCTAAAAATTTCGAAGAGTTCACAGTGAAATCAACAAGACAACAAGGATTTTTCTTCACATAAACCAAAGAATAGCAGAATCTGAAGCAAAAAATCCATGCACATAATCTGATTAAATTCAAAGCCATCTTAAGACTCAAAGCCAACTTATCTTAAACACACTGAAGATTCTGATTTTCCACCAAAATAAAAGCCACATACAAATCTTTTGACTGCAATTCAATTCTTTCTTTTGGAACTATATTATGCTTCGGGAACCTTTCTTTCAAGTATCAGTTCGTCATCCTCATCCTTCCATCCAATAACTTTAATTTTGTATCTTCCTTCCTCATTTTTTAACTTATTCAAAAAATCTATGTTGAATTTCAGCAAGTTAAAGTAGACATTTATGGAAGTTTATCACATGCCAATCTTCTTTTTTCATTGATTTAGGAAGATATACAAATTACATCATCCTTGAATTGATCATTTGAGTACGAAAATTGGTAATCCTTTGAGTATTGACTTGAGGATGCTTCTGATCCACCAACCTATATCGTGAATATCTTCCATGTTGAGATCCAATCTTCGATCTATGCTGATTCTCTTGACCTTTGAAGAATGATCATTTGATGTCTTGTTGATTTCTTATATTTGAGGCAAAGAATCCTATACCATAACCAACGACCCCTGGTCTTCCCAGCTTTGTTTCCCCAAAATATTCTTGGCTCCTTAGTTTTATGGTTGATGATCCTCGATGACATTATTGATTCTTTGGCCTTTCGGCCATGGATCCCATACTATCCCTTATATTATCTCATATTTCAAGTGAATTCCCCCACTAAAATTATAATTATCTTTGCTTGAACTTCTTCTGTATCTATCTTTTATTTCAAACATCTTATCTCTGGGACCCCCAACAATCTTTTATGGATTTCTTGAGGGAATTTTTCATTTCCCACTTTGAATACGAGTCTTTTATCCCAAATATAATATCATTGGGAATCCAATATCTTTTCATCATTTTCTTCATATTTCTCTCATATTTTTTATGGTTAACCAAGGATAATGTTTTCCAAGGCACCATCGGATTGTTGGTTAGATATTCTTCCATCATTCACTGCCTTAGAAAACAAACTTACTCCAAGGCACTGGTTCACCAGCCTTTTGGCCATGGATCTCCCATGATAACTTGTATCCTCACAACTTCCAGTTGTCTTCCCCCTAAAATAATGATGATCTTTCATCTCGAAACATTGCTCTTTTATGTACTTGGCTTCAAAAATCATATTACGGGGTATCCAACACTTCTTTATGACTTCCTGGAGACGATTCATGTTCTTCACCTTTAGGCACACATGTTTTACATCAAATATAACTTCTTTGAGAATCCAATACTTTGTAAAAGAAGCTCGAGGAATCCATATTTCGTTTCTTGAAATATAACCATATGGATCTCCATGTTCCCAACAATTTCTTTGTGCAATCCATTGATATAATGAACTCCTACATAATATTCATCATCTGATCTCCAACTTTACTCTGCAAAAGCTACGTGAGACATACATTTTTCATCTTGTGAAAAACAATTATATTAATATGAAAAATCAGAAATCATGCATCATGCTTTCCAAGTATCCATTAAGTACATTCGTTCAATCGGTTTATAAAACTATTGGACTTTGCAGCACCCTTTCGTCATTCTCATTGTTTCCTCGCTTCCTTTGCAGCAGGGTCCCACCGAGCGTGCCAATTTTTTTGTCAAGAAAATTTTTGGGCCAAATTTTAAATAATATAAATTCTACGCTCAAGCGACATGTATCTCGATTTTCTTGTTAGTTCTAACTCCATCGGTAAGCCACAAACTAATAAATTAATTGAGAAATTTGACCGAAATTGCAGATGAGCCTAGTATTAATTAGGTTTGATCACCGATCTCCACCGCTCAACTCAAAATTGATTGAGGATTTTTGTTTCTTATGTCATTAGATATGTTTTCATACCAAAATTTTGCTGAAAGATCGCGACTTGGTTTTCTGTGTGATTCTGGCCGTCTTCTCAGGCAAGTTCGCCCCCTATTGCCGATGAGCCTAGTATTAGGTTTGATCTCCAGCCTTTGTTTAACGAGTTCGAATACTGCCGAGGGTAAAAATCTAATCTTTCTATTTAATTCAATTTTGGTCCAAGTATTACATTAATATTTATTAATTATTGGGTTATTGTTGTAGGTTCCAGAATTGTGCGAGTTGAAGGTATAATCTGGCGATGTAGAATTTGTCGTTGAAGTAATAATGCAATAATCTAATAAAAGTATCATAATTTGTCGCAATAATTTTAATTTATAAAATAATGGAATTCAAATATTGTGAATTTTTTTAGATAAAATTCAAAGTTTGAGAAATTAAGAAAGTTAGTCACTTGAATATTAGTTTAGCATCATTTAAAGTCAGAAAGAATATTTTACGACAAATTAAAATAGAAATGATTGATTTTAGGCATTTTAGTCGAATATTGAAATTTTAGGAATTTAAAGTGCCGAAATAGTTAAAATTGAAAATTTAGTTGAATTTATATGGTTAATGAGTTTTATGTGATTATAATATCATTTGAATTAATATTCACGTGATTTATCTGAGTTGACATTTCCAAGATTTTTTGAGCATTTAAATTACTGATAACTTAATTTAGGTACGTAGAGATCAATTATTTTTCACGATGTCTGACAAAGACATGTGATGATCAGGTGTTTGATTTATTTGTTATTTGTTGATTTATGTGATATTATATGTTGACTCGCATATTATTAGTTAGTAATTGATGTGCAAAATAAAATAAAATATTTTTTAATTTGTTCACAAACATTTTTATTTTAGTTAGACACATCAATACCAGTGAATATATCATATTGAGCATGTATGTTATTGATATCCAATTATATTTTAGTTGAGATCCGTTATAATATGATGTGATATTGTGTCATGAAAATGTTTGGCTGCCTTGATTCGGTCCGGCTTAGGTAGTTGCTGGCTTTGAGGATAGCTCCACTGAGTCGTGGATCAACTCGAGCATATTATGTATAATTGTTGATACCGATCATTTGACTCCTGATATCTTGTTATCTTACACCTATTCACGCATTGCATTTATGCATGACATCATGCATTTCTATATCATATATTGTGGTTTTTTGACGTCTTGTGATGGGGTTTTTGACCCTCGAGAGGGAGCTGTCGTGTCTTTTGTGTGTGGACATGACATGTGGTATACGTGGTTCAACATCAGGTGCTCGAGATGAAGCATCAGGAAGCATCAGAGCTCCTTGAGAGTGAGCTTAGTTGTATTTAGATACTGGGTAATGTTGTCATCTTCCAGATACTATATGTATATATGTGGAGGATTGTATTATGTTATCATCGAGTTTTGTCGGCTCTATGATATTTTCGGTTTGTATATGTTATTACTGTATCTGACGGTCACATGTTTATGTTGTGTTCATTGATGATATATGTTATTTATTTTAAGTATTTGATTTTGTTGGTATTCCTTATCTGTAGAAAGGTCATGTCGAAATTTTTATAGATCCAAAAACAAATTTTTAACTCATTTCTCCGTTGTTTACTGATTAATCGTGATTATATCTATACTTCTATACTATTTATTAAATAAGAGACCTCTAGAGTAACTACCTTTTGGTGTCATGGTCTGTTTTACTAATTATATGTATATTAATAAAGTGCTAAAAAATTAATGGAACTCACATGTAGTTTAGTGGATAAAATCTTTTCTTAGCCACGAGGTTACATAGTTTAGTGGATAAAATCTTTTCTTAGCCACGAGGTTGCATGTTCAATTCTTACTTGGGTATTTTTTATTCCTTTTATTTATTTATTTATTTTTTTAGTTCATATATCAAAATTACAATGTAGGAACTCATTATTTTTTATAAATATATTTTGATCTTCATTTAAATATAAACCAAATAAATTATAAAAAAATATTGTTCAAGCACGCAACACGTGCATAGATGTACTAGTGTTCATAAATCTTGAGTAGGATAAAAGGTCCTTACACATGACTTGGGCCAATTATACTTTTACGCTGATAATTATATAGAGTAATTTTCAAAAGTCTAAAATTTATGTCTCAAAATATTTTAAATTATTCATCTGATATATTTTCATTGATGAACAAGAATATTTGTCATACAATTTATTTAATAATTAAATATTTATTCACACATGAAATACAAACTATGGGGCGTATTCAATTCAGAGTTTTGATGACTTTTAATGACTTTTTTAAATGATAGACTTTTATGGATTTGATAAATTTTTATTGACTTTTATAGAATCTCACCGATTTATAAACAGATTTATGTGGATTTCTGTAGACTTTTTTACAAGATTTTTATAGACTTTTGTAGATTTTTTTTTTTATAGAATTTTATAAATTTTGTACTTAACTATAACATGTGATTTTTTTATTAATTTCTTTGAACCAATAATTAATTGACATATATAACATATTCAATTTGAAATTATTTTTAATATTTATATTAATAAATAAATTTAATTATTTAAAAGTTAAATCGTTTAATCCTTACATGTATATATATGTGGGTTTATATGCATGTTTGTAAATTTTTTAAAATACATCAATTGATTAACATGTAATCTTATTTTTAAATTGATAATATAAATGTAAAAATAATATTATTTATTATTGTGTGAATATAATTTTGTATAAAAATATCATAGCTTACATATTAATTAAAAATACGAAGATGAATTTAAAAAATCATTGTTGTTACGAAACTATTCAATTATTAAGAATTAAACAACATTTTTTTGATCATCTTTTATTATTATTGAATATTACATTAATTTGTATAAATCATAAATTAAAAATCACAAAATCAATTCTATAATTCAAAATTTCCTCGTGTTATTAAAATAAAAAATTATTAAATGAACAATCAGTCAAAAAATGAAAAATTTGAAAAAAAAGATGAAAATATATATAGAGATACACTTCGAAAATTTGAGAGAGTAATATAAATAGATGAGAGGAGAGAAGATATTAAGATATGTGATGTGAAGCGACATAGAGAGAGTTAGAAGTTTTAAAAATCCATTCAAATCTTTGGGGTGAACCAAATACAATTTTTTACAATTTGTAGTTGTACCTTAGGCTTTAATGTTTGTATGTCAATGAATTCCATGGAGTTATTAAAAGTCCATGGAAAATTTGAATACCTGTAGACTTTTATAGAGTTTATAAAAGTCAATGTTGAATACCACTTGACTTTTTAAAACTCCATGAAAGTCTATTTTGAATACCACAAGACTTCTATAGAGTATGCAAAAGTCTTGATTGAATACCTCTAGATTTTTAAAATCTACAAAAGTCATTAAAAGTCAATAAATTTCCCACGTTGAATACACCCCCTAAGAATCACATAAAACGTTACTAAATCTAAGAAAATTCAAACTAGATTAATAAAGTTTACTACACGGTTTTTTTTTATATTTATTTAACCGGGTTAGATCGATTTGATATGATTTATTCATACTAATTTTTTCGGTTTTTTCTCATTTTAAAACCAATGCAAACTTTGATTTATTGCAAAATTAGCCTAAACCATGTCATTTAGTTTGATTTAACAGTTTGATTGGATTTCTAAGAGTAGCCTCTTGTGAGACGATATCACGAATCTTTATCTGTGAGACGAATCAACCCTACCGATACTCACAATAGAAAGTAATACTTTTAACATAAAAAATAATATTTTTTCATGGATGACCCAAATAAGAAATCCGTCTCACAAAACACGACCCATAAGACCATCTCACACGAATTTTTTCCGATCTTTAAATATCCTTGCTACAAATTACATTGTCATAATCCAAAAATATTAAAATTACGTTGTGGAAAAAAAAAACAATTTAAGTTCCATTTGGAAAAAAAAAATTCAAGTTCAGAACTTCGAACTCGTTTTTTTAACGATTTCAGATTTGGTGACGTCAGACTCCCTTCTCTCTAAATTTTCTCTCCCTGCGAGTTCCCATCGAACCCTAAATTCTCATTCGCCTGGAAGATACACTATCATAATCATCGCGAAATTAGGTGAATTTTTTAACGCCATTTTCAGCTTTTTTATGTACTTTTTTTTTTCAAATGTTATTTATTATTACCTGTTCTGGTTATTCTATTTTCCCATGTCTCTGCAACTCCTAATTTTGTATATCTACCTCTTATTGATCTATGTTAGTAATTGTGATTAATCTGTTGAAGAAAATCTTTTGCAGACATATCCACTGTATTTTAATTGCTATGAAGGGCTGAGACTGGTCAGAAATTACTTAAAGGTGGCAGGTTTATAGTGCAGTTGGCTGGATTATTATTGGAGTTGCTGGATGTTTTTGGATAATGGAGAATACTGGAATCATGATCGGCCCAAAGGGGATAATTAAGAAGAATGAGTTTGTAAGAATTATAGCTCAATGCTTATATTCGTTGGGCTACAAAAAAACTGCTGCTTGTTTGGAGCTTGAATCTTGTATTTCATGCAAATCCCCTGAACTTGAATTAATCGAATCATACGTTCTAAATGGGGACTGGGATGGTTGCCTTGAGAGTCTTGCTAAAATTGATGGGTTGACTGATGAAACAAAAGCTTCAGCCATGTTTTTTGTTCTTGAGCAACGTTTATTGGAGAGTTTAAAGGGTGGAGATATTTCTTCTGCTTTGGATGTACTGTGGAAACAGATACCATTATTGAAACTTGGCAAAGAAAAGGTTCACAAGCTTTCCTATGAACTGCTCTCATTGAATGAGTTCGGTTTGGGTTGCATTGACTGTGATGTAGTTCATGAGTTGCGAAAAAGTTTACTTGCACAGCTGGAGAGTGTGCTACCCCAACCTATTACATTACCCGAGAGAAGACTGGAGCATTTGATTGAAATGGCCATATGTGCACAGATTGATGGTTGTATATACCACAGTTCCTCTAACATGACATCGTTGTATAGAGATCACTGTTGTGTTCGAGATCAGTTTCCAACAGAGACCATCCAGGTCAATTAGCAGGCT
This sequence comes from Primulina eburnea, assembly GCF_022965805.1. Lineage (NCBI taxonomy): Eukaryota > Viridiplantae > Streptophyta > Magnoliopsida > Lamiales > Gesneriaceae > Primulina > Primulina eburnea. The sequence continues at coordinate 53,013,693 of NC_133101.1, forward strand.
TTCAGCTTTCATCTGTTTTTTCCGTCATGGATAGGAAACACTAACTTGTTATGATGATAATGTGCCTACGAATTTTGATTTCTATAGTTTTTTCAGTGTCTATGTAGCCACTGAACTATGATGATATCTCCTCTCTATCTTGTCCTTGTGCACAATAACAGTAATGGCCGGATTCTTATCAAGTATATAACCAAAAAATCCATTTTAAATTTGAACCCAACTAATACTTAGGTTCTGTGAGATCCTTATCTCTGCATTTCAACAATCAAATTATTTGAAGTTTCAACTGTACTTTACATGTAAAAAATCATTCTTTTGTCCCAATTTATTGCGCTGAGTAAGTGCATTTGTTCAGATATATAAAATGCCAATGGTTTGATTCATATCAACTTTGAAGCATGAGTTGGGAAAGGAAATTTCAACTATTATTCATCACTTTATTTTTCAGCGTTATATGTTGTTTGCATACATGAGACCTGAGGGCAAACATATAAGAAATATGTTATTCATATTTGTAGTGGTTTTGAGTTTATTTTTCTGCCTTCAAATTGTTGAACATCCGCGCACAATGTGTTATCTCGATGCAGATACTGACTGATCATCAGAATGAAGTTTGGTTTGTCCAATTTTCCAACAATGGGGAATTCTTGGCCTCATCATCAAGTGACTGCACAGCCATCATTTGGAAGGTAAAATTCTTTTTTCAACTTCACAATATGTTTAGTTTGAATGTTTCTTTGTACCGAGTATAACTATGACAATGCAAAATTTTTGAATGTAATATATGGATCCTATCTTTGTGAATCTACGAAGATTTTGCCTCAAAGCCGTTTATTTATTTTGGAACTAGGTTCATCATCATCATCATCATCACAGCACATTCCCTCTAGTTTCAGGGTCGATTTCATGGATATTTGTTTTCCAAACTAAGCGAGTTTCCCACATGCCGTCTCTTAAACCAAGATCTAAGGTATCCTCTTTAGCCCCCTTTATCCAAGTTTTCAATGGCCTATCGCCCTATCCCTCCTACTCCTTCCATTAACCTGACAATCTAAGATATGTCGGATTGAGGTCGTGTTTGGTCTCTTCTTCACATGACCGAACCATGTTAGTTGTTTCTCCCTAATCTTATCCTATATGGGATTACACTTAATAGCTCATAATCCTTTCATTCCTATTTATATCTTTGTGCATTTTGCTATACATCCCTTTTAACATACGCATGTCTGCTACCGCAATCTTATGCATATATAGTTATGTAATGGTCTAACACTCCAAGACATAAAGCATAGCTGGTCAATTGATAGTCTTATAATATTTTCCTTTCAATATCTCAGACATCCTTCTACTGCATAGGACTCCTGATGTCATCTTTCATTTCATCCACCTTGCTTTAATCCTATGGTCTATATTCTCTTTAATGTTCTCGTTCTTTTGGATAATAGATCTTAAGTAGCAAAAAGCTTCACAATCTGATATTTCTTGACCTCAAATTATAATTGAGCTATTCATTCTTCTAGATTCACTACCAAAATTAAAAGCTAAATATTCCGTTTTTGAGCGATTAATTCTATAACCTTTACTCAAGAAAATCTATGCATTCATATGTGCATTAGTATGTGGCCAAGAAGAAGTAAGCTCGTTATCCATTATGTTAATTGAGGGTTTGATTATTGTAATAGCTGTGATTCGTGCTGTTTGCTTTCTATCATTATAGTATCCTTTATATACCACAAAGATTAACGCTCAGAAACATGGAATACCTCTTATCTTGGTGTGAGCAACTTTGACAATGTGTGCTTCCTATTCCAGAGAGTATTAGGATGAAATGCAAGGACGTGCCTCTTCTCCGTGTCTTAAGATAATTTTTCTCCTCATCTGGTCCTGCGCCCCAAAAGTTTTTAAAGTTATTTAATAGTCCCCACCAACTAGCCACTGGTTTTTGCTTAGAAAAAACAACCAGACTGGTGATAATGTCAGTTTTTTTTTTTCATATTTAATTATATGTTCTCTGATTCTGGGAGTTTGGGGAACTGACTGTTACTCCATCTTGCACACTTCTTTCCCTTGTTCAGGAAGTTAAACCTTGTAATGCATGCTTCCTGGTGAAGTTGGACACTTAATCCCTTAATTGCATGAGTGACTCCAACTACCAAATCAGGTGAGGCTGGCATACATGTTTAGTTCAGTAGCTCCTGAAATATTAATGGATGTAGAAGCATGTTTTAATAGCTATTCCAGTCCATGTTTGATTTTAGAAATGTCTTCTTCGAGAGGATTACCGTGCTTATTCCCCCAAAAGATATGTTGTATTATGCAACAGGCACGAATCCAGTTTAAGCGAAACTGCAAACCTGTAAATGTCGCTAGAGATTTGAGATCGGCGAACTTGATTGAATTTTTTTAACTGATTTACCTGCCTGCTGTTAATCTCTTGCAATTAATTTTTCTGACAAATATATGCTGCATTTGGATCCTTCTAAAACCTAATTTATTTGTTCAGGGTTTTAACTAATCGAGTTTCAAATTTTATAATCAGTTAATTTATTTTTCTGGTTCAGAGAGTTCGATGTTCCATAATTCCCTTAAATAAATTTTTTCCAGGTGCAGGATGATAACAAAGTAACCCTAAAACACACTTTACGGAGCCATCAAAACCCTGTTTCTTTTGTAGCCTGGAGTCCAGATGACACCATGCTGCTCACTTGTGGAAACATGGAAGTCCTTAAACTCTGGGATGTGGAAACAGGCACTTGCAAGCACACTTTTGGTGATGATGGTTTCATTGTCAGTTCTTGTGCTTGGTTTCCTGATTCTAAGCGTTTCGTTTGTGGAAGCTCGGATCCTAAGAAAGGCATTTACATGTGGGACTGTAATGGTAATGAGATTAAGGCGTGGAGAGGGATTCGTATGCCAAAAGTTTTGGATCTTGCCGTGACACCAGATGGAGAAAATCTCATCAGCATTTTTTCAGACAAGGAGATAAGGATATTAAATGTGGCAACAGGTGCCGAGCATGTCATTTCTGAGCAGCACTCTATTACCTCCCTTTCTGTATCAGGAGATAGTAAATTCCTAATTGTCAACCTTAACAGCCAAGAGATTCATATGTGGGACGTAGCTGGGAAATGGTTGAAACCATTGCAATACAATGGCCACAGGCAACAGAAATACGTGATACGATCCTGCTTTGGCGGGTTGAATGGCACGTTTATTGCCAGTGGTAGCGAAGATTCTAAGGTATCTCTCATCTTTACATAATACCTTAATTAATCGAGACTCTATGGGCCTGATCTATTTTTTTGATCAGAATTCTGTCACTGTCTGGTGATGAGAACCTTGATTTGTTGTTTAATATCAGGTCTACATATGGAATCGTAGAAATTCTAATCCAATCGAAGTATTATCTGGGCACTTGATGACTGTAAATTGCATAAGCTGGAACCCTAGACGGCCCCAAGTTTTGGCTTCTGCTAGTGATGATCACACGGTACGTATATGGGGACCAAGTTGTTCAAAGTAGATGAACATATGGTAGCTATAGATATCTGAATAACAGAGGACAGCCGCTTGCATCTACAGCTTTCCCTTGTACATATCAAGCTTGCTTGTGTTCCTTTCTAAATTTTGGCGTGCACATCGGTGGCTTGTTTTCCTCTTCTGCTTATTTTGGATTTTTTACTTAATTAAATTTATAGAAGTTATTGTTCAAAGCTCGATAGTGCCTGGTTCTTTTTTAATATTGTTAATGGAATATCATATTATGATAATGAATTCCATTGTTTTCCAGGAGTAGTAAGAGGATGTGTACTCACGAATTTTAATGAATGGAAATTACTCAGTGAAAAATGTTTATTTAAAAAGCTTTAAAGATTATTTTTTAAAAGTAAATATTCGAGCATATGAATGCTCTTGTTAGTGTATTTATGCTAATACTCGGGGACATATTTAATGACCAACGATTGACTGAGCTATTAATTTTGAATGATTGTTAGAGACGGTGTAATCGGTGTGAAAACTTATTTGAAAAAAAAATATAAACCAAACATATATTGATAAATATTTATTTTATATGCATTTTTAAAATAATGTTTTAGAAAGTGAATAGGTCACTCTTTAATAATTTTAAAAACAAATTTCATTGTTTGTCTTCTACTGGAATTGGGAAACATGCAATAATATATCAAGGCATGGCTCCTTGGTGAAGGTTGTGCGCAGCAATAGGCTATATGAATGCACACATGCGTCACAGAGTTTGCTGTGTAGAGATGCAAATGATGGAAATAGGATCGGATGACATGAATAGCATCTAGACAGCAACAACCTCTTCTACAAGAGTTCTAGAAGCAATTGAAGCAACGTCTTGCCCAAGTCAACAGAACGGATGGGCGTTTCCATACAAGACTAGAATCATGTAAACATTGGCCTTGCACATCTCTGTGGCTAGACCTTTAAAGATACAAGCCATTTATTTCTCATCATCCGAATCTGACTTGGCAAAGACTGTTTCAGGCTGCGTCTGTGCGTATGCTGGGGCAATAAATTTTGGATCTTTTGCAGCAACATCAGCATACTTTAGGATAGCTTCTCTGGGATCTTCTTCCATCCATGTTTCCTTTATCAGGCCACCTTGCTGAAAAAGAAATAATTTTCCAAGTTATTTAAAACGGGCTTTGAGTGTTGAAGAACAGGGTAAGAAGAATTTTACCTTTAAAAGGTATTGGGTGAGCAAACTTCCTTTGGTAGATCCGACTCTTCCTCCATGACCTGGCCCTGTTATGGGTAGTTCGGGTTTGTGAGACTTAAGTGGGTCCTTCAACATCTTTTCACGCTGTCGTTTACGGCTAGGGTTATCTCTGAACAATGGCAGCGCATGAGGATTATGAATAACAGGCTCGGCATGAAAGTCGTCAACAGAATGCTTCCTTGGAGCACGTGCAACACATACAAGTGCTCCTCTCTCACTTATGTTTGGATCGTATAGTATATGAGTTCCTCCCTCGTGCTTGTGGCCAGCTGTGGCCAATATCTACAAAGTTGTGAGCAAAATGTCTACACTGAGTACTACTAGATGGAGTGAGTCTCGGACAACTGTAAGTGACTTAAGGGCCAAGTGAAGCTACCTGGTTCAATCTTGGATGCCAAGCACATTGAACAACACTAAATGTAGGTGATATTCCAACTCTGCCAGCAAGTTCCAATTTTCTTCTGTCATAGAAACATAGCAGGCCCCCTGTTGTGCTACCTTTTTCAACTGATGTGCCAGTCAACACAAGTTGTTCGTCAGGGCTGAATGCTATATTTGTCTGAGCATAATGATTTGGAAGACCATCAAACACCTGAAGGGCCTCCTTCATTTTACGCAAATCCCAGACCTAGTACATCATGACAAGTGTGAACATTTAAGTAGCATAATCAGGTGAAATGGCGGCCAAGCCACAATTGAGATAGCTTCTTCCTGATCCCTAGCTATAAGTGAAGAACAATGGAAAGGTTTTAAAAATAAATAGCAGAAACACCTTGAGGGAACCATCAAAGCTTCTCGACAACAAAATCAAATCATCACTGGAAAACTTAAGCCCAGTGATGTCATCCGTGTGGCCACTTCCAACGTAGATATCGGGCCTACTTCCCCACCCAGCTTTAATATTCCATATCTGTAAGATGTTGATAAAACAAAATACATTTGAAAGGCGAATAATATAAACCTAAAGGCTTCATATTTGATAAATCATAGCTTTTAAAATGAAAATAAACTACCATCTGTCAATTGTAATCTAACGTTGCGACCACAGGAGAAAAAGGAAGACAGTTCAAAGTACCTGTATAGAACCATCTCCTACACCACCTGCAAGTATTTTTCCTTCACGATTCCAGGTACAGGTGGTAACAGGAACTCGCCCAGGCCTAGAAAGTTTGGGCTTCATAACCTATTAAGAGTATTGAGATAATCAGCTTAAATGGACCACAGAAGTCCAAATCTTACTCAACAACGTTTAAATAATGAATAAAATGAATAAAAGATGACACCCAATTAAAATAGTAACCATATGTAAAAGGTATCAAACAATTAGTGACCAATATTCAGTTGCCATGTTCTCCTTTAAAAGCGACGCCATCCAATCTTATAAAACGGTTGTACGTGAGGATACATAAGATGAGATTTATGTATATCGGAGACTATGGTAAGGACTACGAGGGATTTTCTATGGGATGGAGATTCACATTGTCATATGCTCGCGTGAGATCTAGTCTGTAAACAGAAAGAAAGAGGGGGTTTGGTTATTGGAAAGATATGTATAAGGAATAAGGTCTTTCTCGGGAAATTATGGTTGATGTGCTCAGTCGAGGAGGAACCGTCATGGAAGAAGATTATTTCGAGCAACGGGTTATAGGATAATGGTTGGACGCAGGTTTAGCAAGATTTGGTACATTTAGAAGCCCCTTGGAGTTTATTTCGAAAACTTATCCGGCTTTTCACCCGTTTGTGAGGACAGTGGCTGGAGGGAACGATAAGGTCAGGTATTGGGAGAATAGGTGGATGGGAAATTCTTCTTTCAAGGATCTTTATCCTATTCTATTTCAGTTACCATCAGTTTATAATAAGCCAATTTCTCATTTTATCTAATTGGATGGTTCTTCCTCCTCTTCTATATTTCGAGTCTTGCATCAGTGGAGGGATCCAAGGGACGAAGAAGTGAATGAGTTGAGCTCTTTGGTAGGATCTTTAGAGAGGGTCAGATTGGTTGAGGGGTTGATGATATTAAAATTTGGAACGGTGATCCTTCAGACACCTTCATTTGGAAAGCTCCGATCCCACCAAAAGTTCAAGCCTTCTTGTGGACTGCGGTGATGGGTAAGCTGTCAAATTGTGAGATGATGCAAAAGAGGTGACCTTCGTGTGCTCTGTGTCCGAATTGGTGCATGTTGTGCCTGAAAAAGTTAAAGAATCAGGATCTTCTGCTTAGCTAATTCTTTGTTCTTTCTCGAGCTGTCTTTGGTTTAGAGCTTTGGAAGAGATGAATTTGGTTTGGGTAGCTCCAAGATCTTTGCACGAGCTATTTGCTGCGGATCTTGGACGCGAACATTGCAGGAGGGGTAGAGTTTTTTGGACAATATTAGTTTATTGTATTTGTTGATCAGTATGGTTGGAGCGAAATAAACGGATTTTTGATAGTTTAGAAGAGTTAGTTGAAGAGTGTTGGGACAAGATTAAAATTCAAATTTATTGAGGAATTAGAGATATATAAGTTGTTGATTTGAGCAGGACTTTTGTCTTCTCTCTTTGTTTCTATGTGGATCATTTATCCTTACTATTTACTTCTAATTAATAAACATAATATAGTTTCTTATATATATAAAAAAAGATTCATGGTTACACCAACAAAGTGTCCAATCATGTGGAATTAGTACCACTACAGCTACATGCGAAAAAACGCAAAAAATATCATCTCTTTCCCACCTTTTCATGTTGAATGATAAAATTCAACTTATATTCAGCCTTTCTTCTCCATCTTTTCCAATCTAACCCTCCATCCATAAGAGCCAGGGTATCAGTGAGAGAAATTCTGGATAGTTGGTACATAAAACCATGTTTGATACTTCACTACTAGTGTTACCTAAAAAAACAATGGTAAAACTTCACTAGCTGGATATGACATATTGTTGTATCTTCAGACGACAAACCTAATATTTAAATATAACTGTATTGGTCGGCACTTGGCACCAAATATTTCTATGCTGGATTGCATGTTTAATTCCATAGGATGTTTGTCAGCATATCCTATTCAAGCCAGGGACAACTCATCGATTTTCCTAGCACGGATCTATACTATTAATAAAGCATGTTCTTGTATAAAGAGCACCAAGAAAATAGAAAATGACCTGCTTTTGACTTTTGAAGTCATTTACATCCCATATTCTTATGGAACCATCTTCAGATGATGTTAAAATCGTCTCCTTTGTCTTAGGGTGCCATTCTCCGCAAGTCAATCCAGATATGTGGCCTTTAGTATTCTTAAGGTCCCTTATATACATGTCACCCTTGACAAACTCACCCAAAGTAAGTCCATCACGGTCATAAATCTGAAATACATCATTAAAAGATTATCAGTCAGTCCTTAAAACACTTGCCCAGACGAATAAATAGAACTCGAATTGCAGTCGTAGAAGCACCTTGGCCTGAGCTGAGCCAGTCACACACAAAAATCGATCTGATGTAGGACTCCAACTCAAACCACGAATTTGGTGACCTTCAAATGGTTCAAGCTGTCTGAATGACTGCAGCCGAGCATTCATTCCTTGAAAATCATACATTCGTACCGTATAGTCATAGCTTCCGGATAGTACTCTAGATCCAGAGTGATCCACAGCAAGAGCTGAAACTACCTGCAAATGTATTTTAGCAATAAGTCACAAAACCCCAAACTACTTATATAAAAGAATATGCATGCGGATAGTTAGCAAAAATAAAAGAGACGGTGAAGGAAAGAAAAGCTCAGTATAATTATATTCCAATCTCCCCATTTACAATGACTCAATACAAAAGAATTTATACTTACAATCATTAAGGATAAAAAGGTAAAATAAGAATATAGTTTGTTATATTGTTACAACAGCAAGAAGAAGAATCCAGTGCCTTCTAGATGGTGAGTATGTGATCTACTGCATATGTAACACGTAGCTTATTGTGCACTTGAGTTTGATGACTTCACTTAACATCCCCCCGCAAGGTCAGCATCGATTTTTCCATAATGCTGAGCTTGGATTGAAACCTTTGAAAGTTTGGAGAAGATAACGGTTTTGTGAAGCATCTGCAATTTGATCAGAGGAGGGAACAAATTGAACATCGAGTTTCTTAGCCAGAACTTTCTCTCGAACAAAAAAGAGATCTAACTCAAAGTGCTTAGATTTAGAATGTAAGACAGGATTGGCACTCAACGAGATTGTACTGATATTGTCACACCATAGTATAGGTGAAGTACGGCTGTTAACATGAAGTTCGGTGAGCAGAGACTGAAGCCAAAGTAATTCTGAAGTTGCATTAGCGAGACTACGATATTCTGCTTCAGTACTCGATCGAGAAACAACAGGTTGTTTCTTGGAACACCAAGTGATGGGGGAGTTTCCTAAAAACTAGCAGAATCCAGAGGTGGAACGTCTGTCATCTGGATCATTGGCCCAATCCGCATCACAAAAGCCATGGAGAGAAAGCCGAGAAGCAGCTGTAAGATGAATCCCATGGTTTGAGGTTCCATTGAGATATCGAAGAATTCGTTTAACAGCCTTCCAGTGAGAGAGACAAGGACTTTGCATGAACTGACAAGCTTTATTCACACTATATGCAATATCTGGTCTTGTGATGGTGAGATACTGGAGGGCACCCACGGTGCTACGATACAAGGTTGCATCAGAGAAACATTCTGTATCTTTAGATGAAAGCTTTAACCCAGAAACCATAGGAGTGCGTAGTGGATTTGCTTTGTCCATATTTGTTCGTTTCAGCAGATCATGTATGTATTTGGATTGAGATAGGAATAAACCAGTTGGAGAGGACCTTGATACTTCAATACCGAGAAAGAATGAGAGATTGCCCAAATGTTTCAAGGAGAACTTCGAATGTAGTTGATGGATGAGGTCCTTGACTTGAGCAGCATTATTACCTGTGATAATTATGTCATCGACATAAACCAAGATATAGATAATCAAATGCTTATCATGTTTAACAAATAGAGAAGCATCAGCCTTGGATTGATGGAAGCCGAGATGTATAAGAGCAAATTTCAGCTTATCAAACCAAGCACGGGGTGCTTGTTTGAGCCCGTAGATTGCTTTGTATAGTTGACACACAAGTTGTTTGCCATGGCATTGTTGTTCGAATCCAGGGGGCTGCTGCATAAAGATAAGCTCGTTAAGAGTACCATTAAGGAAAGCATTGTTGACGTCAAGTTGTTGAATAAACCAGCCATAAGAGAGAGCAATGGTAAGAACAACTCGAATTGTGGTAGGCTTTATAACTGGACTGAATGTCTCGGTGTAATCCAGCCCTGCAGTTTGAGAATACCCTTTTGCAACAAGACGAGCTTTGTACCGAGCCACAGTCCCATCTGGATGTGTTTTGATTTTGAAAACCCACTTGCAGCCAATGATTGGTGTATCAGTTGGTGCTGGAACTAGAACCCAAGTCTTATTTTGGATCAGGGCAGTATATTCAGCCTTCATAGCATCACACCAAGCTGGATGTGCTAGGGCATCATGAGCAGTGGCTGGTTCATGAATGGTCGCAAGTTGAGAAGCAAACACCCTTGGTTTGTAAGTACCTGCTTTGGATCGAGTGACCATAGAGTGAACATTCGTAGGGGGTGGAACAAGCTGCTCATCAGTGGAAGGGATAGAAATATTGGAAGTGTTGCTGGGAGGCACAAGAGTTGGAGAGGGTGAGTGGGACAGTGGTTGGGATGAAGAAGGGACATGAAGGATTGGGAGGAAAAAATTAGAGGACTTTGGGGATGCATGTTGTGAAGTTTCAGAATGAGTATTGGATAAAGGAAATGAACACTCATCAAACTTTACATGCCGAGAAACGTAAATACGACCATCGTGACTTAAGCATTTATACCCTTTGTGTTTGTTGCTGTAGCCAAGAAAAACACATGGTTTAGATCTAAACTCAAGTTTATGTGTATTGTAAACCCGAAGATAGGGAAAGCATAAGCACCCAAAGACACGAAGAAGAGAATAATTGGGATCAAGGTTAGATAATTTTTTGAGGGGAGCAGTACCTTGAATGGCAGAGTTAGGGAGACGATTAATGAGAAAAACGGCAGTGGAAAAGGCATCGTCCCAAAATTTTATTGGCATGTGAGCGTGAGCTAGTAGAGAAAGGCCAACGTCAACGATATGTCGATGCTTCCTTTCTACCACACCATTTTGTTGTGACGTGTGTGGACAAGAGAGACGATGATGAATGCCATATTTTTGAAAGAAAGGAGTCAGTGGTCGATACTCTGCACCCCAGTCAGTTTGAAGAATTTTTATTTTGGTATCATGTTGTAGTTCGACATGCGTCTTAAATTGATGAAAAATCTGAAACACCTCAGATTTTGCTTTGAGAAAATATATCCAGGTGTATCGACTGTAGGCATCCACAAAACTGAGATAATATTTGAAACCATTAGTTGAAATGGTGTGGGCAGGGCCCCATATATCAGAATATATTAACTGAAGTGGTTTATCATAATATGTTAAGGAGGAAGGAAATGGGAGACGGTGACTCTTGCCCAGTTCACAAGATGAGCAGAAACTAACATTATCATTCTTGGAAAAAGAGATATTACAACCAGATAAAACATGTTTTACAGTGGAAATCATAGGATGGCCTAATCTATAATGCCACTGGTTGAGTGTTGAAGATGCTACGGCAGTTAAGTTGTGACACTGGTTCACTTGATTGAAGGGAGAAACAGCTGGGAGAGTTTGAGTATGCAAGCATGTGGCAGAGTGTGTAGATGAAGGTGCTGGTTTGCCCAAGGAAAATTTATACAGACCTTCATGTAAGGTTCCTTTGAGGAGGGTGTTTCCCGTCGCTAGGTCCTTCACAACACAAAAAGATGGATGAAACTCAAAATAGACATGATTGTCTTGAGCAAACTTGCTAACGCTAAGCAAATTTTTAGAAATATGAGGGACTCGAAGAAGATGATTTAGAGATAACGTGCAGTTCGAATCATGAGATAAAAAAGATGAAGAGCCAATATGAGTGATCGGCAAACCTGTTCCATTCCCCATAAGAACATTAACTCCACCGGTATATTCAGTTCCAAGAGTGAGATTAGCAAGATCATTAGTAACATGATGAGAAGCGCCGGAATCTGGGAACCACCAGTCATCATTTAAGCTCTCTGAATTTGCCACAGCTACTGCAGCAGATGGAGGTGCTTCAGGCCGATTCCGATAATTGTTTGAGGAGTGATTGCCTGGAGTTCGTTGGTGTGAAACGAATTCCTTGTCAAAGCGATAATAGCATTTCTCTGCAATGTGGCCAGAGTACCCACAAATCTGGCAAATAGGACGATTGTTGGTGTTTGACCAACTTCGTCGACCACCCCTAGCAAATCGGCCACGATCTCTGCCACGGGATGAAGAGCTCGGAGATGACGATGATGGATAACTTTTGACTGAAGAAAAAGTGGAGATGTTGGCTGTAGGTATAGTGCCGTCCACATTGACAGTATATGATTCGATGCGGCCTTCGTGTGACAGAAGTAGAGCACCAACTTCCGAAGGCGAAATTGATTCAATTCGAGAGGTCACATGGACAACAACCGAGTCGTACTCCATTCCAACCATAGTTGTCAAGGGCGCAAGGCGCACCGAGGCTCACAAGGGCTCTGGAGCCTGAGGCGCAAGGCGCGAGGCGAGGCGCGCGCCTTATCGAAGCAAGGCGCACGTTTTTAATTTTTTTAAAAAATACATTTATCTTAGAATAATATATTAATATTAAAATATAAAATAATTAAGTCACAATGTCACACAAAACAACAAATAATTAATAAGTTCATAATAATAAGTAACACGCTGTCACGTTGTTGGCTTCTGTAATTCTGTTGCAGTCTGCACAGCTCTTGTCGCCTTCTGTTATTTAATTTGTTAACTGGGCTGCTAGGGTTTGGAGTTGTGTTGGGCCTTTTACATTTTAAGTTAATATTAAAAAAACAGAGAAGTTGCATTTTCTGTTATTTAATTTGTTAACTGGGCTGCTAGGGTTTGGGGTTGGGTTGGGCCTTTTACATTTTACATTTTGAAAATGCAACTTCTCTGTTACTGAATTAAAAAAAAAAACACAATCTCAGGCGCGCCTAAGGCGCGCCCGAGAGCCCTTCCAAGGCGAGCCCAGGCGCGCGCCTGAGCTCGCCTTTGTAAATTGTTGTGCCTGGGATTGCCCGAGGCGCAACGCCCGCGCCTGGTGGCGCCTCTCGCCTCAAGGCGAGAGGCGCTCGCCTTTGACAACTATGATTCCAACGCCACCCAGAATATAGAGGACTTGATCATCATCGGATATATAATGCCCACAAGCAGCAAGAGAATCAACATAGCTCTTCATTTTACCCAGATAATCCTTCATGCTGAGACCACCTTTCTTGAGTGTCTGCAGTTGAAGGCGGTACTGCATCATTCTCGCCTTTGAGCGATTAGCAAATAAAGTGGAAACGCGGATCTAAATTTGAGCAGACGTGGAACACCCAATCATCTGACTTTGAATTCCTTCGGTCATGGAGGCCAGGAGGAACGAAAAAAGGAGTTGATCTTGCCTAGACCAAGCGATGTATAGAGGATTAGGTATATCAGTACCATTTTCATCGGGTATGGAGCTGGGTGGGATGATTGACCGAGGATCAATATAGATGTCAAGACCCAAGCCTCGAATTCCAGCCAATACTTGAAGCTGCCAGAGAAGAAAATTCTCATCGGTAAGTTTGGTTGTGTTGATTTGGTTGGAGGGATTTAGGATCATGAGGTTGGGGCTGAGATTGGACATTGTGGGTGAGCTTGATTCTCCAGGAGATCTGGCTTCCGCCATACGAGCTCTGATACCAAGTTAGCAAAAATAAAAGAGACGGTGAAGGAAAGAAAAGCTCAGTATAATTATATTCCAATCTCCCCATTTACAATGACTCAATACAAAAGAATTTATACTTACAATCATTAAGGATAAAAAGGTAAAATAAGAATATAGTTTGTTATATTGTTACAACAGCAAGAAGAAGAATCCAGTGCCTTCTAGATGGTGAGTATGTGATCTACTGCATATTTAACACATAGCTTATTGTGCACTTGAGTTTGATGACTTCACTTAACACGGATTAAGTGTGATATCTCGTAGCAATCATAAATCAGTCAAATTTCATGCTTGGGGAAAAATTCCATAAGAACGCCAAACGACAAATTAAACATATAACATTACCTTGGTATGACCCTTCAACACAATCTCGTTGCTCATGGGAACCCGGAACACATCATCCATGTCTTCTTCATCCACATCATCATCTGAATCCGACTCTATCTGCCCTGAAGGTGGCGGCCTAGGCGGCCCAACCATCGGCTCATCATCATCATCATCATCATCATCATCAGCCGCATCACCATCCTGTGGTGGCCTCGGTGGGCCAATTTCCACACCATCATCGTCGTCACCATCTTCCACAGAAACACCAGGCGGTGGCCTGGGTGGTCCAATCTCTGTCCCATCATCCGCATAACTTCCCTGAGGTGGATTATGATGGCCCATCACGGATCCAGATTCATCCACTACTGGCCGTGGTGGCCCTATCAGTCTACCCTGATTTCTACCCCCATCCAAATTTCCCCCAATCTTAACTTTAGGGTTAGGCTTTCTAACGGACTCTAGCCAGGCTTTAGAGGAGCTCGACAGAGAAGGGAAAACATTGTTTTTGCCATCAGAATTCGACGTAGATGGTTTCATCCCGAGTTCGGAGTTGGCAGCGTCGGATGCAGCTGAGACGGTGCTCCGGCGGGTGGCGTTATGAATGACTTCGAGTGGGGTTTGTGATTTAGATTGTTTACCGAAAGACAACGGGAACTGAGCTCGAATTCCATCGTATATCTCCGCGTCATCTTCCATTTCCCACGCCTATCAATCACATAGATTTCATGAACGGCGAATTTTTGTGCAGAGTCACCTCTCCCTCCTTCCTTTCGAAGCCGAATACTGCTGGCAGATTTGATTCAAAACAGATTTATAGGCTTTGATCCATGGATCAGCCCACGCAATATAAGGGACAGATAATACAGGGCCGGCCCAACGTACAGCCCATGCAATCACTTTTCCAGATAATATATACATTAGATTTCATCTTGTACATCCAATACACCGACGTTGCCCGGCGATTGCCACGTAGTGACCTCACTGATCTCGTCATATAAAAACTACACACACACACACACATATATATATATATGTAATAATTTAAATTAAGATGGTGGTGGGCAGAGTTTTCAAATAAGTTGGTAAATGTAACGTGTGTGGGAACATATATACAATAAATCAGAAACAATCATCATAATAAAATATTTATGACGCAAAATTTCAACATTCAAATAATAATACGGATGAAAAATAACATAATTATGTAAATAAATGGCTCATTGTAATTATAAACGTGAATGACAAAAAAAAAAAAAAAAACAGCCTTCCTAGAATTCAATGCAACATATTAACACCAGTTTCACATCATTTCGATCAATTTTAATTATGATAAATAAAAGTATATTATATCAAATGCATATTTAAACTCGAGCATCTTATTCTATTTAAATGTCTTAATATTTTTATTTTTAGGGTTGGCAGACCTCTAAATGTAGAAAACCATTCTATAAAATCTCCAATAAAAAAGTCAATCACCAAACATCAATTAACATTTATTAATCTCATTAACCTTAAGAGTATGTCTCTTGTGAAACGATATTACAAATCTTTATCTGTTAGGACGCGTCAATCCTTATAAAAAGTAATAATTTTTCATGGATGACCCAAATAAGAGATTCGTCTCATAAAATAAGACCTGTGAGACCGTCTCACACAAATTTTTGCTTTTAAAAAAAATATAACGAAACATATATATTTGTGACGAGGGTTGGCATACCTCTACTTATAGAAGATCATTCTCTCAAAATCTCTTATCAGAAAAATCAATCACCAAACATCGATTAACATTTATTAAGATCATTAACAAATATATATATTTGTGACAAGGGTTGGCAGACCTCTACCAGTAAAAGACCATTCTAAAAAATCTCCAACAGAAAAAATCAATCACCGAACATCAATTAACGTTATTAACCTTTTTTTTTTTTGCAAAAACTTATGTGAGACGGTCTCACGGGTTGTATTTGTGAGACATATATCTTATTTGAGTCATCCATGAAAAAATATTACTTTTTATGGTAAGAGTATTACTTTTTATTGTGAATATAGGTATGGTTGACCTGTTTCACAAATTATGATCCGTGAGACGGTCTCACATGAGACCTACTCTTTTTTTTTTTGAAAAAATATAATCCAACATATATTTTTGTGGCGAGTGTACCCGGAAACGTGGATCACGTAAAAATGAGATACCCTCAACGATACTAATAGTCATTCAATATGGACGTATCATTTTTGACCAAATAGCAGACAAAATTAAAAATATGTGCTCGCACAATTGGCATTGGTCACATTTACATTTCACTTTCAATTTCCTCGAAAGATTAAATGTCTATAAAACACGACATCTTATCTTTGTACGACTTAATTCGTTACACCAATTCAGTTTTTACAAAAATGTACCTATCAACTTTAAAAAAAAAAACATATTTATTAATAAATATATAATAAAATAATAAATATCGACTTTCGAAATTCAGAAAATTACTTGTTTTACAAGTATATGTTTAACAGCTATACATGTTTACTATAGCTGTAACAAAGGATATCCTGCATACTTCCTACACTA
Organism: Primulina eburnea; assembly: GCF_022965805.1. Classification (NCBI taxonomy): domain Eukaryota; kingdom Viridiplantae; phylum Streptophyta; class Magnoliopsida; order Lamiales; family Gesneriaceae; genus Primulina; species Primulina eburnea. The sequence continues at coordinate 53,030,207 of NC_133101.1, forward strand.
CTCACTCGCCTGCCTACACCACTCAAATTTCCGTATAAGTATTACTAAACCCAAACTATAAAATCATAAAATGGTCTGTTGCTTGTTGCCGTAGGAAACACTGAAATCGACCACTTTCATACATTGTTCTTGCCGCTTTCTCAAATTATCAAATATGTATGGCGATTCTTGAGGACTTTTTTGTCCTGTCGTGGGTGTTTGCGTTCTTGAATGTGATTACTATGTGTTTGAAGTTGTTAACGTGGGGTTTTTTTTTTACTGTATCAGGGAAGGTGGCATGAAGACAATGGATTCAGAACAGCTGAGGGAGTATGCACACAAAATGGTGGATTTCATTGCTGATTATTACAAGGATATTGAAACATTCCCTGTCCTTAGCCAAGTTCAGGTAGAACCATACCTTCACTCTTTCTTCCTTCCATGGACTTCTCTGTCTTTGTTTGCATAAAGCAAATGAAACACACAAGGCCAGGCAATTTAATTTCAAACAGCTGTGATACTTTCAAATTTTTGAACTGAAATATGGTCAGTTAATTAACTTTTTTTCTTCATGTAGCCTGGTTATCTGCGGGAGCTTATTCCAGATTCTGCACCGGCTCATCCCCACTCATTTCAAGATGTTCTGGATGGTAAAAAAGTAAAAAAAAATCTATTTTTATAAACACGATATGTAGCCAGAAAAGGGTTTTACGTGGATCCTAAAGTTGAACATAATAGAAAAAGACAAAGAAAACATAACATTTATGAACAAATGGGAGCAGAGTATTATTTAGCTAAATGGAAGCTTGAATCTTGTAGGACTTCCTCAAAAATGCCTGGACCTGGATTACTGAATGCCAGATTGTGTAAAACACAATTTTATTACTATCCTTGTTACAGATGTTAGGTGTCCCATATCGGAGGAATTACGTTTTTGGAAGTTGTATATATAGATTGGAACATCTTCTCCACTTGAGCTAGCTTTAGGGGTGGAGTTATGTACAAGTCCACGATCTTAACATTGTTTATTTCTGGGCGCATGAGGGTTTTGTGTTAGATATCTGGCGTCGACTGAATTTAGTTTTTGTAAGATGTATATATGGACTCATCCTTTGAGCTAGGGGTGAAGTTCAACTTAAGTCAATGATCTTTTCAAGATGTACGAGAGAATGAACGCAGGAAATTGAAAAATTTAATTTTGTGTATGTATGCAGGTTAATCCCCACGATCTTGTGTTTCATTTTCAATGCAGATATCCGAGACAAAATCATGCCAGGGGTCACCCATTGGCAAAGCCCAGGATACTTTGCATACTTTCCAGCAAATAGCAGCATTGCAGGATTTTTGGGGGAAATGCTCTGTGCTGGTGTAAACGTGGTGGGATTTAGCTGGATAACTTCTCCTGCCGCGACAGAACTCGAAACAATAGTTATGGATTGGCTTGGCAAAGCACTTAAGCTACCTGATGCTTTCCTTTCAACAGGTATTCTTATCTCTTACTCATGCTTCAAGGACATCTTTGAATGTGATTGCTTAGAGAAGCTTTTTTCCTCCTAAAGGAAAGCAAGGAAAGCTATCTCATGGAAAGTCTTACCTTTCAACAAAAATAGCCGAACTACAATTTTGTACAACCAAATATGCTCGATCTGTTTGCGAGGAGAAGAATTTGATTAAACAAAACTTTGCAAACGATTTCTTTGGTTTTTTTTTTTTTTTTTGCTAGTGAAGTTGGACTTATGTAAAAATATATTTTTGTTCTTAACTTCTTTTATGGAAAAATGACTTTCTAAACATCATCTTTTTCTTTCTAAAGCTTGGTTCTGAAAGCCTCATCTTGTTTTTTTTATTTATTTATTAAAGCAGTATTAAAACCTTTTCTAAATATATGAACTATCTTTTTAAATATAAAGAATTTTTATCTGCTTATTTTTTGCATTCGCAAAGTTGTTTATGATTGGGAGTCGAGTTCTAGGACACGGTGGTGGAGTGATACAGGGCACTGCGAGTGAAGCAGTTTTGGTTGTGCTTTTGGCGGCTCGAGATAAAATTTTGAGAAAGGTTGGGGAAGATGCCATCAGAAAGCTTGTGGTGTATATCTCTGATCAAACTCATGCTTCTCTGCAGAAAGCCTGCAAGGTGAATTGAATTTTTAATACAAGTTAAAACGACTCTGGTACATGTGATTATACTAGTCTACATTCAATATTAATCTTAATAAGTTGGATAATAGACAGTAGTTTGCATATTAACAATATTTGATGGTTTTCAATGGTAGTACTTGCAAAAGGAGTTAGCAATGCGTTAATATTTTTGAAATACATATAACTGGAAAATCTTCGTTTAAAGCGTTTTGTTTATCAATTTTGTTTATCAACTCATTATGTAAACTCTGCTTATTTAACTCTTATTGATGATGCCAATTCTTTTGTTTTCTTTCTCCGACAGATTGGAGGAATTTTCCCACAAAATGTCCGGATTCTGGAAACAGATTCTTCCACCGAATATGCTCTTTCTCCTGAATCATTAAGCAAAACAATTTCACAAGACATAGCCTTGGGTTTAATTCCCTTCTTCTTGTGTGCTAATGTAAGGAAACTAAGAAAAAAAATTAAGATGGGAACTTCTTATTTACTGTTTTCCCCACGTGCTCAACTCGTTCTTCAATTTATTTAAGTTTTTGCATTGACTGAGGACTCTGTTATGACTATTTATATTTTAACTAAAGCATATCCTTAAACTCTAATTTGTGATTTTGATGTATAAAATACGAAGTGAAATCTCTTAAAGCACTGTCTCTTAAGTGGTAAGCACATTGTTCTTCACAATTTTGGGACAGATCTAATTCTTGTATTAAAAGATCGCATCTTGTTATGTTATCTCCTCACTTATGATCGGCTGTGGTGTGTTGCTTCTGCCTAAGTGATTTTAAGGTATTTGAACTCATGACAGTTGACTGATGTTGGTTATACGAGAAGTGTAAAGTTCTTCTCATAATTGTAGGTGTGCACCTGTTCAGCACCATGTAAAGTTTATTATTAGTAAGTCGACTTCACGAGAGATTTGACACATTGTTTGCTTAATTATTCTAGAAACAACTATCTAGTCTATAACGAAAAGGTTGTTCTTGATCACCATCTATGAAAATGAATGCCACACTGAATTTTTTTTAAAGAATACTAAGAGTTTATTGCGAAAGAAACATCTTTTCTTTTCATTGGCAGATTGGTACTACATCATCAACAGCTGTAGATCCTCTGCTTGCATTGGGGAAGATTGCAAAGGTGAGTTTTGCACAGTACTGAGTCATATTTACTTTTTATGCTCCTGGAAAACATGTATTCCGGTAGTTATGTTATTCGTTCAAGTGGCAGCATCATGAGAGAGGCTGTTATTCATACAGGCTCAATTTTTTGAAACACTTTGAAGCAAGAGGATTCATATGCTAATAAACTTCTTCCCTAACGATCTACTAATTCCCATGATTTTATCGAACTCAACAGTAATCTAGCAAGTAACCCTTTGAAGAATTCCCGGCTTTAGATTAAAATGATGATTTTCAAAATACTGGGATCCATTCCTTTTGAAATATTAATCTTGTTTAAATCACGCTAGCATGTCTCTCAAGTTTAGAGATAGCCCCTCCACTAAATTCTGCAGTATTCCTATCTGTTAATAATTTCTCAAGCTTGTAGAATTATTCAACCTGTTAAAGCATCCATAGTTTTAATATCATTCTATATCATTGAGAAACGGAAAGGGCATCACCAGTTGAGACAGAATTTGGTGTACTAAGTCAAGCAAGCTTCACTGTGATTTTGTTCATTTTGTTGGTGAGGTTAGTTTAGATAGCAAATCTCTTGTGTTAAAAGTCTGAAAGTGGTCGACTAGAAAAGGTTACAAAAACTCTTACTACATGGCAAGAATCTGTCCCGTTCTGATAGTTTTCATTATTACTCATAGAGATGGGTCATCTTAAATCTTGTCATTACAAAAAGGATAAAAGCACTTCTACTGCATGCATGATAAAATACAGAGTAATGGGCTATGGTTTCACGTGGATGCTGCTTATGCTGGAAGTGCTTGTATCTGCCCAGAGTTTCGTCCCTACTTAGATGGTGTTGAGGAAGCTGACTCTTTCAACATGAATGCGCACAAGTTATTTTTGACCAATTTTGATTGCTCGGCTCTTTGGGTGAAGGTATACTATCCAATTTATTATTCTTGAATTATTTGTAATTCCAGCCATTTCTCACACTGTGGCATGAAGATTAATTCCATCTTTTGGTTTGAGACGAGGCGTGGAAATCAACTATGAAGACATAAATTATATTAACTGATATTGTCAAGCTACCTAACAAGCCGTATCTACATATATGCTAATTTCTCTTCTCTATGAAATTTCTTCGGAGGTGCTGATCAGTTATATCCTTTTCTTTATTTTCCGGGATTTTTATTAGTCTATGATGCTAAACATTCTAAACTAGCTCTTTATTTTTCATATCAAATATATTTGTTATGCAACAGAGTGCTAGTATTTACATACACGCTGCTTCGGAATCAAGACGATTCTTTAAATAAACTCTTTATCATTGCAAAACCATCAATACTCGGGTAGCGAATACCTGAAGTTTAGTGCTTCATTAGCTATCAATTCTCTTCTATTGCTGGGACTGAACTGTATTATGACTAATTAATGTTAACAGGAAAGAAATGCACTCATCCAATCACTCTCAACAAATGCAGAGTACCTAGAGAACAAAGTGAGTACTTTAACATACTTCCATTATATTTTTGTAATTTGTAGTGATATTCTGTTGCAATATGAATGTCTTTGTTATGCTCTTCAACATTTGGTAGCCTTGTTAAGGTGAATTGTTGATATAGCAATATCTGGAATGGCCTGGCTGTTAGATTCCTAAGAGGTAAAAATTATTTGGAAAGTTCAGGGTATGTTTGGCTTTGTTTTTCAAAGAAACGTGTTCTAATACGTAAAAAAGAAGAAAAAAACATTTCTCAACTGCCAACATTGATCATTGATTTTAAATCAAAATTTTCACCCTTCCTAATATGTAAATTAACACAATACAATATATTTTAAAAATTTTATATGCTAGTAAAAAAATGACCGCTAAAGTAAATTTTGAATTTTCTGAAAACATATCCAAATTACACTTCATTCTTCAATGCAGTTTTCAAAAACCCATTTTCTCAAAACAAAACTCCAGAAACACTTTAAACAAAAGTCAAAGCGAAACATAACCTCAATTTTTCGTTTACTGTTGTCTTTACCTTTTTTTATAGAAAATTAATGTTCATGCTGTAAAGCATAGCACAAAAATTCATCATCTGCATGAACATCCTCCCTTGTTCAAATGTTAGTTTGAACTGCAATATATCGTGTTTATTCATGTTTATTTTCTGGATGATGTTGGAAATTTGCTATAAGTTCGAAAGAAATTGGATTCCTTTGTATTAGTGTAAGATGTTGGTCTCATTTGTTACTTCATTAGGATTATGTAGGTGCATCATAAATATGCATTTAATGTAATTCGTTTCAATTAATTTTGCTTGGGAGAGTGATTTTTACATGTTGAGGGCTATTATCTCACACTTTGTGATGTATCATGTTGCATTGATTCTTGTCAAGTATGCATTGTAATTTATCTGACTGATATTCAGGCTTCTCAAGAAAACATGGTCCTGGATTACAAAGATTGGCAAATTCCTTTAGGACGCAGATTCAGGTATTTGTTGCAAATTCCTTTTAACTACTGTCAATTGCCTAAGATGATCTAAACTAATTATTTAGTTTTCATAATTCATAGGTGGAGAACATTTGAATCGTTGGTATATCGATATATATTTATTGTTGAGGGTTTTGCTGGTTAAAAGTCCTAGTCCGGAAAACATAGAGAGGTCATTTGAAGACACAAAAGACCTCATTTTGATGTCAATTTAACAGTTGAACTAATACTAGAAATAGTGAAATAACTGAAACAAGCCCTCTGCCCAATAGCTCCTGTGTAAGTATGCGATTTTTTCTGTCACAAGAGGCAGGAAAGCTTATTCTCACTTATGTTATTCCATGTAAGGGTAAACCAAGTCTGAGAAATTTTCCTATTAAAAAGAATATGAAGTAATAATATTAATCGCAGAAAAGGCATAATTAAGTTTTTTCAATGCACATGGATTAGTATGAGTAAAGTCGATGAACAATGTTACATGATTCTGTTATGTTCAAATGTTACATGATTCTGTTATGTTCATGTGTTATAATTCATGATTTCATCCTTTATGTAGGCCTGAAATCTTAATCGTATGTTGCTTGTTCAGATTCATCACATCCATTACATAAGAAATAACACTATGCTGCTGTATAAGTAGTTGTTTTGTGGTCCTCCTCTAATGCTTTGGTGCAAATCTATGGTCACCCTGTACATAATATAGAATATTTGTCACAGATCTCTGAAGCTATGGATGGTGTTCAGACTTTATGGGTTGGAAAACTTGCAAGTTTATATAAGAAATCGTATTGAACTGGCTAGGAAGTTTGAAGATCTTGTTAAAAATGACCCAAGATTTGAGGTAACGATACTGCAAGGGGATTTATTTTTTATGTCTAGAGGTGCTAGTTGATATCAGCTCTGAGAATACCGGTAGCGGATAGAGAGGAGGACAGTACAGTAAAAATATATGTCAGTCGTTCCAAACTTGGTAGTATTTTAATTATTACCGTTTTAGAAAGGTTTTTGACTCTGCAACTGCTGCATGCTGATGAATAGTTGGAGCCAATTGCTACACGACTTTCTTCCCAGAAAACTTCTTACCCGCAATGAATAGTGAAACTGTTCCCAGAAGCCTAATAGGGGCATCAGATAGAGCAATCTTCTAGGCATCTTTGGTTTATGAAGGAATCTTTCTGCAGTTTGAGTGGCTTAAAACCTTTCTTCACACCATATATAATCTGGAAACCAACACCTTGAATTTAGTATGGTTTAGATGTGGAAAAACCAAGCAATACTGATTATGTGCAACACAAATATGCAGATTTCTGCCACTCGACATTTTTCTCTAGTATGCTTTCGCTTGGTTCCTCCACATAACAATGAAGAGCTGGGAAACAAATTGAACCGCAAGCTACTAGATGCAGTTAACTCAACTGGAAAATTATTCATCTCTCACACGGTATTCAATGCTATTATGATAACTGTATTAAGCATTAATATTATTGATGGTTCACTTTACATGAGTACCTTGGAACAGGGCACAAGTTCAAACCTACACAATCCCCGTCACACTTAACTGGTTTTGGGTGATTTTTCATGATCTTTGTTTCCCAATACTAAACCACATGCATGTGTACATATGGGATACTGATTTTGGCTTTATATCTCCAGTCTCTAACTCATACATAAAAGCGAGTGGTATAAAACAAACCCCACCCCAGTCATAAATGAAAGGCAAGTGGTCTTGTTACCTTGTCCTCAGAGTGTGAATTGATCTCCACTTTTATGTTCCCCGTGTTTAGGTCCTGTCGAACAAGTACATACTCCGGTTTGCAGTGGGAGCTCCGCTGACCGAAGAGAGGCACATCTTTGCTGCTTGGGAGATGTTACAAGAAAAGGCTTATGCTCTATTGAAACGTTTGTAGAAGAAGGTTGTTTACTGAGATCTATTCATCGTTGATGAGTTCAGGGAATGCTATGTCCTGTTGATTGGGAGTCATTTATTGTTTGTTCTATTTATATATCTTTGGAACTAGCCTTATGATGCTATTTTGATTGTTACAATAAAAGCCTTTGTACTTCTCCTAACAAATAAATTGGACATGTTATTGTTATCATAAGAATTTCTCTAGTATGCTATATGTTTCGATAAAAAATTCACACCCAATGAAATATATTGAATCGATAATCACAAATCAATTTCTTAAATGGAACCAAACCGAACCACCCCACCCCAAAATATAAGTGTATCAAAGAAAAACGGTGAGATGGCTTCGCCCGAAGACAACGACGCTCAAATCAACATAGAATTTGAGAGAGAATAAATATAATTGCATAAGAAAAGCGTAGATAATCGCATACCTTAAAAAGGGTTATGAGCCCTTTAGTCGTAGGCGAAGACTTTCAATGAATATAAAATTTTGTAATATATGACAACTATATTCATGCGTATCTACGTAATATTTTTTAATATATATAAAATATAACTAGAGATTTGATAGGATTTTTACCATATTGTCAATGGTACTCCCGAGAAAAAAGTAACAACGAGTGAAATGATGGAGGACGTTTGAGTGAGTGGAATTATATTTTATAGTAAGTAAGATAACATTTAAGTCGATAAATAATGTCTTTTGAGCATTTGTTGTGTAGTGAGCTTTTGAGGTGGGTCAAACTAAATGGAAAATATAATCGTCTGATACTGAATAGATCTTGGTACCCATAGCGTCCTGAAAACATTTCCAAAATCGTAAATAACTTTGAGTCTCTATCGGACAAAATGTTTACCGTAACACTATGTAGTCCTTTTGGCTTAGTGCATCAGCTATCTTGTTAGCCTTAGGTCATAATCTTTCCATAGTTCAATCCATTGTTTTTGCCTCATGTTTAAATCCTTTTGTGTGAACGGTATTTGAGGCTTTGATTATCGAAAAATATCTCACATTTGGTACCAAAGAATTTGATTCTATGGATATTTGGCACAAATACAATTGTGGCTAATTCAATATCATGTGTTGGATAATTTTGCTCACATGATTTTAATTTCCTCGATGCATTGGCAATTACTTGGCCCTCTTGAATATGAACACATCACAATCCTCATTTGATGGATCATTGTAAATGTGAAATTCTTGCCTTCTTCGGGAAGTACTAATACTAGCGTAGAAGCGAGTTTCTTTTTCAGGATCTAAAAACTCTTCTTACATTGTTTACTCTAATAGAATTTAGAGTTATTTTGAGTGAGCTTGGTGATCGGAAGAAAATCCTTCAACACATTTTCTTAATAGCCAAGAAAGCTTCGAATTTCTATCTAGTTTTTGGTTAAGGCCAATCCATGATTGTCTCCACCTTCTCGTGACCCATTGATATGCCTATTTAAGAGATTATATGACCCATTAATGTGACACATTTTAGTCAAAATTCATATTTTTTAAATTAGTATATAGTTAGTTTTTTCTTTGAGCATCTGCAGAGTAAGATGAAGATCTTCCTCACTTGTTGAATATTCAAGAATGTCATCAATAAATACTACCACAAACTTGTCGATGAATTTCTTGAACACTCTGTTCATGAGTTCTATGAATGTTGTTGGAGCATTGGTCATAACAAAATGAATTATTATGAACTTATAGTGTCCATACCCTTTTCTTTTTTAAGGTTGTTTAAGGAATATTCTCTTCCTTGACCTTCAATTGTAGTAGTCTGACCTTAGATAGAGCTTTGAAAAGATCTTAGCTCATTTTAACTGATTGGAAAGGTCATCTATTGTAAGGCCCGAGAATTTGATCACCGTAATCTGAAATGATTTGGTGATAATTGAGGTGATTTTAGACGGAACGAATTAGACCGGGATAAGTGGGAAGGATATTTGAATTATGTGTGAGGATTGAGCCTCGCGCATATGCGCGTTCATGCCGGGCGCATATGCGCAGAGTGGGCAGAGAACTTCGAGCATATGCGCGACATGGATCCACGCATGTGTGCGAGGGTACCCGAGAGTTATGAAGAATTTTGAAGGACCTCACGCATATGCGCCGAGTGAGGGCGCGCATATGCGCGAGCTACCATGAAGACACGCGCAGAGACATATTGTCTCGCACATATGCGCCGAGTGATCTCGCGCATATGCGCGAGACGTGCTGCTCAAAGATATGAGCCCCTTGCCCCTGGAACATGCAATATATATATATATATATATATATATATATATATATATATATATATATATATATATATATATATATAACAAGAATCTCAGATCTATCAGATGACAAGGGAAGGAAACGAGGCTACAGAGAGAATTTACAAGCTTTTAGATATTAGAATTCATTTTGCGAGAAATCCGTCCGTTCGATTTTGAATCCGACTTCGGTACTGTGTTCCTATCGACGCAGGCTTCATACTGACGTAAGTTTTGTACGTTTCTGATATGATTTGAAATTATAATATTGTCAGAATCAGATATGATTCATATATGGTGTTTCTGATATGTTAAACATCGTATAATCAAAACCGGATTGAAGAACGGATACCGTATGAAATTGTTATGGTTTTCTGAATGGAATTGATTGAGATGTGATATCAAAATTGTATCATATTGATTATGAGTTGTGAGAATCGATATCTGTTGATTTGTATTGCTAGGTATATTGAGATTGTACAGTTATGATGTCGAAACAGAATTTGATTCAGTTCTGATTATATCCAGTATTGATTGAGAGAGGTATTGATATTGTATTCCTCGTTATTGTCATTGTTAGATTGAGTATTGACAGGCATTGAATCCGAGACTTCGACAGAGTTAGATTGATATAAAGAAAGGTATAAATCAATGTTGATTCGGGATTGCACAACTCGAGTTTGATTTGACTTGAGTTTCCCTAAATCACATACTTTATTTTATTGCATTGATATATGCAATTATGTAATTGATATGTGTGGTCTATTGATTTATATACAGAGTATGTATTGAGTCATAGGCTGATTCGCCTAGTCATTGGCTGATGCGCCAAGTCTTCGGCTGATTCGCAAAGACACTGGATATTTGGTTATATCGATGTCGCTTAGGAGTTGATTCATTCCTATCGCTGAGATCGATATATGTGACAATATCCAGAAACCGGGATCCCTAGATTAGAGATGAGTCGAGTCTGAGATGATGAGTCACGAGTGATATCATTTCATGTTTTCAGATTTTGATACATGTTATTGATATGTATTTTATGCTTTATATATGCTTTTATATGATTGCATGTTTACATTGTTTATACTAGGATTATGTTCTCACCGGAGTTATCCGGTTGTTGTCTTGTTTGTATGTGTGCATGACAACAGGTGAGGCATGATTAGGATCAGGACGAGGATGAGAGATTACAGTTAGCGTGGAGATCCGGACTTAGAGTAGATTGATTTCAGTACTTGATATAGTGACTGAATTCTAGTTTGAGATGAACATATGTTGTACAAGATTTATACCTTTGTATGGATATGTATATCGGATCGAGTACATTACGTTTCCGCAGTTGTTATTTAAAAAAAAAATTATGTCCCCCATTTTCTTAGTGTTATATTGATCCTTAATAATAATTAAGAAAACGAATTAAGTTCGGGTTCCCACATCTATTCTTGAAAGATGACATTTGTCCTTGATCTTATTGAGTTTTTTATAGATCGAAACATTATCTTTTACCTTCACCATTATTTTGTACCAATAAGATTGAAGCTCCCCAAGGAGAGGAACTTGGCCTGATTGTTTTTATCTAACAAATCTTTGAATCGATCTTTTAGCTCCTTAAGTTCAACTGAAGCCATTCTCTAGGGTTCCTTATATTTTAGTGTAGCATGAGCTATCAAGCTCCTTTCGAATTCTACTTCACGGTTTGAGATAGAGTAACGATTCCGGAGCTCTCGTACCATGTGAATATTTTATATCATGAGCTCAATTCCTTCTTTTGCTTCTCTTATTATCGCTAGTTTGACTTCTTAGCTATACTCCATGGCATTCTAAGTCTGAGAAGCAGAAAGGAATTATTTATTTTCATTATCCTTGTCATGAAATACGATTTATTCTTGAATTGGAGTTTGGCATTCTTACCTCGATAATCTACCATTGCATGATTCTTGTCCAACAAATCAATTCTCATTGTACATTAAATAAAATCGAGACTGAATATATACATATCCATACTTATTTTATTCTATCTTAAAATTATCACGATTACTATCTCAAAACTTAAAACCAATATAAAATCTTAGAACATAACTCCTTATGTTGCTATTGACTTAAGTCCAAATAATTATATCCTAGTTAAAATTTCTTTCAACCTTTTACGGAAGAAACTGATTCCTCAAACAATTCTTCTTTTACTAAATCTTTTTTTAACCAAGACAATGAGTCTAACATGCTTTAACACGAACGAGTTTTGTTGGATGTCTTTCTGCTCAAATCTTCCATTTTTTTTGTACTATAAGAAGAGTCGGAACCTATTATATATGCTACACTTCCTCGACGCCCATCAATATCTTACTTTATTTTCAAAATAAAGTGGCTTAAAATAATATAAATTCCTTAATATATAATATTTCTTACCTTCATAAGATATTACAAAATCCTACATATTTAAATTTAGCACTTAGCATCCCAAATTTAACGTATATACCGTTAATTATTGACACAAAAATCAACTTCTACATCTGATTATTAAAGCTTATATAATTCTTATCTCATATTTTCATAAATAATTTATTAACCTCGAGTCAAAAATTTCATCTTAAGTCGGAAGCTCATCTTCGATAGGTAAATTCCCAAAAATGTAAGTCAAATTATATCAGATAAAATCAACTTATATCTGATAGGTACATTCCCAAAAATATAATTCAACTTATCTTTGTACATTCCCAAAGAAATGTTACACTTCTTTCTTTTCGTATCATATAACCATAATATCAGTCTAGCCTACCTTATCATCTTTCCATCATTACTATTCTTTTTTTCCACTACATTTATAGGTGCTTCTTCTTTTTCTTCTTCCACGTTTTCCACGATTGTTCTTGCAGTCTATCCGTAGCACCATGAGGCTTGGCGATGGAACTTTCTTGCTTGCTAGAAAGGTCTTCATGTTGATGAAGAGAGCGATTAGCAAAGTTTTTCTCAGTTTCAATCCTTACTATCAACTTTTGATTAGGGGAAAGTAGTCGTACCACGTGAGATGGGTTACGTAGTGTTAGGGCGAGCTGTTTCTTTGCTCAATCAAGGTGATGGGTGAAACGTTGTACATCAATTTGAAGCAGGTTCTTAATTTCCATGAGTTATTGTTTTGATTGTTTTCCTCTAGAAAATTGAACCTTCAGGGTTCCAATCTCTCGTGTTTGGTTTTCAATGGTAAGTTTACGAATGCGAAGGGCAGCTCGAGTACGAGGGGTGGCAATTTCCAATACACATCGAATGAAAAAGGGATCAAAGTTACATTATCAGATAATCAAGGTATTTGGATCGAAAAGAATAGGATTTTACAAAAGTGGAAAGTTTAGAGGTTTTTGCATAAATTGAAAGAAGTTGATGAGATTGAATTTTGAGATTCTAGGCGAAAGTATAAGCCATCCAATTATGACGATAGCTTGAATTTGAAGATTTAAACAAAAATAGATGAGTGTGATGTATCAGAATGATTTGGATAGGAAGGCATATGCTTTTGCCAAAATTTGGCTTCACCAAATTTTGTCTATCAAAATCCCAGCGGGATTATGAACATGACGGCTCTGATACCACTTGAATGTCACGCCCTCAGACCGAGGCGTCTGTGACATTCAGCATTGTTTATCAATTTGCATGAAAACAATAAGCCTCGTAGCAAATAGCCAAACACCAGTCTTTTTCATAGATAAATATTGTCTTTACAATGACAACAAAATGAAAATTACATCAGTATTGCGGAAGCGAAATACAAAAGAAATACAAAGTCTTGATCCTAAATCTTTTGATGCGATCACCAGCCCCAGAAAGTCTTGATCCTAAATCTTTTGGTGCGACCACTAGCCCCAAAATGTTTCCTGCACTTCATCATTCAATTGTTTCTTAGTCTTATCCGAGGAGAGATGTAAAGGATGAGTGCTTTGGGTAACACTCAGCAAGTGGGGGCCGATCGATTACCACAAAATACATATAATGATAATTTAAAACAGATTTTCAAAACTTATTATATCGACTTATCATATCATAACATTAATTGAATCAGAATTGAATTGTGGAATAGAGATTATCAAAAAAATTCAGAACAGAACATATCAGAACAAACGAAACAATGTGAAGGATCGTGTGTGTCGGGCTTCCATGGGATGCTTGAAACACAATATTCTCCAATGAGCTGCAATAACTCGTGTTCTAAGAATGTTAACACCGATAAATTGAATCGAGTTTGGTTAAAAAGAAAAACGAAGCGGAAGATACCCGAAGTAATCCTTAGTAAAGAAAACTGTTATATTAGAAAATATTTTAACTTATGTAAACTGAATAACTGAAAGAGACTAGATTAGTTTTTGCATTTTTCAGTTCAGTTATGGTCACAACTGAACTGACGGATACTCTAATTAATCCAAGCAGTTTAAAAACAACAGTTAATCAGTTAAATACACAATATGTTTATGGATGTTCGGAGACTTCAAATGCTCCTACGTCACCCCTTCTACCGCCTCGGGTAGGATCCACTAGAAGACTTTGATTTATACAACTCTTTGTACAAACCTACTCAGCTAGGACTTACACTACTGGCTAAACTGAACTCATAGCTACGACTGAAGGCAGCACCTACCAGCCAACACTTCTTTAACGTCTATGTGTCAAAGACTACATACACAAGTTTAACGTCTTTGTGTAAGACTGTAAGTGGTTGAGAGAATTTATGTGTGATAACTGAACAAGGATATTCTCACACACTGAGAGAAAATGGCTTATTATCTATGCAGATAACACGTTAAAGTGTCCCTCTGGGTTGATTGCTTCTGAAAGCTGATGTGCAGTGTGCGTGCCCTTTCTTTTCTCTCTTGAAGAAGATTTTTGTTTTGTATGTCGTTCTTTTTCTTCTGCTTCTTCTTGTTGTGCTTATTGAGTCTTCACTGATCTTCTCTTTATATAGGTGGGAAAAATGATCATACAGTGAGACTCATTTATTGTATCCGTTGCATCTTGAATTCGTTTTGTTGGATTTTGTGTCTCGACTTTTCGACTGTCTTTCTGAAATGTTTTGTCTTTAATTCTTTGATGCAATGTCCATTATAGTCCTTTGACTGGACAATAGCTTTGTACCTTCACGCACAGCTGGAATCCACTTTGAATAAGCTTGTCTTGATCTGCAACTGAAAGATTCTGACGATGCTTCGAACTGGTCAGTTGAACTGATCTTCAGTTTGGCTAGTGAAATCAGTTGACTCGTCAGTTGAACTGATTTCACTTCTTCAGTTGAACTGGTCAGTTGGGCTCTTCGTCAGTTGGACACCTAACATCATCTGCTGACCAGGTTTCTGAGGTTCACCTGCTGAATCACCTAACAGCTAGACAGTCAGCTGAACAGCTTGTTGATAAATCAGTTTGACTGATTCAGTTTCAGTGATCAGTTGATTCAATTAGTTGGTAATTCCAGTAGTTTCAGTTGTGGCTTTGTAAACTGATTGATTAAGTTTTAGCTATCTGCGCACTAAGGTAGTTTATTAGTAACAAAATAACAAGTTTTGTTAACATCAAAATCATGCGAAGATTGCGAACATGAAATGTTACAACACAATGTTATTCATGTTGTCATCCATGGTCAAATTGTCTCTCGTATGTTAGTCCTCTAAGGGGTGAGGCCATAACACAGTTTTATACCCACTGATGGGAGTCAGACATAACACGGTTTATACCCAGTGATAGGGCGCCAGAACACAGTTTTATACCCACTGATGGATGCCTGACATAATTTACAACCGTCATTCCATATCCAACTCGAATAATAACAGTGAACCACATAATAAGACTTATTAAACAGTATTTATCAGAATTGTGAAAGGACTCAGCAGAATCAAACAACATCGAACATAGAAAAAACATATCGTACATCGATCGAGATTTTTATCAAAATGAATTGCATTTTTCGAAAATGGCTTGACACGCATATAAGCATGTCATGATATACTTATACAAATTTTAAATTACAAAAGAATACATAGCAAAAACTCAGTTACACTTAATTCGGACTTTGCGACTCGAACTTGCTTGTTAAACCAACGATGCTTCAGCCGAAACTTGGACATCACTTCGCCTATTTTTTAAGCAGAGTATGGAGTAATTTCATTATCACTTTGACGTATTTTTGTTGGACACAAAGAACCGCACGAATCTTCCCCTTTTTCCTTGCCTTGGCCGAAATGTGGGAGAATTGAGAGGGGAATTGAGTGTGTTATTTGCTACAACACATGGGTTATTTATAGGTGCAAAAGTGACTCTTCCCCTACACTTACATCAGCCGAAATATCGCCTTCCAAATGCCCAAGGATGATGGTCCAAGTGACTTCCAAATGGTCAAAGTTCATCAAAAAATCAAAGGCCACTTTGTTGTACTCAATAATCACTTATTGCACATTGATTATGTCCAACTTTTAGTTCCTTTTGTAGCTATATATTTTTTTTCTTTAGGACACACATCAATGAGCTCCTTTGAGCTAAGGATTGATGTAACGCCCCAGATTCAACGACTGTCCTCACTGTATCAAGACGAGTCTTTCCAGCATGCTTATGTCCTCACTCACATGCACCCTGAGAAACTTCTCAGGAGGTCACCCATCCCAAAATTGTCCCAAGTCAAGCACGTTTAACTTTGGAGTTCTTATGTGATGAGCTACCGAAAAGAAACTTCCCAGGAGGTCACTAGGCGCGGATGTGCGGTTCGTGGTGAATCTCACTTATCCGAGCCTTTTAATGTTTCCGCAAAATAATTAATTTTATGGATTTATTTAAATTAAGTTTAGATTTATTTAAATTAAGTTTATGGATTTTTATTGGTGAGTTGAGTTCCCCATGTTAGACTTTTATTGATTTATTGGTTGAAATTATTTTTTTATGCAGAATTATTATTAACTCTTGTTGGCCAAACTTTAAGAATAGTCCGATGAATGACAAAAATTTATGTGAGATGGTTTCACGGGTCGAATTTGTGAGACGAATCTCTTATTTGGGTAATCTATTAAAAAGTATTATTTTTTAGAGTATTACTTTTTATTGTGAATATAGGTAGGGTTGATCCGTCTCACAGATTATTATCTGTGAGACAATCTCACATGAGACCCACTCTCGATGAATAATATTATTTTGAATGGTGAATGATGACGTAGATTTTTATGTTAGTAGAGACGATTTCCTTTTCAAGATTATGTTGTTGAAATTATATGAAAATTTATATGTTAAAATTTTTAAGTTTCAGCCAAAGTGTTCGGCCTATACGGCAAAAAAAAACTAAAAAAATTCAACTTATTTTTAAGAAAATTTTTAGGACGTTTCAATATGAGTACATCGGTCAATATTGTATCAACGGGACAAATAGATATATAACCTCCATTCTCATTTTCTTTTGATTTTGACCTTCTTTACTACAGTCGTTGAAAATTAACCTTAATTTATAATTCTAATCCTATTTTTTCTGAAATTTCCATGGCCTCCAAAAACACAATTACTCTATCCAAATATCCTTTTTTTTTTTTTACCACAACTTACCCACAAGTGGATCACCCTTGTACTTTTGTATTAATAATAAATAATAATAATATTCACCCTTCATTTTCAATAATAATAATAATTATTTCACCCTTATGGTATGGTTAAAGTTTGCAAAGACATATCAAAGAAAGAAAGAATTGATTCAACTGAATAATTTACAAGCAGAAAGAGAAAAACATCTGTTTAATATAGATGTTTAATGTTCCATTTCTTGCGTAATTAGTAACACTCTTATTCTATAATATTTTCATTTTAGATGCTTATGGTTATTGTTTATTAGTGAATTCTAAATATTTTGGCACAGTAAGCATTAGCCTTGTCTTTTTAATTTGAAATACATGCTCCATGCTTAAAAATACCAATCTGAAGATTATTGCAAATGACAAGCAATTAAATAAAATATTCATCAGTTCATAATTTTAAAAATAACTTATTTTATAAAAAACGAAAGAAAAAGAAACATGTCTAATGTTTGTAAAGGAAGAAAATGTATATTAAAGTCTAAAACATTGATAAATAGTATTGGTTTTTGGTTAGGGAGGCTGTAATTTTGAGGATGGATGGAAACATTTATTAGGAAAATTGAAATCTGTTGATTGTTTGTGCTTTAGATGAAGGGAGAATTGGCAATCACTCCCCGTTTGACCAAAATTTTATTCTTACTCCCTCTTATTTATCCATTACCTATCTTACCCTTATCTATATATTTAAATTGATTTTTCTTTTCAAATAATGGTCCATCATGCTTCCGTAAAATAAATTAAATCTTATACCTCTTTGACCGGAGTACCGCCGGGTTATATCCACCGTATTTTACAGACTACTCCTCACAGCCCAACCATGCGATCGCAACCGATGGTTACTGACATAGATTCCTTCAGCAGCACTTGGCACAACTCTAATTCGTTTCCTACCTTAGAGTGTACAGTATAAAATAAAATTTTGAAAATAATACATGAGAGGGACTAAGAGCAAAGATCTCTTTTATTCAAACACAAACATTTATTTATTACATAGTAACCTCCTGTAGAGGAGGAGAAACTTGTTTAAGTAGCTGAACTTACTCCACACATAAACTTGAAAGAAATATTACAAATGAGTTGAAGAAAAATGAAGAGGTTGATCGATGCCTTCATCTTCCTTCTGCTTCTTTATTTATAGAAGGCTTCTTCGGATTTGAAACTCGGACTTCAAATCTTTGATAAGCCTTTACAGCTTGCATATGGACCCTGCGGTGGTTGAGTGGTCCTTTTAAGATGGTCCCTCCATCTTTCTTGATTTGTCTTCTTCTAGATTATTAATCTAGAAACAGTCATTTCTTGCAATTTTATCTGTCTGCATAAATAGTTTATATGCACCTGGATCAGATCAGCTTGTATTTCTTTTCCTGTTTCTTCGAGCTTCTTTTGAAATTCTTTGAAATTTTTCAGCTCTTTTCTTGTTCCCTTAATCCTTTTCCTGGAAACTCTGAGATATGCAAAATACATTTTGTTTCCAAGTTTGGTTTAAGTCTGGTGTGAGTTACTGGTTCCCATTTGGTCTTATTTATAGATTTATTTGGGTCCCGTTTCTCGTCTTTTTATTAGATTTTCCTTATCTTTAAAGATAAGGCATCCAATGTCCTTTGTCATTTTCCACCGATTATTGGTGGTCCTTGTATTCCACTCACATGATTTTTCACATGGTGGTCCTTCTTTTCTTGGTGGGATGCTCGCATGTTCCTTTTAACTTTGTCGAGGAATCTTTGGCTTTCGGTTTCCTCGAGGAAAACGTGAATGTGGTCCATCCCCACTTGTACTTGTATCGGTAAAGTGTTTCCGATCAGATCTCGGTTTGAATCCTTTACCGAATTCCGGTTCCTTCTGGTTTTGGCATTCTGGACAGATGTTTTCAGACCATCTTCCTACATGTGCCATATTACAGAATTTCCGACGAGTTTCTTTACTTGCCGGCAGCTTGCTATTCCACAAAAGATTTCTCTTTTTCTCGAATAAATCTTATGCAAAACTTGTTGTTTTTCCTGTCATGGTATTTAACAGGAATGATCCGTTCGCTGAATGATTATAGAATTTGAACGGAAACTTGACTTTGTCCATCTCAGTTAGACAGACCCATAGACCCCAAGCTCTTCTGGTAGAAATGTCATCTTCAGTGATTGAAGCAACCAGGGGTGTTTCTTCTGTTGGAGGATCCTTGATAAATTTTTGGACATTTTTATCCGGCCTCCTTAGCTTTATGAAATGAAAGGCTTCGTGAGAACCTTTCCCTGCTGGTTCTGGTGCTGCACTAAAAAAGTATAGCTCCAAAACATCTCCTCTGGACAAATAATCATTGTTTGCCCAAGTTTCGTGAACAGCTTCCTGGATCCACTTTGGTAAACCTGAGATTTCCGGAAAGCTGGGTGATGTTGTATAAACTGAGGCAAGAGCCCCGAATTCATACCATGCTTTAACCTCCTTTGGATATGAATTTTGTTTCATCCATACCCTTGGATATTTTCCTGAAACATCAACTCTGTTTGTGGCTGGGTTAATGCCAATACGTGTTTTCAATTTCTCCCAATTCTGCTGATAAATCTGAAATGGAGAAATTACACTTTCATTAGTATCAACCTTAGTTTTGCCTTTGTCAATACGAGGCCTAAGGTTGATCTCTCCCTCTTCAATCCCCGAGGTGAAGGGTTGACTTGAAGACTCAAGATAAGGATCAGGAGTCTCAATTTTTGTTTTGGCCGACTCATCTGGTGATGATCCCGACTTAACACTTGTGCAAGGGGTATTTGAATCCCCCGCTACAGGTATAGAGTCCTGTACTCGAAAACTCTCCATCTGGGAAACCAGTGGTTTCTCAATGCCTTGGAGGATATGCCTTTGCATTACAGACCATAACTGAGTATATGCCTGTAAACAACTTGTAATTCGATCAGAGACAATTCTCTTATCAACCTGTTGTAGCCTTCCCGCAACTTCTGCGTTAACGACCAACTTGTTAAACTCGGTTTGAAGCATTTCAAGGTGTTCCCTCAAATGCCTCTGCATCTTGATAATAGCATTTATGTCAATGCTGTCCATCTCTTGTTAAAAAATCTGCAAGAATATTTTCATGAGATTTAATTATCACAATATCAAAAATATAATTTTGACATAGTGCTTGCCATCGTAATAATCTAGCCTTCTCAGGTTTAGACTCAATTCTATTCCTTAAAAAAGCTTTAACTTGAGTGTTATCAACTTTCAAAGTGAATTTCTTTGCAAGTAGAAATAATGGCCATTTTTCAAAAGCCCTCTTTACTGCATAAAATTCCTTTTCGTTGATATGCCATCTTATGGCTTCTGCATCTGAGAATAACCCACTACAATATCTGCATGGTTGTTCTCCATCTGAGGTGAGCTTAGTAAGAACTGCTGCCCACCAATGATCACTGGCATCAGTATATAACACCAGATCATCTTCATCTTGAGGAATAGCCATTTTCGGAAGATTTTTGCATACCTCCTTTAAATGTATAAGTCCTTTTGTGTGTTCGTCTGTCCATATAAATCTAGCCTCTTTTTTCAACAATGGACTGAACACTTTCCTGTGTTTTGCTAGGTTTTTTATAAACATCCCAGCAAAATTAACAACTCCTAAGAAACTTTGAAGTTGTTTCTTGTCTTTGAGACTTTCTGGAAAATTCTGCACCTTTTCAACTATGTGGTCTTGCAGAATTATTCCTGACTCATCGATTTCTATTCCGAGGAACTCAATCTTTCTTGTAGCAATGACTGCTTTCTTTTCAGATAAAACCAGTCCTTCTTTCTTGCAAACATTAGAGAAAATCTCCAAATGTTTAACATGTTCATTCATATCTTTAGATGCTATTAAAACATCATCAATATAAACAAACATAAACTTAAAATAATCTTTAAAAAGATTATCCATTTTCCTTTGAAATATCTGGGGTGAATTAGCCAATCCCATTGGTAACACTTCCCAAATATAATGTCCTTGAGGTGTGGAGAAAGCTGTGAATTTCTTGCTTCCTTCCTCCATCCGAATCTGATAAAATCCGGACTTACAATCAAATTTAGAGAATATCTTTGCATTGCGTATGCAACTGATTAGATGTTCTCTGCTTGGTATAAAATACCCATCAAACTCCAGAATTTTATTAATTTCTTGATAATTAATAACTAATTTGGGTTTACCTCGTTTAATCTCACCATGATTTCTTACCAGAAAGCCTGGACTGCTATATGGTGACATACCTGCTTTGATCAAACCAAGTTCCAAATGTTCCTTGATTATAATCTGCATATCCCTTTGATCAATGATGTTCATTGGGATGGGTTTACAACGGACAAATTCATACTCTTTGCCTTCCTTGATCTTAAGGCAAGCCCTGAGTTGATTTCTGTCCTACCATGCCAAGGGATCTTCGTTATAATTTTCTTTGATCCTCTTCTTGACATCTTCTAATGATACCTTATATTCGAACTCTACTTCATTTGTTAGTAGAGTTATCTTAAGGCATTCTATATCTTCTGGTTGGAGTTCTTTATCAGCTCTTAACTGGAGCATTGTTTCTCCAAACCGTCTAGAATCTTTCATTTTTGGGTTCAGAAGTTGTCCTGAATCACCACGCTTGCTGCGAAACTGGATCGGCAATTTTCTGTAAAATGCCTCTCGAAGTCTCTGGACTATGATTTTGTGAGCACATGGTGTTGTGAACACTAATATTCTAGTCTCATTTTCTTGTGTATAGGACTTGAACATTTGTAGGAAATTATTTCCTAACAAAATGTCAGCTCCTGTATCATGAAAATAAATTGGTGGTGTCTTTACCTTGTACCAAGGTGTTTGTCCCGCACCGCCAATCATAATTTCAGTCATCTTAATCCCTTTACATAAGATTAAGATTCGTCTGGAAAAATCTCTGCCAGCAATTTTTTGTAACTCTTCTTCCAAATTATTTGGAAAGATTCCTCTTTTTGCTGTGCAGATTCCCGCCCCTGAATCAATATAAGCAGCAAAGTATTCTGCCTTATATTGTTCATATAACATCCCTATTGGAATGTATATGGAGAATGGACTTGTGGTCATTGGATTTTCCACATTTTATCTTCTGCCATAAACTCCATTCCATACTCTAAACGTTTCCAAGGTTTGTGTTCCTCGAGAAACTCTAATCCAAGAATCAGTCGATCTGATTCTTTACCTGGAATCCCTTGGATATGGACTTCCAATTCTCCGATATTAATCAGTCCTTGGTAAGTTCCTATCATAGGTTGTTCCAAATAGTATATTGAATTAAAAGGAAATTGATTCCTTTGTTTTGTAATATCAAATACTATTTCTACCTCCTTCCAACCTTCTGGGCATCTGAGCTTTCCTATTGTAGAAAAACTTTTCAGCTCCTGTTGGGTTTCTATGACAGGCTTTTTATCCCATCTATAGCTTGTAATTCTATCTCTTTGAAAAGATAGTCTTCTTGATTCCAGTCTAAGACTTTGATTCCTCTGTAGAATCGGTTTGTCTTGGATCTGGATATCTGTTTCCTGTATTAAGGGAAACTCGACTCGTTCTGGATAAATTGCCTGTGCAACTTTTCCGAATATCTCTGGTATTTCAATAAACTCGTTTCTAATAAACAATTCAGAATGATGTGTATTAGATAGAGCATATGAAATTTGATAGGTAATAGAATATGGTCTATTACCTTCTTTCATCAGCCTCTTTTCCTTGAAGTTTTGATGCAATGTCAAGGCTCGGCTGAAATCTCGATCTGTCAGGTTGTATGCTATCCTTGGATAGATTACTCCTACAATCTTTCCCGCACAGAGATTTCCTGAGATTGTTCCCAGTACTGAATCTTGTAGATTCCCCATTCTTTTATCGCAAATAGCAATATCAATAGGTGAATCTATCCCTTCTTTGAAAGTAGCCTTTATCATAATTTGGATTGCTCCGATATGAATCCAGGACATGGTCCTTGCTACTTCTATCTTGAGTTTTTGTAATTCCTCCTTTATTTCTTCGGAAGGAATTAACTGCATCTCCATTCTATTTCCTGTAAGTTCCATCGGGATTGCCATTTCCCTTCTAGAAACTTTATAGATTAGATGATGCTTTCTGTTTCTTAGGCCAAGACTTCCTAAGAACTTTTCTACCTGTCCTGCAGAGAAACCTTGATATCTCTGTAGACTCGGATTTTCTCTCATGATTCTTTGAACCATGTTATGAGATATTGTTGTCTGGCTGAAAAATCCAGACAGATCTTCATATGTTTCGTGTCGAAACACCTCGTCTTCAGTCAGATTCCGATTCTGTTCCATCAGATTCTTCCTGACTTAAGACTTCTTCTTCTTCATATATACTTTCATCTGAGGCAATATCCTCAAATCGGTATACTTGAATAAGATCTTGGTAATAAACTGCTTCTTCAATATCCGGGGTAAGATCAAAGCGTTTAATACCTCTTTTTTCATTTTCTGGACAATTGGTCGAAATATGACCTCTTGCTCCACATGTCCAGCAATTACAGTCCTTGAAACTTTCATTAGCCCGAGTATGAGCTCTTCTGAAAGTTTTCTTGGTAGGTGTTCTTCCTGTGCTTCGAGATGTACTCGAGGCTTGGGATGATATCCTACTCCTTGATGGTCCGCTTCTTTGTCCAGATTTATAAGATCTGGCTTTCTGTTTAGACCATACAGTTCTTGGTTTCCAAGAACTCCTTCCACTTCGTGCATAAGGATGAGTCCTAAAACATTTCCTTTTATACTTCTGTGGTTTACTTCCAATGATTGTTGGAAGATCATTTTCCTTACAACACAAAGGAGTTCTTTTGTTGATACCCCTTAAGCATTTGTAATTCTTTTGTAATACTGCCATATGGCACCATTCTGCCAATTTTCCTTTAAGGAAAGAGGCTTTTCTTGCCAACGTATCTGGATTACCAGGTACGTATTCCCTTATGAGCATTTCTCTCCAAGGACTCGGCATTTTTGCGAAGAAAAGCTGCATAGCTATATTTTCTTCGACTCCTGAATTCCATCTATATTTAGTGAATAACATAATGTATTCATCCACCAAACATATGTCATGTAATTCAAGACTATACAGAGCTTGAGTGTATTTCTTCTTCTTCTCTGTATCTTGATTGTTGAAATAGTCTACCTCTATAAAATGTGCTTTAAATAGGGTAGCCATTTTTTCAGCGATCTCACTAAGAGATTCACCGGCTAGGACTGACTCTTTCATGTCTAATGAAGTCATGTCCCAAGCAATTTTCACTGATCCCATAAGACTCATTTCCAAAAGTTTAATGAATCCTTCTTTGTTGAGATCGAGTGTTCCTGCTGCAATTCTCATAGCAGATGTCCAATCATCTATGAGATCTTCCTTGTTTTTGAAGTCTAATACATCAAGGTTAAGCATAACCCCGTAAGGATGTATATGATCTAAAACAGTTTTCCCATAGGGTGTTTGGTGCAAAGGAATTTGAGTTCTCCTTGCCCTTGTCCCTGCTGGGTGTGATCCTCCACCAGTGTGGAAATCAGATTGTGCTTCTCTCATGTTTACATTCTGAGATCCCACACTTTCCCTTGGTGGTTCCTGAGAAGATGACCATGTTATAGCAGGTGGTGTTTCACCTACTGCAGTGTTCATCTTTAGATCTACAACTTTGAGATTTGCGAAAGATTCCGCAAGCTCTTGTAGATCCTCTAAACCAATCCTTTCTAAAGTTGTCATCAGATGAATTTCTTTTCTGAGACAGACTTGATTAGATTGATCATCTTTTGTTCTTCAATCAAAGGTTTTGATACCACTCTGGCCTTCCCTTGTTGATGTAACAAAGGTTCAGTACCAAAAGATGGTGGTAACCAACCTCCTGAAGTTCTCCTACTGGAACTTGGTTGTTGTTCCAGTTTCTGAATTCTTGTTTGAATATCCTTTAATAATCCCAGAATTTCTTCTTGGGTTTCAAGGATTTTCTCAACTCGTTGCGGTACAAAATATAGCATATTGCCATAATTTTGTACTGTCTTCTGAATTTCCCTAAGATCTAAAGAGAGCTTAGAAGAATCTGGAACTATCTCCAGAAACTTATTATTTTGAATCATAAGTTTACCTGAGATTTTACCTGAGGGTGCAGTAGCTTCCCTTTCTGTTTCTGATAACTAACAATAGTTAGATGACCTTATTTATATTCCAAAATATTAGAATATTCCTTGTAAATTATTTTCCTTGAACCGAAGTTCAGATTCATAATTTTTTCAAAATTCTCCTTCTCATACAATTGGGTACTAGTAATAATAAAATTTGTGTTTGAAATAAATCAACCTTAGGCTCTGATACCATTTTGAAAGCGTGAGGATCAATTAAATTAAAATAGGAAAAAGGGTAACATTGGTATTTTTGCAAAGGTTTTCTCTCTCCAGGGAGCTGGGAATAAAGGTTGTTTGATTGGGGACTGTCCACCAATTTGCCCTTAGATGAATTTGAGGGTATGAGGTTTGTAAAATCTACGAATTTCAAACTCTCTGTGTTATTTATGTACTCGAAATTTTATATTAGATTATCAAAGATTGTAGCATCTACATACCTATAAATAGGGAAGCCCCCTCACTCAAAAATAAACCCCTCAAACTCTCATATTTTCGAGAATTCTCTCTCCAAATTCTGTCAAGAAAGTCAAGGTGCTGACATGTATTGAAGTTCTGTCCAAAAGAAATCTAGATCCAAGGGAAATTTCGAGATCTTCTAGCCAAGGAAACCACACCCTCTCACGTTTTCTTCATTCAAGATCAAGGTAAGTGCACTTTTTTAATATATATATATATATATATATTTTGTAAGTGGTTTTTTTTAATGTAATTTGGCACACTTGTTCTTTTAAGTGGGTTTACTTTTAAAAAATTAAATTTGTATATGAATTTTCTTTCGTTTTTGAAAGTTTTGGTCAAAAATTATTATTATTCTTCCCTTTCTTGTGATGGGATACCCTATGTTTTACTACCATGATGATTCAACTAGTTATGAATTAGAATCCTCACATACGATAAGTTTATGACACTTATACACAGTATGATTGTAACGGTTATATGATCTCGCCCCTTTTGAAGAAGTAAAAAATAAGGACTAATATCAACAAAACATGAAAATTAGAGGAATCTCAGTGCCTAGATCAATTTTATTCGTACGCTTATGTGCATGATATATGTTATACAGAACTATGTTATGCATGATATGATTTTATTTGAAGATCGTGTATATTTGTTATCTATGTGCTCAAATGACCCTCGCTTACCGAGTCACGACCATATCACCCAGTCTACTCTACCCTCCCTAGATAAGTCTGAAGAAGAAATTGAATAAGATAAACATGACCAGTTTTGGAGCTGGTGATGGATGAATCAAGAAATTAATTTAATTATGTTTATTTTAAGTTTGATTTATTTTCTGTTGTAAATACTTCCACGGGTTTTTATCATTTAAGAATTTACATTGTAAACACAATACTATTTTCTGGTATTTATGAAATAAACTGCTTTGAGTTTATACTATGCTGAGGCTTGTTATTTGGCAATTATGTGGTTGTTGAACAATGTAGTGTCGACTAACCCTAATCTCGGGACGTGACAAGATTAAAGGAATTTATTTTAAAAAAAAGAGTAAAAATTTATTAATTAAAAGATAAGGTTATAATTCAAATTGAGGGTCAAATAAATGAATTTAAGGATATGGTAAATTAGGGAAAAAAAATCCCCAATCAAATTTCAACTTAGGATTTACTCCAAAGGATCTAAAATCTTAGTTTGAATGCCTTGATTTGGACAAAGTGATAAAAAATATCCTTGTTTTTATAAATGAGACAGAAATGGTATCAGAGCCTAGGTAAAATTATTTCAAACATAAAAATTATTATTACTATGTAGTTAAATGTTTGAGGAAGAAAATTTTCTCAAATAATATGGATACAAATATATGTTTGAGATTAATTATTAGCAGAAATTATTCCAGTACTTTGGAATATTTGAACAAGAAGATCAAACCAAGGTTAGATATAAGGAGCAAAGTGGAACTTATCAGAATTCAAAGATAAATTTATGATTCGGTCTAATAAGTTACTGGAAATAGCATCGGATTGCTTTAAACTCTATAGAGATCTTAGAGAAATCCGAAAGACAGTAGAGAATTCTGACAGCATGTTGTATTATGTGCAACCAAAGATGGAAAAATCGTTGAAAAACAAGATGAAATTCTCGTAACACTAAAGTCTATTTAGACAAGAATCCAAACTCTAAAACAACAAACAAGTTCTAGCAAAAGAACTTTAGTAGAAAGGTTACCAACATTCTTTGGTATTGAACCATCGTTACATCAAAGAGGGGTGACCATGATGATGCCAAAACCTTTAACCGATGAAGAAAAATGATCAGTCTAATTAAAAATATCTCAGAAAAGAAAATAATCCGATGACAACTTTAGAAAGAATTAGTTTCGATGATCTCCAAGACCTTGCAGAATCTTTTGCGAATCTCAGTGTCGTAGAACTAAAGATAAACACAACTGAGGGTGAACCGTCCAGTATAACCTGGTCATCTTCTCACGAACAACTAAGCGAAAGTGTGGGATATCATAATGTAAATATGAGAGGACCCCAAACAGATTTTCATGTTGGTGGAGAAGCACATCCAACGCGATTAAGTTCAAAAAGAAATCAAATTTCCTTGCATCAAACACCTATAGGAAATCCATTTTGGAACCTATACATCGTTATGAAGTTATGCTTAATATTGATGTACTGAACTTCAAAAAGAGATAAGACCTCATAGACCATTGGACATCGGCTATGAGAATCGTAACAAAAACATTTGATCTCAGCAAAGAATAATTAATTAAAATTTTAGAAATGAATCTTATGAGATCAAATAAAATTGCATGGGATATGACTTCAATATAAACTAAAGTCAGTCCTAGCCAGAGAATCTCTCAGTGAGATAGTCGTGAAAATGGCTACCTTATTTAAAACACAATTTATAGGGACATACTATGTTAACATTCAAGATATAGAAAAAAAATATACTCAAGCTCTATATAATCTTGAATTACATGAATCTTTTTAGTGGATCAATATATTATGTTATTTACTAAATATAGATAGAATTCATAAGTCGAACAAAATATAGCAATACGACTTTTTTTGCCAAAATGTCTAGTCTCTGGAGAGAAATGCTAATTCGGGAATATGTCACATGAAATTCAAATACTTTAGCACGAATGACCTCTTTTCTCAAATAAAAATTGGAAGAATTGTGTTATATGGTAGCTTTACAAAAGAATCACAAAAAGTAAGGGGTATTAGCAAATTGACTCTTTTATGTTGTAAAGAAAATGATCTTCTGACAAGTATTGGAAGTAAGCCACAAATTAGAAATGAAGAGATTTAGATCTTATCCTTATGTCTTAAGTGGAAGAAGTGAAAGTAGTTCTTGAAAACCAAAGACAATATGGTCCAGACAAAAATATAGATCCTACAAATCTGGGCAACGAAATTTATCATCAATAAGTATCATGTCATCCCAAGCATCGAGAACATCTCGAAGCACGGGAGGAATACTTACAAATAAAACTTTCAAAAATGCTCACACATGAGCTGATGAAAGTTTTAAAGATTATAATTGCTGAACATGTAGAACAAGAGGTCATCTTTTGACCAACTATCTAGAAAATGACAGAAATAGAATAAAATGTTTCAAAACAACTCCATATATTGAAGAAGCGGATTATTACCAAGATTTTGTTGAAATACACCAGTTTGAGGATAATGCCTCAGACGAAAGTATATATGAAGACGAAGAAGTCTTAAGTCAGGAAGAATTTTATGGAACATAATCAGAATCTGACAGAAGATGAAGTGCTTCGACACGAAACACATGAGTACTTGCTTGGTTTCTTTAACAAGACAACAATATCTCATAACATGGTCCAAAAGATCATGAGAGAAAATCCTAACCTACAGAGATATCAATGATTTTCTGCAGGACATATAGAAAAGTTCTTAGGAAATCTTGAGCTAAGAAATAAAAATCATCATTTAATATATAAATTCTAGAAGGGAAATGACAATCCTAATGAAACTTACGGGAAACCAGATCGAGTTGAAATTAATTCTTTCTAGAAATAACACGAACCATGTCCTGGATTCATATCGGAGCAATCCAAATTATGATAAAAGCTACTTTTAAAGAAGGGATAGACTAATCCATTGATATTGTTGTATGCGATAAATGAATGGGTAACCTTCAAGATTCAATACTGGAAACTTTTTCGGGAAATCTTTGTTCAAGAAAAATTGTAGGAGTAATTATCTAATAATTGCCTAAAATATGGCAGATTGAGACTCTAGCCGAGCCCTGACGTTGCATCAAAACTGCAAAGAAAAAATACTGATGAAAGAAAGTAATAGACAATATTCTATTACCTATCAAATTTTGTATGTTCTATCTAATACATATCATTCAGAATTAGAACTGAATTTATTGAAATACTAGAAATATTTGGAAAAGTTTCTCAAGAAATTTGTCCAGAAAAAATCGAGTTTTCTTTAATACAAGAAACAAATATCCAAATCCAAGACAAACTGATTCTACAAAAGAATCAAAGTTTTATATTGGAACCAAGAAAACTATATTTTCAAGGAGATATGATCACAAGCTATAGGTGGGGAAAAGTACTTGTTCAGGAAGTTCAGCTGGTAACAAAAAGCTTTTCAACAATAGGAAATCTCAGATGTCTGGAAGGATAGAGGGAATTCAAAATAATGTTTGATATTATCAGTCAAAGAAGTCAATTTCCTTGTAATATTATATATTATTTGGAACAATCATGATAGGAACTTACCGAGGAATGATGAACTTTGGAGAACTGGAAGTTCATATCAAGAGAATTCCTAGAATAGAACCAGATCGACTTGTTCTTGGGCTAGAGTTTCTTAAGTAACACTAATCTTGGAAATGCCTAAAAATAGAATGGAATTCATGACAGAGGATACGTTATGTAAAATCTAATGACCACAAGCTCGTTCTCGATATACATCTCAGTTTGGATCTTATATGAACAATATAAGATAGAATATTTTTGCTGCTTATATTGATTCGAGAGTTGGAATCTGCACAACAAAAAAAAAAGTTTTTCCAATAGATTTGGAAGAAGAATTATCTCAGATTGATGGATGAGATTTCTTTAAATGAATCTTAATCTTATGTGAAGGGATTAAGGTGACATAAATATTAATCGGAGGTGTTGGACAAACACCTTGGTACGAGGTAACATACCACCGATTTATTTTCATGATACATGAGCTGACATTCAGTTAGGAAACAATTTCCTACAAATATTTAAGTTTTATACATAAGAAATGAGACTAGAAAATTAGTGTTCATCACACCACATGATCACAAAGTCATAGTGTGGGGACCCGAACCTAATTAATTTTCTTCATCGTTATTAAGATCCAATGTAACAATTAAGTAATATGGGACATAACTTTTTTTTATAAATTACACGAGTGCGCCACAAATGAAATTAATCTTATTTTATTTACAAGATCAATATCCAGATCTAAAGTACAAGTCTTGTACAAAAGTAAATCATAACAACTACTGTTCATTCACTACATGCCAAGTAATGAAACAGATCTACTTCTAAGTCCGGATCTCCACGCTAACTGTCCTCTCTCATCCTCTTCTTGACCCTGATCATGTCTCACATGTTGTCATGCACACATACAAACAAGACAACAGCCGGATAACTCCGGTGAGAATATAATCCCAATATAAACAATGAATAAATGCAATCATATAAAAACATATATAAAAGCACATAATAATTATCATTAACATGTATCAAATATGAAAACATGAATGATATAAAACTGTACATCACTAGTGACTTGTCATCTCAGACTCGACTCATCTCTAATCTAGGGACCTCGGTTTCTGGACATTGTCTCATATATCGAATCTCAACGATAGAAGTTGATCTACTCCTAAGCAACATCGATATAATTCAATCATCCAGTGTCTTGGCATATCCGCCAATGACAAGGCATCTCCGCCCCTGACTCAATACACGCTTTGCTATAAATCAATAGACTAAGCATATCAATCTCATGAATTTCAAACATCAATGCAATAAAGTAAAGTATGTGGTTTTTGGAAAACTCGAGTCCAATCTGACTCATGTTCATTTCCCGGTTAACATTGATTTATACCTTTCTTTCTTTGGGGTTCGGTTCTGATCTGTCTTAGAATCCTTCAATATATTAATCTGGAAGGACATTCCCAACAGGCACAATATCAATATACAATATCAAATCAATACTGGATGTAATCAGAACTTAATCAAATTCTGTTTCAACGGCATAATGGCACAAAATCAATATACCCAACAATACAATATCAGTCCGATATTAATCCCAACATCTCATAATCGATAAAAACACAGATCAGATATCAAATCTCAATCAAATCCATTCTGAAAATCATAACAATTTCATACGATAACCGTTCTTCAATCCGGTTTCGATTATACGATGTCTACTATGTCAAGAACACCATATATGAATCATATCCGATTCTGGCAATATCATAATTTCAAAACATATCAAAACGTAGTAAAACTTAAGTCTAGTTGAAGCTCTCGTCAATAGAAACACGATACTGAAGTCAGATTGAAAATCGGACGGATTTCACAAAATCACAATTCTAGTATCAAGAATTGAAACTTTTCCCCGAAAGCCTTTCGTTCTTTCTTACAGATTCTGAGGGACAAATCGTTTGTTGATATATATACAATGCATGGCTATGGGCAAGTGGCTAACTCTAGGTGCTGCACGTCTCGCACATATGCGCGTCTTCTCTCAGCGCATATGCAGACGCGCATATGCGCGAGACCTACTGGTCTCGACACATAACATCTCGGCAACTCGCGCATATGCACGCACTTCGTTCGCGCATATGCGCGAGGTTATCTGGAATTGGCACTTAGCTTCTCGCACAGCTCATGCATATGTGCGCCCTCACTTCGCGCATATGCGCGAGGTCTTGTGCCCATCTCGCGCATGTGCGCGCATCATGTCGCACATGTGCACGAGATGTACTGTCCTCGCACATCAAATTTCGCATGCAAACTCAAATCAGGTCTCGGAGCGATCCTTCATAATCATATCAGTTCATCAATCAATAATCGCAGATTAATAGCAAAATAAATCTTGGGCATTACATTTCTCCCCCCTACTAAGATACGATTTCGTCCCCAAAATCACAGACAATCAAATCATATTAGAAAGAAATGTATAATAGAAGCTAATCCGAAAACTCACATCAGTGAAATAACTCTGAAAATCTTTGTCTCATGTCTGATTCAGTCTCTCAATTAGCTTCTTCGATGCCATGACGACTCCACTGAATCTTGACAAGTGGAATAGTCTTTGTTTTGAGTTGTTTTTCTTTACGATCGAGAATCTGAATCGGCTTTTCAAAGTAACTCAGTGTCTCGTCCAATTCGACCTTGTCTGGCTGAATAATATGTGAAGCATCGGGAATATACTTTTGCAATAAAGATACATGAAATATATCATGTATTCCAGATAGAGAGGTGGTAATGCGAGTCAATAGGCACGATCTCCTATCTTTTCAAGAATCTCGTATGGCCAAATATATCGTGGAGACAACTCCCTTTCTTGCCAAATCTGACAACTCCTCTGAAAGGTTAAATCTTCAAGAATACTCTGTCTCCGGCCTCAAATATCAACGGTCTACGTCGGACATTGGCATATTTGGCATGTCTGTCTGAGCTGCCTTTATTCTCTTCTGAATCAGCTTCACTTTTTCAGTCATATCTCTGATCATATTAGGCCCAATCTCAGGTACCTCAGAGATATCATCCCAATACATAAGGGATCTGCACTTTCTGCCGTACAACGCTTCAAACGGTGTCATCTCAATACTCGTCTGATAGCTGTTGTTGTACGAAAACTCAC
Organism: Primulina eburnea; assembly: GCF_022965805.1. NCBI lineage: Eukaryota > Viridiplantae > Streptophyta > Magnoliopsida > Lamiales > Gesneriaceae > Primulina > Primulina eburnea. The sequence continues at coordinate 53,063,682 of NC_133101.1, forward strand.
AAAATGGCAAAGATTCTTGCCAATTAGTGCTAAAATCAAGCACTACAGCTCTAAGCATATCTTCCAGTGTCTGGATAGTCCGCTCTGACTGTCCGTCGGTCTGTGGATGATATGCAGTACTCAGATGTAACTTCGTACCTAGAGCCTGCTGCAAACTCTGCTAGAAGTGCGAAGTAAACCGAGGATCACGGTCTGATACAATCGACTTCGGCACTCCGTGCAATATGACCACTTCTCTGACATAGATCTCTTCCATCTGGTCATGTCTGTACGTCATCTTGTACGGAATAAAGCATGCGGATTTGGTCAATCTGTCAATCACGACCCAAATCGCATCACAACCTCGGGAGGAACGTGGTAGCTTTGTAACAAAATCCATAGAAATGTGATCTCATTTCCATTCAGGAATAAACAAGCTCTGTAATAAACCTCCGGGTTTATTTCTTTCTGCTTTCACCTGTTAGAAATTCAGACATTTTGATACAAATTCAGCAATATCAGCTTTCATCTGTTTCCACCAAAACTGTCTTTTCAAATCATTATACATTTTTCTGCCGTCAGGATGAATACTGAATCGACTGTTGTGCGCTTCTGACAATATCTGTCGTTTCAAATCCGAAACATCTGGCACAACAAGGCGATTATTCACATACAGTATACTATCACGTACCTGATATTCTGATCGATCCCCTGCTCTTATTAACTTTCTGAACCGCTTTAATTCTCAAAATCATCTCTGGTTCGACTTGAACAGCATAAAATCTCAACGGTCTACGATCTGTCTCAAATACCAATCCAGAAAAACATCAATTTTCTATCAAATTTGAAACACCAATCGTCGATAAGGACAAAGAACATACCTTATGACTCAGTGCATCAGCTACTGCATTCGATTTTACCGGATAGTACTTGATTTCACAATCGAAGTCTTTCAATAAATCAAGCCATCTTCGCTGCCTCATATTCAACTCTGACTGTGAAAACAGATATTTCAGACTTTTATGATCAGAATAGATCTCAAACTTCTCATCGTGTAGGTAATGTCGCCATATCTTCAATGCAAAGACGATGGTTGCCAATTCAAGATCATGAATTGGGTAGCGAGTTTCATGTGGCTTCAACTGTCTTGAAGCATAGGCAATGACATGGCCTCGCTGCATCAGAACACATCCCAATCCCATGTGAGAAGCATTACAATATACAACGAAATCACTAGTACCTGAGGGATAGTCAGTATCGGTGCACTGGTCAATCTCTTCTTCAACTCTAGAAAACTGGACTCACAGTCTTCTGACTAAATGAATGGTGCATTCTTTTGAGTCAACTGCGTGATAGGTTTAGCAATACTCGAGAAATCTTTAATAAATCGACGGTAATATCCTGCCAAACCCATAAAACTGTGAATCTCTGGCACTGATGTCGGTCTCAGCCAAGAAATCACGGCTTCAATTTTGCTGGGATCAACTGATATACCATCTCCGGATATGATATGACCCATAAATACAACCTGTCTCAACCTGAATTCACATTTCGACAGTTTTGCATATAATTTCTCAGCTCTCAAAATTCGCAACACAGTTCTCAGATGCTCAGCATGATCAATCATATTCTTAGAATAAATCAAAATATCATCAATGAATATAAACACAAACTCATCAAGATATTTCTAAAACACACGGGTTCATCAGACTCATAAATATAGCTGGAGCATTTGTTAAACCAAACGGCATGACAATAAACTCATAATGTCCATACCTGGTTCTGAATGCTGTCTTCGAGATATCAGAATCTCTGAATCTCAGCTGATGATATCCAGATCTCATATCGATCTTGGAATATATAGAAGATCCCTGCAACTGGTCAAATAAATCATCTATACGAGGCAGTGGATATATATTCTTTTCCGTCGCCTTGTTCAGTTGCCGGTAGTCAATGCAGAGTCTCATTGAACCATCTTTCTTTCTCACAAATAGTACTGGCGCACCCCAAGGAGAAACACTCGGTCTGATGTACCCCTTGGCTAGTAAATCTTCTAACTGCTCTTTCAATTCAATCGGTGCCATTCTGTACGGAGCTCTAGAAATCAGAACTGTACCTGGTACCAATTCAATGCTGAAGTCTATCTCTCGAATCGGAGGCAATCTCGGAATATCATCTGGGAAGACGTCAGCAAACTCGCACACCACTGGCAAATCAGCCAATGATGGACTCGATTTCAGTAAGTCAACTGAATATACAAAGAATCCCTCTGCTCCTTTCTGCAATAATGGAGTCATAGATAGCCCAGATATCAAAGGAATTCTAGATCTAGAACCCTTACTGTAGAATTTCCATTCATCAGCCATATCAGGTCTGAATCTCACAATCTTCTGGAAACAATCAACTGTAGCTCTGTACTTGGTCAGCATATCAATACCGATAATACAGTCAAAATCAGACAACCCAAGCACAATACATTATAACTTAATCTCATGCCCGTCATACTGTAGCATACAATGTTTAACAGACTTAACTGATATCAAACATGTCCCCAAAGGAGAAGAGAGAGACACTACAGTATATAATGACTCAACAGGAAAATCATGCATCAAAGCAAATTGCTAAGAAATAAATGTATGTGAAGCACCCGTATCTATCAATACGTAAGCAGGGTAACCACATAAAGAACAGTTACCTGCAACAACATCGTCTGGTGCTTCCTGGGCCTGCTCCTCATTCAAAGCAAATACTCTGGCTTGCTGTCTAGGAGGCTGGATAACTGTCTGGCTTCCTCCTGGCCTCTACTGTGACGGAGTAATAGTCGGTGGTGGCTGGAAAGAATGAACAGCTGATGATCGTCTATCAATCTGAGCCACTGATCCAGCTGATTCTACTCCCTGCGATCCCTTGGAACCTCTCTGTGGACATACTCTCGCAAAGTTTCCATGCTGTCTACAGATACGGCAACTACCAATCACTCCTTGGCATTTCTCGGTCGGATGTCTCGCTCCGCAAGTTCTGCAATAAGCCCCAATATAACTCTGGATCTGTCGGGAACCACTGGAGCTAGAAGAACTGCTCCCTGACTTCTTGAACTGTTTTTCTCGGGCTTTCAAGAAATCTTTCTTTCCACCACTGCTGCTACCACTCTCAAATCTGGGAGGAGGTTGCTGTGGTCTCGGTGCTGGAGGAACAAACGAAGCTCCTTTCTGTTTTATCAAACCTGCTTATTCTCCTTTGGCTCTGTTCAGGGCATCAGCAAAGTTATTCGGTCGCCTGGTGTTCACCAATGTAAAGATCTCGGGGTTCAGTTCATTGATAAACTGATCGGCAACTGTTTCGTCATTATCAGCCACGTGTGGAGCAAATCTCAACAAGGTAGAGAACTTGGCCACATACCCATCTATGTTCAAGTGACCCTGTCTCAAGTTTGCAAACTCGGCTCCCTTGTCTTTCCTGTACGACACTGGGAAGAATCTTTGATAAAACTCAACTTTAAATACATTCCAAGTAATAGTCGTACCTCGATGCTCCATTGCTCTCTTTGTCGTAATCCACCAGTTCTTTGCAACATCATGCAACTGGTGCCCTATCAGTCTGACTCGGCGCTCATCTGTGTAATCCAAAGAATCAAACAACATCTCTATGTCATCTAACCAACACTCACAATCAACAGAAGTCTCTGTTCCTTTCAAGGTTGGTGGTTTGAACGACTGAAATCTCTTCAGTATCGTTTTCATCAGAGTTGCTGTCACATCCATCGGATTCGCAGAAGTACTGCCCTGTTCTGGGACTCTTTGAGGAGGCATATATGATTATCAAAAGGATTAGTAACCCAATACAACAAATCTGTTTTAGTTCAGTCCCCCCTCCGATCATCTTACTGCTGATCAAGAATCGGTTCTGATTCATTCTTAATAATACATATTACCAAATCAAATAAGATAATTCAGGTAAACATGTATTTCAAAGCAGTAAAACATGCTAACAATCAAAAGCAAGGAAGAAAACTCAATCTACCCCGCTCACTAGCTTCTATCTCAGTCTAAGAAACCCAGAGTTCTGGAACCTACTGCTCTGATACCACCTGCTGTGGGGACCCAAACTTAATTCATTTTCTTAATCGTTATTAAGATCCAATGTAACAATTAAGTAATGTGGGACATAATTTTTTTTTATAAATTACACGAGTGCGAAACAAATGAAATAAATCTTATTTCATTTACAAGATCAATATCCAGATCTAAAGTACAAGTCCTATACAAAAGTAAATCATAACAACTACTGTTCATTCACTATATGTCAGGTAATGAAACAGATCTACTTCGAAGTCCGGATCTCCACGCTAACGGTCCTCTCTCATCCTCTTCTTGACCCTGATCATGTCCCACCTGATGTCATGCACACATACAAACAAGACAACAGCCGGATAACTCCGGTGAGAATATAATCTCAGTATAAACAATGAAAAAATGCAATCATATAAAAACATATATAAAAGAATATAATAATTATCATTAACATGTATCAAATCTGAAAACATGAATGATATAAAAATGTACATCAATAGTGACTTGTCATCTCAGACTCGACTCATCTCTAATCTAGGGATCTCGGTTTCTGGACATTGTCTCATATATCGAATCTCAGCGATAGGAGTTGATCTACTCCTAAGCAACATCGATATAATTCAATCATCCAGTGTCTTGGCATATCCGCCACAGGCTTGGCATATCCGCCAATGACTAGGCATTTCCGCCCCTGACTCAATACACACTTTGCTATAAATCAATAGATTAAGCATATAAATATCATGAATTTCAAACATCAATGCAATAAAGTAAAGTATGTGGTTTTTGGGAAAATCGAGTCCAATATGACTCAAGTCCATTTCCCGATTAACATCGATTTATACCTTTCTTCCATTGGGGTTCGGTTCTGATCTGTCTTCGAATCCTTCAATATATTAATCTGGAAGGACATTCCCAATAGGCACAATATCAATATAAAATCTCAAATCAATACTGGATGTAATCAGAACTCAATCAAATTATGTTTCAACGGCATAATGGCACAAACTCAATATACCCAACAATACAATATCGATCCGATATTAATCCCAACATCTCATAATCGATAACAACACAGATCAGATATCAAATCTCAATCAAATCCATTCTGAAAATCATAACAATTTAATACGATAACCGTTCTTCAATCCGGTTTTGAATATACGATGTCTACTATGTCACGAACACCATATATGAATCATATCCGGATCTGGTAATATCATAATTTCAAAACATATCAAACGTAGTAAAACATACGTCCGGTTGAAGATTTTGTCGATAGAAACATGGTACTGAAGTCAGATTGAAAATCGGACGGACGGATTTCACAAAATCACAATTCTAGTATCAAGAATTGAAACTTTTCCCCGGAAGCCTTTCGTTTTTTTTTACTGATTCTGAGGGACAAATCGTTTGTTGACATTTATACAATGCATGGCTAGAGGCAAGTGGCTAACTCTAGGTGCTGCACGTCTCGCGCATATGCGCGACTTCTCTCAGCGCATATGTGCGAGACCTACTTGTCTCGGCACATAACATCTCGGCAACTAGCACATATGCGCGAGGTTATCTGGAATTGGCACCTAGCTTCTCGCACAGCTCGCGTATATGCGCGCCCTCACTTCGCGCATATGCGCGAGGTCTTCTGCCCATCTCACGCATGTGTGCGCATCATGTCGCACATGTGCGCGAGAGGTACTGTCCTCGCACATCAAATTTCACATGCAAACTCAAATCAAGTCTTAGAGCGATCCTTTATAATCATATCAGTTCATCAATCAATAATTGCAAATTAATGGCAAAATAAATCTCGGGCATTACACATAGTCCAAAGACTAAGAGAACATTTTATATAAAATTATCAATCCAGTTTCACAGCAAGCATGATAATGAAGAAAAACTTCTGAAATAAAAAATGAATGGTTCTATAGATTGGAGAAACAATGCTCCAATTGAAAGAAGATAATGACCTCCGACCAAAAGAAATAGAATTCGTCAAGATAGCTATACACCATAATGATGTAGAGTTTGAATCAAAAGTATCCTTGAAAGATTTGAAGAAAATGATCAAAGAAAATTACAATGAAGATCCCTTGGCATGGTGGGAAAAAAATTAACTCAAAGTAGTCTTAAAATTAAGGAAGACAAAGAATATAAATTTGTCAGATGCAAGCCTATCCCGATGAACATAATTGATAAAAAGGATATGCAGATTATTATAAAGGAACATTTGGACCTTGGACTAGTCAAACAAGGAATATCATTATACAGCAGTCCAGGTTTTCTGGTAAAAAATCACGCTGAGATCAAAAGAAACAAACCCATGTTAGTTATTAATTATCAAGAAATTAATAAAATCCTAGAATTCACTGGATATTTTATATTTAGAAGAGAACACTTACTTAGTTGGATATTCAACGCAAAAATATTCTCTAAATTCGACTATAAATCCGGATTCTATCAAATTCGGATGCTGGAAGATAATAAGAAATTCATAGCGTTTTCTACACTACAAGGACACTATAATTGGGAAGTTTTACAGATGAGATTAGCCAATTCACTGTAAAGTTTGTAAGAAAGAAAGACTGGTCTTATCTGGAAAAAAACAATCATTGCTACAAGAAAGATTGAATTCATTAGAATAGAAATCGTTGAATCTGAAATAAATCTATACGAATACATAGTGGAAAAAATATAGGATTTTTCAGATAAACTAAAAGAAAAAAAACTACAAAATTCCTTAAGAGTTGTTAATTTTGCTGGGATATTTATTAAAAACCTAGCAAAACAAAGAAAATATTTAGTCCATTATTGAAAAAATATGCAAAATTTATATGAACAAAAGAATTTGTAAAAATTGTTGGGGATCGATATCGAGTTTAGAGAGGGGTGAATAAACTCGTTCTTTTTTTGGACATTTTTGCAAAGGGTGCTAGAATCTTGTTATATATTATAGTTTTTCTTGTTCGAATAAATATCCAGCATATCACAATAATAAGTGCGGAAACGATATGATGATATGGGAGTGAAAACAATAAAACAGTAGGCAGTAGACAGTGGTTGTTTCTGTAAGTTCGTAGATGAAATCTTCTACGTCTCCCCTTCTTCTGTCTCTAGAAGGTATCACTAAAGACTTTAGCTATTACAGTACAACTTTTGTACACACCCACTTCAGTAGGACTTACCCTCATCCTACTGAAACTCTTTGCTTTGTAACACAGTATAATGAAGTCAACAAAGTTCTGGAAAATACTATTTCCCAGATTACAGACTCTTTTCAACAAGATGTAGTAAAGTGTATAGCTTGTGAAGAGATAACGAAACAACAACACAATATGATATCAGAAGATCAGATAAATGCTATAACGAGTGTGTCGCTTTTTCGTATGTTGAGCTTTTAAGATAACGAGTAGTTCTTTGAGTTGCTCAAATTAACGTTGGATAGATAATGTGTTGCTTGATAAAAAAAATAAAAATTGATGATCGTCTGTTTTTATATAGGGTTGATCTTTATATATAGAAAGCTTTGAATCCAACGTCTATAGATAAAACGGCTTCTTTGACTTTGAGTAAATCAGCTTTATCACCTAAAAAGGGTCCTGCAGAAAGCTTCAGAATAATCAGTTTTTGTCTCATACCAAAACTAGTAAGGAGCGTTAAATGTCTTCATACAGCATTAATGGTGCAATAAATACATTTAAGACTTGTAACTATCAAATAAAAACGTTAAGTTCTTCTTGTTTAAGCTAAGTTCTGATTCTGATTTATACAAGCCGTTTAAGTACTCATAAAGTACTGCTTCTGTTTAAGCGATATGAGATCTTCTGCTTATTATATTGTCTTCTGATTTTACTATCACGGCCTACTAGTTTTGACTCTCATCATCACAATTAAATTAAGTCTAACAAAAATCTTCCAAAAATGATTATTCCTCAAGATAAAGATCATATGGTATTATACACAGATTTCAGTGATCATCGATGGACAGCTGTTATAACAAAGTTCATATTAGAAGGAGAACAATCATGCATATATTGTAGTGGTCTATTCACAGAAGCAGAAGCCATACGATGACATATCAACAAAAATGAATTTTTTGCAATAATTTTTTTTGAAAAATGACCTTTATCTTTACTAGCAAATAAATTACTTTAAAGATTAATAACACGCAAATACAAGTTTTCTTGAAAAATTGAATAAAATTTAAACTTAAGAAGACTAGATTATTAATGTATCAAGATTTATGTCAAAATTATATTTTTGATATTGTGATAATTAAATATCATGAAAATATTTTTTCAGATTTTATAATAAGAGAGAGATAATGGTGATATTGATGCCGACATAAAAATGCAGAGGCATTTTGAGGGAACATCTTGAAATGCTTTAAAACAAGTTTAATAAGCTTGCCCTAAATGCAGATGTTGAGGGTAGGCTACAACAAACCGATAAGAGAATTGTCTCTGATAGAATTATAGATTGTATACAGGCTCATACTCAGTTATGATCTATAATGCGAAAACCTATCTTCCAAGGCATTGAGAAGCCATCCAAATGAAGTGTTTTCGAGTACAAGACTTTATACATATTGCAGGGGATTCAAGTACCCTTACTATAAGTGTTAAGTCAGGATCATCTCCAGATAAGTCGGTCAAAACAAAAATTGGTACTTCAGATCCTTATCTCGAGTCGTTAAGTCAACCTTCACTTCAATGATTGAAAATAGAGAAATCAACCTTAGACCTCATACAGACAAGAGTAAAATTAAGGTTGATACTAATGAATCTACAGTTTTTCCATTTCAGGTTTATCAACAGAAATGAGAGAAATTGAAAACAAGAATATGCATTAACCCAGCCACAATCCGGGTTGATGTAGCAAAAAAATATCCTAGAGTATAGATGAAACCGAATTCATATCCTAATAAGGTCAAGACATGGTATGAATTTAGGGCTCTTGCCAATATTTATACTACATCACCCAGCTTCCCAGAAATCTCAGGATTACCAAAGTTGATATATGAACCAATGCACGAGACATGGAAAACAATGATTATTTGTCCATATGAGATATTCTATAATTGTCTTTTTTCCAATACAACACCATAACCAACAGAGAAAAGTTCACACGAAAAGCCTTTCATTTCATCGAGCTTAGGAGACCATATATGAACATCCAGAAGTTCATAAAGGATACACCAGAGAATGAAATACCCCTTGTCTCTTCATTTACTGAAGACGACATTTCCACCAAAAGAGCAAGAAGTTATGGGTCTGTCTAACCGAGATGAACAAAATCAAGTTTCTATTTAAGTTTTATCAAAATTCTGTAAATGGATCTTTTCTGATTAACACTATGACATGAAAAACAAAAAGTTTTGCAGAAGACCTATTTGAAAAGAAAAAAAATATTTTGTGAAATAACAAGCAGCAGGGGAGCAAAGAAACGCACGAAAAATTCAGTAACATGGCTCATATGGGTAGATGGTTAGACAACATTTGATCATTCTCCAAAAAAAGATAAATCAGACATGTGATCCAACCACTCCATTAGTGGAGGATGGACCACCACTAAAAGGTGTTTCCACTAAATAATGGAAGATGAATAACTCAACCACCCATAATGACAAACCACTAATGAGTGGTTGAAATGACCATCACTCGCAAGATGCTGTCAGCCACAACTGACAAAATAATTCACAAGATTTAAAATCTAGATTTCAAATTCACCAAGGTTTCTATATATAACAAGGCAGAAGAAAGATGAAGGCACAACTTCTTCATGTTGCGGCATGGTTAGGATGTTAGAAACAGTTTGTAAAACCCGATGGATACAACCCGACGACACTATGGTATAAAAGATAAAATGTTCAATTTATTTTACGAAAACATGATGGACTATAAAAAAAATTAATCAAGGTATATAGGCCGGAAAACTTGTATAATTGTATGTCTTTAAGAACATATTCGATATATAACAACGCCACGAACCAAGATTAAAAAGCTAATGAATGATTTTGCAATATTTTAAATAAAAGTAGAAGGTTTGAACTAACTTTTAAGAAAAGAGAGAATACTATTAAATGAAACTAAGATTTAGATGTTTATTTACAATTTTTCATTGATTTGGGGTTAAAAAAAAATTTATTTTAAAACGGTAAAAGAGAAAATAAATTAATTAAAAAGGGAAGGTTAGTTCTAGGGATGTAAACGAACCAAACCGTTTGTGAGTTATTCGAAGCTCGATTCGATAAAAAACTCGTTTGAGCTTGTTTAATGAGGCTCGTTAAGATAAACAAACCAAACTCCAGCTTTACAATATTCGGCTCGTTAGCTCGTGAACATGTTCGTTGGTAAGTTCGAGAGTAATCTTTTAGATGAAAAAATAATAGTTTTGATATTTGATTTATTTATTTTGCATTTTATTTATGAAATATTTAGAAAAATCGATTAGATTTATTTATTATAATAAATTTACAAATTTTAATAAAAATATATATTTTTCTTTAAATACATAATTTATTTTTAATTAATTTATTAAAAATTTAAATGTATAATTCATATTTATTAACCTTGTTTAGACTCGATAAAAGCTTGAATAAACTCGTGTGACATACATATATTCATTTAATAAAACTCGAGCCTCGATTATAAACGAACGAAGCTCAACCATTCAAGAGTTCGGCTCACCTCGATTCGATTCGATTCGATTCGATTCGATTCGATTCGATTATCTTCCCAGTTATTTCAGTCAACCGGTGGAGGTTAATTCCTTAAATATTCCCTTGTATCAGCCAACTCGATTACCCTCGGCAAAAATGCAGGCAATTTCCAGGCGATTGGGGAACCAATCCATCAAGCAGTCGCCCGCTTCTGTTTCCTCTTTTAGATCTCTCTGTCCGCTTTCCGATCAATGTAATCGTTCTCTCACCACTTACATAAAGCAACACACACACGCTTAACCGCAGATTATAGACGAAAATGCATTTTTTTGTGGTGTTTTGAACAGATTATGGAGTGGAGAATCCAAGGTTTGCTTCATCTCTTACCACCAAAGGCGTGGGGCATCTGGTTCGCAAGGGCACTGGAGGCAGATCATCTGTCAGGTTATTTTCATTTTCAGAGCCCTAATTTTGCTCTAAATTTGTTTGAAAATTGTTCTGTGGTTTCGAGTTTATGTAATTATTTATTCCCATTTCAGTCACTTGCTAATTTTTTTCGCTGTTGTGCGTATTATACCAATCTTTAGATATATCTCTTATTTATTCCAGCTCTTTGCATCTACCATTTATTCTTCTAGCATCGAGTTTTGGATGATTTCATTTTTTTATTGTTTTATTTTCTTATGTCTTTTCAATTGCTACAAGCATGCTAGTTACTGAATCTAATGTCTACAATGGTAATTGTGTTTTAAGTCATATTATTGCTAGTTGAAGTTGGGAATTTTGTTGCCTGGCAGTGGTATAGTTGCGACTGTATTTGGAGCGACAGGGTTTCTTGGACGATATTTGGTGCAACAGCTTGGTGAGTTGCCTGTTATTCTGCGTAGTTTTTTTCAGCTGAAATTCTGTAAATTCGTGCTAAAGTTCGTTGTGTTATAACCAAGCTCAACTTTTTATGTTGTTTTATCCGTGTTTCACCTACTCCTCTCCTTTAGCAAAGATGGGTTCTCAAGTATTAGTACCATTTCGAGGTTCTGAGGATTCTCATCGCCACCTTAAATTGATGGGTGATTTGGGTCAGGTGAATTCATGCATGGACTTTACCCTGTGTGTTTAAGTTGTGGCCATTTTCTACTTGCAAAACCTATGACTTGGTGTTCTTCACATTTCTCACCTGCAGATTGTTCCTATGAAATACAATCCCAGAGATGAAAGTTCCATTAAGGCAGTGATGGCAAAGGCTAATGTTGTTATTAATCTTATTGGTAAGATGCTATTGCCACACAGATATTGTGAAAAAATGCTGCCTGCAATTGCTTTATATTGTGAATGGCCTGCAAACAGGAAGGGAGTATGAGACCAGAAATTATAGTTTTGAGGAAGTAAACCATCATATGGCTGAACAGCTTGCTGTGGTGTGTTTCTGTTACCCTTTATGTTTTCTGCTTTGATATTTCTGGCTTCAATACATGAATCATGGTTGTTCCAAGGTGCAAACAACGTAGTCTCTCATATATCTTTATCTGATTGATAATATAATGTACTGATAGATTCATCCTGTATGCACAGATTGCCAAGGAACATGGTGGCATATTGAGATATATTCAAGTTTCTTGCTTGGGGGCATCTCCGTCATCCCCTTCTAGAATGTGTAGAGCTAAAGCAGCTGCTGAAGAAGCTATTTTACGAGAACTGCCAGAGGTAGTTATATGTTTACTTAAATTTTTTTTTTCATGCTCCACATAGTGCTTAATTTCTATTATTAATGCTTTACAGTGAATGCTTTGCTGCTGCACTGTATTCATTCAAGTCTTCACGATATCCATTCAAGTCTTCAAGATATCCATTAATCATTTCTTCCATCCATATATTTTGGCTTCAAAATAATTCAGCGGATGACCACAAGTCATGCTATCCCTTATGAACTTTGGATTCTGAATTTCTGATTGATATTACTTTATGTTCTTTACTTAACACCTTTCTCAAATCTGATTTTGAGAGAAACTCAACATTCTGTCTGGTTTTCTTTCATTTTATGAGCAGCTGCCATGACATGGGCAAATTTTGGACAGTGAGTTGATATGTGCTCTAATATACCTGGATTCCAGATGTCTACATGATTTCATGTCATACATTTATTTCATAAAAAACTGAGCGACCTTTGACCATCTCATTAAGTTAAAACTATTTATCGTGATGACATTTACGCTACAAAGTAGGAAATCTTTTTTTTTTGATAGGAAACTTAATTTATATTAGTATAAAATTGTTTTTGAATTACAGAAAGTGGACTAGTGGTCCACTAAGATGAAATGAAAGACTAATCTCTAGCAATACACATAACTAGTGGTTCTTCCAAGACGTATTATCTGGAAGTCTCTAAGTTTGACTAACTGTTACTTTTCTAAGTTAAGACATGATTCTCTGTCGATTTATCAAGAAGTATGCGTGCTAACAATGACTAAGATGATTAGATTTTTCATCACGAGCTAGTGCTAATCTTATTTGTGGTTAGATTTTTAGCTCGGAATTGGACATTTTGATTGATTTAATCTTATTTTCGTTGATAAATCTACTTATCTATTCTCAGGCCACAGTAATGAAACCTGCTGTAATGATTGGCACAGAGGACCGAATTTTAAATCCGTGGGCGCATTTTGCTAAAAAATATGGCTTTCTTCCCCTGATGGGAGATGGATCAACCAAGTATGACTTTTGACTTTTAAATTAATTGCATGTTTTTGAGTTGTTGTGGAGCGGGACATATTTCTTACTATTATGCATATTCAGAATTCAGCCTGTATATGTTATTGATGTTGCTTCGGCAATTGTTGCCGCCTTAAAAGATGATGGTGCCAGCATGGGAAAAGTTTATGAACTTGGTGGACCAGAGATTTTTACCACACGTCAACTAGTAAATCCTTCAGCTACTCTCTCTCCCCCTCCTCCCTCCCCCTCTCTCTCTATCTCTCTCTCTCTCTCTCTCTCTCTCTCTCTCTCTCTCCATTCATATCTCTCTTGCTCACCCTCCAAAATTTAAATTTTTTGAAGTTGTGAGAATTTATTCTGACTTTTGTATAGGCAGAACTTATGTTTGACGTGATTCGCGAATACTCTCGCTTTGTGAAGATTCCTTTCTCTATTGCCAAGGCAAGTCCCGCTTCTTGTGCATGTGCAAACATCTGTTCGTGTCTAATGTTTAAGCCCTATCTTCTGTTAAAACTAAGCACATTTCTTTTGCCATCGAAGTGTTCATTTTCATGTTTATGTGGACATGCTTTCTGCTGGTTGCTGCTATTATAGTTAAGAAATTTCTCCTCTGGTCTTCATGGTTTCAGGCTATGGCAACACCTCGAGAAGTTTTGCTCAAGAAACTTCCAGTCCCGATGCCCACACCCTCTATATTCAATTTGGACCTGATTGAAGCCTTTTCTGTTGATACTGTCGTGTCTGAAAATGGTATGGCACATTATTCAAGGATCCTATACCTTTATTGGTTTTCTTTTCATTGGAAAAGTTTGATTTCCTATGATTTCAGCCCCCTTTTTCTGTACATACATTTACCTTCTCAATTTTATGGTTTTCCAGCTTTGACGTTTGAGGATCTTGGTCTCACACCTTGTAAACTGAAGGGGTATCCTGTTGAGTTCCTTATATCTTTTCGTAAAGGTGGCCCACAATATGGTTCAACAGTTAGCGAGAAAGTTACACCACAACCATGGTCTTGATTTATATCAATTCTTTATTTAATCTGAACTCTTTTGAATCTGCTTGGGAGATTTGGGCTGAACTATGTGACAACGCGATTACCTGTTATGGTGCCTTGATGGATAATATGAATTATTCGTAGATTTACTTTTCTTAGACTGATGTTATTGTTGGTTAAGTCAGTCTGTTCGACCTTCAAAACAAGGTTGAAATGGTCTGTTTTCTATGGGACAGACTTGGTGTAATAAACACAAGAACTCTTCATGATTCCGTCATTGTATAACGCCGAAATTTGACATCACTTCTAGTGAAAAAGAGGTGAGAGGTTTTTTGGTGAAGTATACGGAGGCAATGTGTTTTCAGTCTGGAGGCTGTTTTTTTCTGGCATTACTTTCTTCAATGATCAAAAGTGGAATGAGTCGACCTATTGTTTTGTTATAGATACTATACTAAACCATAAACTCTCTCTCTCTCTCTCTCTCCATATATATATATATATATATATATATATATATATATATATATATATATATATATATATATATATATATTTGTTTTTCTCTCGTCTATCCCCAACAAAAAATCAACTTCACAAAATAATCATATTGATTTTCATGGTGTAAACATAAAAGTAAGCGTAAAAGGCTAAAATATATGGATAGAAGATATTGTTTTCCAATTATGTATTGGCTAAATTAGCAATAAATTTATTTTACCTCAATGTCGATAAATCTATATATATATATATATATATATATATATATATATATATATATATATATATATATATGATTTATCGACATTGAGGTAAAATAAATTTATATTTATAACTCAAAGATTTTAAGATAAAATTAAATCATATTCATTATTTTACGCGAAAAAAAATTTAAATTTGAAGTTCAAATATAATAGATTTATACAAAAGTTATTGGGCAAATTTGAATTTTTTTAGTGACATACGTATGCTGAATTTTTACTTTTAACTGAATTTGTATTTCTCTAATGGACAATTAATTATTGATAAAATATATTTATAACTTAACTATTTAAGATAAAATTAAGTGTTAATCATTATATCATGAAAGAAAAAAATTCAAATATAATAGTGTATAAAGTTTTAAAACACATTCAAATAAGTGATTAAATGGAGATAATGTCAAGTTAAAATTTGATAGAAATATAAATAAAAAACAAAAAGAGTCAAAATGAGTTGGTTAAAATTTATAAATAAAAATTGTTGTGGATCGAAGTTGAGTTTAGAGGGTGTGAATAAACTCTACTCCTTTTTCTTTCTAAGGAGGTACTAAAATCCTGTTAGAGATAGTAATTTATCTTGTTGCGTATACTTTCACCAGATGACAATTATAGGTGCGGAAACAATCTGATGAAGTAGGTGAAAGACAGTAATAACAGTAGACAATAGTTGTTTATGGAAGTTCGAAGATGAAATCTTCTACGTCTCCCCTTCTCCGGTTTCCAGAAGGTATCACTAAAAGACTTTGGATATTACAGTACAACTATTGTACACACCCACTTCATAAGGACTTACACTTTTGCCTACTGAAACTCTTAGTTACTCAACACAGTGAAAACGTGATACACAAAGTTCTGAAAAGACTCTTTTCAGATTACAAACTCTTCTGATAAAGTATAAGTGTGGTAAATGATTGTGAAGAGTGTAAGAAACAGTAGCACAAGATGATCTTCAAAAGATCAGATATTTGCTATGAAGCGTGTGCTACTTTTCTTTGTGTTGAACTCAAAGTTATCAAGGAATTTCGAGGTTTTTCTGTTGAGTGAAATAGCGTTGATCCTTGAAAGATATTTTTGCGCACTGTCGTATCTTCTATATGGGTTTGTTCCATATATATATAAGTGACTGAGTTCAACGTCTATGATCAGAAGATGTCTACAGACTTCTGATTGAATCAGCTTTATTACCTAAAAAGGTTCCTGCAGAAAAGCTATAAGACAATCAGTCCTGATTTATACTAAAATTGGTAAAGTGAATTAAATTACTCCGTTCAGTATTTAATGCTGCAATTAATACTAGTACTTGGTAAACTTAACGGTAACATTTAAAATAGTCCTGTTAGGTAACATCTTCTTCTGACTCTGTTTTTCTATCATTTCTACTGCTTTTGTTTTACTAGAGCAGTAGCTTCTGATTTTCTTATCGTCTACTGTTTTCTTAAAGAATGCTGCTGTTTTTTATTTTCATCGCCACAATTAATTCATGTCTATCAATTTCCCCCTTTGTGGTGATGCCAAAACCTAAACAGTAGGAAAGCGTTAAAGAACAGATAACAATTAGCAAAAAAATAAATTGTCAATCATTAGTTCCAATGTCCCTGTATATGACTTCTTCATTTAGAGGATCCCGAAATTTTCTATCTGAAGGTTCCGCCTGGTCTTCTGATCTCCTTTGTTCTGCTTCAGATGGATCTCTTCCTCCTCTTTGTTGTTCTTCCCTTTTTTTGGCATCAGCGGCAATAATACGAGCCATAAAGTCATCCATTCTTCCAGACAAATATTGAATGCCATTGGTCAATATTTCCAGATATGGAGCCTGAGTAGAGATTCGATCATTAAGAGTAGTGAGAGATTGAGTATGAGAGTCAATCTTGGCATCCATTAATTCCATGGAGGTGGAAAATGAACGAATGAGATCATCATGCTCGGTGAGTCGATTAAGCATGTCATATTGAGCAAGCATGATATGACCATGATTTCTGGATATAGCTTGTCTGAAAACAATGGTTTCAGCATACATTCTATCCATAGATTCCGCCGTTTTATGTATTTCTTTGGACATTCGTTCTCGGAAGAACTGATTAGATTCAAAAGTGATTTTTTCTTGAATTAGGGAATGAGGTTTTTGCTTGGTCAATACAAATGAGCGACTACTTGGCGATAATTGTGGTTTAATTTGAATTGAAAGTCAATTTATATTCGAATATGATTTCAATAGTTTGAAATTCTGGTTTCGATAATATAGTAGCCCCATAACTATATCTACATCAACCCACACCACCCCCATTCAAATTTCAGTCAATTAAGATTAAGAAGTATCCTGATAACCTCCTCTTTCCTGGTCAGGTCAATAAAGTCATGAAATATTTCGATTTATTTTTTTTCTATAAAATAAAATGGATTTACCTGCACCCTGAATTCTGCTACACTTTCACGAGACATCCGCTTGACTAAATCAGAAAGATTATTGAGTTTCCTTTGTAGAGTGTCAATCTGATACTCTAAATTGAATGGTTCTGATTCTGGTGTTGGAGTTCGTTCAAGCAAGTGTTGCCTTATTTCAGCAAGGCAAATATCCGTGTGAGTTTGTACAGGATTAGTGATAATCAACGCAGTAGAGACTTGATTTTTGGTATGGGAAATGATATCCACCAAATCAGTAGAAGGGCCACGTTTAGCAGAGCTTTCATCTGGAACAGTAGTGACAGTTGGTTCGGCAGCAGTGTTCGTAGGAAAAATCTCTTCATCAGGAGCAACAAATGCAGAGACCAAGTTATCTTCTGATGGAACAATTTCAGCAGGTATAATTGATTGGTCTGCAATCATAGGTTCAGATTGCTGATTCAAAAGAACTTTCATTTCTGCTTTATGTGCAGTAGAAAAGTTCTCTAAATTTGGCAAAGAGGATATAGCATCTGATTCTGCCATGGGTTGGTCTGCTGTTGGACAAGATGATGGGACTAACGAAGTAGCTGGATCAGTTTCCTGAGCAGTAGAGGACGTGGGAACAATTGATTCAATGAATTCTTCCACTGAAGCCAGTTCACGCACAGACAGGAGAGATGATGACTGAAGAGGCCTCTTTGGTGATGCAGGAGTACTGAGAGCAGGAGCTTTTGGTGAAGCTGTAGTCCGTTCCTCAACTGTCTGAATCAGTGGAAAGTCTGGAACAAAGCCGACATGATATTCAATTGGCTCTCCAAAGGCCTGTTCTTGAGCAAGAAGTTGCTCACTCATCTTTTTCAATCTGCCAGTTAGAATATGAATGACGTTTTGATCCTGAACAACAGTAGGAATCGTAGGATCAAAATTTGACTCAAGAGTTTTCAGAACAGATTCTAACTTCTAACATTTCAGCTGTTCGAGGATGTAGTTTCTTCTACGCATTGCCTCGATTATATTTTCAGTTTTGGCAAGCTGAAAAACCATCTTCTAAGTGTTCATCATTTTCCCATAAGACCCTTTCTTCTGGAAGTATTCAAAGGAATGAAAAACTCGGACCTTGTACCATTCGTCAAAGAAATTCATGTCATCAATGGCAGAGCTTTCTATTTCTGCTACACTTTCACGAGACATCCGCTTGACTAAATCAGAAAGATTATTGAGTTCCCTTTGTAGAGTGTCAATCTGATACTCTAAATTGAATGGTTCTGATTCTGGTGTTGGAGTTCGTTCAAGCAAGCGTTGCCTTATTTAAGCAAGGCAAATATCCAGGTGAGTTTGTACAGGATTAGTGACAATCAACGCAGTAGAGACTTGATTTTTGGTATGGGAAATGATATCCACCAAATCAGTAGAAGGGCCAGGGTTAGCAGAGCTTTCATCTGGAACAGTAGTGACAGTTGGTTCGGCAGCAATGTTCGTAGGAACAGTCTCTTCATCAGGAGCAACAAATGCAGAGACCAAGTTCTCTTCTGATGGAACAATTTCAGCAGGTATAACTGATTGGTCTGCAATCATAGGTTCAGATTGCTGATTCAAAAGAACTTTCATTTCTGCTTTATGTGCAGCAGAAAAGTTCTCTAAATTTGGCAAAGAGGATATAGCATCTGATTCTGCCATGGGTTGGTCTGCTGTTGGACAAGATGATGGGACTAACGAAGTAGCTGGATCAGTTTCCTGAGCAGTAGAGGACGTGGGAACAATTGATTCAATGAATTCTTCCACTGAAGCCAGTTCACGCACAGACAGTAGAGATGATGACTGAAGAGGCCTCCTTGGTGATGCAGGAGTACTGAGAGCAGGAGCTTTTGGTGAAGCTGTAGTCCGTTCCTCAACTGTCTGAATCTGTGGAAAGTCTGGAACAAAGCCGACATGATATTCAATTGGCTCTCCAAAGGCCTGTTCTTGAGAAAGAAGTTGCTCACTCATCTTTTTCAATCTGTCAGTTAGAATATGAATGACGTTTTGATCCTGAACAACAGTAGGAATCGTAGGATCAAAATTGACTCAAGAGTTTTCAGAACAGATTCTAACTTCTAACATTTCAGCTGTTCGAGGATGTAGTTTCTTCTACGCATTGCCTCGATTATATTTTCAGTTTTGGCAAGCTGAAAAACCATCTTTTAAGTGTTCATCATTTTCCCATAAGACCCTTTCTTCTGGAAGTATACAAAGGAATGAAAAACTCGGACCTTGTACCATTCGTCAAAGAAATTCATGTCATCAATGGCAGAGCTTTCTATTTCTGCTACACTTTCACGAGACATCCACTTGACTAAATCAGAAAGATTATTGAGTTCCCTTTGTAGAGTGTCAATCTGATACTCTAAATTGAATGGTTCTGAATCTGGTGTTGGAGTTCGTTCAAGCAAGCGTTGCCTTATTTCAGCAAGGCAAATATCCATGTGAGTTTGTACAGGATTAGTGACAATCAACGCAGTAGAGACTTGATTTTTGGTATGGGAAATGATATCCACCAAATCAGTAGAAGGGCCAGGGTTAGCAGAGCTTTCATCTGGAACAGTAGTGACAGTTGGTTCGGCAGCAATGTTCGTAGGAACAGTCTCTTCATCAGGAGCAACAAATGCAGAGACCAAGTTCTCTTCTGATGGAACAATTTCAGCAGGTATAACTGATTGGTCTGCAATCATAGGTTCAGATTGCTGATTCAAAAGAACTTTCATTTCTGCTTTATGTGCAGCAGAAAAGTTCTCTAAATTTGGCAAAGAGGATATAGCATCTGATTCTGCCATGGGTTGGTCTGCTGTTGGACAAGATGATGGGACTAACGAAGTAGCTGGATCAGTTTCCTGAGCAGTAGAGGATGTGGGAACAATTGATTCAATGACTTCTTCCACTGAAGCCAGTTCACGCACAGACATAAGAGATGATGACTGAAGAGGCCTCTTTGGTGATGCAGGAGTACTGAGAGCAGGAGCTTTTGGTGAAGTTGTAGTCCGTTCCTCAACTGTCTGAATCTGTGGAAAGTCTAGAACAAAGCCAACATGATATTCAATTGGCTCTCCAAAGGCCTGCTCTTGAGCAAGAAGTTGCTCACTTATCTTTTTCAATCTGTCAGTTAGATTATGAATGACGTTTTGATCCTGAACAGCAGTAGGAATTGTAGGATCAAAATTTGACTCAAGAGTTTTCAGAACAGATTCTAACATCTGACATTTCAGCTGTTCGAGGATGTAGTTTCTTCTACGCATTGCCTCGATTATATTTTCAGTTTTGGCAAGCTGAAAAACCGTCTTCTAAGTGTTCATCATTTTCCCATAAGACCCTTTCTTGTGGAAGTATGCAAAGGAATGAAAAACTCGTACCTTGTTCCATTCGTCAAAGAAATTCATGTCATCAATGGCAGAGCTTTCTATTTCGCCAAGTGAAGATCAACACCAGTGGTCACAAATGTCTTGGGTCCAAGAATTTGTGCTTCTTCATTCAGCTTTCCTTTGCCTTTATCGGTCGATGAGATAGGCAAAATGGGTCGAAAGGCAGAAGAACCCGTAGTTGGTTCTCGAATCACAATTCCAGACACCGGTCTGAAAATAGAAGCAATAGATGTTGCTGGAACAGATGCAGCAGCTGGTAGTGAAGTAGGAGCAGTGGGTCGTGCAGAAGAAACAACTTCTGTAAACACTTGTCTGATTGGTACACTCTCAATTTCAGAAATTGCTGCTGTCTTCTTGATCTTAAGAACAGTACGAGCTTTCTTTTTTATGGGAGTTGGTGGTAAGGATGGTTGAATATGAGCAGCAGACTCTTCGGATACTGTTTTGTCAGAATCAGTAGAGATAATCACTCTCTTCCTTTTAATCTTTCTTTGAGGTCTTTGAACCTCAGAAAGAGTTTCTCCAATCTTCTTTTTTAAAGCAACAAATTCAGCCACAGTTGGCTTGGGCCTTAAAGAGAGTACATTTTCAGCATCAATCATTGTAACAGAAGCAGCATTCTGTTCAATTGTAAGAGCGAAACCAGCATCCTTTAACATTGTGCTGATCTGAACAGCAAATCCAGAGCTTTTCTTTGTAAGCATTTCTTTCATAATTCGGAATAGAAAACGACTCCAATCCACTTTAGTTCCTGAAGTGATGGCAGCCATCACTTGGACTTTCTCCTTTGTTAGTTTATCGAATGTGCCAGCTTTGACTAACAGAGTTTTTCCACAATATCAGCAAGAACTTGATATTCCATTTTGAGGAACTTTTTGTAGCAAGAGGGAGACAGTTCTTCTCCAGAAGCTGAGAAAGTGCTGAGAGCAGTAGACATTTCTAGCTTAGAAATATCAGAGAGTTCAGATATACCTAAAAGTGGGAGGAGGAAAGTTGCTCCCAACAGTGCGGCATCAATGGAGATGGATGCGTCTCCTTGAGAATGAATGATCTTTTCTTCATGAACAGTTGCATTAGCATAGAAGTCCAGAAGGGCAGTTTTGTATATTACAGCGGGTGTTTCCAAGAATTGTCGAAGTCCTGATTTTTCAAGGGCTTTAAACATTTTAACAAGGTTCTCATCTTTGATATTGAGAACTGACGCAAAGTTGACTTGATAGGCATTAAGAGTATATGCTCCGGCCATTTCTGTAAGTAAGAAAGAGTCAGATAGATTTTTCAGTAGAGAGAAGATGTTTAAGAGAAAGCAGTAGCTGAGTAACAAAAGTTTTGAGACGGTAATAGTGAAAAGTGAGAAAGTGATATTTTAAAAAATAAATGTACAGCCGTCAAGTAAACACAAGGACACGTGTCAGTATGTTTACGGTTGAGTATTTGAAAAGACATGCAGAGTTTGTCAGAGACGCGAATAATTTTAAAATTTGAAAGAGGCGGGCTGTCCAGACAATTATTAAGAGTAATCAGAAGAAGATTTGTCGTTTTATGATAACGTCTGCTGGAAGTTTCAAACTACTGAAATATTTGAGCACTTTGATAAAACCAGCAGACTCGTTTTATCGAAAAGACAAATATTCTATCTGTTTTCTGAGAAAGATGTAAAAATCTTAGTCTGACTAAGATATTGTTCCCCCTCAATAAATGCAACTAATAAATGTAGAGATATGAGATCTGAGGACAAGATGGATGAATCTTGGTATTCGTGTAACCAAAATTGTCTGCTCTTCAGCTTCCTGATATTTTATGTAAATGCCTGAAAATTTACAAACTAAGTCATTCAAACTTTTCTTTTCTCAAATCAATATAAATGATAGGTGCAAGTGATCTATCGAAGCCTTCTCCGGAATCAGAATCAGCAGAGGAATTCCAAAAGCAACTTTCAGTCACTCGTATACAGATGTTTGAAGACATCTTTTTCCAATACATTAGTGCTGACAAGATTCAAGCTTGCTGGATAATTTTCGAAGAAGACCATCCTTATCCAAGATATAAGGATTAGGAAGAAAATCCTCAATTTAGAATTCCTAACCAGTCCTTAGATAGGTTCCTGCTGAAGTACTTTGCAACATAAAAAGTACTTCAAGCTGCTGATAACAATGAATGGAGTAGATAAACTTAATGTAAGGAAATCTTGACATTTTTGTTCATCTATTGCTTTCATTGAATAAAAAAGAGTAAGAAAGACTTAGTCTGGTGAATCAGTAAATGCTTCGGCCGACTTGAGACTCGTCAACTTCTTCATCATCAGATGCATCCGATTGAGTGGAATTATTCCATAGATGTGGAATTGTATGTTGTAACCTAGCTTTGAGTAAATGTGCAATGAATACCAGTATTTATCTTAAATCGTTTTCTTCTGCAAATAACTAAATATTAACTTAATAAGGCATAATTTATAAAAGATAAATTGACATTCATATATGAAAGAATCAGAAGAGACTTTGACAGCTTCTACTGGAAGTTTTAAACAGAGTGCCTTATTTTAATGAAGAGATAAGTCTCCTTCTGCTTCTGATACAAAATCAAATATAATCATAATAAAGTTCCCCCTAAATCAATGTAATTATTAAATGTCACATCTTGGTAAGTGAACCGTCGAAAGCTTGATACAGAACGTTTCACATTTCCCGCTGAATGTTATGATTACCTCGATCTCTGGTACCTGATTTATCATCTATAAATACCGTCATAGAGGTTAGCCATTAGTCACTTTTAAACAGAAATATGTCAAGAGAGAATAGTACTGACTTGGCTGAGGAGTTCATGAAGGAGGTGGTAGCAGCGAGGAAGAAAGCGATTGAGGACAAGGTGTTCGAGAAAACACTGGCTACCTGGACTAAGATCCAGGAGAAAGTTCTCTTTTGAGGGTGGGCAGGTGTCTTCCTCCAAGGAGGTGACAAAAATGGCGAAGTATTATCGACGTCTCCATAGTGCTGACAGTGCGGACGTCTTCTCTGATGATGGCGTCTACCTCCTCATGCTCTTAAAGGAGCTGAGGACACTGAAAAGGATTGCTTTTTCAGAGGAGTTTTTACGTACCTCTACCGAGGAGCTGACCACTTGGTTGGCAACTTGGAGAGCGTACGTTAAAAAAGAAGTGAAAGTTGTACGTCCCCGCCTATATTATTAATGAAAATATTATGTTATGTTTACTGATTGTCTCTCTCGCTTGTCTTTTATTTTCTGCAAAACAACTCTGAAGAAACAGAAGAAGTCACAACACATTAATGAAGATAACAGATAATTAATTTAAGTCTATTAATCCAAATGAATTTCGAAAATAAGAAAACTTATTTTCAGGCAGAGGTTTTGTAAGGATATCTGCTGTTTGTTGATCAGTAGAAACATATTCCAGACGAATGTCCTTCTTCTTCACATGATCTCTGATGAAATGATGTCTGATATCTATGTGCTTCGTTCTGGAAAGAAGTACTGGATTTTGTGTGATTGCAATGGCACTGGTATTGTCACAGAAAATAGGTGAGTCGGAGGCTTGAATTCCATAGTCTTTTAATTGTTGTTGTATCCATAGTATTTGAGAACAGCAGCTTCCAGCAGCCAGATATTCTGCTTCTGCAGTAGATGTGGCTATGGAAGTCTGCTTTTTACTAAACCAGGATATCAACCTATCACCAAGAAATTGACAGAAACCACTTGTGTTTTTTCTGTCTAGTTTGCAACGTGCATAATCAGCATCTGAATATCCAATAAGATTTAACGATGAATCATTGGGATACCATAAACCGACATTTTGAGTTCTTTTTAAGCACTTCAAAATACGTTTAGCAGCAATATAATGAGATTTTTTGGGGTTAGATTGAAATCTCGCACTAATACAAATAGCAAACATGATATCTGGTCTACTGGCAGTCAGATATAACACTGAACCAATAAGACCACGATACTGAGTTACCTCTATTGGAATTCCACTTTCATCTTTATCAAGTTTAATAGATGAGCTCATTGGAGTAGAAGCAGCAGAGCATGCTTCCATACCAAACTTTTTCAGAAGCTCCTTGGTGTACTTGGCTTGATTTATAAAAATTCCAGTATCAAGTTGTTTGATTTGTAATCCTAAGAAGAATTTTAATTCTTTCATCATGCTCATTTCGAATTGATCCTGCATCAACTTTCCAAACTTTGAACATAATTTGGGGTTGGTTGACCCGAAAATAATATCATCAACATAGATTTGTACTAAAAGTATATGTTTATTCTTGACTAAATTAAATAGAGTTTTGTCTACTGTCCCAATTGTAAAGTCATGATCGATAAGAAATTGCGATAAAGTGTCATACCACGCTCTAGGTGCCTGTTTTAGACCATATAATGCTATGTGTAATTTGAATACATGGTGAGGTGAGAAATGATCGATAAAACCTGGAGGTTGTTCGACGTAGACCTCTTCTTGCAATAGATCATTTAGGAAGACACTCTTCACATCCATTTGATAAACCTTGAAGTTCTTAAAAGCACAAAAGGCCAAAAATATTCTTATAGCTTCGAGCCTTGCTACTGGTGCGTAGGTCTCATCATAGTCTATTCCTTCTTCTTGTCTAAAGCCTTGAGCTACTAGTCTTGCTTTATTTCTGATCACTTTGCCTTCTTCATTTAGTTTGTTTCTGAATACCCACCGAGTTCCAATGACAGCTTGGTGAGATGGTCTAGGTACTAGAAACTAAACTTCGTTTCGTTTGAATTGATTCAGCTCTTCTTGCATAGCTTCAATCCAACTAGGATCCAGAAGAGCTTCTTCAATTTTCTTTGGTTCGTCCTGAGAAATAAAAGCAGCATGCATGTATTCATTAATCATTTGCCTTCTGGTTCTCAGAGGCGCTGCTGGATTTCCAATAACCAACGATGGAGGATGAGATTTTCTCCAAATAAAAGGATTTAAGAGGATATTTTCCTGATTTGATATGTTAGGATTGTTCTCGACGGAACCAGTATTAGGTTCTTGAGTGTCTTCTGCTGGTATTGGCAGATCTAATGTATGTACTTCTGGTTCCACTATCGGAATGTCTGGTTCTAGATTTTGAACATCCTTGATGTTTGCTTCTACATCATCTTCACTATCCAATTCCAAGTGGATCCTGTCTACCCTGTTACTTAAATCTGACGTGTCAGATATTTCAGGAGCACTGCTGTCTTCATCGAAGACAACATGAATCGACTCTTCAACATTAAGAGTTCTATTGTTGAAGATTCTAAAAGCTTTTCTTATGGCAGAGTAACCAAGGAATAGTCTAGCATCTGATTTTGAGTCAAATGCAGTTAAGTGATTTTTTCCATTATTTAGTACAAAACATTTGCAACCAAACACATGAAAATAAGATACGTTGGGCTTATTCCCTTTCCATATTTCATAAGGAGTTTGATTGTGCCTTTTGTTGACCATTGTTCTGTTTTGCGTGTAACAAGCAGTGTTAATTGCTTCTGCCCAGAAGCGCGGAGAGATGCCTGGATATGCTAGCATTGTTCTAGCTGCTTCTTTTAGAATTCTGTTTCTCCTCTCAGCTACTCCGTTTTGTTGAGGTGTTCTAGCAGCTGAATATTCATGATGAATCCCCTGTTCATCCAAATATAACTCAAAATTTTTGTTAGTGAACTCAGTACCCTGATCACTTCTGATTTTAATGATAGAAGAAGATTTTTCATTTTGAATCTTTTTCAGAAGCTTGATCAGGAGGCTATTGGTTTAATCTTTTCCTGCGAGAAATATTACCCAAGTGAATCTAGAAAATTCATCAATAACAACAAGAGTATATTTCATTCCCCCTAGGCTCATAATAGGGATTGGACCAAATAAGTCCATATGCAGCAATTCCAAACATCTTGAAGTTGATTTGCTATCTTTGTTCTTGAAACTAGATCTTATCTGTTTCCCAAGCTGACAGGCAGAACAAACATGATTCTTAACAAAATTAATGTCAGGCAAGCCATCAACTATATTCTGCTTTTTGAGATGATTAATTGACTTGAAATTCAGATGATTCAATTTCTTGTGCCAGAGCCAGTGTTTATTACTAAGAGAGGCAACTAAGCATGTAGGAGTATTGACATGATTTGAGTTCCAAGAGACTCTATAGGTGTTGCCTTCTCTCTTTCCAGTTAATACAGTAGATTCAGCAGAATCTTTAACTATACACGAGTGCTTCTGAAAAGCTACAGAATAACCATTATCACATAGTTGGCTAATGCTAATCAGATTGTAACAAAGGTTCTCAACTAGTAGCACATCATTAATGGTTATGTTGCCATGGATAATCTTACCCTTACCCACGGTTTTACCTTTTGAGTTGTCTCCAAAGGTTATCTTTGGTCCAGTGCAACTCATTATCTCGGAAAGTAGGTTTTTCTGTCCAGTCATGTGTCTGGAACATCCACTGTCCAGATACCATGTAGAGTTACTGATTTCTGTTTTCTTCTCCTGTTCTCGCAAACACAAGTTTTAGTATCTGGTACCCAAATCTATTTGGGTCCAAGCCTTATCAGTCCTTTGGGGACCCAAATTTGTACAATTTTTGGTGACCTTGTACTTCGGATATCCAAAGTTGTGCGTGCAACAGAATGTCTGTTACTTCTAACAGTATGTATATTAAAATGTTGTTCTTCTCTTCTGTTTTTGTTGTCTAGTCTGTATCTCTTTTGAACAGGTCTAGAATTAGAATGTTGGTAGTTTTTAACCTTCATAGAGATTTGTCCTCCTGAGTTGAATCCCTTATTGGATCCAGAGCTCTGGTGAACTCTTCCCTTGGGTTCAACATAACCAAAACCATAATGCTTTCTTTTGTTCATCTGATCTACATTCCTTTCAATTTGAACAGTAAGTACTTCTGGTTCATATACCAAGCTGGATCTTACAAAGCGAATGTACTTCTCTTTGTTCATATCCAGTTCTGGCTTAGTACTAGTTTCAGAGATGCTTTCACTACTGCTGAATCCAAGACCACTTTTGTCTCCAGATTGCTTCTGCAATTCCTGCATCTTTTCCAGTGAAACTGAGGACTTATTCCAAGCATTTACCAGAGCAAATAACCTCTGACTTTCAGATTTTAGTGTCTGGTAATCTGTGTTTATCCTATCATTCTCAGTTTTCAACCTATTAATCTCAACTTTCAGATCAGTACAACTGCTTTCTTGTAGGCAAGCAAACTTACTGATTTGATCCTTTAGGTTTTGATTTTCAGTCTTCACTTCCTCGAATGATTGAGAAAGTCCTGAGTACTCATTAACCATCTCATGTAATGCATTAATCAGATCAGTTCGTGTGAATTCATTAAAATCAAAATCAAATACCTCTCCAGATGTCGAGGTTGAATCAGTATCTGCCATGAGACATTTGACTTCTTCTGCATCACTGTCACTGGAATGACTTTCTGAATCAGATGGCTCAGTGCTGGAGTCCGCCCATTTGGATTTGCTTTCTTCAGCAATCATTGATTTTCGGTCTCTTCTGGACTTTTTGTCATTCCTCTTGTGATCCCTTTTCTTCTGGTCATCCTTCTTTGGTTTAAGACAATCAGCAATAAGGTAACCGATTTTTCCACAGTTAAAGCATCCTATATGACCAGATGGTGAATCTTTCTTGAAATTGCGATTGGGACCCTGATAAGCTCGATGGTTTTTTTTCATGAACCTGGAGAATTTCTTTACAAACAAGGACATAGCATCACTGCTGATCTGTTCAGCAGTCTTCTCCAATGTGCTATCAATGATGACAGTAGGTAATGCTTGAGGAACAACTGCAGCAGCAGTAGAAGATGCAGTAGCAGTAGTAGTAGCAGCAAGAGCCTTGGTAGATAGACTTGAAGGCTCTTCTCCACTTCTTACCTCCAATTCGAACTCGTAAGCTTTTAGATCTGAAAACAAGTCGTGCAGTTCCAACTTGTTTAGGTCTTTGGACACTCTCATAGACATTGTTTTTACATCCCATTCTCTGGGTAAGGCTCTCATCACCTTGAGGGCTATTTCTCTGTTGCTATGCTCTTTACCTAGAGCTGTTAACTCATTTATCAAGCTACTGAATCTTTCATCGAACTCATTTAGAGTTTCACCAGCTATCATTTTTAGATTCTCAAACTTTTGCATTGCTACAGAGAGTTTGTTTTCTTTCGTTTGCTCATTTCCCTCACATATCTGGATGAGCTTTTCCCAAATATCTTTTGCAGTAGAACACATTTTAATCTTGCTAAAGGTGTTCTTGTCGAGAGTTTTATATAATATCCTTTGCAACATTATCAAGGTTGGCCTTCTTCTTATCTTCGCTGGTCCATTCACTTCTTGATTTTTCAACCATCTGTGGTGCACCCTCAGTGACAGCAATAGATGTGTTAGGCTTTAATATCTTTAATGGACCATCTGTGATGACATACCACATGTCATCATCTTGTGCTGCAAGATGAGCTTGCATTCTAATCTTCCAATCATCAAAGTCTTCTTTAGAGAACATAGGAATCTTGCTAAAGTGTGCCATCTGTTGTAGTTTTTCACGAACAAGAATAACATGCTCTGATACCAATTGTTGTGGATCGAAGTTGAGTTTAGAGGGGGGGAGGGTGAATAAACTCTACTCCTTTTTCTTTCTAAGGAGGTACTAAAATCCTGTTAGAGATAGTAGTTTATCTTGTTGCGTATACTTTCATCAGATTACAATTATAGGTACGGAAACAATCTGATGAAGTAGGTGAAAGACAGTAATAACATTAGACAGTAGTTGTTTATGGAAGTTCGAAGATGAAATCTTCTACGTCTCCCCATCTCCTGTTTCCAGAAGGTATCACTAAAAGACTTTGGATATTACAGTACAACTCTTGTACACACCCACTTCAGAAGGACTTACACTTTTGCCTACTGAAACTCTTAGTTACTCAACATAGTGAAAACGTGATACACAAAGTTCTGAAAAGACTCTTTTCAGATTACAAATTCTTCTGATAAAGTATAAGTGTTGTAAATGATTGTGAAGAGTGTAAGAAACAGTAGCACAAGATGATCTTCAAAAGATCAGATATTTGCTATGAAGCGTGTGATACTTTTCTTTGTGTTGAAATCAAAGTTATCAAGGAATTTCGAGGTTGTTCTGTTGAGTGAAATAGCGTTGATCCTTGAAAGATATTTTTGCGTACTGTCGTATCTTCTATATGGGTTTGTTCCATGTATATATAAGTGACTGAGTTCAACGTCTATGATCAGAAGATGTCTTCAGACTTCTGATTGAATCAACTTTATTACCTAAAAAAGTTCTTGCAGAAAAGCTATAAGACAGTCAGTCCTGATTTATACTAAAATTGGTAAAGTGAATTAAATGACTCCGTACAGTATTTAATGCTGCAATTAATACTAGTACTTGGTAAACTTAACAGTAACATTTAAAATAGTCCCGTTAGGTAACATCTTCTTCTGATTATGTTTTTCTATCCTTTCTACTGCTTTTGTTTTACTATAACAGAATCTTCTGATTTTCTTATCGTCTACTGTTTTCTTAAAGAATGATGTTGGTTTTTATTTTCATCGCCACAATTAATTCATGTCTATCAAAAATCGTTACAAATTATTTGTTTAGCATACGAATTTCTAATTTCTCCTCATTTTAGATCTTCTTCTCATATTTTTTTATATCTTTTATGTTAATGCTTTTACTTTTTAAAATAAAATTTACCCATCCCATTTAATTTTTATAGCATGGACCTAACGACACTGGGGTAAAATAAATTTATAACTTAAAGATTTAATATAAAATTAAATTATACTCATTAAATTATGAGGGAAAAAATTGAAATTTCAAGTTCAAATATAATAGGTGTATAAATTTTTAAAACACATTCAAAACTTATATTCAAATCAGTCATTAAATGTAAATACTGTCAAGTTAAAATATGATAGATTTATAAATAAAAAACTAAAAGACGATAAAAATGAGTTGGTTGAATTTTATAAATAAAAATCTTTACAAAATAGATGTCTAAAGATAAGGAGAAGTTCTAAAAATGAGGAGATGTTAGAATTTTAAAATCTAAAAATCTATGTTGTTGTTTTTATTATTATTATTATTATTATTATTATTATTATTATTATTATTATTATTATTATTATTATTATTATTATTATTATTATTATTATTATTATTATTATTATGTAAATAATATATTATTATTATTATTATTATTATTATTATTATTATTATT
Organism: Primulina eburnea; assembly: GCF_022965805.1. NCBI lineage: Eukaryota > Viridiplantae > Streptophyta > Magnoliopsida > Lamiales > Gesneriaceae > Primulina > Primulina eburnea. The sequence goes on from NC_133101.1 coordinate 53,094,874, forward strand.
ATTATTATTATGTAATAATACAACAACTATTTAAAAGTGTTAATAAATGGGCAAATTTTTTTAATTCTGATTTACTCACATTTTTCTCAACTTAACATTATCAATAATTACTTGTCCATTAAAACGAGTCTCAATCAATTAATCGAGAATTATTAACTTCATTTTTTCAAACCTTCTTCGCTGCCTCAACACAAATCAATTTTTGTGCAATTCCTAGAAAACTTCAAAATCAATTGATAGAGTATTACACAAGAGTACCTCAAATTCCATATTGCATTTTATTTCCTTTCAACACCTGCTAAAATAAATTTTCATCTTCATGTAACACTTATGCAAAATTATATAACTTTTGTATTGCTCTCAATATTTATTTTGGTCAACACTATGGAACCTCTAAAACATTATGTACGTCTACTGAAAATATAACATTTCACAATATAAAACATATATTTCTTTTAGTTTGTGGGAGAGATTATGAAGTATTCGGCATATTTAAAAGATTCTCGAAAAATCTTTGAAGTTAATTTATAGGACATCAATTTTAGTCTGAGATTCATCTATACCTGCATAAAAATATATGTGAAAAATAATTTTAAAATTTTTTGTAGAAAAATATTAATAAAGAATTCCACAATTTTGGATCTTAAATATAGAACATTTTCAAGTGCAAGATCATACTTATGAGTTGGTTGATGTAATGGATAGAAAAGAAGCATCGCCGTCATATTCTAAGAGGTATTTCTTATACTGCAGGGCTATATTTAATAGCCATGATAAGGGAATGATTATTAAATAATCATCCTTTATATCATGTTTGATTCATTTTTAATTTAACATGGAGGCCCTTGATTATGGTTGAAAGTCCTCACTATTTATGTTATTTGTGTGATTAAATATCCCTCTTCAAATGTGTGATAATGTATAATTCTTGAATTGTGTGGACCCGGACGCTAATCAAGTTCATAATCGTCATTGGGACCATTTAATCAATTATAATAAACAGGAACGTAAGGAAATCATACTAGTATACATATCAGTATAACATAAGGTACAAGTCCTGTACAGCATACATTCAATACAGACGAAGGTTCAACAACTAGCTATCAAGTGTTCAGACCCTATCTACAGAAACATCAAAGTCCATGGTCTCCACTCTAATCATGATCTCTCGTCATCTCCTCGACCTTGATCCTGTCCCACCTGTTGTCATGCACACATACAAACACGACAACAGCCGTATAATTCCGGTGAGAATATAATCCCAGTAAAAATCAATGAACATGAAATCATATAATCAATATAAAGTATGAAGCAAATATCAGATATATATCAAAGTCTGAAACATAATTAATATAAACTATCAATCATACTCGTGACTCCACGACTCAGACTAGACTCAATCCTAGTCTAGGGATCCCGGTTTCCAGACGTTGGCATTCCTATATCGACCAACATTAATAGAAGAAACTCCGATTCTATCCACGTCGATATAACCAAACATCCAGTGTCTTGACATATCCGTCACAGACTGTGGCACTATCGCCAATACACTATCTTGTGACATCGTGCAATGTGCCTGTGGCGATCCCACAACTATCAGGCACTTCTGTCACAAGATTACTCGTCTAATACTCGTCTAATACATGCTTCATATAAATCAATAGAACAAGCATATCAAATCAAGTCAATGTAAATAATAACAATAAGTATGTGATTTAGGGAAACTCAAGTATATCCTACTTGAGTCGTTCTCCCGATACCACATTGACTTATACCTTTCGTTTGTAGTCTCGGTCTGAAGCAATATCAGTTCTGAACTCAAGCCTGTCTCTGTAAATCTGAAACGATATCGAGAATCAGAATATCAATATTCCATTCTCAACTCAACCCTAAATCTGATTAATCTGGATTTAATTCAAATCACGGCATAACGGCACAATCCCAACATCCCCGTCATTAACATATCAACAGACATCAATTACAAATAATAACTCATATCTGATACAATTTGTATTTCATTCATAATCCAAATCTGTCCGATTTCAAATCAATATAATCAAAAAATCATAACAATTCCATAATCAATCTGTTTCTCAATCTGACTTCGATTTTACGATGTCTAACATGCCAAGAACATCATATATGAATCATATTTGATTCCAGCACTATCATAATTTCAAGACATGTCAAAACGTAGTAAAACTTACGTCCAGTTGTAGCCTGCGTTGATAGGAACACAGTACTGAAGTCGGATTCAAATTCTGACGGACGGATCTTTCACAAAAGGCGTGGATTTTCAACAACCTTTCTCCGTACCTTTCTCGATTCTTACTCATTCTGAGGGATAAAACCGTTTGTTAATATATATACAATGCATGGGTAGGGGCAAGTGGCTAACTCTAAGTGCTGCACGTCTCGCGCATATGCGCGACATCACTCAGCGCATATGCGCGAGACAAAATGTCTCAGCGTGTAACCTTCACGGCGGCTCGCGTATATGCGCGCCCATCTTCCGCGCATATGCGCGAGGTCCACTGGAATTTAGTTTAACTTCTCGTATGACTCGCGCATATGCGCGCACCACTTCCGTGCATATGAGCGAGGTTCTCTGGACATGGACTTGGCCCCTCACACATCTCGCGCATATGCGCGCCCTCATGTCGCGCATATGCGCGAGGTCTTCTGCCCATTTCGTGCAGGTGCGTGCGTCTTGTCGCGCATGTGCGCGAATGGTACTGTCCTCGCACATACATTATCACACGTTACTTCAAATCGTGTCTCGGTTGGCCTTTTCATAATCACATTAAATTATAAATCAATAATCGTTAATTAACAGCGATAAACTTTCGGGCATTACATGAATATTGATAATGATAAAATTATATATTGACCATAATACTCTTGAATTGTCTTCTTCAATATAATATGAAAATTAAAATTAGGGAAAATTTAATAATTAATATAATATTTAATTTTTTATTATTATTTTTTTATAAATTAATTTCATATAATTTTATTATTTTCAATCATTTTACAGAAAATAAATTGTAATAAAAATCTATTTTAAATTAAATTTTTATAAATTTCTAATCGTGTTAATTAATTCTTTTATGAAAATAAATATTTATTAAATTCTAATTTATTTTATTTAATGATAACCGTAATATTTTCAAATATATTTCTAATAATATATTTAAATTAATTTTAATAAATGTAAATTATAATTATAAATATTTAATTATCTATCAAATTATTTTAAGAATATTTATAATTATTTTAAAAAACAATAATATTTTAATTATTATTAAACTTTATTTAACATTAATATTCAAAATATTATTTATATTTTAATTATTTTGTAAATGCATATTTACAAAGTTGATTGCATCAACTTTGTAAATGCATATTTACAAATTTATTTTTAATAAATATATTTAAATTAATTTTAATAAATGTAAATTATAATTATCAATATTTAATTATCTATCCAATTATTTTAAGAATATATATTTAATTAACACTTGGGGTATTTTGGTCATTGTAATAAAATTTACAAAATTAATACATCATTTTAAAATCATATCAAACACCATATTACTTATCCCACCATACTATTAATTCATATATCTCATTTTTTAATCACTCTAATTACTAATCATTTACTTATCTCATCACACGTACAAAACGGAGCCTAGATTGCTTAGTTCAAATCTTTTTATATCATTCTTTATATATAATTTTGTTTGTTTCATTTAGTACTTAATATGATAGATAATTTTATTGAAGGTTCTTACAATTTATCCTCATCATTTTTTTCCAAAAAGTATGTTGTTTGGCGTGATGTCTAGAAATATAACAACTTCTTCACGATAAAGTGCAATATGAAGGTGAAAATTCTTTAAAAAAATTATTTGATTCATCGATACAACCTATGCTTATATCCTGTGATATTCTAAAAATAATATTATAAAAAATTATTTGATTTATCGATAAAAACATCATTATATGTTTGATAATCCCTTGTTATTTGATTCATCGATACAAGCATCATTATATGTTTGATAATCCCTTGTCAAAAACAATCAGTCATTTGTAAATCAATTATCTATTGTCTCTATACCTAACAAAGTGCAGGAAGCCTTAGCTGATCAAAAAAAAAAAAGAGAGAGAACTTGAGAGCTTCTAAATTGTACTGCAGAAAAAAATAACAGTTGGATGTCGATGGATCTTTACAGTGAAATAAAAATTTGATGGTACTATCGAGCTTTTTAAGGTAAGATTAGTGGCAAAAAGATGCTCTCAAACATATGGGATCGACTATATAGAAACATTCGTCCTTGTAGGTAAAATCAATACAGTCTGAGCCTTGTTGTCCTTAGCTACCGATTTAGAATTGACCCTTGTAACAATTCGATAAGAAGAATGTATTTCTACATGGTGAACTAATTGAGGAATTCTCTCCCACCAGGGTGCATGATAACCGAAAGACAAAATTAGAAGGTGTGCAAGTTCAAGAAATCATTATATAGATTAAAACTGTCTCCTTGGTTTTACCAAATTCAGGACAACCTTTGGATACAAACAATGCAATTCAGACCACACATTTTTCCTGAAAAAACAAGGTAAGATTATTGCACTCATAATATATGTGGATGATATGATCGTTACAGGAAATGACCCAGAAGAAACAAATGCGGTGTAAGAATACTTGTCAAAAAACTTCGAAATAAGTGGACCCCTTGAAATACTTTCTCGGATTTGAAGTATCTCAATGTAAGAAAGGAATATTCATATCTCAAAGGAAGTATGCCTTCGATTTATTATAAGAAACAAGTATGTTAGGTTGCCAACCAGTTGATCCACTAGTAGAAGGGCTAAAATTGTGTAATGGGGCCAGACCAAGTTCCGGTTGATAAAGGGAGATATCGAAGACTCGTGGGAAAATTGATGTACTTGTCTCATACAAGACTGGATCTTGCGTATGTTTTGAGTATGGTTATCCAATTCATGCATAACCCCGGTGAACAACATATGAATGTAGTAACATGTATTCTGAAGTACTTGAAATTTTCTTTGAGAAAATGGATTTCTTTTCTCAAAAAACACAAACGAAAAAAATAGAAAGGTATACACAGATGCTGATTAGGCAGAGCTCAATTGATGATAGACGCTCAACTTTGGGATACTTCAGCTTTGCAAGTGGAAATTAATCACTTGGAGAAGTTAGAAGCAAAACATAGTTGAACAATCTAGTGCAGAGGCTGAATATATGGGAATGACCTTAGGAATTTGTGAAGCACAGTGCCTGAAATTTCTATTACAAAACTTGGACTACTCTTGAGGAAAAGCGATTCAACTATATTGTGATGTGATATAGCTCATAATCCAGTTCAACACGATCATCCAAAACATGTCTAGGTAGATAGATTCTTTATTAAAGAAAAACTTGATGAGAAGATTTAGAACTACCCAAAGTTCGATCTGAAAATCAGGTAGCTGATATATTAACTAAATGAGTCTCTAATTGGGTGTTCTAGAAGTTTCTAGTCAAGTTGGCAATGTGTGACATCTATGCATTAATTTGAGGGGATGTTGAGATATAACATAATCACTACAAAAAAAAAAAAAGAAGTTAGCGACAGTTAAACCGTCGCTAAAAAGTAAAAGCGACGGTTGCAACGACGGTTTAACGGTCCGTAAAAGAACCGAGCATCGCGTTCTCAAAGCGACGGTTTTCATCTCCCGCCGCTTTTTAGCGACGGTTTCTTTGAAGAAGACCGTCGCTCCGTAGCGACGGTTTTAAAATAACCGTCGCTAAAATAAGCGACGGTTATACTACAACCGTCGCTATATTAAGCGACGGTTTGTATACCCCGTCGCTATAATAAGCGACGGTTGTTCAAAAACAGTCGCTAAAATAAGCGACGGTTGTTCCAAAACCGTCGCTATATTAATCGACGGCATATTTAAAAATCGTCGCTATCTTAATAGGCGGGTTTTTAAAAAAACCGTAGCATGACATAGCGACGGTGTGTAATAAAGTCCCACCTGATGCACACCACGAAGAAATAAAATTTAATCATAAATTAATGTATTAATTTTACACAAATAAACAAATTACTACGCAAAAATTAAAATCATGTATTAAATTTACTGTAAAAAAAAAAATTTAAAACCCGTCGCTTTTTTAGCGACGGTATAAACCTTATTGTCGCTATTTTAGCGACTGTTTTTAATAAACAGTCGCTAATAGTGCGACGGTTTAACAAACTGTCGCACATTATTGCGACGATGTTAAATAAACCGTCGCTATATAAAAAAGCGATGGGTTTTAGTAAACCGTCGCTTATTATATTTAGCAACGGGTTTACTAAAAACCGTCGCTACATAGCGACGCTTTAAAGAAAGCGTCGCAAGTTTAGCGACGGATGTAGAAAAACCGTCGCTATTTGATCGGTTTTTTTGTAGTGAAATTGAAGAAATACTGCTATATGTTACGCCTTAAACGCATACAAATCTCGAGGATGAGATTAATGTTTTTAATGCTGTAACATATCCCAAAGTTTTTGTTTTGATGATACCAAAACTTGGATTAAAAATGTACTAATGTTTTATATTGAGGCATGCAGGAAATTAAGAACAGGTTACGTTCGGAAGATCCGACATTCGGTTCGGACGGTCCGAAATTGTGCAATTCAGAAGCAAAATAGAAGCTGTTCGGAAGCTGCGAGGAGAGCGTTCGGACGTTCCGAAGACGTGATCGGACGTTCCGAACACAAGCAATCAAATCACTTCAATGCGGAGACAAATTGATATGACTGATTGATCGAGTAAGATTTCGGACGCTACGAAGGACATGATCGGACGCTACGAAGTGTTGAAGATTTCAAATCTCTGGAAACGCGGGAATGTTCGGACGGTACGAACTTGAGTTCGGACCTTCCGAAGCTGTTCACACACTGTCTGAAAGAACTGTTCGGAAGATACGAAGTTTGATCGGTCCATCCGAAGAGCATGTTCGGACCCTACGAAGTCAAGAACGGACGATCCGAAGTCATCCCAAAATTACGGAAATTGATTTCAATCACATCGGACGTTCCGAAGCATAAACAGAAGATCCGAACCTTGGCGTCCAAGACTAGTATAAATAGGCCTTTGAGGATGCATTTTCAATCATCCCACTCCACTCTCTTGTCTCTTACAAAGCTTTCTACTATCTCTTGTGTGCGTTGATTAAAAGAGTTGTAATATCAAAAGAGTTGTAGAAAAAGAGTGAAAGTAATACTCTCGAGTGGGTTGTAAAGTTCGTGGCTATCCTTGGAGCCCTCAAGGCCAAGTAGACGCATCGAGGCGTGGTTGTAAAAGCTAGCTTGGAGCTCCTAAAGCCAAGTCGATATAGTGATACCTCGATCCTCATCGAGAAGGGGAGACGTAGACGATTCTTCGTCGAACTTCCATAAACATCTCTATCCCTCTTTACTTTACGCATTTACTTTACTACGCATTTATTTTACGCACTTACTTTACGCATTCATTTTATTTGTGATTGTCCCTCAAGTCTTCCGCTTGCAATTTTTGCAAACTCGTTTTAAAAACGCTAAAGGGCCTAAAAGAACCTATTCACCCCCCCTTTAGGTTCTTCAAGTGGTATCAGAGCAAGGTTTTTCAAAATCTTTTAAAATGGCCAATCTAGCAAGCGAGTATGCCCAAGGACAATCCACAAATCGTCCCCCTCTTTTCAATGGTACAAATTACGGATATTGGAAAAATAGAATATCTCTATACATCCAATCCGTCGATTACGACCTTTGGAAAATAACGGTGAAAGGTCCCTATATCCCCATGAAAACGGTGGATAATAAGGAAATTCCTAAGGGAATGGATGACTTCACCAAGGACGATATGAAACTTATCTCTCAAAATGCTAAAGCTATGAATATTCTTCATTGTTCTCTAGATATGAATGAATACAACCGAATCTCGGCTTGCACCTCCGCCAAAGAGATTTGGGACAAATTGGAGATTTGCCACGAGGGAACCAATCAAGTCAAAGAAACGAAGATAGACCTTCTCCAACTCAAGTACGAGACCTTTGAGATGGAACCCAAGGAGGATATCGACACCATGTTCCGGCGGCTCACCCAAATCATCAATGAGCTTGCCCAACTTGGTGAGAACTACCCAACTAAACAAGTGTGGAGGAGAGCCCTTCGAGCATTACCGGCGGAATGGGATGCAAAGCGCACGGCTATCATTGAATCCAACAAGGGAGATGCGGCATCCTACGACCTTGATCAACTTCATGGGACCCTAAAGACCCATGAACTTGAAGTATCTACCCGGAAGGAGACAAAGAAAGATGACGACAAAGTAAAGGCGAAAGGGATCGCCTTGACCAGTCAACTTGAAGATAGCGACGATGAAGAAATGGCACTCCTCACTAGAAAGTTCAAAAGATTCATGCGGAGTTCCAACTTCAACAAGAAAGACAAAAAGTTTGAGAAGGAAGTGACCTGCTACAACTGTCAACAAAAGGGTCACTATGCAAACGAGTGTCCCTCCAAGAAGAAGGCCGGCAAAGACAAGAAAAAGGCCCTTCTAGCCACGTGGAGCGACAGCGACAACGAAGAGGAGTCTACCCTATGCTTCATGGCGAAGGAAGATCATCTGACCGACTCGGATGACGACGAGGTACCCTCTTACGATGAATTACTCTCCGCTTACACTAGTATGTACAATAAGGCTAAGTCACTTAGAAATGAGAATAAGCAACTTAAAACTGAACTAGAAGCTAGGATGCATGACAACACTAAGCTCAAGACAAACCTAAGAGACTTAGAGAAAGCCTTCAACAAGTTCAATGTGAGTAGCGGTAAACTAGAAAACCTCTTGAGCATGCAAAGGTGTAACTTCGACAAAGGAGGTCTAGGATATGAAAAGAAATCAGTCAACTTCGCTAGTCTTATCGCAAAGGCAAAACCAAGAACACCACCAACATGTACTTACTGTTGTAAGATAGGCCACATAAGACCTAAATGCAAGAAACTTAGACACCAACACAACAAGAATAGTTATTGGAAATGGATCCCCAAATCCCCAACTACTACTAACCCCAAAGGACCCAAAGAAACGGGTACCAACTATCAAACTGTATCTCAACCTTGTAGGGACAAAGGGGAGACAAGTCATCGAGCACTTGGTATCTTGACAGTGGATGCTCTCGACACATGACGGGAGAAAAGAAGCTGCTACAATCCATTCGACCAAAAGAAAAAGGATCGGTGACCTTCGGAGACAACAGCAAAGGGATCATAGAAGGCATCGGCTCAATAGGTATATCTAACTCTACTATTATTGATGATGTACTTCTTGTGAAAGGGCTTAAACATAACCTCCTAAGCATTAGTCAATTGTGCGATAGGGGTTATGAAGTCAAATTCACACCACACGATTGCACTGTATCACTCACAACTGACAAAACCATTAGTTTCAAAGGTTATAGAAGTGAAAATGTTTACAAGGTCGATTTAAAGATTTCATCTTTTTCAAAAATAAAAAGCCTTGTAACATTAAATGTTGATGACAACATTCTTTGGCATAGACGACTTGGTCATGTTGGGATGAGCACCATAGAAAAACTTTTAAAACTTGACCTAGTTTCCGGAATGCCAAAGCTGAATTTAAAATTAGATTCTTTTTGTGATGCTTGTCAACTTGGTAAACACACAAAGGAATCTTTTAAAAATAAAAATTTTGTATCCACTTCTATGCCCCTTGAATTACTTCACCTAGATTTATGTGGTCCCTCGAGGACAACTAGTCTAGGAGGAAAATCTTATGCTTTTGTCATTGTAGATGATTTTTCACGTTTTACTTGGACATTGTTTTTAGCCCACAAAAATGATGCCTTTGATCATTTCAAAATTTTTGTCAAAAAGGTTGAAAATGAGAAAAATCTTTTGATCAAACAAATCCGCAGTGACCACGGAACGGAATTTCAAAATGAAAATTTTTCAATTTTTTGTCAAAGCAAAGGCATTGGTCACAACTTTTCTTGTCCTAGAACTCCTCAACAAAACGGTGTCGTTGAGAGGAAGAATAGGACCCTAGTAGAGATTGCAAGGACCATGCTATGTGAGCATTCTCTACCAAAATATTTTTGGGCTGAAGCAATGAGTTCTGCTTGTTACATCATCAATCGCGTATCAATAAGGCCAATTCTCAAGAAAACTCCATACGAACTATGGAGAGGGAGAAAGCCTAACATTTCTTACTTCCGCGCTTTTGGATCAAAATGCTTCATCCACAACAATGGTAAGGACAACCTGGGTAAGTTCGATGCTAAATCGGACAAAGGTATCTTTCTTGGTTACTCTACTTCTAGCAAAGCATATAGAGTCTTTAATAAACGTACTTTACTAGTTGAAGAATCTATTCATGTCATATTTGATGAAACTAACCCTTGCTTGCCTAGAACTGTTGTTTCTGATGATGATGATATAGATATCCTTGGCGAAAAGTTGGAGTCCACAAGCCTAGATGATGTTCCTAAAGATCAAGAGGACGCACCTCTTCCGAAGGAGTGGACTACACACAAGGATCATCCCATGGACCTCATCATTGGTAGCCCATCGAAGGGAGTATCTACTCGCTCTTCTAATATGTGCAATTATCTTGCTTTTCTTTCTCACATAGAGCCTAAGAACATAGAAGAAGCTTTACTTGATGATTCTTGGATTATTGCTATGCAAGATGAACTAAATGAATTTAGAAGGAATAAAGTTTGGAATCTTGTACCTAGACCCACTGATAGACCTGTCATAGGAACTAAATGGGTATTTAGGAACAAGTTAGATGAGCATGGTACAATCACTAGAAATAAAGCTAGGCTAGTAGCTAAAGGATATAGTCAAGAAGAGGGAATTGATTATGATGAGACTTATGCCCCTGTTGCTAGACTAGAATCCATTCGCATGCTACTTGCTTTTGCTTGCTCTAGAGACTTTAAATTGTTTCAAATGGATGTTAAAAGTGCTTTTCTTAATGGTGATTTGAAAGAAGAAGTGTATGTTGAGCAACCTATTGGTTTTGAAGATGTGCACTTATCTGATTATGTGTATAAACTTGATAAGGCTTTGTATGGTTTGAAACAAGCTCCTAGAGCTTGGTATGAGAAATTATCTACCTTTTTGCTGTCTAATGGTTTTTGTAGGGGTAAAGTTGATATTACCTTATTTACCTTGACTAAAAATAATGATTTGCTGATAGTACAAATATATGTAGATGATATTATTTTTTGTGCTACTAATGAACACTTGTGTAGAGATTTTTCTAAGCTTATGCAGGATCACTTTGAGATGAGCATGATGGGCGAACTCAACTACTTCCTTGGTCTCCAAATCAAGCAATGCAAGGATGGTTTCTTTGTCAACCAAGGAAAGTACATCAAGGAGATGCTAAAAAAGTTTGGGATGGAGTCTTCCAAAGCCTCATCCACACCTATGAGCACGACAGTCAGACTCGACAAAGATGAGGGAGGTAAACCTGTTGACCAAAAGTTATTTCGTAGCATGATTGGCTCCCTACTCTATGCGACTGCTAGTAGACCTGACATTATGTTTAGTGTTTGCTTGTGTGCACGATTTCAATCATGTCCAAAGGAATCACACTTATTCGCCTTAAAACGCATTTTCAAATATCTTTCAAATACTCCAAATCTCGGATTATGGTATTCTAAGAACTCATTTTTCGATTTAAAAGCTTACTGTGATGCCGACTTTGGAGGATATAAGGTGGATAGAAAGAGCACTAGTGGAACTTGTTTCTTTTTGGGAAATTGCTTGGTGTCATGGTTTTCTAAAAAGCAAAACTGTGTTGCACTTTCAACGACCGAGGCCGAGTATATGGCTGCCGGTAGTTGTTGTGCACAAATTCTTTGGATGAAGTATCAATTACTCGACTATGGTGTTACTTTTTCAAAAATTCCAATCTTTTGTGATAATACAAGCACCATATGTCTAACAAAGAATCCAGTTCAACATTCTCGTACTAAACATATTGACATTCGACATCATTTCATTCGTGATCACATTGAGCAAAATGATGTTGAACTTCACTATGTTGACACCAAGAATCAAATTGCAGATATTTTTACAAAACCACTAGATGAATCTACTTTTACTCGTTTGCGTGGTGAACTTGGCATGATTGAGTTGTAAACACTAGTCGAATACTCTCGTACATATTTGTTAAATTGAGGGGGAGTATTATTAATGTGAGCATTATAATGTCGGATAATACAAATTAATTGTATTTATCCATAATTATGGCTCAACATTCATTTATGTGCTAAATATTTTAAATTTTAGGTGTTCCTCATCTTGGCTACTTCGGAATCACCGCTCCTATTCGGATGCTCCGTTTCACCTCGGATCCACCGAACCTGTTCGGATCGTCCGAACCTGACCATAGGTTCCAGAACCTCCGATTCACTCTTCGGACCATCCGAACACACATCGGATCGTCCGAACCCCCTTCCGATGTCATTAAATGTTCGCGCCTTCCCATGCCTGATTGTCAGACTTCGGACTCTCCGTTTACTCTTCGTAGCCTCCGTTCTATGATCGGATTGTCCGATTGTGAATCGGATCGTCCGAACGGACTGCCAGATAACCGTTCCGTTCAAATTCCGGACCTTCCGAACTCATGTTCGGACCGTCCGAACATGGCCTATAAATAGGCGTTCGGATCCTCTGATTTATTTGCTCATTCACTCCTTCTTTCTTTCCCCACACAAAACACTCACTACTCACTATGCCTCCGCGCCGTAACGCAGCTGGCCGAAATGTTCGCCCTCGTCACGGTGCCTTTCATCATGATCTTACTCAACCACCCAACCCTCGTCCTATCCCACCTGAATTCGAAACCCGTAACATTCTGCCTGGTCGTACCCTTCACACCGATTATCTTCGTGCAAATTTCTTTACGTTGATTACTCTTATTGAGTCTCAACGTTGGGGAAACTTCTTTCTACCTTCCGTACCCGATATCATCTACCCATCTCTCATACATCAGTTCTATGCGAACTTTTCCTTAGTTCTTGGTGGTGATGACACTCGTGTTGTTACCATTGTTCAGGGTCGGTTCATTTCTTTTTCTACCGCCGACCTCTCCACTTGGTTCGATCTTCCTCGAGACGGACCGAGTGAGTTCTTTTCTCAGTCTTGGACTGAGAATGACCCCACTTTTGATCGAGTCACTGCCTTGACCACCATCTTCGGTCGTCCGCCTACTCCTGCCGATGACCGTCCTCATGCGAAGGACCTTTCTCCTCAGCTTCAGCTTGTTCTGAAGCTCATCACTTCTTCTATTGTTCCTCGCAGTGGAGACCTCTCCACTTGCAAATATCTCGATCTGTACATTCTCTATTATTTAGTCTCCCAGCGTCCTTTTAACCTTCCCCGTTTTCTTATGTACGCCATGGAGTACGCGGCTTCTTCTACTCGCGTCTCTTTTCCATTTGGCCGGTTCATTAACCGGATTCTAGCCCATCTGGGCATTGACTTTACAGATGAAGAATCCTTATCTATTTCTCCTCGCGAGACTATCGACCATGATACTGTTGTTAAGATGGGACTCTCTTGGAATCCCGTCTTATCCTCTTGGGTCATCGACAAGGATCGCATCTTTGCGTCCTATCGTCCGACCGAACACTTTCATGTTCCCTTCGGTCTCCTTCCTCCTCACGTTCAGACGAGAGGATTTCCCGCTGGTCCCCCTACTACGGGTACCACTCCTACCCCTTCGGTTGATATTCCCTCTTCATCCCATCAGCGTGTTCCCGACCCTATTAGCACTCCTTTGATGACCATGGATGACCTTCCTCATGGCTTCACTCCGCCTGCTCCCTCTGGACCCTACGATCGGATTTTCGAGTATCTCGAGCGATTGGAGACTCGTTTCGACACTCGTTTTTCTCTTTTAGAGTCTACCTTAGAGCGCCATCATACCGAGACTTCTTCGCGTCTGGATTCCATCGAGGCTGAGATGAGGAGACATAGAGAGTCGCGGGATGCGGATTCTTAGATTATGTTTTTGTTATTTTTGTTTATTTTATCTTTATGCATCATTGTATAAAAGACTTGCATTTATTAGTGGATATTTTACCTGTTTATTTGTCTCTCTTTATGCTTATGTCTTTTTGCTTATCACAAAAAGGGGGAGAATTTATTTGGTTAAAATTGCTGTTAATTGGTTATTAAATAAATTCGCCTTAATTCAACCTCTTAGACTTGTTATTTGATTAAGGGGGAGTTATTTAATAACCATTTCGATTATGTTGATTATTGTTATCTCATTTTTTAACCAAGTTTTGTGATCATCAAAAAGGGGGAGATTGTTATGCCTTAAACGCATACAAATCTCGAGGATGAGATTAATGTTTTTAATGCTGTAACATATCCCAAAGTTTTTGTTTTGATGATACCAAAACTTGGATTAAAAATGTACTAATGTTTTATATTGAGGCATGCAGGAAATTAAGAACAGGTTACGTTCGGAAGATCCGACATTCGGTTCGGACGGTCCGAAATTGTGCAATTCAGAAGCAAAATAGAAGCTGTTCGGAAGCTGCGAGGAGAGCGTTCGGACGTTCCGAAGACGTGATCGGACGTTCCGAACACAAGCAATCAAATCACTTCAATGCGGAGACAAATTGATATGATTGATTGATCGAGTAAGATTTCGGACGCTACGAAGGACATGATCGGACGCTACGAAGTGTTGAAGATTTCAAATCTCTGGAAACGCGGGAATGTTCGGACGGTACGAACTTGAGTTCGGACCTTCCGAAGCTGTTCACACACTGTCTGAAAGAACTGTTCGGAAGATACGAAGTTTGATCGGTCCATCCGAAGCGCATGTTCGGACCCTACGAAGTCAAGAACGGACGATCCGAAGTCATCCCAAAATTACGGAAATTGATTTCAATCACATCGGACGTTCCGAAGCATAAACAGAAGATCCGAACCTTGGCGTCCAAGACTAGTATAAATAGGCCTTTGAGGATGCATTTTCAATCATCCCACTCCACTCTCTTGTCTCTTACAAAGCTTTCTACTATCTCTTGTGTGCGTTGATTAAAAGAGTTGTAATATCAAAAGAGTTGTAGAAAAAGAGTGAAAGTAATACTCTCGAGTGGGTTGTAAAGTTCGTGGCTATCCTTGGAGCTCTCAAGGCCAAGTAGACGCATCGAGGCGTGGTTGTAAAAGCTAGCTTGGAGCTCCTAAAGCCAAGTCGATATAGTGATACCTCGATCCTCATCGAGAAGGGGAGACGTAGACGATTCTTCGTCGAACTTCCATAAACATCTCTATCCCTCTTTATTTTACGCATTTACTTTACTACGCATTTATTTTACGCACTTACTTTACGCATTCATTTTATTTGTGATTGTCCCTCAAGTCTTCCGCTTGCAATTTTTGCAAACTCGTTTTAAAAACGCTAAAGGGCCTAAAAGAACCTATTCACCCCCCATTTTAGGTTCTTCACTATATATTTGGTATCTCTTTTACAAAACATGAATGAGAAAATTGTGACGTCCCGAAAATTTGAGATCTACATGAACCACATGTGTGCAATTCATTAAATTCCTTATGTATTTTTATTAAATGGTTTTAATGCATGTTTATTTCATTAATTTGTGTTTTAATTCATTATTTATTTATTTGAATCATTTTAAATTAACCATGCTTATGCGATGCACGTTAAAATGTTTTCTTGAGTTTCATGATTCAGGCAAATATTCGATGCGGGATCGCGAGGAAAATACCGGTGACGATTTTGACAATTTTAACGTGGTATTTTATTTTTAAGTTGAGGTTGGGATATTTTAACTAACTTATTAAGTTGTTAGTATTTTAAATCTAAATTTATCTATCTAGTGATTTAAAAGTTTGAACTTTTAAAGTTAGCATTTTGTGTGTGTTATTTTAATTAAGAGATTTAATTAAGGGTGTGTAGTGAATTACTATTTTATTGACTTGTTAAGGGAGTTAGCATTTTAAATAGCTTGATTAATTATTTAATTAAGCAAATTGTTCCCCTAATTACTCACTCACACACGTTACACACACTCACACACACTTACACGTTTTTACACACACCGAAACACACACATTCAGATTTTATATTTTTAAAAGAGAAAATCCTAGGATTCTAAGAACCAAGAGCAGCCGCCCCACTCTCTGACAAGTTCCAGCAACTTTCATGAATTTTATTACAAGATTTTAGCGCCACGTTCGTCCCGGATCGACCCTCACGCCATCTCCGCTTCGGTATCGTCGTTACGGTATTTTAAATATCAAAAACACGTATATTCTGTTCTTTCTGCATCGATCTTGTCATAGTATGCGTTGTGTATTTTTATGCGTGAAAATCCATGTGTGACGTTCGTCGTTTGAGCAGAAAATGGTTTGAATGCGTTTGAAATACTTTTTAGATCTGAAATCCCGTAACTCACTGTTCTGTTGAAAACTGCGATTTTTCTGTCGGGATTTTGAGAAAACTTTCAACTAGAAATTTGTAGAACTTTTTGATGCCTTCAATTTGATATAAAATTCGAGATTTTTGGATGAAAATTGAGTGAGTTATGATGTTTTTCGTGGGACTGCTCAAACTGCGTTTTCAGAAAAGTTATGATATTGATGTATCCTTGAAGTTTAATTGTTGCAGGCTTCGTTGGGGATCGACGGGTGATCGCTGCTGCGTATAGGTACCTTGTTTATGTTATTTGGACGGTCACTAATGGTCCATTTCCAGTCGATAGGCACTAAGTTGAATCAAGAGTCGTAGGAAGTAACATCGTGTTGAATTTTGAGTTGTGTCGTTGTTGTTGATGGTTTGTTACTCTTGGGGTAATGATAATGTTTACTTGGGTTTGGTATAATGCCTTAGTGTTCTAGGAACAACTCATGGTGTCGCTTCATAGTCCGTGTAATCGAGTCTAGGATGTTCAGCAAAGTATGTACAGAATTTTCGTAAGTTCGCGATCACAGTGGGTACACGGACCCGTACACGGACCCAGACCCAAGGTCCGTGCCTTTGTTTTCTTCTCGGCGTCTTTTTCCAGTATCTACACGGACCCCTACACGGATGAGGGCACGGGGTCCGTGCCTTTGGGTTTCACTTAGTGTATTCTTCCAGTGCCTACACGGATGTCCACCCGGACCCTGACACAGGGTCCGTGCCTTTGCTTCCTTTCGGTGTCTACTTCCAGAGTCTACACGGACCCCTACACGGATGTAGGTACGGGGTCCGTGTCCTTTGTTTTTGGGAAAAATAATTTAGTATGCTTTGAGGTTAGACGTCATGGTTTAGTGCAGGGATTATTAGGGTCGCGTCATGGGAAATTTTAGAATGTCCTAAGTAATGATTGAACTCGAGAGTAAGTATGATTTCTACGTTAAGTTATGCAAGTTAAGTATGCAATTTCATGCTAGTATGTGCAGCAACGGCCCCAGTCGAAGTCCAACGAATCCCTCAACGCCAAGTAAGATGTATGACGTGCAAGAAAATATTTTAAGTTTTTGAGGTATGCTAAATGTCTTGTGACCAAATTATGAATGTGTTTGGAAGTCGGTGAACGTGGCCGAGGACCTCTCCGCCCCGTTAAATTATGAACGGGTTAGATCGTGGTTGGAAAGCGTTAAATTATGAACGGGGACCAACCAGCCCGTTAAATTATGAACGGGGATCTCATGTATGCGGCAGTGGATACGTCCCTGTCAGCCCAGTACTGTGGTTTGTCTGATGAGGCGTTTATTATGTATGAGTCACTTGCTTTGAAACATCCTCTACGCAAAATGATGAAGTATGTATGTTCAAGTATACAGCATGTTTAAGAAAAGTTTATGTTGATGGCACGTCTAAGTATGTATGCACGTATGTTCAAGTTTTAATACGCAAGTCAAGTTTAAGTATGTATGTCATATTTTAAAGTTGCATGTGATTTTATTATGTACTACTCGTTACTACCAGTTTATACGTGTTGAGTCTTTAGACTCACTAGACTTGATCGATGCAGGTGAGTATGTTGATGAGGAGACAACAGGTGGCGACCAAGGGACAGGCTTGGACTGAGCGGGAGGATAACCCGAGGACCGCAATGTTTAAGTTTATGCAAAAGTTAAATTACTCTGATTCTATGTTTGATGCGAGATGTTTTGAGAAAACTTTTTTTTTAACAAAATCTTTATTGGGAATGGATGATGTAGTGACGACCGTATTGATTTTATTTTCATATTTAAGAAAATTTTTAATTTTTCCGCAAATTTTTAAGTATGAAAAGTACGGTACGTTACAAAAATCAACTTTATTTTGTTAAGATAAATAAATAAAATATTATATGCTACTGGAAATAATTTATTTTAGGCATATTCACAGTATACATTGCATCCCACGGCGTGAGATCATCATTCTAAAACCAACATAGCAAAACGCTGCTTTACTACTTTGAAGGAACTCAGAATTTTGACCCATGGGTATCAAAGTTTGACTTGTACACCTAGATTTTTTGTGTGCCATGCAAAATAATATTATATATTTTCTTTAAAACATACAAATTTATGCATAAAAAATAAATCTTTTCAATTTTCAATGTTAATTTTTTTAGGTTGAAACCAAACACTTCATTTTTATAGATTATTGTCCTAAAATCAAATGATGACTGAATTTTTTTAAGTAGCGTTTGGAAATGAAAGATTAGATTTCAAACCTACACCTTAAATCTATTTTGTTCAAAAATAGAATGAACAAAATAAAAGGAGTGATATCCCTTGTTTTAGTTAAATATATTTTTTATTTCGATTTCAAATTCATTACTCAACTTAAAACATTTTAAATTCATGGATTTCAATTAATTTTTTAATTTAAAATCTCTCGTAAATTCAAATCCATCGATTCAAATATAACTTTACAAAATGTTTATAAAAACCCGAGGACACGTGTACAATAATAGTTAGTTCAGCATGCATGTTACATGCAAAACGTGTTTTTTCATAATTATATTGTCCTACGTACATTCCATAAAAATAAAAAACGATCGACAAAAAATTGGAATGAGGTTTTAAATATATCATATTGGCCCCATGCATGGTAGCAAATGTAAATCCCACTCTCATATTGCCTCCATTATAGCAAATGTGAGTTCCATCACAAGGATTCATAGGCACGGGCGGAGCCACGGTACTTTTCACTCGGGCTGGTCCTAAATTTCTTTTAAAAATTTATATGTAATTTTTTCTATAATTTAATTTGGATAAATTTAATATTAATCCGCGTAGATTAATTTAAAATTTTAAAGGATTTTAGAGTTTAGAATTTTAAGCCGGATAGAATCGGATTCCTGACGTCGCCATTGTTCATAGGTATCCACTCGACCTATTTAGGGGTTTATTCCATCCTACCCATGTGAGCATTACTCTTATTATAGGATGAATGGCCAAAATTTGCCCATGCATATATAACCCATTTTTTAAAAAAAATTGTATGTGTAGCAAGATCTTACCCGTTGAAATGAAGTGAGGGTAGTGACCACATAAGTAGGATCTCATTAACCCTATTTAGACGAGTATGTGTTTGAGTAGGGTATCAAATCTTATGTAACCCGACATTTTACAATTTAATACAAAATTTTATATATGTATAATATATTTAGACGGTGCATTTATATGTTATATTATTACATTTATAATAATATAACAAGTTACACTATTTGACAAGTTTTATATAATCCTTTTTACTTATTTGTATTTAAATAAATATTCAAGCTTCAAAATTATATCAGAATGTCCTATAATATTTAACGATAAGGAAAAAACTTCAAGAAAAATGTGTTGATTAATTAGTTTGGCCAAGTTGATTTTGTAATAAGAGCCTTAACTTGAACTATTTTGTTTTTTTTTTTTTTTTTTTATTATTATCATTGTATTAATAAAAAATTAAAGATGTAAAAATATATAATAAATATAATTGTCGAACAAGTCTAATGAGTCTGATATGTCGAATCGGGTATGTGTTTAAGTTTTGAGACGGTCTCACGTATCTTTATCTGTGAGATCCGTCAACTCTACCGATATTGACAATAAAAAGTAATACTCTTAGTATAGAAAATAATATTTTTTCATGGATGACCCAAATAAGAGATCCATCTCACAAAATACGATGTGTGACCGTCTCACACAAAATTTTCCCTTAAATTTTAAATAATCTTCACAAAAAAAATGGATCGGATCGAAGGTCCTAGTGACCCGACCCATGATCATCCCAAGGATCACATGACTCTCTTTAATGCATCAAAATTGACCATCCCCACCCATGAAGAAAATGATATTTTTCTCTCTAACAGCTAGATTGTCCATTCTCCACCATTCATTACATCATCACTTTCTCTATTTGTGCATGCATCGTATGTTCCAGGAAATTTCACTTCAAATTTTCTTCTTCTTTTTTTTAAATCTCCACACGGTTTTCTCTGCTCTATATATATATTTACAAGGGAATCAATCTTTCTGAAACATTAAAGCAATAAAAAAATAAGTCTTTAAATTAACTGCGAAGCCAAAGAGATGATGCTAATTAGGAGCTCTTCTACACCAATTCTTGGATCCCTTCTCTCATCTTTCTCAGAAAGCCCCAATAATTACCATCATCAATCTGAATATCATGGCGCCACCGTGAAACACAGCACACTTCAGCTCGGTGGATCTCAAAAGTTCAGCAAATTTTCGCTACATTCTCCTTCTGTCGGTGAAATAAAAGCAACCCCGGATTTAAGTTCCAAGAAAGGATTTCGAAGGGTTCAATCTGAAGGGAACCTGGAAGATCAATTGGTTGATGCTTGTGCTTCGTACAATGTTGATGAGTTCGGTTTCTCCAACCAGTGTTTGAAGAAAGTTGGTCGAAAACCTGGCCGAATTAATTTGGAGGCAATCCCATCTATCTTATGTCGAAAGATGAGAACTTTTGATGAGTGTGAAGATAACGATGAGGAGTATGCTGAAGAAGAAGATGATTTTGAAGCGGAAGAAAGTGGGAATCTTTTTAAGGTGGAAAATTTGGTTTTGAAAGAGAAAAGGACCGATATGATTGGTTATGGCGGCTTGAAAACTGAAGGTGATAAAGGGAATATGTATCTAATAGCAGGCCTTGGCGTTTCTGATACCACTTCTCTCGATGGTGGTGGATATGTCCCAGGCGGCGGTAGTGGTGGAAGTTATAAACCTGTTGTCTTCGACAGAGACGATGGTGACAGCCAGGGTGTGAGCATCGAAGAACATTACAAGCGAGTGTTGCAAGAAAATCCAGGAAATCCGTTGTTCCTCAGAAATTATGCTCAATTCTTGTACCAGGCGAGTCCTTTTTTCTTACTCGCCAAGTACTTTACATATCCATTACTTTATTTCTTTTAAGCCATAGCAGTTTTAATAACAGAACTTTATTGCATAAAAGAAACTTACCTTCTAACAATTCGGTCTTGTGCAGAGAAAGGGAGAGGGAGACCTTCGGGTAGCGGAAGATTGCTATTCCAGAGCAATCTTGGCTGATCCTGAAGATGGTGAAATTCTGTCACAGTATGCAAAATTAATATGGGAATCCCAACATGACAGAGAGCGAGCCGCGAACTATTTCGAAAGAGCAATTCAAGCATCATCAGAAAACAGGTATGGAAAAGCAAGAAATCTGAAGCTGTAACACATTAATTCATCCGACATATAGGAACTCAGTAACAATAAATCTTAGACAAGTATATGTTAATGTTTTTCTCTCCTAAGTCCTAAGCTTCCATCGCTTCTGTGTTTTACCAGTTACATACAAGCAGCCTACGCTAGTTTTCTCTGGGATGCAGAAGATGAAGGCGAGGGAGAAAACAATGCGGCAGAGAACACCCATGTCAGGCCTCTAATCTTTCAACAGGGATCCATGGCTTCCGCTACTGCTTAGTGAAAGTTGAGATTACAATCCCAAGTAGGAACACAAGACGCTCGTCTTAGCACAAGTTTCCATGTTAGCATGATAAAATACTACATAATTAGCAGAGCTACATGCCAGGTATTGGAATTTCAGAATAGGTACCTTATCAAGAATGTGATCATCTAGCCACCCACCTCGTGGCTTCCAAATATGAGAGAGGTTTGCGTTTTATGTCCACAACTCACAACTTCACCCCAAATCAAAAAAAGAAAGCAAAAAAATGTAGTTATCTAAGTTTTGTAACTATAGCTAAGATTTTACTCATGTGATGTATGAAATATTATTTAATATAATTTATGTTTTAAATTAATAGTATTAGCGTTTGAATAATTATTATAATATAATGAATATATTTTAATTTTATATATTAATATACAAAATTATTTTATGAAAAATGTTTATATCATTTAAGAAAATGCTTAAATTAAGTTATCAATCTTCTGCGTCTAAAAGTGAATTTTTTATCATGGTTGAATGGAATTGTTACTAATAAAAAAATATTTAAAAAAAATTATGTTATTTTGTCTATCAAAACTTTAAACAACAAATAATATTTGTCAAAGAATCAAAATTTTTGCCAATTATTAGATGAATAAATTGTAATTGAAAATTTTAACTATTTTTTAGAACATTATAAAAATATTTTTTTGAAGTTATAATTAAGATATATAATAATAATAATTTATAGATAATCAATAGAATTCTTTTCAAAAGATAGAAAAACGTTATTATATTAAAAAATTGCATTTTATTTAATATGGTATAGAATAATGTAAATTAAATATATTAAAATAATACAAAACTCAAATGCATAACCAAAATCAAATGAAATGATATAATTAATATAGACACTTAAATATATTTTATATTTTCAAGAAATATCAAATTCAAATCTGAATTTTAAAAAATAAATTGATAAGACTTCACATTTAATACACATATATTTGCTATTTGTTTTCTAAATAATATAGATTGGCCAATTAGCATGATGATATATGACATGAAAGTCATTGAACTATGAAAGTCATATTAAGCTATAAATTATGTATACAAACCTAGCTTCATTAATCGGCTGCTATTATCTTTCAAGAATGAATGCTTTGAATGATTTAATAGAGGTTATTTTACATTTTCATGATTATGATATATATATATATATATATATATATATATATATATATATATATATATATATATATATATATATATATTGTCACTGTATGAGTTTCACTTATTTAATACGGTTGATGAATATATTAATATTAATAAATATTTTTTATAACATTTTTTTTGACGAAAACTTTCTAAATATGACAAAAATTTAGTTTTATCTAAGATTCTATTAAAAAAGGTGAGATGGATTGTATATTGATGATGTCCCGGGATGTCCCGGGTCATGGATAGTGTCCGGGTCAGGGTTAAGGATTGTTCCCGAGTCATGGGTGATCCGGGGCAATAAGGTAGGTCTACAAAGGAGCTCGGATCCCGGATGGCCAGGGGCACTAGATGGATAGCTCGTCAGGGAGAATCTATGGAAAGGGTTCATTAGAAGGCCAAGCCATGGAATGCCCGAGACTTCTTCTCCTCGGGCTATTGGATGCCCGGGCTCTCATGCAAGTTACCGGGAATTTTCCTACTCGGACCACTTCGATATGAGCGCACTCAAGTGTGCTAGCAAAATAGGGCGTGGGCGGATGTCCCATCTCTGACACCAATCCAAGTGGTTGACAAAATCAGATACGATGGATGTGACTAGTATGAGATATGACATGTCAGAACATATGGTATAATCAGTCCTCCTACTATAATTAGTAGACAACACAAAGAACGAGGTCATCATTAATCTTTCCTACTATAAATAACAGGTTCTCTCTTTACATTTACTCTCTATTTCAGATATTGAATATCCACATTTATTACTCACTCTCACACATATATTAATAATATCACTTGGTTACATTGGTTATTTTTTTTTTGCTTGAATCACACTGACTTAAGCATCGGAGTAGCCACGCAAGACACCCTTCTGGCGTTCATTCATGTGGTTATCTTCTTGATTACAGGTCATCCTATCTAGCCTAGGAGAGAAGTTTCTGGTTGAAACACATTTTGCTCTTATTTCCTTCACTATTTTGATAGCAGATTCGGTGGGGCATCTGACCCGGCTCATCCATTTCACTCGGATCACATCATTGGCGCCGTCTATGGAAAAATAAGAGTTAAGACGTTGATATGGCTCCTACTCGAAAAAAAAATCAAGAAACTTCTCGGATTCAGGAAGATAATACACTTCCCTCTGATACAGGTGGGCCGCTGCCTACTGGTCCCCGGCCTACTGTTAACTTAACACCTGAAGAGTTGGTCAAAATTATATCTGGTGCTGTGGAGACAGCTTTGGCAAAGAAAGCACTTGCTCATCATTCTACCTGTCCAGATCAAGAACATGAGCAAGTGTGAGAAGGTCAGGAGGAAGAAAGGATGGATGAAGATAGGGAGTCGAGTGCTGGTTCTAAATCTCCTACGGTGGCCGAAGAGCTAGAAGAGTTTAGGAAGAAGGTGAAAATGTTAGAAGGGCAAGTCGGTTCTAGGAGCAGTACTCGAGTTATTATTAAGGATTGCCCATTCTCTGATGCCATCGTCCGGGAGCCACTTCCCGGGAACTTCTAGTCGGCCCGATTTAAGGATTACGACGGGAGTTCTGACCCTGAAGAGCATCTCGCTAGATTCAAAAATATGACCATGCTACATTGTTATGAAGATCAAATTAAGTGTAAAGTGTTTCTAACAACCCTGGTCGACTCGTCCTAGCGATGGTTCGAAGGGCTGTCACCTCAAAGCATCCAATCTTTTGAAGATTTCCTTAAAGTGTTCTTGCACCAGTTTAGCAGCACCAAGAAATATAAGAAGACTGCTTTTAAGTTTGTTTGAAGTAAAGCAGGGCCATGACGAGACTTTGAGAGCATACATCAAAAGATTCAATCGAGTGGCTTTGGATGTCCATGCCTACGCCCCGAGACAAAAACTACTGAATTCACGCAGGGGTTGTGGGAGGGAGATTTTTTTCGGTCTCTAACAAAGAAGTTGCATGGAGACTTTGAAGATCTCTTATTCCGGGCAGAGAAATACATCAACATGGAAGAGACCCATAATCAAAAAAGAGAAGCATTAAAGAGAGCCATGGGAGATCGGGTTGTCAGACCCGGGGAAAGAGCTCATAAGAAGGGTGGTTCGTGGCATTTTTCTCATATCCCCCTGAGAACTACCTGGGATCGGGAAATTCAAGAATGTAGCTCAGACATGACTCAGCACCCGATTTCAATGGTGCAACTACCCAGACCAGATAGAATAGGGTTTTTCACTCTCCATAAAGATGTTTTCATGACACTAGTGAGTGTCGAACCTTGAGGAAAGAGTCTAATCGGCGTTTTACACCAGAATCTAATGTACAGGGTGAGCCAAGGCAACCACCCTGGTCAGCCTGGCGTCTCGGACTAATAATTTTGGAAGACCGACAGGTGCCCCGAGTGGAAGTAGGAGACAAGAAGGAAGCTCCCATGAGAAGAAAAGTAAGCAGCCCGAAAAGAAAGCCTCCCCGATCCGAGGAGTAATAAAAATGATTTCAGGAGGATCTACGGATGGCGATTCCAACCGAGCTCGGAAGGCAAGAAGTAGAAGAGAGTGTCTGGAAATTGATGGGAGGGGGAGGAATGAGCAGGTCATAAGTTTCGGCCCAGAAGACTCAGGAGAGTCAGCCTGCCCCATAATGATGCTCTTGTTATCTAAGTCCGGGTTGCCAATTATGATGTATTAAGAGTTTTCATTGATAATGGCAGCTCAATGTCGTCTTCAAGGAGGCCTTGATACAAATGGATTTGCATGAATACCAGCTGGAGGCGGTTGATACGGTTTTGATTGGATTTGCGGGCCATGTTGTGTACCCGGAAGGGGAAGTAACATTGCCATTAACTCTGAGAACTGGAGAGTTACGAAAGACGATCATGATAGTCTTTACAGTAATGGATGCCCCATCTTCGAATAACATTATCCTCAGGCGACCAGCTATGAACGAGATGAGGGCTGTAGCCTCCACTTACCATCAAAAAATCGAATTTCCGGTACGAGGTTAAGTCGGGGAGGTCAGGGGAGATTAGACTTCTTCTCGGAAATGTTATGGGGAGACGGTCTGAGTGGATCAAAAGAGGGCAAGAAGGAAGACAGGGAGAAGAAGGTGAGCCGGGTAGAAGAGGTGACCGAGGAAAGGGAGGTGCATTTTGTTGCTGAGGAGGAACATGAAGTTGTGGATGTTCAGCCGGGGAAGCATATCTGGGTGGCCCGAGACCTTGAAATTTCCACCCGGGTAAATCTCTTAAATTGTTTTAAAGCTAACATCAATGTTTTCTCTTGGTCTCAGCAGGAACTAGTCTAGATCTCACCCCAAGTGGTTGAGCATAAATTGAATATTATCCCGGAATCCCGGCCTGTGAAGCAGAATAAAATGCATTTTGGCTCCGAAAAGGATAGTGTCATTGATGAACAGGTGCAGGAGTTTCTGCGGGCCGGATACATTCGGGAGGCACAATTCTCATTTGGCTCTCGAATGTGGTCCTTGTTCCAAAAACTACGGGGAAGTGGAGGATGTGCATAGACTTCCGGGACTTGAATAAAGCTTGTCCAAAAGATTGCTACCCGCTTCCTCAGATTGATCAGTTGGTAGATTCAACCTCCGGGTTCGAATTGTTGAGCTTTATGAATGCTTATCAGGGGTACCATCAAATCCCCTTGCCCGGGAAGATCAAGATAAAGCAAGCTTCATCACTTCGGGAAACACTTTATGCTATGTGGTCATGCCCTTTGGATTGAAGAATGCCTGAGCCACATACCAGCGTCTGATGAATCATTTCTTTCAGAAGCAGATGGGTAGGAATGTGGAAGTTTACGTGGATAATATCTTAATCAAGACCTGGGAAGTCTCTTGATTTTTTGCTGACCTGGCCGAGACCTTTGCCACCATAAAGCAGTATGGAATAAATCTCAACCCGACCAAATTTATCTTTGGGGGTAAAGAGTGGAAAATTCTTTGGCTTTCTGGTGACTGACCGAGGAATTGAAGTAAACCCAGAAAAAATCAAAACAGTGCTTGACATGTCTTCCCCTCAATCTATCCTGGAAGTACAAAAGTTGACCGGAAGAATTACTGCCTTGTCTCGATTCATTTCCAGGTCCGCCCACAGAAGCTATCCTTTCTTTCAAGTTTTGAGGAAGGCTCAAAAGTTTGGTTGGGACGAGAAGTGTGAGAAAGAATTTCAAGATCTAAAAAAGTACTTGGCCGAGTTGCCCATTTTAGTGAAGCCTGAGTCCGGGGAAAAATTATGGGTTTATTTATTTGCTACAGAGTACGATGTTAGCTCTGTACTCATCCGGGAGGAAGGGACCGATCAGAAGCCGGTGTATTATGTCATTCATGCCCTCAGAGGAGCAGAGCTAAAATACAGTGAAGTAGAGAATATAGCTCTGGCCTTGGTAGTGACTGCCTGAAAGCTGAGACCCTATTTTTTTCATATCCAATTGTGGTTCTCACTAACTCCCCACTTGGGAGAATCATGAAACATTCTGAAGTCTCGGGAAGAATGGTAAAATGGACAGTAGAACTCGGGGAATATGACACTGAGTATAAACATCGGGTTGCTATAAAAGCCCAAGCATTAACATATTTCTTGATAGAGATTATTCAACCGGAAGAGGAAGAAGTATGGAGAGTTTTTTTTTTACAGTGCATCGAACTTGACAGGATATGGGGTCGGGGTAGTTTTGATTGCTCCATCAGGAGAAAGGTTAAGCTAGATTTAAGGATTGATTCTTGGGTCACCAATAACGAAGCTGAATATGAAGATGTCCAGGCCGGATTACAAGCCTCCCGAGAAGTCGGAGCTTCCGGGGTCATTATTTATTCTGATTCTCAACTAGTTGCCCAGTAAATAAAAGGAGCATATGAGGCCAAAGATGGAAAAATGCTCAAATGTTTGGGGCTCACCACAGCCCGGGCAGCACCTTTAATTGATTGGAGCATCGAGCAAATTCCCAGGGAAAAAGAACAGGGAGGCTAACACCTTAGCCAAAATGGTAGCCTCCTTGTCAAACATAAGTACCCGAGAAATCTTATGCTTCACCCGACTGGTTCTCTCTATTGGTGAAAATGCACCATCAACACAGAAGAATTCATGGATGGCCCCTTTGATCGACTATATAGCTCATGCCATGCCCCCAGAGGACCGGGCTCAATCTCTAAAAATCAAGAAGCAAGCACCCAGGTTTGTCTTTTTAAATGATGTTTTATACAGGAGATCGTACCAGGGCCATTTGCTTAAATGCATAGCAGAAAACAAAGTGGAATATATCGTCCGAGAAATCAATGAGGTATGCTGCGGTTAACATCTCGATGGAATTGACCTGGCTCAAAAAGTGATACTAGCCGGGTTTTGGTGGCCCCGGGTAAATCAAGATGCTGCTCAGTTTGTTCCAACATGTAAAAGTTGCCAGCATCATTCTAAATTTCAGCACAATCCAACTACGAGTATGCAACCTATCTCAGCTTCATGTCCCTTTGATCAATGGGTCATGGATATCGTGGGCCTTTTTCCTATAGCCCGGGCTCAGAAAAAGTTTCTTCTGGTGGCTGTTGATTATTTCTCTAAATGGGTGGAAGCCGAGTCTTTGGCCAAGATTACTGAGGAAGAGGTGATGAAATTTCTATGGAAGAATATTGTTTGCAGATATGGTATCCCTAGAAGATTAATTTCAGACAATGGGAGACAGTTCTAGGGAAAGAAAATCATGTCTTGGTGCCGAGAAATGAAAATCACTTAGTATTTACTTCAGTAGCCTACCCACAAGTCAATGGCCAAACCGAGGTAACCAATATGATCATTGTACAAGCATTGAAAGCCCGACTTCACGGAAAAGTTAAAGACTGGGTTGAGGAATTTCCGAGTATACTATGGGCATACAAGACCACACCTCGGACCGCTACCCGGGAAACTCCATATAGTTTAGTCTATGGCTCGGAAGCAGTTTTGCCTGTGGAGATCGGACAATCTTCTACTCGGGTGGAATCCTACTCGAGTAACAATGATCAGACCCGGACCATTGAGCTTGACCTGGTTGAAGAAAAGAGAGATCGGGCAGCCACGAATGGAAGCCTATTGGAGCCGGGTTATGAAATCATATAATAAACATGTTCAAGCACGATATTTCCAAGTCGAAGACCTGGTTATGAAGAAAATGAAGCCAGTAGGTGATGTGGGGAAGTTAGAAGCTCGTTGGGAGTGACCTTTCAAAGTGATTCAAAGAGCTAGCTCTGGAGCGGCTTATTAACTGGAAGATTCTCAGGGACACACACTTAAAAGACCATGGAACGCATTTCATTTGAAGAGATATTATGCTTAAATTTCTTTTGTATCTATCAATCTGTACTCGAATGAAATAAAGATTATTCAAAGAAATGATTAATAAGTCCAGGGACCCATACCCTGGCTCAGGGACCCGTAACCGGGCATCTACGAACTCCAAGGACCCTTACTCTGGCCCGAGGACCCGTACCCCAGTCATCCACTAAGTCCAGGGACCCGTACTCCGGTCATATACTAAGTCCAGAGACCTATACCCTGGCCCGGGGACTCGTACTCCGGTTATACGTTCAAGAGGTTCTTGGAAAAAGTTATAAAGTTTGTGGGAATATTCAAAAATCTCGACCCATTTCTGACACTCGGATATTCTTAATGATTACCTAGCTAATCAAATACAGGAAAGAAAAATGAAGATGAAAATATATTTCATTAAATAAAAAGAAAAGTTATTACATGGTTCCCAGAAGCTTGGGAAGAAAACGAAACCTACTATCTACACTTCTGGATTTGGTTTCTCTCTCTCTTCCTCTTCGTCCTTCGGGAGGAAGCAGCAGCTTTGAGCAAGTCAGGGAAGTCTTCCCGGCTAGGAGAAACGAGGCCTTCCCCTTGAAACTGCTCGAGGCACTTATCGAAGCCCAAGTCAAAGTAGACAAAGGCCTTATCAGCCACCATTTTCTTAAAATCTCGGGATTTCAGAAATTGAGTCATCTTCTCCTCATGGGAAGTCTTCACAGATTCCAGAGCAGCAGTTGCCTCCTCAGCCCGAGCTCGGGAAGATTCCGCCTCCTCTTTGGCCGCTTGCACCTCCAGACGAGCAGTCTCTGAGCTGATCTCGAACTCCTTTTGAGACGACTCCAACTCAGATCGAGCCAAAGAAAGTTCTGCTTGGGCCAAATCCAGCTGCTGTTTCCAGTCGGCTCTCCCCCTAGCCAAGACATGCTCGTGAAGCTCCTTCACCCAGCCCAATCCCTAATGAAGTTTATTATGCATTTCCCAGGCGGAGTTGGCTTGGCTATTAGCTCTTTTGGCTGCACCAGCCACCTGCTCATAAGCAGATATGAGCATCTGCAAGCCATACAAATCAAAGGAAAGGTCAGAAATTGGTACATAAATCACATAACAAAACAAGAGTAGAGGAACTTACAGAAAAAGACCGGGCAACCCTCTCATACACCTTCTGGTTGGGGTGAAGTCCTTGGAGATGTTCAACCTCCTCGGGACGAAGGAGACCTCAAATCATCTTGGTCAGGTCCGTGCATACCTTGTGGGGACCCGGACGCTAATCAAGTTCTTAATCATAATTGGGACTAATTAATCAATTAAAAACATGGTCTAATTTTTTTTTTAAAATGCGGAACGTAGTGAAATCAAATATATATACATCTCAGTATATAAAATACAATACAATTCCTGTACTGCATACATTCAAACCAAACTAAGGTTTAACAAATAATGTCAAGTGTTCCAACCCTATTATACATCATAATCAAAGTCCGGAATCTCCACTCTAATCACGATCTTTCTTCATCTCCTCAACCCTGAATATGTCCCACCTGTTGTCATGTACACATACAGACAAGACAACAGCCGGATAATTCCGGTGAGAATATAATTCCAGTATAAATCAACGAAACATGCAATCATATAAACAAATATAAAGCATGTAATCAGGTAACAGATAAATGTATCCAACTCTGAAACATAATCAATCATAGACTGTCGACATATACGTGACTC
Organism: Primulina eburnea; assembly: GCF_022965805.1. Classification (NCBI taxonomy): domain Eukaryota; kingdom Viridiplantae; phylum Streptophyta; class Magnoliopsida; order Lamiales; family Gesneriaceae; genus Primulina; species Primulina eburnea. Next base: position 53,126,043 of record NC_133101.1, read on the forward strand.
CACGTTTCAGACTAGACTCAATCCTAGTCTAGGGATCCCGGTTTCCAGACATTGGCATTCCATATCGATCAACAGTAATAGAAAAGACTCCAGTTCTATCCACGTCGATATAGTATCGATCACCAGTAATAGAGAAGCTCTGGTTCTATCGACATCAGTATAGTATCGATCACCAGTAATAGAAAAAACTCCGATTCTATCCACATCGATATAACATCGATCAACAGTAATAGAAGAAGTTATAATTCTATCCACATCGATACAATACTGATCACCAGTAATAGAATGAGCTATAATTCTATCCACATCGATAGCCAATTATCCTGTAGGACCGAGTGCTTACCGCTTTACCAAAAGCTATAGCTAGTAGTAATGGTGCAACTCAAATCTTTTAAACCGCACAGCAGCACAAGCACCATGGTTCGATCGCTCTACCAAGCAAGGACAATTATTGCACCCAACAATCTCCCTCCCAATAATTGCACTCCTTGCAATCAATGGGAATCGAACCCATGACCTTGGCTCTGATACCAATTGTAGGACCGAGTGCTTACCGCTTTACCAAAAGCTATAGCTGGTGGTAATGGTGCAACTCAAATCTTTTAAACCGCACAGCAGCACAAGCACCATGGTTCGATCGCTCTACCAAGCAAGGACAATTATTGCACCCAACATATCCAGTAGCAGACTATGGCACTTCCGCCAACACAATATCTCATGACATCGTGCAATGTGCCCGTGGTGATCCCACCACTATCAGGCACTTCTGCCATAAGACTACTCCTCTAATACCTGCTATCTATAATCAAGAGAACAAGTATATCAATCAAATCAATGCAATATCAATGCAATAAAGTAAAGTATGTGATTTAGGGAAACTCAAGTCTAACTGACTCAAGTCGATCTCCCAATACCACATTGACTTATACCTTTCTTTCGTTAGTTTCTGGCTCAGTCGAAGTCCTGAATTCACAGTCTGTCTGGCAATGACAATATCAATAATCTCATGTCAATATACCTTTCAAATCAATAACAATCTGATCAATCTGGATTTAATTCAAAATCAACGGCATAACGGTACAATCTCAGTATCCCCGTCAATACCAAATCAACAGACATCAATTACAAATCATAACTCATATCCATTACAATCTGTAATTCAATCACAATTCAAATCTGTCTGGTATAAATCAATATACCCTAAAAATTCATCACAATTCCATAATCAGTCCGTTTCTCAATCTGACTTCGATTCTACGATGTCTAACATGTCAAGAACATCATATATGAATTATATCAAATTCCTACAACATCATCTTTTCAAATGATACCAGAAATCAATAAAACTTACGTCCAGTTGAAGCTCGTGTCAAGAAGAGCTCGGTACCGTGTTCAGATTTAAAATCGGATGGACGGAATTGTCAAAATCATAAATCTACGATCAAATGAAATTGGAAGCTTTCTTGGAAATCCCTTTTTCGTTTCTTGTTTCTGATTTCAGGGGAAAACAACCATTTATATATCAATTGCATGGTGTGACAAGTGTCACTCAAGTGCTAATTGCACTTTAGCCCCTGAAGTCTTCATTATTTGCAATTTGGTCCTCACTCAATCTTTTAATTCAATTTCAATCCTATGGAATTGTAAAGCCATGGAATATGACTCAACATTCCAAAATTCATCAATTAAATAATCTCGGATTAAAATGATAAAATCTCAGGCCTTACATACCTCATCACCAAAAAGGTTTGGGAAGACCAGGGGAACTTCGCCCTGTAGAGTAGGACCAGTAGACGAGACGGGAGGAGGATGCGATCAGGCTGTTATCTCGGGCTCCACCTTCTCCTCTGTAATTGTCTTTGTGATCGGCTCCATAGACGTTTTCCTTTTGCGATGATTCAAAGGAGCCGGATCCTCTTCACTAACCAGAGAGGTGGTCTCCTCCTTGTTAGGGGAATTCTCCTCACAGGATTCAGCCTCTGCCCTGGCCCGACGCTCCTCTTGATCTTAAGCTTCCCAAGCCCTTTTCTCTACCCGAGCCTATTTCGGCTCAGCCTACTTTCGAGCAGCCCCTTCGAGGAGGCTGGCCTTGATCATCTCTTCCTTTGCTGCATCAAAGATTACAAGTAGGAAATACAACGTAATAAAAAAAAAAAAGAAATCAAGCTCGGAGGAGAGAAAATTACCAGCCTGTGAACCAGCCTAGCCAAATTCATCTATAATCTGGTCCACATGATCTTCAGGTCGGGGCTTGATCCCATAATAAACAAGATTCCCCCCCCCCCCCCCCCCAGATCAACACTGATGACATGAAGGATTAGCCCACTATAGCATCCCAATCTTGGGTAAAAGGGAGAAGAAGTTTGAAATCTCGGGGAAGTTCGGGTTGCTCGGGCAGAAAGGGTAAAAAGCCTAATGAACAGGTTAGGGGGTTTGGGATTTGTAAAAAGAAAATTTTGGTTTTCCACCTATTCAAAGATGAAGGGATTTCTGTTTAGAAACTGGTATTTCATACGCGCCATAAAAGAAAAGAACACATCATTAAACCGACAAGAATAAAAGAAGTGGAAGATGGAAGAGTTGATGGGTATATTTTTAATGCGGAAAAAAATAAAGGTAGCCATCATGATCCTAAAGGCATTGGGATGGAGATGGTTAATCGAGAGCCCAAAGAACCGGGCAACCCTTCAAAGAAATGGTGCATCAGGAATCGAAGCTCATGCTTAAGTTGTTCTGCGAAGAAGGTTTGAAATACCAGGGTGGGGTGTCTGGTGATCATTTGGCTCAAGGATAATAATTTTATAAGAAGAGGGAATTGATCCTAAGGATCTAATGTCTTCAGAACTTCCCAGGCGAAGGGTGGAAATTACAGTAGAGAACCACAAGGACCCTGTAACCTTATCTTTCTCTTTGTCCTGGGGGCCAGTAGGTCGGGATGAAGAGGCTTTGGTTTTTTGTTTTTGGAGAGGTCGGGAAGATGGAATAGGGATGGCTGTGGGGATATGAACAGAGGTTTCAGAAGGGGTCGGGGAGTTATCCTCCGACAGACCCTTGACATTTCGGCCGAAGGTAAAAAAGGTGGAGTTCAACATGACTAGAAAAAGGAGAAGTAGAATTAATAAGAAAGAAAGGACTTACTGAAAAAGCAAAGTGGAGACGGTGGCAGATGTCTGGTAATTAGAGAAATTGCCGGAGCAAGGAATGTGTGTCGCCGGATAAGAAGATGAAGATCAGACTGCGCAAGAGAAAAGTTTGGAATGAACTTATGATAAGGATATTTATATATGGATAGAACTAATCTAAACCTTTGATCGCGAAACATGTGAACGAATGAGATACACATTGGAAATCACGCGGGAATTTGAAAAGACATGCTTGAAATTCAAGGCGTCATAACGATATTTCTCGGAATACGAAAGTTTCCGACAGATTTGGATTCTAGGGTTTAAGTCAACCCTAATGATATGACATCAGCCCTACTAACTCGGGGAGACTAAACGACAAAATTATTTTCCCTGACCGAGCACACAAGACTAATTGGGACAACGAGCATGACTCTAGCCCGACTATTTGTGCCCCGGGATGTCCCGGGCCATGGATAGTGCACGGGTCATGGTAGAGGATTGTTCCCGAGTCATGTGATACGGCGCAATAAGGTAGGTCTACAAAGGAGCTCGGATATCGGATGGCCCGGGGCACTAGATGGATAGCTCGCTAGGGAGAATCTATGGAAATGGTTCATCAGAAGGCCAGGCCATTGAATGCTTGGGACGTCTTCTCCCCGGGCTATTGGATGCACGGGCTCTCATGCAAGTTACCGGGAATTTTCCTACTCAGACCACTTCGATATAAGCGTCGCACTCAAGTGTGCTAGCAGAATAGGGAGTGGGCGGCTGTCCCATCTCTGACATCAATACAAAGGAGCTCGGATATCGGATGGCCCGGGGCACTAGATGGATAGCTCGCTAGGGAGAATCTATGGAAATGGTTCATCAGAAGGCCAGGCCATTGAATGCTTGGGACGTCTTCTCCCCGGGCTATTGGATGCACGGGCTCTCATGCAAGTTACCGGGAATTTTCCTACTCAGACCACTTCGATATAAGCGTCGCACTCAAGTGTGCTAGCAGAATAGGGAGTGGGCGGCTGTCCCATCTCTGACATCAATCCAAGTGGTTGACAAAATCAGATACGCTGGATGTGACTAGTATGATATATGACATGTCAGAACATATGGTATAATCAGCCGCCCTACTATAATTAGTAGGCAGCACAAAAAACGAGGTCATCATTAATATTTTATACTATAAATACCAGGTTCTCTCTTTACATTTACTCTCTATTCAGATATTGAATACCCACATTTATTACTCACTCTCACACCAATATTACAACCATCACTTGGTTACATTTGTTTTTTTGGATTGAATCACACTGACTTAAGCATCGGAGTGGCAACGTCAGACACCTTTCTGGCGCCCATTCACGTGGTTATCTTCTTGATTACAGATCATCTTATCTAGCCGAGGAGAGAAGTTTCTGGTTCAAACACCTTTTGCTCTTATTTCCTTCACTATTTTGATTGCAAATTCGGTGGAGCATCTGACCCGGCTCATCCATTTCACTAGAATCGCATCATATATTATCCATATTGTCTTTATATCTATGTTTTTTAAAAAAGGTGAGATGGATTGTATATTATCCATATTGTATTTATATCTATATTTTGAGTTGTTATGTATCCACATTGTGACTTTTCAGTTGTCTTTAATTTATTGTCCGTTATTATTTTTATATTATTATTGTTATTCTTTGTGTTTGACATGGTATTATTATTATTTTTGTAATCACAATATGGATACATATTGTTATTTGTCTTTAATTTATTGTCTATTATTATTTTATATTATTGTAGTTATTATTTAAGTTTGAAGTTGTGAATATACTATTTTGTAATAATCTATTTGTAGCCTTAAAAGGATGAAATGATGTTTCCTTTGTTATCCTATTTTATTATTTCCCTTAATTAGGATACAAGTCTTTCCATTGCCTCATCTTCTGTTTTTGTTTCATGATACTGTATTCTGGGTGCTAACTATTTTTTTTAAAAAATCGTTTCATGTTGTTTTCTCTTCTTTTCCATCGTCTCTTATATGGGAGGTCAGAAACGTTCATCGTTATCATGTGTTGATTGATATTTTTCATATGGCTATACACTGATTCGGTGTAAGGTTTGTGCTAAATTGTGTTTGATATATTGTAAGTAGGTAAATTCTCGGTTTAGTCCTAAATCTTAAGTGTGTTTCTCGGTTTAGTCCCAAATCAATTTTTAGACCCAATTTGGTCCCAAATCTTCCCATTATTTTACCCCATCAGTCTTCCCGTCAATCTGGAGTTTAAATTAACGGAAGAGAACGTTTCTGCCTTGAACAAAAAACCCAAATCACTTCACCAGCCCTAATCTATCCTTTCTCTTCCAAGCAAGTCCATACCTGCCTGCTGCAACAAATCTTCTTCCTCCACGTCGATTCGGTCACCGCGACACTCTCGAGGTAACCAAGTGTTCTTTTCTTCGAGACTCATTCAATTTATAATGCACTGCAATTCCACGCACCGCTGCTCGTTTGATACAGTCACGACCATGGTTTGTTCTTGTATTTTAAATTATATACAATGGCATTTGTGTTCTTTCCTTCGATTTTTTCAAGGTTGTTTTTTTCTTAATTATAGGAGAATTCTGGACAATTTTTAATGTGGTTTGCATTTCATTTTTAATTGCCTACGATTGATAAATTCTTGACTATTATTTCATATGTGATTAAGGTGACTGAGTGGATACCTAATGGCTAGACGGAGTAATTCCTCAAGAAAGAGCACTCCAAATTATGGTAATTCATTATTTTTTGTAACTGTCACGTTTTTTATTTTTTTGATGAAATTTCTCGATAATTTAATGTATTTTTTGTTTTTGTTATTTAGGATTAATTGGGAAACCGAATCACTTTACAATAAAAATGTATTATAATGGAAGATTCAAATCTCTTGAGAAACACGATGAATACATTGGTGAGAGTTTTGAATATTTTGATTCCGTCGATCTTGATAAGCTGGGAATAATTGAAATGTGGGGATTTATGGAAGAACTTGGATTTGAAGATAAAAATTCTTTTAGATTTTGGCACAAAGTTGGAACTACAATTAGTGAAGACGGATATTTGGAAAATGATTCGGATGTGTTGAATATTAAAAAATATATTCCAATTAATTATGAGGTTGAAATATATATGGAACACTTAGATGGTAAGAATGTCGAAGTTGGAGATGAAAATGTTGATAATTTTGATAACAATGAGTATGATTTTGTAGAAAATAATGAGTTAGTTGATGCAGTTGTTGTCCATGATATAGAATCTATGAAAGGAAAAAGTGTTGTCCCTGAAAAAGAAAATACAGATAATCTCCTTCATAAAATGCATGAGTATGAAAGTGAAGTGGATATTTGTGCAGATAGTGACGGTTTGATCAGTCTTCATGATTCTGATGAGGATGAAGTTAAAAATTATTTGTTGTTTCACCCAAAAAAAGATTTTGAAAATCAAGAGTTGAAGCTTGGTTTAGTATTTAGCTCAAAAAAAGAAGCAAAATTCACAATTGAAAGTCACTGCATTAGAGAAGGAAGACCGGTGAAGTTTGTAAAAAATGATAACATCCGATTGTGGGCTAAGTGCAATGATAATAAATGTTGTTGGATGATCCATGTTGCGAAGATGGCTAATGATAGTTGTTGGCAAGTCAGAAATTTTGATGGATGTCACAGTAATTGTGTTCGTGATTTTAAAAACAAGTGTGTCAACTCAACGTGGTTGGGAAAGACGTTTGCCAAAAAATTTAGCATAAATCCTAAATTGGGACACTTGGAGTTTAGAGAAGAGATTTCTACCATTCTTCAATCAGATTTTTCAAGGAAGACCGCCTACATAGCTAAGAGAAAGGCGCTGAAACTTCATCATTTGATGCAAGTAGTTGCGAATGATCTAACGTTGAGACATGGATTCTGGGAGATGGTGAGCGGCGGTGTTGAAGTTGCAGACGGGAGTGGCGAGCGGCTGTGGTGTTCAGAGGGAATTGATTGCACTGAGCGATGCTGCTGTGCCACGAGCGGGGGCGGCTGTGCGAAGGGGAAAGCTGTGCCTTGCTCTTCTGTGGTGGACCCTTTTATTGAGTTGCAAACCCTTTTCTATTATGGGATATCAGAAGAGGTGTTTGGGTAGGGCGTGATCACGCCTTAGCCGAATACATCTTCTGTGTTACCCTTTTATTGAGTTGCAAACCCTTTTCTATTGTGGGATATCAGAAGAGGTGTTTGGGTAGGGCGTGATCACGCCTTAGCCGAATACATCTTCTGTGTTTTGCATAAAAAACAATTTTTTTTGTCGTTTTTTTTTAAATCTCGTTTATTTTTGTTTTTATTTTTATTTTTTTAACAATAATAAAAAGAAAAAGAAAAAGGGAAGAGGATGTGTTCGATTAGGGCTTCTGAATTGAAGAAAGGAAGAAGATCGTAGTCTTTCCGTTAATTCCAACCTCAAATTGACAGAAATACCAATGGGGTAAAATAATGGGAAGATTTGGGACCAAATTGGGTCTAAAAATTGATTTGGGACTAAACCGAGAAACACACTTAAGATTTGGGACTAAACCGAGAATTTACCCTATTGTAAGTTAAATAATTAGAATTATCGAGCTTGATATATTTTGTTTTAAATCAAATCTGTGTTTTATTTTTATTTTATTTTTTTGTGTTAACTTTATTTCTAGTTTGTGAGTAGAATTGTGTATAGTACATACCGTCCTTGTACGTGTTGTTTAATTGGGCAAAACTTGTGTAAAACGGTCTCACAGGTCGTATTTTTTGAGACGGATCTCTTATTTGGGTCATCAAAGACAAAATATTACTTTTTATGCTAAGAGTGTTACTTTTTAAATGTCACGCCCCGAGACCGGGGTTAGTCGACACCGACGTTCTTCAACAATCACATAATTGCTAAACAACAACCCTCGTAGTACAGTATAAACGAAAACCAGTTTATATCATAAATACCATAAAAATGGAGTCGTCCTTACAAAAGTAACTCTAAAAAAGAAAAAAAATCTACGGAAGCGTTTATAACTTGAATTAAAAACTGATGTCTTATTCTTTCCCTATTTCTTCTTCTGATTTATCTAGGGATGGTAGAGTAAGGGTGAGTGATATGATCGTCACTCAACAAGTGGAGGATATTGAACACAACATAAAAATTTTGCAACATTTTCGAAAACAACATATATCTACATCATGCTTTTCATAATCGTAACATCATAATCATATCATAACTACACTGCGATTTTTCACCTTTCATGGTTTACTGACGTCAATAAACCGTTAAAGGTGAAAAATTGCAGTGTTACAATGATATGAATACGATTTTACGATTATGAAAAGCATGCTATAATTTTATTTGATTTTCGATAATATTGAAAAAATTTTATGTTGTGTTCGATATCCCCCACTTGTTGAGTATTTCTCAAAATACTTACCCCTTACACCCTTCCCCAGATAAATCCGAAGAACAAGTTGAAGAAGAAGAATCTGAACAATTTTGGGATGGTGAATTGTGTGATTTAGTTTAGTTGGGCAAAATTGTGTATAATCCGAGTAGGGTTGACCCGTCTCATAGATAAATATTCGTGAGACCGTCTCACAAGAGACCTACTCATTTAATTTTATGCTATGCTCCAAGAAATCTGGATTGGCGCAATGACATTCAGATCGTTTGATACCTTTTGATCACATCCAAAAAAGGCTTGGAGGTGTAATTTGGTGTTGGCTGAAGGATATGACCAAATACATAGCTAGGATTCATTACTAACAACTCGATGTCATTTTGATCTAATAATTATGGAGTAATTATATTTTTTGTAATATTCAAATGAAATTTCTAATAATATTCATAAAATAATTATTATGTAAAATTAATTAATATTTATTTAAAAATATATAAAATAAAAATTTATAATTTATTTTTCAAGATTTTCAACTTAATTACATGTAAAATAATTAATTATATAAAAATATTAATATATTTACGATAAGGGTAAATTAGGAAAAAATCTTGAATTCAAGTTTTAATTTACAATTTACTCTTGGACATAAAATCTTAGCTCGAACTCCTCAGTTTTGAAAAAGTAATAAAAAAATATCATTGATATAACTAGATCAGAAATTGTATCAGAGCCTAAGCAAAATTATTTCAAACATATAAGATTATTATTACCGAGTAATTAAATATTTGAGGAGGAGAATTTTCTCAAATAATATGGATCCGAACACATGTTCAATATTGTCAGGATCGGTTAGGGGGATCATCGTTGAGCTACAATAGATAGGTTCTTGAAATATTGAACACCGACGAATTAAATCGAGTTTGGTTAAAAACCAAGCGGAAGATACTCGAAATAATCCTTCGTAGAAATCGATTAAATATTTTGTAAACCATTTAAAATATATGTAAGTTGAATGAGGAAAAATATTCAGTTGAAGCATTTTATCAAACACTTGGTATACAATATTTTGGTATTTGAAGAAGACATAAAATTCTTCAACAATGTATCTTTAAAAATAGTGAAAATGATAAGCAAATGCAATAAACAAATAGACACGAATTTGTTTATGGATGTTCGGAGATTTCAAACACTCCTACGTCACCCCTTCTTCCCCTTGGGAAGGATCCACTAGAAGACTTTGATTTATACAACTACTTGTACAAACTCATTCCGGAAGGGCAGCACCCAACTAGAACTCCTAGCACTCAAGATTGTAGGCAGCACCTCACAATCAGCATATTGTTTAATGTCTGATATGCAAAGACTACATACACAAGTTTATTGTCTTTGTGCAAGACTCACTCAACTAATCTTTGAAGTTCAACTCTCTTGTATATGTGTGAGTGATTGTGTGTGAGGAATTTATCAGTTACAGTGTACATCTCAAATGTATCCTCACACAAGGGCTTGTGCTCTCAACTAACTGATTTCTTCATGCTAACTGCACATGCTTTGAATCCCCTTCCAAAGCTCTTGTTTGATCTTCAATATGTTGTATTTATATGCTCCAATACTGATATATACGTTAGACACAAGAATATGACCGTTGGAAAGTTTTTGTACTGTTTCTGGAATTGCAACGGTCAAATTCGTCTTGCTGGACATTTCTCGACTGGTCAACTCTCAACTGGTCAGCAGCTGGTTCAGTTCAGTTGGTCAGCAGCTGGTTCAGTTTCAGTTCAGCTGGTCAGCAGCTGGTTCAGCTGGTTCAGTTTCAGCCGGTGTGATGAAATCAGCTCGGCTGATTTCAGTTTGTGCAGAATCAGTAGCTTCATCGCCATTTATCAGCCTCTTAAGCTTCGATTCAGACTTCGACTTCTCAGGATGATTTGTAGATATTTGTCTTATCTTTCCAACGCATACTGAATCGCTTCGTTTCGATAACCGAGCTGAGAGATATGACCAAAATACGGCAGCTGCTCAAACACAACTGATTGCTGTTTTCGTGTGATCTGTTCGGTAATTTAGCGATCAATTAGACCATGATAACATCCGATTTTGCCCAACTGACGTGAAATACGATTTGTTCCAAATTGAGTTTTCTAATCATTCCAATTGGCGGATTGTCATTTGAGTCATCCCGCTAGGAGATATAATCAAAATACCGAAGCTCGCCAGAAATTCAGTTTGTGCAAAATTCAGTTTCAGCTTGCTTCTTATGTTTGCAACTTCACACTTGAGTAATATGTTAGAAACACAATAACAAGTTTTGTTAACATCAAAATCAAGATTGAGAACTTGAAAAGTTCCAACAAATATTAATAATTTGTAGGAATTATTCCAACACTTTGGAATATTTGAAACAAGAATATTAAACAATATTAGATATTAGGAGTAAAATGAAACTTATCAGAATCCAAAGATAAAATTATGATTTTGTCTAGTAAGTTCCTAGAAATAGTACTGAATTCATCTAAACTCTCCGGATGGTACACAATTATGACATTATAATGTATTATATACCACAAAAAATGAAAAAAAAAATCCTTGAAAAATAAGAAGAAATTCTTATAACGCTAAAAGATATTCAAACAAGAACCCAAACTCTAGAACAAACGAGTTCTAGTAAAAAAAACTTAGGTAGGAAAGTTACACCATCCTTTGATACTGAACCCTTATTACACCTAAGATGGACGACCAAGGTGATGCCAAAACCTTTAATCCACGAAAAAAATGATCAATATAATTACAAATGTCTCAGACAAGAAATTAATCTGATGAGAACTTTAGAAAAGATTTGTTTCGATGATCTCCAAGTCCTCGCAGAATCTTTTGTATTTGAAGATAAACACATCTGGGGTGAACCACCTGCAATAACATGGTCATATTCTCATGAACCACCAAGAAAAAGTATTGGATCTCATAATATAAATATGAGAGGACCCAAACAGATTTTCATGTTGGTGGATAAGCACACCTAGCGGGAATCGGGTAAAGGAGAACTCAAATTCTCTTGCACTAAACAACCTATCGGAAATATGTTTTAGAACATATACATCCTTATGGAATTATGTTTAACCTTGATATACTCGATTTCAAAAACAGAAAAAATCTCATAGATGATTGGACATCTAGCCAGAGAATCTCTCAAAGAGATATCTGGAAGAATGAATACCCTATTTAAATCACAATTTATAGGGATAAACTATTTTAACTGTAATGCCCGGGAATTTAATCCTAATAATCTGTAATTATTGATTTATAATTTGATACGATTATGAATGGATTAATCGGGACACAAAATCAAATTGCATATGAAAAGATATAAGTGCAAGTACAGTAGCCTTCACGCACATGCGCGACCGGATGTATGCACATGCGCGGAATGGACAGAAGACTTCGCGCATATGCGCGGAGTGATGGCGCGCATATGCGAGAGGAGGCCAGTAGCAAGATTGCCGAGACAGAATGTTGGGCGCACATGCGCGAATTGGGTGCGCGCACATGCGCGAGACATCCAGAGGGCTTCGCGCATATGCGCGGAAATGAGTCGCGCATATGCGCGAGCTGCCGATAATTTGGGGCGGAGACCAGTAGGTCTCGCGCATATGCGCGGGTAATGTCGCGCATATGCGCGAGACGTGTTGCATGGAGAATCGGCCATTTGCTTTACATGCAAAAATGCAATATATATATATGTAACAAGCTTCGTTTTCCTTCATTATTCCGAGAAAAGAGTCGAGAAAAGTCTCGGTGAGATTATAGAAAATCCTTACGCCTTTTGTGCAAAATCCGTCCGTCTGATTTTAAATCCGACTTCAGTACTGAGTTCCTGTCAACACAGGCTACAACTGGATGTAAGTTTTACTACATTTTGACATGTTTTGAAATTATGATGTTGTCAGAATTGAATGGAATTCATATATGATGTTCTGGACATATTAGACATCGTAAAATTGAAGTCAGATTGAGAAACGGACTGATTATGGAATTGTTATGAATTTTTAGGATATATTGATTTATACCAGACAGATTTGAATTGTGATTGAATTACAGATTGTACGGGATATGAGTTATGATTTGTAATTGATGTCTGTTGATTTGGTATTGACGGGGATACTGAGATTGTACCGTTATGCAGTTGATTTTGAATTAAATCCAAATTGATCAGATTGTTATTGATTTGAAAGGTATATTGACATGAGATTATTGATATTGTCATTGCTAGACACACTGTGAATCCAGGACTTCGATTGAGCCAGAAACCGAGGAAACAAAGGTATAAGTCAATGTGTATTGGGACATCGACTCAAGTAGGATGTACTTGAGTTTCCCTAAATCACATACTTATTATTTGTTTATCATTGTATTTAATGATTTGATTTAAATGCTTGTTCTATGGAGTTATAGGAGCATGCATTAGACGAGCAATCTTGTGACAGAAGTACCTGATAGTGGCAGGTAACCACGGGTACATTGCACGATGTCACAAGATATGGTGATAGACCATAGTATATGACGGATGCGTCTGGATACTGGATGTTTGGTTATATCGACTTGGATAGAACTGGAGTCTTTTCTATTACTGTTTGTCGATATAGGAATGCCACATCTGGACACCGGGATCACAGCAACCACCTCCTCGATTTGAAGGTGGCAGCAGTAGTGGCGGAAAAAAGGACTTCTTGAAGATGAGAGGAAAGCAGTTCAAGAAGTCAGGGAGCAGTTCTTCTAGTTCTGGGAGTCCTCGACAGAGCCAGAGCTATACTGGACCTATTTGCAATACTTGTGGAGGGAAGCATCCCACTGAGCAGTGCCGAGGAGTGTTTGGCAGCTGCCGTATTTGCAAGCAACAGGGACACTTTGCTCGAGTGTGTGCCCAGAGAGGTGCCCAGGGATTCCAGGCAGCTGAGTCATCTGGATCAGCGGCTCAGGCAGGTAGACGACCATCTGTTGTTCATTCTTTTCAGCCAGCACCGTCTACCCAGTCACAGCAGAGGCCAGGAGGAAGCCAGACAGTGAGCCAGCCTCCGAGACAGCAGGCCCGAGTGTTTGCTCTGACCGAGGAGCAGGCACATGATGCACTCGATGACGTTGTAGCAGGTAACTGTTTTATTTCTGGTTATCCTGCATACGTATTGATTGATACTGGTGCATCGCATGCGTTTATTTCTGAGAGGTTTGCATTGGGTCATGCATTACCTATTGAGTCATTATCGGCGGTAGTGTCTGTTTCCTCCCCGTTAGGGACATGTTTGATATCAGTGAAGTCTGTGAAATCTTGTACACTGCAGTATGATGGGCATAAGATTGAGTTGGACTGTATTGTGCTTGGGATATCTGACTTTGATTGTATTATCGGTATTGATACATTGACCAAGTACAGGGTTACACTCGATTGTTTCCACAAGATAGTGAGATTCAGACCTGAGATGGCTGAGGAGTGGAAATTTTACGGTAAGGGTTCTCGAGCCAGAATTCCTTTGATATCTGCAATGAATATGACACGATTATTGCAGAAAGGAGCAGATGGATTCCTGGTATATTCAGTTGATTTACTGAAATCGAGCCCATCATTGGCGGACTTGCCGGTGGTGTATGAGTTTGCTGATGTCTTTCCATATGAGATTCCTGGATTGCCTCCGATTCGAGAAATAGACTTCAGCATCGAGTTGATGCCAGGAACAGTTCCGATCTTGAGGGCTCCTTACAGGATGGCACCGATCGAATTAAAAGAATTGAAAGAACAGTTGGAGGATTTACTGGCCAAGGGGTATATCAGACCGAGTGTTTCTCCTTGGGGTGCTCCAGTACTGTTCGTGAGAAAGAAAGATGGGTCGATGAGGCTTTGTATAGATTACCGGCAACTGAACAAGGCAACGGTAAAGAATAAATATCCATTGCCTCGTATTGATGATTTATTTGATCAGTTGCAGGGTTCTTCGGTGTATTCCAAGATCGACTTGAGATCTGGATACCATCAAGTGAGAGTCAAGGACTTTGATATCTCTAAGACTGCATTCAGAACCAGGTATGGACACTATGAATTTATTGTCATGTCATTTGGTTTGACGAATGCACCAGCGGTATTTATGGGATTGATGAACCGCGTCTTCCAGAAATATTTGGATGATTTTGTTATCATATTCATTGATGATATATTGATTTACTCAAATAATATGATTGAACATGCTAATCATCTGAGGATTGTGTTGCGAACTTTGAGGACGGAGAAACTGTATGCTAAACTGTCGAAATGCGAGTTCTGGTTGAAACAGATGATATTTCTGGGACATATTATATCAGGAGACGGGATATCTGTTGATCCCAGCAAGGTTGAGGCAGTGATTTCTTGGCCAAGACCGACATCTGTACCAGAGATTCGCAGCTTTATGGGTTTGGCAGGATATTATCGCCGATTTATTAAAGATTTCTCGAGCATTGCCAAACCGATTATGCAATTAACTCAGAAGAATGCTCCATTTGTTTGGTCTGAGGAATGTGAGACCAGTTTCCTCGAATTGAAAAAGAGATTAACCAGTGCACCGGTGTTGACTATCCCGTCAGGTACTGGTGATTTTGTTGTTTATTGTGATGCATCTCACCGATGATTGGGTTGTGTTTTGATGCAGCGAGGGCATGTGATCGCTTATGCCTCAAGACAACTGAAACCCCATGAATCTCGATATCCAATTCATGATCTTGAATTGGCAGCCATAGTCTTTGCGTTGAAAATATGGCGACACTATCTGTACGGTGAGAAGTTCGAGATTTATTCTGATCATAAAAGTTTGAAATATCTCTTTTCACAGTCAGAATTGAATATGAGATAGCGGAGATGGCTGGATTTATTGAAAGATTTTGATTGTGAAATCAAATACTATCCTGGGAAATCTAATGCAGCAGCAGATGCACTAAGTCGAAAGGTACGTTCTCTATCCTTATCGACTATGGGAGTCTCGAATTTGATTGAGGACTGCTGTTTGTCTGGATTAGTATTTGAGACAGATAAGAGACCAATGAGATTATATATTATTCAAGCGGAACCAGAGCTGATTGTGGGAATTAAAGCGGCTCAGAAAGGTGATCAGAATATACAGAGGTCGATTGCTATGGTTAAAGTTGGACATCGATCGGAATATCAGGTTCAAAATGGTATTTTGTATGTGAATAATCGTCTTGTGGTGCCGAATGTTTCTAATTTGAGACAACAGATACTGACAGAAGCGCACAACAGTCGATTTAGCATTCATCCTGGTGGCAGGAAAATGTATAATGATTTAAAGACACAGTATTGGTGGCAACAAATGAAAGCGGACATTGCTACATTTGTATCAAAGTGTCTCAATTGCCTACAGGTGAAAGCTGAGAGGAAGAAATCAGGAGGATTGTTACAGAGTTTGTCTATTCCTAAATGGAAATAGGATCACATTTCCATGGATTTTGTGACACAATTACCGAGATCCTCCCGAGGTTATGATGCGATTTGGGTCGTGATTGATCGATTGACCAAATCCGCATGTTTTATTCCTTACAAAATGACATATAGATATGATCAGATGGCCGATATCTATGTTAAGGAAGTGGTTAGACTGCACGGAGTGCCGAAGTCAATTGTTTCAGACCGTGATCCTCGGTTTACATCGCACTTTTGGCAAAGTTTGCAGCAAGCTCTAGGTACGAAATTGCATCTTAGTACCGCATATCATCCACAGACTGACGGACAGTCAGAACGGACGATTCAGACGTTGGAAGATATGCTGAGAGCAGTAGTGCTTGATTTTAGCATTAATTGGCAAGGTGCATTACCTCTTTGTGAATTTTCGTACAACAATAGCTATCAAGCGAGTATTGAAATAGCAACATTTGAAGCGTTGTACGGAAAGAAATTTCGATCGCCTCTTTATTGGGATGATATCTCTGAAGTTCCTGAGACTGGACCTGATATGATCAGAGATATGACTGAAAAAGTGAAAGTGATTCAGAAGAAAATGAAGGCAGCCCAGGACAGACAAGACAAATATGCCAACCTTCGACGTAGACCGTTGGTATTTGAGGCAGGAGACCGAGTGTTCCTGAAGATTTCACCTTTCAGGGGTGTTGTCCGATTTGGAAAGAAAGGGAAGTTGTCTCCACGATACGTCGGTCATTATGAGATTCTCGAGAAGATAGGAGATCGTGCCTATCGACTAGCATTGCCGCCTTCTTTATCTGGAATACATGATGTCTTTCATGTATCAATGCTGCGGAAATATCTCCCTGACGATTCTCATGTTATTCAACCAGACGAGACCGAGCTGGACGAGACATTGAGTTATGTCGAGAAACCGATTCGGATTATCGATCGTAAAGAAAAACAGCTCAGAACAAAGACGATTCCTCTTGTGAAAGTTCAATGGACTCGTCATGATATCGAAGAAGCTACTTGGGAGACTGAGTCTGATATGAGACAAGAATTCCCAGCATTATTTCACTGATGTAAATTTTCTTATACAGTTCTTGTATATATCCTCCTTGTTAATACGAATAAAATGCCTGTGATTTCGAGGACGAAATCGTATCTTGGGGGGGAGAAATGTAATGCCCGGAAATTTAATCCTAATAATATGTAATTATTGATTTATAATTTGATACGATTATGAATGGATTAATCGGGACACAAAATCAAATTGCATATGAAAAGATATAAGTGCAAGTACAGTAGCCTTCACGCACATGCGCGACCGGATGCATGCACATGCGCGGAATGGACAGAAGACTTCGCGCATATGCGCGGAGTGATGGCGCGCATATGCGAGAGGAGGCCAGTAGCAAGATTGCCGAGACAGAATGTTGGGCGCACATGCGCGAATTGGGTGCGCGCACATGCGCGAGACATCCAGAGGGCTTCGCGCATATGCGCGGAAATGAGTCGCGCATATGCGCGAGCTGCCGATAATTTGGGGCGGAGACCAGTAGGTCTCGCGAATATGCGCGGGTAATGTCGCGCATATGCGCGAGACGTGTTGCATGGAGAATCGGCCATTTGCTTTACATGCGAAAATGCAATATATATATATGTAACAAGCTTCGTTTTCCTTCATTACTCCGAGAAAAGTCTCGGTGAGATTATAGAAAATCCTTACGTCTTTTGTGCAAAATCCGCCCGTCTGATTTTAAATCCGACTTCAGTACTGAGTTCCTGTCAACGCAGGCTACAACTGGATGTAAGTTTTACTACGTTTTGACATGTTTTGAAATTATGGTGTTGTCAGAATTGAATGGAATTCATATATGATGTTCTGGACATATTAGACATCGTAGAATTGAAGTCAGATTGAGAAACGGACTGATTATGGAATTGTTATGAATTTTTAGGATATATTGATTTATACCAGACAGATTTGAATTGTGATTGAATTACAGATTGTACGGGATATGAGTTATGATTTGTAATTGATGTATGTTGATTTGGTATTGACGGGGATACTGAGATTGTACCGTTATGCCGTTGATTTTGAATTAAATCCAAATTGATCAGATTGTTATTGATTTGAAAGGTATATTGACATGATATTATTGATATTGTCATTGCCAGAAAGACTGTGAATCCAGGACTTCGATTGAGCCAGAAACCGAGGAAAGAAACGTATAAGTCAATGTGTATTGGGACATCGACTCAAGTAGGATGTACTTGAGTTTCCCTAAATCACATACTTATTATTTGTTTATCATTGTATTTAATGATTTGATTTAAATGCTTGTTCTATGGAGTTATAGGAGCATGCATTAGACGAGTAATCTTGTGACAGAAGTACCTGATAGTGGCAGGTAACCACAGGTACATTGCACGATGTCACAAGATATGGTGATAGACCATAGTCTATGACGGATGCGTCTGGACACTGGATGTTTGGTTATATCGACTTGGATAGAACTGGAGTCTTTTCTATTACTGATTGTCAATATAGGAATGCCACATCTGGACATCGGGATCTCTAGGCTAGGATTGAGTCTAGTCTGAGTTGTGGATTCACGAGTATTGTCGACAGATTGATATTGATTACATTTCTGATTTTGATTTGTATTACTGCCATATGTTTCATGCTTATACTGATTATATGGCTGCATGTTCGTTGATTTATACTGGGATGTAATCTCACCGGAGTTATCCGGCTGTTGTCTTGTTTGTATATGTACTTGACAACAGGTGGGATAGGATCAGGGTCCAGGAGATGAAGAGAGATCGTGGTTAGAGTGGAGGCTCCGGACTTGGATTGTATATAGGGGTTAAACACTTAATAGCAGTTGTTGAACCTTAGTTTGTACTGATTTGTAGACGGTACATGACTTGTACTTTATTATATACTGAGTTGTATATTAGATTGTGGTCACTACGTTCCGAATTTTTAAAAAACAAAAAATTAGACTCTGTTTTATAATTGATTAATTAGTCTCTATGACGATTATGAGTATGATTAGCATCCGGGTCCCCACATTAACAGTCAAGACATGAAAAAAAAATATACTTCTATATAGTCTTGAATTACATGACATATGTTTAGTTGATTAATATATTATGTTTTTAACTAAATATAAATGAAATTTATGGGTCGAAAAATATAGTGATCCAACTTTTCGTCGCCAAAATGCCAAGTCTCTAAAGAGAAATACTAATTAAGAAACATGTCCCTAGAAATCTATATACTTTGGCGCGAATAGCCTATTTCTCAAAGGAAAATTGGTTGAATGGTGTTACATGACAACATTACAAAAGAATTACAAATGATTAAGGGATATTAATGAATGTACTCTTTTATGTTGTAAAAATATTAATCTCCCAACCATCATTGGAAGTAAGTCTCAAAGGCACAAAAGAAAGAGCTTTATATCACATCCTTATGCCAAAAGTGGAAGAAGTGAAATAATTTCTTGGAAACCAAAAACAATATAGTTTAGACAAAAAGCCAAATCCTATAAATATGAGAAGAGAAGTGGACCATCAAAGAATAGAATGTAATCCCAAACATCAAGCACATCTCAAAGCATGGAAAGAATACATATAAAGAAATTTTTTATAAGAGCTCACACCCGAGCTAATGAAAATTTCTAATATTGTAATTGTTGTACATGTGGAGCAAGATGTCACATTTAAACCAATTATCCAGAAAATTATAGAAGGGGAATAAAACGCTTCGATCTAACCCCAGATATTGAAAAAGCGGTTTATTAAGAAGATTTTGTTCAAGTATATCAGTTTGAGGATATTGTCTCAGAAAAAAGTATATATAAAGAAGAATATGATGGAACAGAATCAAAATCTCACCGAAGACGAGGTGTTTCAACATGAAGCATATGAATACTTGTCTGGTTTCTTTAGCCAGACGACAATATTTCATAACATGTTCCAAAATATCACGAAGGGAAATCCTAGCCTAAAGATATATCAAGGATTCTCTGTAAGATAGTTAGAAATTTTTTTAGGAAATCTTGGCCTAAGAAATAGAAAACATCGTCTAATTTTATAATTTCCAGCCTATAATTACCAAAAAAGACGTTCAATGATGATTTTGCAAAATTTTAAATATATTAGGGGTATAAAAGAGTAACTCTAAATGAAATTACAGTTTGGAGATTTATTTGAAATGTTCCATTATGAAAATATTATAAAATATTTTATTTAAAAATAAAAAAATTACCAAAATTCGTAAAAAAAAAAAATCAAAATTTTGTGGTAAACAGTAAAATTTATAGATAACAAAATACATAATAATTATATTTTTTCACATTGTTTAAATAAGACAAAATGTTATATAAGTAAATAAAACAATTAAAAAAGACAACTAATCTGTGAGATTTTTAAGCAAAAACGGGGATGATAACAACATTGAAGTAATTTAAAAGGTTAGATGTTAGAACATTTTAGCTTTGGTGATTTTAATAATAGTGCTGATCCAATGGATAATTGTAGAGCCTAGTTGAATTGAGTTCGGGAAGGAAACTGATTATTTATGCGCATCTCTGTTTCTTAAATAAAACTAAAAATCAGAGCCCTACTGACGCCTAAGCAAACCTGATAGAAGTCTATTCGCTGGCTAGGGGCTATTGAACTAAACTAAGCTGATATAAAGGGTCGTCGATAGAAGCCAAAATGATCAAAGGACAATTGATTAGAATAGTTTGCTTCAATGGATCAGTCAATCTAAACAACGAGCATTCTATGATCACCTGCTAACATTTATTTAGGAGTAGAGCCCAGTTAATGATTGGATAAGATCATCGGTAACATCCTTTTTTTTCCGTTGAATGTCAGAGTCCATGCGCCCTACCCAGAGTATACGAAGTGGGTGTTTTAAAAGTATTATAATTACCGAAGTTTTTTAGCACAATCTTTCCACAAGGAAGAAAGAGTGATGTATGAGTGTTGAATTCTCTTAATATCCAGAAACAAACTTGTGTCATTTACATTTCAGTCGATCTATCTTTACTTATTTATTTGATAGCCTAGCCAATTTATACTTGAACCATTTTCTGTGTTCAACCTTTTCAGTCGGTCTATTTTAGTACAGTTTCCACTGCTGACTATTGAATACCCTGACAAGAGTTACATTTCAGTGTTGGTAAATAAACCGAAATATTTTTCTAATTTGTTGAGATTATTTATTCACCCCCTCTAAATAAATATCCAATCCTAAGAAGTGGTATCAGAGCGGGTTAATTCTTGTCTTTGAATACTATTTAAACAAATGGTCTTATTTAGCAAAATCCCGATTTTTTCCAAAGGGGATTTTGATGGCTAGAAGATCAAAATGCAGGCTTATTTAACTGCACAAGATGATGATATGTGGTTTGTCATCACAGATGGCGCAATGAAAATCTTGAAAGAAAATACTAACATTGTCATTTCTGATGGTGCTCCTCATATTATTGAAAAATCGAGAACGGAGTGGACCAATGATGACAAGAAAAAGGTAAATTTAGACAATGTTGCCAATGAAATCTTGTACAAGACATTGGATAGAAATACCTTCAGTAAGATCAAGATGTGTTCTACATCCAAGGACATCTGAGAGAAACTGATACAACTATATGAAGGAACTGTATCAAACAAGGAAAATAAAATGTCTATTGTAATACAGAAATTTGACAGCATCAAGATGAATGCAGGTGAGCCTCTCTCAGAATTTTTGAGAGAGTCGACAGTTTCATAATCTAACTTAATACTCTTAGAAAAGAGTATGACAATTGTGAAGTAGCATTAAAATTAATAATGACACTCTCAATAGAATGAGACATTAAAACAATGGTTATGCGTGAATCAAAAGATTTTAACAAGCTTGAATTGTACGATATGCTTGCAGACCTTAAGACATATGAACTCGAACTTGAAACAAAAACTGATGGTGAATTATCAACCAAACTGACGAAGGCTCCGGCTGCTGCAACCATTGAACAAACTGTCTCCAAAGAGAAGTCTGCTGAGCAGTTGAGTAGTGATGATATGTCACTGTTTGTAAAGAAATTTGGCAAGTTTCTAAGGAAGAACCAGAGAAATTTCCAAAGCCCAAGCAGGCGCAAATATTATAAGAAAGAGTCCACTGATGAGGACAATGGTATTTCAACTATTGGAAGGTCGGACATTTCATAACCGACTATCCTAAGCCAATGAATGATGAGAGGATGTCAACTGATAAAGATGGCCAACCATATGACAAGAAGAAAAAATCAAAGGATGATAGCAGGTCATTCAAGAAAAGAAGAAATCATAAGGTACTAGTGGCCGAGGACAATAAGGCTTAGTTGGCTAATTCTAAGAATGACTCATCCGAGTCAGAGTGCTCCACTAGTGAGAGTGATGAAGATGAGTTGCAGTGCCTGATGGACGATGTTGAGCTGAAATCTATCAATGACGACGTATTTGATTTTAGTTCAACTGATTTTAAACGAAATGATCTCATCACTGCAATAAATGACATGGCAATAGAAAACTGGAGACTTTTTCGATCATTTGAGGAAGTGAAAGCAAATAATAGAAGCCAAACTGAAAGTGATACAAAGTCTAACTGGGGCTGTTAAGTGAATTGTTTTGTCTCAAGGTAGAAGCTGCTAAGCTTAAGATTGAGAATGAAAGAGTACTGATTGAACATTAGCAGTTTTTTTTAAATAAAAAAAATATATGAACTGATTATCATAAAGAGCAAGTCTTCAATGAGTCTTGAGAAAATACAAGAACTGCATAAATATTCACGAGACAAAACTAGTCTTGACTTCAACAGTAATTACAGCAACCTCATTAACAATATTTCTCAATCGAAATTGAACATGTGTAATTGAAAATATATTCACTTTGATAAGTACAATATGATGCATGAACATCAAAAACCTATTATATATAAATATGAATAGCCCCTAGAGTCAAGTGGAACAGGAGGGGCGGGTATAAATTGCCATGAAATCTTATCGTTTGTCTTCCAAGATGTCATAACACAAGTTTCCATGTTAACATTACATATAATTACCAGAGGTAGATGCCAGGAATTGGAATTTTAGATTAGGTACCTTATCAAGAAAGTAATTGATGCAACCCGGGCGAAACTGATGAGTCGGGTCGAGAACTCTGCCGAGATTGCTATCAAAATATCGAAGGAAACTTGAATTGGACGTTTTACTCGAATTATGACTTCTCGAGCGATTTTAAGAATCTGCGAACAAGAAAGAAACCACGTGAATGGGCGCCGGAGGGGTATCCGGCGTGACCACTCCGATGCTTAAGTCAGCAGGGTACTCAAGCAATAAAACCAATGTAGCCAAGTGATGGCTGTGTGATTGGTGTATAATCAATGAGAGTATTAAATGTGTGAATCAATATCGGAATAGATAGTAAATGTAGGTAAAGAACCTGGTATTTATAGTAGAGGATGCAATGATGACCTCGTTTCTCGTGTTTGAGCATTAATTATAATAGGGTGGCTGATTGTATCATATTTTTTTGACATGTCCAATCTTGTACTAGTCACATCCAGCCCACCTGATTTTATCAACCATTAATGTTATTGTCAGAGATAAGTCGGCGGTACATGCGTTATCAGGTCGACGCCATTAAATGCTTCACTCATATCGAGGTGGCCAGGGTAAAATACTTCTCGAGATTTCTTATAAGAGCCCAGGTGTATAACGTCTGGAGAGGTTATGTTCCGGGTGCTCATATGGCTCGAGACATTAATCCATCTTGTCATGCTATTGGCATGAGAGCATCCCATCCTGGCCCGGGCACCAACCATGGATATGCTCCATGGCCCGGGAAGTCCCAAGGCCTATCCCTGACCCGGGACATTCCGGGGCATCATCACTCCCTCCTTAATTAGTCGGGCTAGAGTCCACTTGCTGTCCCGATTGGTCTTGGGTGCCTGGCCAGGAAAATCGCTTTTTTACTTGGTATTTTTCGGGTTGGTTGTAGTGTATTGACATGTGGATATTGCTGACGTAGGCCATAAGATTGGTCAGAGACTCTTTGTTTCCCAAGAAAATTAATCATTATGACGCATTGATTCCTGGACCTGTCTTTTCAAATATCTTTGCGTCTTTTCAAATATCTTTGCGCAATTTCCTATGTAAATCTGAGTCGTTTGATTCATTGTGGATCAATGGTGTGGATTGGCTTCCCTCTCCTATATATAGTAACCCACCTTTTTGTTCAACGACATCAACAAACTTATTATTCAAGGAATACCATGGCAGGTGCAAGCGGCTCAAAGTCCTCGGATATGGTTGTAGCGTTCGAGAAGTCTATCTTGGAAACTCGAAAGGCTGCTATAGAAGATGAAGTTTTCCACAAAATTATCCACTACTGGGAAGAGCTTCAGAAATTGAAGTTTCTTTACGAGACTGGGGAAGCTAATGCTTCTAGACTGGTGGTAAAGCTGAAGAGGTACAGGGAACGCCTGCAGGTTTTCGAGAGAACGGATCTCTTCGAGGATGATTATGTCTACGAGCTGATACTCTACAAGGAAAAGAAGATTCTGACGGACATGGCCAACTCCGATAGCTTCCTCAAGACGTCCACTGGAGAAATAAAGGGCTGGATGACCCTGTGTATGACTTTTGTAGAGGAGGAATGTTATGATGTAATCTGCATGAATTTCTTCAGATAAATAAAAACTATTTTTTTTTATATCTCTGTTATTTTCCTAGCATCTTTGATTTTCATCATATATCATGTATAGAATATCCGACAAAACTGAGCGACCTTAGTCGAAGATAAATAACGGATAATCGACAAATCGAAATGCCGGGACCTCATATATCTCGGTTTTAGAATAAGGTGCAGGGACCTCATATTCCCGGGTTTAAAATAGATTGCCGGGCTCTCTTACCACCCGGGATAAGAATATGGTGCCGGAGCCTTATTTTTCCCGTGCTAATATGTTTCGTCGGTTAGTGTTCTCCGGCAGTCCACGGGGGTTATTATGATGCATGCTCTTAACATTTATATCGCCGAAAATCGTTTCATATTCCAAGAACCTGATAATTACAACACATCGATATTCGTGCACGTCCTTTCGTCTACTCCGCTCTATTACCAAGACTAATCCTGATCGTTCATGTATTCATTCAACGGTTGTGATTAACTCTCCTCCGGAATAAATGGGAAAATGTTTTGATTGGTTTAAGACCTTCCAACTTCTTCAATATTAAATGTCACATGCTTATAAATAAGATGGTAGAGATGAAAGATGGTCATCAATTCAATATGTCGAGTTCAAGTGATTCCACTGCCTGCAGTAGTATGCACGTGCTGGTAAGAAGCGAAATGCGTCCTCATCTGGAGGATCTGAAGAGGACCATCGAAGAGTATATCTAGGTAAAGGTCATGTCTACCTGGTATAAGATTCAAGACCTCAATAACACATACCAGAATGGTTTGGCTCCTAGTCGTGCACAAAGAGCAAGAGCGGGGAAGTATAAGCAAGAGTTCGAAGTAGACCGGGTTACAAATCTAGCCACCGACCAAGTTCTGCTGCATGCAATGTTGTGGAAGGAATGACATCAAGTGGACAAGATCGCAACTTCCGAGTCCTTCATCAATCTTCGAATTCATGAATTGACTAATTGGATAACTGAGTGGAAAGACTCTGTATCTTCAATAATGGATAATATAACAGTCCGTCGACTGTTCTTGCAATAAAATTTTAATTATCGTATCTTATGTTCCTTTGTATCTTCTGCAAAAAATCGGTATAAATTAAGATCGGATAAGCGATAATGTCCCGGGCTTAAAATTGAATGTCGGGTCCCCGTACCACCCGGTCTTAACAAAATTTGTCGGGGCCTCGTACCACCCGGGCTCAATAGAATATGTCGGGGCCTCGTACCACCCAGGCTTAAAATAATATGTTGGGGCCTTGTACCACCCGGGCTTAAAATAATATCGTTGTTTAGTTTTTCCCGGACATTTAATGCAATGTCAGAATGATGCGTCCCCTTCTGACAAGCTGTCAGGAACTGTTCATATTCCGAGCAGATAAATGATTACGACTCCTCGATTTGTGCACACGTCTTTTCAAATATCCCGCCTAATTATGCCGCTCAATTTCTGAGGCTGATCTGGTCCGTTCGATTTGCTTTAGATCAACGGTGTAGATCACCTTCTTCCCTTATATATAGTAGATGACCGGTTTTCCCAAAAATAATTTGCAAATTCAACTTGTAGCGAAGCTCTGTCAAATTCCTCTCTCGAGCATTTCCGTCGCGCAGATCATATTCCGGCGATCTTTCCGTTCATCGACTACCGGTCATCATCTTCGTTTCTTCCTAGTATGTCTTTTCTCCCTTCTTTACTTAGCCATGTCAAACTCTACCTCCTCTACTTCTGGCCAAAATGCCAAGGGTCGATCAGAAGATAATTCCCCGACTCCTTCCGAGAACTCTGCTCATATTCCCATAGGTATTCCCATACCCGTTCCCGACCCCTCCAAAAATACAAAGCTTCTTCTTCCCGGCCTTCTGGTACCTAGAGCAAAGGAAAAGAAAAGGCCATAGGGCCCTTGTGGTTCTCTACTGTGACTTTTACCCTTCGCCCGGGTAGTATAGAGGAGCTGAGATTTCTAGGTTCCATCCCTTCCAACTACGACATCAAAATTCCTTGGCCGAACGATCACCCAGACACCCCTCCTCCCGGCTATCATGCATGCTTTCTTGAACAATTTAAAAGAGGTCTTCGCTTCCCGGTACACCATTTCTTCGAAGGGGTGGCCCGATTTTTTAACCTTCCCCTTAACCATCTCCATCCTAATGCTTTTCGCATTATGGCTACCACTTTTGTACTGTTTCGCATGAAGCTTATTCTTATCAACTCTTCGATTTTTCGTTATTTTTATTCTTGCCGGTTTAATGACGAGGTCTTTTCTTTCATGGCCCGAATGCATTACCGATTTTTAACTGACATCTCTTCCTCTTTGAAGGGGTGGAAGACAAAATTTTTCTTTCTTCAATTCCCGTCTCTCCCCACTTGTGCCTTGGGTTTTCTATCTTCTATGCCCACACAGCCTGAGCTTTCCCGGGACTACAAACTCCTCCCCCTCTTTACTCAAGCCTGGGATGCTCTAGAGAAACAATCTTATCTATCCTCAATATTGATTGGGGGGAAACTTGATTCATTACGGGATCGGGTCACGGCCTGAATACCTTGTGGACCATAAAATAGATGAGTTCGATCATCCCGGGTCGCATGCTGGTAAACTATTTTTCTTTAGTTACGTATCCTTTACATGCTTAGCCATCTGACCCGTTGATTTGTATCGCAGCCAAGAAAATGATCGGGGCGAGTTTTCAAGAGGCTGCTGCCAAGAGAAAAGACGAACAGAAGAAGGCCCAGGTGGAGAAGAGGGCCCGGGAAGCCCAGGAACAGGAGGAAAGACGGGCTCGGGCTGAGGCAGGAGCACCATGTTGAGACCGAGGAGACGGCTCGGGAGGAAGCCACCTCCCAAATGGCTGAGGAGGATCCGGTTCCTCTGAATCAGAGAAAGAGGAAAGCCGCAAAGGAACCGGTCGTGGAGAAGGTGGTTTTGGAGGATATACCCGAGGAGATCGTCTGATCTCCTCCACTCACCGGATCATCTGCTGGTCCATCCGGTGGAGGCCCTGGAATCTTCCCAAAATTTTTGGGGATGACGTCAGTTCGGATCTCGTGAAGATGATTCGGGGCCTTCTGCGCCCTGATGAGGTGGGGCATTTACATGGCCTCCTTTGAGCGAGTAGCTCAAGTTGCTAAAAGGGCCCACACACAGGCCACCTCTGCCCGAGAACTGCACGATAAGCTTCAGGAGGAGACGAACCGACTGAAGGACCTTCATGAGCATGTCTTGGCTCGGGAGAAGGCCTGCTGGAAACAGCAAATGGACTTGGCTCAGGTGGAGCTTGCTGAGGCCCAGGCGGAGGCGAAAGAACCAAGGGCAGAGGCAGAGTCCTCCCGTGTCCGGGCTGAGGATTCTCAGACCGCAATAAGCCTCCTGAAGACTGCCCATGAGGAACAAATGAACAATTATTTGAAGTCCCAAGAGTTCAAGAAGATGTTGGCTGATAAAGCCTTCCCCTACTTCGAACAGGGTTTCAACAAGTTTCTGGAGCAATTCGAGGAGGCAGACTTAGTTCCGACCGACCGGGAAGACTTTCCTGATCTGGAGGAGGCAGCCGCCTCTCTCCCAGATGAGGAGGAGCAGGAGCAGGACAAAGAGCAAGATCCCCGAGTAGACTAGGATTTTTTTTATTCCCGGGTTTCCGGGCACCTTGTAAATATCTCCCCTTTAAATGAGATTCTTGCATTTGATAATTGCTTCTAAATATTTCCAGCATTGTAAATTATCTTGAACTCTGAATTAACTCTGAATTTTATCAATCGTTAACCAATATATTTTTTCAAAGCAAAGACGTAGGGCCCGATACAAAATTAATCTTGATGGGCAATCAAGGTGTAAGTTACTAGACTTGGTAGATAAAAATTTATAGACGACCAGGGTACGAGTCCCTGGACTTAAGAGATAACCGGGGTACAGGTTCTCCGGGCCAGGGTACGGGTCCCTGGACTTAAGAGATAACCGGGGTACGGGTCCTCCGGGCCAGGGTACGGGTCCTTGGAATTTGTAGATAACCAGGGTGCGGGTCCCTGGGCCAGGGTACGGGTCCCTGGACTTAAGATATAACCGGGGTATGGGTCCTCCGGGCCAGGGTACGGGTCCCTGGAATTTGTAGATAACCAGGGTGCGGGTCCCTGGACCAGGGTACGGGTCCCTGGACCAGGGTACGGGTCCCTGGACTTAAGATATAACAGGGGTACGGGTCCTCCGAGCCAGGGTACGGGTCCCTGGAATTTGTAGATAACCAGGGTGCTGGTCCCTGGGCCAGGGTACGGGTCCCTGGACTTAAGATATAACCGGGGTACGGGTCCTCCGAGCCAGGTACGGGTCCCTGGACTTTGTAGATAACCAGGGTGCGGGTCCCTGGACTTTGTCGATAAGTAGGGTGCGTGTCCCCTGGGCCAAGGTACGGGTCTCTGGACTTAAGATATAACCGGGGTACGGGTCCTCCGGGCCAGGGTACGGGTCCTTGGACTTTGTAGATAACCAGGATGCGGGTCCCTGGGCCAGGGTACGGGTCCCTAGACTTAAGATATAACCGGGGTACGGGTCCTCCGGGCGAGGGTACGGGTCCCTGGACTTTGTAAATATTTCCCTGAATCATTTCTTTATTTGATGAAGAAACAATAAATACACGTGCTTTTAAACATAATATTTCTTCAAATGAAAAGCACTCCATGGCCTTTTGAGAGAGTGTCCCTGAGAATCTTCAAGATAGTAAGCTGCACCTGAGCTGACTTTTCGAATTATTTTGAAGGGTCCTTCCCATCGGGCTTCTAATTTTCCCACGTCACCTATGGGCTTGATTTTCTTCATAACCAAGTTCCCAACCTGAAAATTTCGTGGCCAAACATGCTTGTTGTAGGACTTCATCACCCGGCTGCGATAAGCCTCCATTCGAATGGCTGCTCGATCTCTTTTTTCTTCCACTAAATCAAGTTCAGCGGCCCGGGATTGATCATTGTTGCTTGGATAAGATTCTATCCGAGTAGAAGATTGCCCAATCTCCACCGGCAGGACTGCTTCTGAACCATAGACAAGACTGTAGGGTGTTTTCCGAGTAGATGATCGAGGCGTAGTTCGGTATGCCCATAAGACACTCGATAAATCTTCCACCCAATCTTTTCCTTTCCCATGGAGCCGGGCTTTCAATGCTTGTACAATGATCCTGTTAGTCACTTTAGTCTTGCCATTAGCCTGAGGGTAAGCTACTAAGGTGAAGGATTGAATAATCTTCATTTCTTGACACCAGGAGGTGATCTTCTTTCCCTGGAATTGCCTTCCATTATCTGAAATTAGCTTCCTCGGGATGCCATATCTGCAAACAATGTTCTTCCAAAGAAATTTCATGATTTCATCCTAGATGATCGAGGCGTAGTTCGGTATGCCCATAAGACACTCGATAATTCGTCCACCCAATCTTTTCCTTTCCCATGGAGCCGGGCTTTCAATGCTTGCACAATGATCCTGTTAGTCACTTTAGTCTTGCCATTAGCCTGAGGGTAAGCTACTAAGGTGAAGGATTGAATAATCTTCATTTCTTGACACCAGGAGGTGATCTTATTTCCCTGGAATTGCCTTCCATTATCTAAAATTAGCTTCCTCGGATGCCATATCTGCAAACAATGTTCTTCCAAAGAAATTTCATGATTTCATCCTCGGTAATCTTGGCTAATGGCTCGGCCTCTACCCACTTGGAGAAATAATCAACAGCCACCAGAAGGAACTTTTTCTGTGCTCGGGCTATGGGAAAAGGACCTACAATATCCAAACCCCACTGGTCAAAAGGGCATGATGCGGAGATTGGTTGCATACTCGCAGCTGGGCGATGGTGAAAATTAGAATGGTTTTGGCAACCCTGACATTTTTGGACAAGTCGGACAGCATCTTGATTCATCTGAGGCCACCAGAACCCAACCAATATAGTTTTCGAGACAGAGCTGTCCCACCGAGGTGTTCACCACAGCATCCATCGTGTATTTCTCGGAGGACGTACTCTATCTCGTCTTCTGATAAGCATTTGAGTAATGGGCCCTGATAGGATCGTCTGTACAAAACATTATTCAAGAAGACGAACCTGGGCGCTTGTTTTATTATTTTTGCAGCATAGGCTCGATCTTCTGGGAGCTTTTTATGGACTATGTATTCAACGATAGGAGTCATCCATGAGCTTTTCTGGACCGGGGGTATTTCTTCATCAATAGAGAGCACCAACCGGGTGAAACACATGATTTCCCAGGTGCTTACTTCGGATATAGAGGTGGCCAACTTGGCGAGATTGTCAGCTTCCCCATTCTTTTCTCGGGGAATTTGTTCAATGCTCCAGTCGGTAAAAGTGGCAGCCCGAGCTGTGATAAGTTTTAGGTACTTGAGCATTTTTTCATCTTTGGCCCCGTAAGCACCTTTAATTTTTTGTGCCACCAACTGAGAATCAGAATAAATAACACTCGAGAGGCCCCAATTTCTTGGTCGGCCTGCAATCCTGACAAAACAGCTTCATACTCAACCTCATTATTTGTGACCCGGGAATCAATTCTTAAGGCCAATTTGATCTTTTCTCCGGATGGGGAAACTATGACCACTCCAACTCCGCACCCGGACAGATTTGAAGCGACATCAACAAAAATTCTCCATAACTCTTCTTCTGCTGACTGGACCGTCTCTATTAAGAAATCTGTTAAATCATGGGCTTTGATAGCAGCCCGGGATTGATATTCAATGTCGTACTCTCCCAGCTCTATTTTCCATTTGACCATTCTTCCTGAGATTTTCGCGTGTCATTATTCTCCCGAGATGAGAATTGGTGAGGACCACTATTGGATGGGACAAAAAGTATGGCCTTAATTTCCGAGCAGTCACCACCAGGACTAGAACTATTTTTTCCACTTCACTATACTTTAACTCTGCCCCTCGGAAAGCATCACTAACATAGTAAACGGGCCTCTGATCTATCCCTTCTTCCTTGATGAGAACAGAGCTAACAGCATGTTCAGTGGCAGACAGATAAACCCACAGCTTTTCCCCCAGCTCCGGCTTTACCAAAACAGGCAACTCGGCTAAGTGTTTCTTCAAGTCTCGAAAAGCCTGTTCACACCCTTCATCCCAACCAAATTTCTGGGCCTTCCTAAGGACTTGAAAAAAAGGATAACTCCGATGAGCAGATCGAGAAATGAATCGAGATAAAGCAGCAATCCTCTCGGTCAATTTCTGTACCTCTCGAGAAGATTGGGGGGAGGGCATATCGATCACAGCTTTTATTTTTCTAGGTTGACTTCAATTCCTCGGTCCGTGACCATGAAACCCAAAAATTTTCCACTTTTAACCCCGAACACACACTTGGCCGGGTTGAGCTTTATTTCATATTTCTTCAATGTGGCAAAGGTTTCTGCCAACTCATCAATAAAACAAGACATTTCTCGAGTTTTGATCAAGATATCATCTACATATACTTCAATATTCCTACCTATCTATTTATGGAAGACTTGATTCATTAAACGCTGGTATGTGGCCCCAGCATTTTTCAATCCAAATGGCATGATCACATAACAAAAGGTGCCCCCATAAGTGATGAAGATGGCCTTATCTTGATCTTCTCGGGCCATAGGGATTTGGTGATATCTTTGATACGCATCCATGAAACTTAACAACTCGAATCCAGAAGCGGAATCCACCAACTGATCTATCCGAGGAAGTGGGTAACAATCTTTCGGGCAAGCTTTTTTCAAATCCCGGAAGTCCACACACATCCTCCACTTCCCTGTGGCTTTGGGAACAAGGACCACATTAGAGAGCCATGTGGGAAATTGAACCTACCAAATGTTGCCGGCCTTCAGCATTTCCTTCACCTGTTCTTCAATGATTTTGTCTTTTTCGGGCCCAAAATGCCTTTTCTTCTGTTTCACGGGTCGGGATCCAGGGATTATGTTTAACTTGTGCTCGGCTACTTTGGGTGATATTCCCATAAGTTCATGTTGAGACTATGCAAAAACAGAGATATTAGCTTTTAAACAGGTTAGGAGTTTTACCCGGGTGGAAGCTTCAAGGTCTCGGGCCACCCGGATACTTTTCCCCGATCCTACTTCCACCACCTCCTGCTCATCTTCCGCAACAAAATGTACTTATTTCTCCTCTATCTCTCTTGCTTCCTGAACCATCTTCTTTTTTTTGCCCTCCCTTCTTTCCTTCTTCTGGTCTATCCGGACTGTTTCACCATAGCACTTCCGGGAGGAGGGTTGATCTCTCTTAACCTCTCCAACTTGTCCTCGTACTAGGAACTTGATCTTCTGGTGATAAATGGAAGCTACAGCTCTCATCTCGTTCATGGCTGGCCTTCCAAGGATTATGTTATACGAAGATGGGGCGTCTACTACGGTGAAAACCGTCATAATTGTCTTCCTCAAGTCTCCACTTCCAAGTGTTAGGGGTAGAGTGATCTCTCCTTTAGGGTATACAGTATGACCGGCAAAGCCGAACAGAGCAGTCTCAATTGCTTCTAGCTGGTATTCATGTAAATCCATTTGGATCAGGGCTTCTTTGAAAATGACATTAACAGAACTCCAGTTATCCACAAAAACTCTCAACACATCATAATTAGCGACCAGGGCCTGAATGACCAGAGCATCATTGTGAGGTAGGCTAACTCCTCTGAGGTCTTCTGGGCCAAAACTAATAATCGGCTCATTCCGCCTCCTCCCATTAACTTCTAAACAAACTCTTCTACCCATTGCTTTCCTAGCCCGGTTAGAATCACCATCAGTAGATCCTCCCGAAATCATTTTGATTACCCCCCGGCTGGGGGGAAGGTCCTTCTTTTCCACTTGTCTACCCCTTTCTTCCCGAGAACTCCCTTCTGTCCTCCTGCTTCCACTCGGGATGTCGACCGATCTTCTGGGAGCGTTTAGTCCAGGTCACTGATAAGTGCAATTTATTGTACTTTTATTACTTGTTTTTAACTTGGAATTTGTGATTCTTGAGCAGGTTTTATGTGATTTGTTGTTGTTTTTGTTGTTGTAGTTTGAAAGATTATAATGAGAGTTTGGAGTATTAAAATGTTGAACTGGAAAGTGCACAAGACACAGTGGCCGAAGCAGCACCGCATCCGCGGTCCCTGGACTTAGAAAATTAAAATTCTACCGAAGCAGCACCGCACCCGCGGTGCTATCTGTACCGCACCTGCGGTCATGCATAGACAAAGTCCGGAAATTCTGAAATTTTGGTGTGCTGCGCATGGGAGTTGATGACTTCTGTGTGTTGCGTACAAGACTTGTCTAGGACTATAAAAGGCTTCTATTATTCATCATCTAGGTCATTGGGGAACAAAAAAGAAAGGGTAGAGGCTACAAAGAAATGATTGAAGCTCAAGTTCATCATCCTTAGGAAATCTTTTGCACACTTTTGGACAAAAGTTTCATTGCATTCCAAATCTCTTGTTCTAAGTTCTTCTTTCTTTGTTTTTACTTTTTATTTGATATGTCTTGTTTAAGATTTATGTGTTGTTGTGATATTTTTATTATGAACTAATTCTTATTTCTAGAGGAAAGATGGAACAAAACTAGAAACCATGTGTTGGGATTTATGAATTATGCTATATAAGTTTTCCTTATTGTTCATTTGTATTTTTCCAATCTTAATGCTTTCATTTTATTGGCCATATCTTGAACCTCCCTATCCCGGGCATTTTTCCAATCTGTAAGATTAGGAGATGGAGCCGTGTCCAAGCTGCATTCTTGAACCTCCCTATCCCGGGCATTTCTTAGGGGAACGTGAGAAAGATGCCCGGAACCATTCCTCTTGTTATTTCTTTCCTCAGGCTTGACAACCCGGTCTCCCCTGGCTCTTTTTAATCCTTCTCTCTTCTGATGCTGGGCCTCTTCCATATTGATGTACTTTTCTGCCCGGGACAGAAGATCTTCGAAATCCTCGGGTAGTTTTTTGGTGAGGGAGCGGAAGAAATCCCCTTCTAGTAATCCTTGCGTAAAAGCGGTAGTTTTTGTTTCGGGCGCACAAGCAGGCACATCTAAGGCCACCCGGTTGAATCTTCTGATATAAGCTCTGAGAGTTTCGTCCTGGCGCTGCTTCACCTCAAATAAACTGAAGGCAGTCTTTTTATATTTCTTGCTACTGCTAAACTGATGTAAGAATATGACCGACTATTTCGGTTGGGAAAAATTCTACCAAGCGGACTAGGTCAAGTTATAGTATTTGAATGACAAGTCCAAGTATCGATCCCACAGAGACTATTATTTAATTACTAAGATTGAATTATTCTATTTAATCTAGGCAAATAATAACAAGCGATTTGATTATTATTTAAACTAAGTAAATTTAAAACTAATTTATGCTAAATTA
This sequence comes from Primulina eburnea, assembly GCF_022965805.1. Taxonomy (NCBI): domain Eukaryota; kingdom Viridiplantae; phylum Streptophyta; class Magnoliopsida; order Lamiales; family Gesneriaceae; genus Primulina; species Primulina eburnea. The sequence goes on from NC_133101.1 coordinate 53,161,083, forward strand.
ATGACCAAAATCAAATTTCAAAGAAGCTTGGAACTTGGGGATTTTCAAATTTAAATAAAATGACCGAGGACACACAACGGTAACAAACTCTGATTAAATTCATGCACTGGAATTATTTAACTACAGATTATTCGAAGTCACGATGCAATCCTCCAATTTAATTATAAATCTATTTCTAGAATTTATAATCCTATTTTCATTTAACAATCCAATTATTTCTAATTGAATTTAATTAAACAAAAACGCATGTATCAACGATAGAATTACAGCTGTCGCCTAAAATCGCACACTGAAACCGAATACTATTTCTAGTCGGTTTAACCGTGTGTTGATTAATATTTTTGAAGCTAAATTCAATCTATTCCCTTTCGAGTCAAGATCGAACGACAAACATGTAAATAATTGGCCAGGATTAAAAGTACGAAAATTACGCAAACATTAATCAATAACAAGAACTAATTTCATAAATCAAACAACACAATGAATAAACAAAAATCAATCGTTTGTCCCTATTGTGGTCCCGATCACAAGAAAAAACTACTCCATAAATTCAAAGCTAGAATACAATCCAATATTTGAATTCATGAATGAAAAATAAGAAAATAAAAGAGACGAGAAAATCTCAGCGATGGTGCGCAAAGCGTGCGTGTGAAGCGCGTTGTTTTCTCTCTCGATTTTTCTCCCAGTCGTAGCCGTCTTCCCAGATGCGAAACTCTTCTCAAAGTCAGCTGCTTTCTTCCAAATTCAACAACCCTTTTTTCTAGGTTTTTTTTCCTTTTATTTCTCTTCCAAATCACGAGCAAATCTTCGCCAAAAACCTCGATCTGATATCATGTACACGGACCCCGTGCATACGTCCGGGAAAGGGTCCGTGTAGACTCTGCCCAACATTTCTTCTGGATTGCTGGACACGACCCCGTGTCGAGGTCCGTCTCGGGGTCCGTGTACACTCTGGATTTGTCTTCCTTCGGCTTCTGAGGTACGGACCCTTACACGGAGTCCGTGTCTGGGTCCGGGTATTCTTCTTTTGCTATTTTTTCGGGTAAATCTGACATGGCATTGCGAAACTTGACTTTTCTTTCATTTCTTTGGTTCTCATCCTCTTTTGGTTAAACCTGCAAATATCCATAATGAGACGAAATAAGCGCGAAACTCGAAATAAAAACGCCAGATAAGCACGAATACGACAAAATAAAGTCCCTAAAATGCTATATAATTCGTGCTTATCAACTCCCCCACACTTAACCTTTGTTCGTCCTCGAACAAATCAGAAAAAAATAAAGATGAGAAATATCTCAGATTCAGAACTCAAGTACCACAATCAAAACTTCTCAATTTGTCAAACTCTTTCACCCCCGGTCAAAAGATCACGCTTCGCGTGTCACAAAATTCGTTTTCGTCGCAACTTAAGATTCAAATATTTACCCAGTAAGGATCAACAGAACAAGATGTGTGCAGTGTGCAGGTCAGACTCGTACTCATTATTAGCTACTTGGTTTCATGATCACTCATTTTCATTTGTTATCGAGACGCCTCATATGCTTGACTTTCATACCCCTCTCTACTAAATGTTGAACGAAGATGACTTGGTTAATAGGTCTTTTCAAGCTTATAACGTAAGGCCAAGGTTCACGGTTACAATAGAAGGTATGAGAATCAAAAGTGAGAGGAAATAAAAAAATTTATCCTGCAGCACATTCATCCAACTTTTGACTAGTCAACGATCATTGTATTTTCATCATCCTTTGAGCTCTATAGTCTCCTTTCTTTCTCCTTGTCCTTCAACTTTCACCCACAGATTTCTCGGGTGTTTTCAATACTATACACTTTCCTCTTTTTTTTTTCTTTTTCTCACTTTTTTTTTCATGAATAAAAATTCATCGATTCCTTCACACATATTTCTTCAATCCATTAGAGTAATTCAAATATTTCAATGTGCACAGGATGTTTATTTCTCTCACATGTAGGTAGGAAAAAGTGTATAGGCTAAGATTCAGGTAGTTGATGTGGGACATTGAAAAAATTACGAATGGGGGCTAATTGTGTGTCATTGACACATACCATTCGATTTTTACAGGCTCAAAAAGGGTTACCAGAGACAATAAATGATGTATCGGTTAGGCTTGAAAGGCTCAAACGGTCCAAAGATCGCCTAAATCATCCCTAAGTCACCATCGTTCGTATTTTCGCTTCGAGGGCTAATCAGACGAGTTCTAGGGATCGTTGTTCGATCTTAAATTTTTTTTTTAAGTTTACATTTCACCGATTCACTATCAATGAGTAAAAGTTTGACCACGTGCATTGAATGAAATGTTGATACAGAACTGGTTCATGTCTGACCCTCTCCTTGAAACTACGACTCCTCTCATTCAATACTAAGCATGAAACTATTTCCCGGGTGATCCAAAATGTAACAAATTAATCCGATTATTAAGTGAAACAGGAGTTCTTTGTCTAAAAATAGTTCATCTTACGTGAAAAGTGTTGTTAAGTGTTGTGCACCGATGTGTAACAAAACTGACCTACCCCCACACTTTGAAATCGACACTGCTCCTCAGTGTAAAACGATATAAAATGAACTGTCATGAATGTTAAATGGAACACTTCCCTGGTAAAATGTCGAGTACGTGGTGGAAATGAGGTAGAAATCAGCAAATCCTGAAATAAATGACATCGAAAGCATCAAAAACCGTAAAACGGAATAGACAAAACACGCGAGCATTCAAACAAAAAAAATTCCAAACTAAAATACTCATCAATAATAAGTATTCCCCTAAGATCGTGAACAATGTAGGAATGAAAAGTAAGAGAAATACAAGAGAAAACCGATCAAAGGTTCCACATGTCCTAACCAAATAAAACTAACTAATCATCATCAGATCCCAGCTCCAAATCCTCTAAGTCATCTAGTGCAGATCTGTCCCCCGAGGGGTAGGTCAATTTTGTTACACATCGGTGCACAACACTTAACAACACTTTTCACGTAAGATGAACTATTTTTAGACAAAGAACTCATGTTTCACTTAATAATCGGATTAATTTGTTCCATTTTGGATCACCCGGGAAATAGTTTCATGCCTAGTATTGAATGAGAGGAGTCGTAGTTTCAAGGAAAGGGTCAGACATGAACCAGTTCTGTATCAACATTTCATTCAATGCACGTGGTCAAACTTTTACTCATTGATAGTGAATTGGTGAAATGTAAACTTTAAAAAAAATTAAGATCGAACAACGATTCTTAGAACTCGTCTGATTAGCCCTCGAAGCGAAAATACGAACGATGGTGACTTAGGGATGATTTAGGCGATATTTGGATCGTTTGAGCCTTTCAAGCCTAACCGATATATCATTTATTGTCTCTAGTAACCCTTTTTGAGCCTGTAAAAATCGAATGGTGTGTGTACAATCTAATATTTGAATTCATGAATAAAAAATAAGAAAATAAAAGAGACGAGAAAATCTCAGCGATGGTGCGCAAAGCGTGCGTGTGAATCGCGTTGTTTTCTCTCTCGATTTTTCTCCCCAGTCGTAGCCGTCTTCCCAGATGCGAAACTCTCCTCAAATTCGGCTGCTTTCTTCCAAATTCAACAACCTTTTTTTCTAGGTTTTTTTTTCCTTTTATTTTTCTTCCAAATCACGAGCAAATCTTCGCCAAAAATCTCGATCTGATATCATGTACACGGACCCCGTGCATACGTCCGGGAAATGGTCCGTGTAGACTCTGCCCAACATTTCTTCCGGATTGCTGGACACGGACCCTGTGTCGAGGTCTGTCTCGGGGTCTGTGTACACTCTGGATTTGTCTTCCTTCGGCTTCTGAGGTACGGACCCTTACACGGAGTCCGTGTCTGGGTCCGGGTATTCTTCTTTTGCTATTTTTCCGGGTACATCTGACATGGCATTGCGAAGCTCGACTTTTCTTTCATTTATTTGGTTTTCATCCTCTTTTGGTCAAACCTGCAAATAGCCATAATGAGACGAATTAAGCGCGAAACTCGGAATAAAAACGCCAGATAAGCACGAATACGACAAAATAAAGTCCCTAAAATACGATATAAATCGTGCTTATCAGAATAATTTCTGAAAATCTTCGAAAGAGCGAATACTCTGAGGAGCTAACCCCTCGAACCATCTCTGAGCCGAGTCGACCAGGGTGGTTAGAAACACTTTGCATTTGATCTGGTCTCCATAGCAATGCAGCATAGCCATGTTTTCAAACCTAGCAAGATGTTCTTCAGGATCAGAGCTACCGTCATATTTCCTTGACTTTGGACGATTTGAAATTCCCGGGAAGTGGTTCCCGGACGATGGCATCATCAAAAGGACAGCCTCTAACCACCCGAGAACTGCTCTTGGAACCAACCTGCCCCTCCAATACCTTCAATTTTTTCCTCAATTCTTCCAATTCTTCCGCAACAGTGGGGGACTTAGAACCCACACTTGATTCCCTCTCCTCTTCCCTTCTCTCTTCCTCTTGCGGCTGCTCACGTTGCTGCTCGGGATGATTGGAATGGTGAGTGGTGGCCTTCTTTGCCGTGGCCATCTTAACAGCATCAGTTATAATCTTGTTTAACTCCTCGGGAGTTAAATGAATGGTGGGCTGAGGACCATTAGGGGGAGGGACACCTGCACCAGAAAGACGAGTATTGTTCTCCTCCTGGACTCGAGAAGTGCCTTGGTTTGCTCTTCTAGTAGGAGCCATATCAACGCCTTAGAACTCAGATTTCCCACAGACGGCTGCCCATGATGCAACCCAGACGAAACCGATGAGTCGGGTCGAGAACTCTGCCGAGATTGCTATCAAAATATTGAAGGAAACTTGAATTGGACGTTTTACTCGAATTATGACTTCTCGAGCGATTTGAGGAATCTGCGAACAAGAAAAAAACTACGTGAATGGGCGCCGGAGGGGTATCCGACGTGACCACTCCGATGCTTAAGTCAGTAGGGTACTCAAGCAATAATACCAATGTAGCCAAGTGATGGCTGTGTGATTGGTGTATAATCAATGAGAGTATTAAATGTGTGAATCAATATCTGAATAGATAGTAAATGCAGGTAAAGAACCTAGTATTTATAGTAGAGGATGCAATGATGACCTTGTTTCTCGTGTTTGAGCATTAATTATAATAGGGTGGCTGATTGTACCATATTTTTTTGACATGTCAAATCTTGTACTAGTCGCATCCAGCCCACCTGATTTTATCAACCATTAATGTTATTGTCAGAGATAAGTCGGCGGTATATGCGCTACCAGGTCGGCGCCATTAAATGCTTCACTCATATCGAGGTGACCAGGGTAAAATACTTCTCGGGATTTCTTATAAGAGCCCAGGTGTATAACGTCTCGAGGAGGTTATGTTCCGGGTGCTCATATGGCTCGAGACATTAATCCATCTTGTCATGCAATTGGCCTGAGAGCATCCCATCCTGGCCCGAGTACCAACCATGGATATGCTCCATGGCCCGGGAAGTCCTAGGGCCTATCCCTGACCCGGGACATTCCGGGGCATCAGTAATCATCTAAGTCATAACTATCAGTATGATTATTTCTAGTTATTACAGGCCATCGAAACACTGGCATCATGAGATAAAATAAGTAAACGAACAGGGTAAATATCCTATAGGCCAATACCACATGAATCGACCAATTAAAGAGCCAATGCCCATTTAACATGAAGAGAACAATCGTGCAGTGAATACAGCTGCAAGCATTCGCCAAATATCTAATTAGGAAAAGAAAACAGCAATTTCTTCGGCTTTGAATTCTGAAAGATTAGGCAGACCAAATATATCACAGATACTGTCCATACAAATTGGATCTTATTGCAAAGATACGCTCTCACTTCAAACCTTTTGGCAGGTATAACAGACTAATGGCAATTCTGCATGTTGTGTCTACCAAACGAAAAACATAGAACAAAGTTAATGATAAATCCACCCCGCTTCTTCACAACCACGTCATGGAAGGATCAACTGATTGAGATTATTGAACATTTGTACGTCGTGTTCTTGGATGAATAGCCAGCTGTGCAAGTTTACAATTCCGCTCTGGAGGCTTCATCTTCAGTAGGTTCCACAAAAGTCGTGTAGGCTTTAATTACTGATTCATAAATTTTAATGCCTTTCAAATACTCATCCTTGTTCAGAAACTGCAAAAGCAGAATAAGAAAATTTAGTTTGTCTGCTTTCATTTTGCAAGATCAGGACATACTAGGCATTTATATCATAGGTGGATATCGGCTGGAAAATAAAAGATGAAAAAAGGGGGAGAAAACGGAAATAGCATCTTAGGAGTTTACTGATTTAAAAGATATCGACAAATGAAGGATTATGATGCCAAAACATTCATCAATTGAAAAGATTTAAACTGATCTTGAATGGTCATACAAATGCAAAATCCAAATTATTTTTCATATTAAAAAATCAAATAAAATATTTTTAGTACCCCTCAAACTAGAAGAAAACAAAAAGTCACCTCATTATGGTCGTGAAGTAGAATGGGAGTCCTTGCCATTGGAGAAAAGCCAATTGCTGGAATGCCTCGATCCCTGAAATAGCGAGCATCTGTAGAAGCCGGAAATATCTCGGGTTCTCCAAATTTCCCATTAGCCTTTTCTATTGCTTCTTCTAATAGTATCCACCAAGGATTGGAACTGTCAAAAGCTGTAAGAATAGGCTTCCCAAACTTGTCATACAAAGTTGCCCTCTGCTTGAACTGTCCCCACTAAAAATTCGTTAAAAAGTGCCCTCTCATCTGAAGATAAATTACCTAAATCACTAGACCCACACAACTTAACAGGTAGAAATTAAATAAATGAAAGAACCATAAGTCAAAGAAGGTCGACCACATTAGCAGCCTCTAACGTTTTGCAACAGCAATAGCAGTAATACCTTATTCACTTAAACTCCATTTTCTACATATCAATGCTGATCTATTAAGTTTCACAATATGATTGTTCCTCGAAAAATTGCTTCAATAGTGGGACAAAACTACCAAGAGCGGCCCATACACATCCACTAACAAGTGGATGGAATTTAATTTCTCAAAATTTATGAGTATGCATATTGAAGCTCAAAAGTGGTAATCTACTTCAAAATTAGATTAAAACGATTACTCATATATAGGATTTAAAAAGGCTAAAATTATGGAATACAGAGACAACCAGAGGTATTATAGAAATGAAATTTCAGGGACTACGAATCCTTTTAAATTTGAGGAATATCTGCGTGACTAACCTACCCATAACTTCGAAGGCATGGGTTTTATACAACCAAAAAGATAAGCCACTCTACTGAATCATATTTTTCTCACCTCAAAGGTCATATTACGAGTAACAGGAGCCCATTCCTCAGCAATTCGTCTTTCCAAGGACACTGCATCTGCAGTTGGTGGAACTCGGATATCAAAACCTGCTTGAGCTTCGGATGGTTGCAAATTCATGACAAAACCCTGACAAAAAATACACCGGTTAAACACATTCTATATACAATTAACCAGAGAAGCATAGAATGGTAATGGTCAGTCAATATTTGTGTCCAACTCATAGAATAAAATACAGAAAACCCAATCATTTGTATTTCATATCATGAAAAATACATAGATGTTGTCCAAAATGCAATCAGTGAACGAAGTATGAGCAAAACTCGGATATTATAGAAGCACATTCAAACCAAAATAAGAAGTATCTGCTGTATTGTAAAAACAAGGCACAAAAGAAATAAGAGACTCACATTCGGAGACGGGGTTCCAGCTTTTAAGAAGACCATATTAACAGAAATAACCTCTCCTTCAGCCTTCAGTCCACCTTTAATCAAATCAAATTGAGCGGCCCTGAATCTTCTAATACTCTCAATACTCTTCAGTAGATTCTCCATGGCAGTGTTATCATAAAGCTTAGCCCCGTGACCAGGTGCCCCAGTGGCCGTGATTACTAGCCACCAGGGGCACCTCTCCCCATAAAACAAGCGGTACTTTTCAGTAGGGGATGCCAATCCCTCGTCCAGCACAATACCCACATTCATTTTCCTGAAAATGTCGGAGTCTGCAAACTTCTCTGCCCCATCATGGCCACCTATTTCCTCATCTGGAACAAACGAAAGGTAGATGGTGCGCAATGGGTGGAAGCCAGATTCCTGGAGCTTACGAATGGCCTCCAGGTACTGAAGACCTACACTCTTCATGTCCTGAGAGCCACGAGCATAGATGTGGCCGGAAGATGGGTCGAGATGGGCATCAAAAGGGGGGTGTGCCCATTTGTGGTGTTCAGCAGGTACCACGTCTGTATGGGAATTCAAGAGGATGGAGGGGAGCTCAGGCTTTCGGCCCGCCCACTTGAGGAGAACCATGGGTTTCCCCTTTGTGAATTCAAGGATTTGGGATTCTAAGGACAATGACTTTGCTTGGGAGACAATGAATTGCACTGCATCTTGGTAGTTGGGGAAGGGGTGGGCAGTGTTGATTTGGAGGTATTGTTGGAATCTTGAAATGATTTCCGAGGCAGTTTGATCTTCACTTCCTACAGTGACAGTCACCTTTGCTAATGATAACACTGCCAATACCATAATAGCGACGAGCAAGGGACTGCATATGAGCCGAGAGTGACAGTAGGCGTGTACTCTCCTCATCTCTTCAACCAATTGAGTGCCTACAGCATCAAAACTCCACATTAGCAAAACAAAAATCAAACAATGAAAAACTCAAAAACTTGCAGACTTCATCTAGTACTACTGGTTTTCATTAGAACATTTCATATCAAACATATTAATTACTCGTTCGCATACATATCTACCGATCAAGATATGACTCAGTCACGCTTCCATGCAGGGCCTGACCTTCTATGAGACTAGGCAAGCCGCCGCCTCAGGGCCTGGCCAAGGAGAAAGCCCATTTATATTAAAAAAAACCTAGCTTCATATTAAGTAAATATGGGGGTCGTACCTGAATTTCGTGAAAAAGTGCATCATTCAAAGAAAAAAACAATTTGATGAAAATGGTAGTGACGATGTAACACAATCAGGTAAAAAGTCTTTTAGAGTTGAATATTTTCTATTTATAATTGATCAAGCTCGATCTTCTCTTCAAGTTCATTTTGAACAATTTAAACACTATTAAGAGACTTTTTGGATTTTATCGAATTTGGATAAGTCAAAGAGGGAGTATTTATTGATAAAGTCTCGTATGGGGTTTCAACAATTTTTAAGTCAAAAGACATTCAGAAATTAATGGTGATGAGTTTTTCTCGGAGTTGATAGTCGTGAGATGCTATTTAACAAGTCAAAAGAAAAACAATTCTTATGACGTAGTTTTTGACGAAACTGAATGATTTATTTTTAAATACTTATAATATTATCTGTTCAGCAACAGCAGAAATATGATTCTCAAAATTGTAATCAGATTTATCTTCAATGTGATAGACTAAATGTGCAGGTTATGTAGTCAATTGAGGATTGTACAGATTTGATAAATATTTCCACCACTAAATTAAAACATCTAGACAAGTGTAATTATTGTCTAGTAAATTTGTTATTTACGAACTGAGGTACTGCTTTTTCTTCCAATTAACTGGCAAAGAAAAAGACTCAACACACAAAAAGAGAAGAAACAAACACTTGCAAGTACAAAATGAATCGCAAAAATAGGTTAACATAGCTCAATAACATCATCAAAACAAAACAAACTCCTTCACTGTTCATGATTAAATCTTACCCCAAACCTCAGGAACAAATACTTGAAAATCAATACCTCGCGTTTAAAAGACCCTTTAACTGGAAATTCAAAACCAAAAACTTCAATCTTACCCTTTTACAACAAATTAACTATTAGAGAAAAGACCTCCAAATAGTCGGATTAGGTTTTCGATTTCCACAAATAAATATATGTATTGTTAGCGTATGAATACAGAGGAAAGGATTAAACAAAGTCTCCACACCTGTTCAAACAGAGATCAGGTAGCAGCTCTTCCGTGCTAATCTTGTCCAGATAACAAACAATGAATCAAGCCACGTATGGAATGGCGGAGGTGAATACTGATTATCACACTACAAATTTACAGCTAATAAATATTTTTGGAAACAGTTAATTTTGGGATATTTAACCTATAAATAATAATAATAATAATAAATCATGAGGCTAATAATAATAGTGAACAAAAATTTATATGAGACGGTCTTACGGGTTGTATTTTGTGAGATAAGTTAATAATAATAGTGAACAAAAATTTGTGTGAGACGATATCACAGATCGTATTTTGTGAGACCCATCTCTTATTTGAGTCATTCATGAAAAATATTAATTTTTATGGTAAGAGTATTATTTTTTATTGTGAATATCGATAAGATTGACCTGTCTCACAGATAAATATTTGTGAAACCGTCTCACAAGAGACATACTCTAATAGCTATATATACTTCATGGTCTAAAATACATTGATTTGGTCGCAAGTTTTTCGAAAAAAAAAAAAAATTGTTATCAGAAGTAAAATTTTAAAGAATATTAAAATAAATATTATTAAAACTTAACTATATATTTAAAACAAATAAAAATGAATGTTATATAATTATTGATGCTAATTTAGGACTCAGGTAGAAAAAGATAATATTGATGAGTATGTCTCTTGTGAGACGGTCTTATGAATCTTTATTTGTGAGACGTGTCAACCTTACCGATATTCACAATAAAAAGTAATACTTTTGACATAAAAAGTGATATTTTTTCATGGATGACCCAAATAAGAGATCTGTCTCACAAAATACGACCTGTGAAACCGTCTCACACAAGTTTTTGCCAATATTGATAATAAACATCTCTGTTACTACTACATTATGCGTTAGTTTAATATAGAGAAATATTCGTAGGTCTGTATGATCAAGTTCTTAAATTGTTGTACGTTGTCTCATTAATTTTTATAATTATGATATTATTTTTAATTTAGAAGAAATTATATTTTTGATCTCGTAACATGTATATTTCAAATTTTAATCTATCGTGAGTTAAGGTGCAGTTTTAGTAGAGTAACTTGTATTTTTTTTGCTAATTTCAGTCATTTTTTTCTTAAAATTGAAATTAACCACTGTAAATTACCTATCTGACTGTCGAATATACTGAGTTGTAAAATAAATTTGGGGATTTTGGTTTTTGGTGAAAAGTAGTGTATGTAGTCTTTTTTAAAATTTCACTAATGCAAATAAAATAAAGAGTAGTTCTCTCTTGTAAGACGGTCTCACAAATTTTTATCTGTGAGACGGGTTAAATCTACCGATATTTACAAATAAAATAATTTTCTTAGCATAAAAAGTAATACTTTTTAATGGATGTCCTAAATAAGATATTCGTCTCACAAAATACGATCCGTGAGACCGTCTCACATAATTTTTTGTCTAAAATAAAAAAGAAAAAATAAACGTTCACCGAGAAGATGCAAATTTTAAGCTTTGGTGAGTAAGCATCAATATTTTTATTATTTTTTTGTTATTTTTAATAGGCAAAAATTTGTATGAGACGATCTCACGGATCATATTTTGTGAGACGAATCTTTTATTTGGGTCATCCATGAAAAATTATCACTTTTTATGCTAAGAGGTATTATTTTTTATTATGAATATCGGTAGAATTGACCCGTCTCACAGATAAAGATTCGTGAGACAACCTCACAGAAGACTTGTTCATAAAAGTTATAGATAAAAATTAGCAACTTCTTTTGTTCTTTCGATAATTTTCCGCAAGTTTCAATGTTTAATTTTATATATGTAATTAATATGTCACGTTAATTATTACCATAACTTTCATACGAACTAGTGTTGGCGCATACATTACATGATTGTATAGTTTTTTTAAAAAATTACTTAATTAATTTGATTTATATTAAAATAAAATAATATCATACTTATAAAAATTAATTAAAAAATACTGCGATTTTTTAACTTGGTAATACCAACCTACAAACATTTTTTCTATAATAGACTAACTTAATGCAGTATTGATTTAAATAAAATAGAAGGAAAAATTATATTTTTGATCTCGTAACTTGCACAGTTTCCTATTTTAATCTTGTTACGAGTCAACTTAAATTCTTGGTGCATTAAATTGCATTTTTTTTTCAAATTTCGATATTTTTTGTCCAAATTTTGAAATTGACCGAAAAAAATTGCTTAACCGACGGTCGAGTAATCTGTGTTCGAAAATAAATTTGGATATTGTTGTGAAAAAATAAAAATTTATGGTAAAAAGTAAAAATCTCAAACTCTCAAAATTTACCAAACTACACACTTTATAATATTTTTCTATCTACTCAATTGTGATTTTCTTCACAAATGCGAGATCTATTTATAGAGTTTCATTACACATAATCCAAAAAATAAAATACATCATTATCTACATCATCACACACAAATTTCTAATTTTACAACTCTTATTTTCAACATTCAAATATTCAACTATTACTTTTCAATATTCAAATCATTTATTTTCAACACTCCCCCTTGTGATGATGATCATGATACGATGATGTTTTCATTACGTGTTTTGTACTGTCTCGTTAAAAACCTTACTTGGAAAAACTCATTGGGATAAAAACCATAGTAAGGGAAAAAGAGTGCAGTCACGTAAACTCCCCCTGATGTTGACATGAACAATTCTTCACAAATTTCGTAGATTGTGCATCCCAATATTATATTTGTGCTTTCTGAATATTGACGTAGGAAGTGCCTTTGTGAAGAGATCTAATAAGTTTTCACTTGATTGAATGTGACGAACATCAATACATTTATTCTTCTCAAGCTCCTTGGTGAATGCGAAGAACTTAGGAAGAATATGTTTAGTTCTGTCGCTTTTTATGTATCCTTCTTTCATTTGAGCAACACATGCAGCATTATCTTCATATAGTATCACAGGCTTCTCATCGAATGATAATCCGCATGAAATTTGGATATGTTGGGTCATTGATTGTAACCACACACATTCACGACTTGCTTCATGTAGTGCAATAATCTCGGCATGATTTGATGAAGTTGTTACGAGCGTTTGTTTCTATGAACGCCAAGATATTGCAGTGCCTCCACGAGTAAATACATATCCAGTTTGGGAACGTGCCTTGTGTGGATCAGATAAGTATCCAGCATCAGCATAACCAATTATACTTGGATTAGCATCTTTTGAATACAAAAGTCCCAAGTCTGTCGTTCCTCGTAGATAACGGAATATATGTTTAATTCTGTTCCAGTGTCTCTTTGTTGGATATGTGCTAAATCTTGCCAACAGATTCGCGGCAAAAGATATATCAGGCCTTGTACAATTTGTAAGGTACATAAGGGCACAGATGGCACTTAGATATGGTACTTCTGGACCAAGAATATCTTCATCATCTTCACATGGACGGAATGGATCCTTTTCTATGTTTAATGATCTAACAACCATTGGAGTACTTAAAGGATTTGCTTTATCCATATTAAAACGTTTAAGGATCTTTTCTGTATAATTTGTCTGGTGAACAAACATTCCACATTCTTTTTGTTCAACTTGTAAACCCAGACAATACTTGGTTTTTCCAAGATCCTTCATTTCAAATTCTTCCTTCAAGTATGACACAACTTCTTGAATTTCCTTATTTGTTCCAATGATGTTTAAATCATCAACATATACAGCAATAATTACGCATCCAGATGTTGTTTTCTTAATGAAAACACAAGGGCATATTGAATTATTTACATATCCCTTTTTCATCAAGTGATCACTTAGTCGATTATACCACATTCGTCTTGATTGCTTTAACCCATATAATGATCTTTGTAATTTCACATAATAACATTCCCTGGGTTTTGAACTTTGTGCTTCAGGCATCTTAAATCCTTCAGGGATTTTCATATATATATTACTATCAAGTGATCCATATAAGTAAGCTGTAACAACATCCATAAGACGCATTTCTAAATTTTCAGATACCGCCAAGCTAATCAAATACCGCAACGTAATTGCATCCATCACAGGAGAATACGTTTCTTCATAATCAATTCCAGGCCTTTGAGAAAAACCTTGTGCAACAAGTCGAGTTTTATATCTTACTATTTCATTTTTCTCATTTTTCTTTCGAATAAAAGCTCATTTGTATCCAACAGGTTTTACACCTTCAGGTGTAAGGACTATAGGTCCAAAAACATTACGTTTATTTAGCGAATCTAATTCAACCTGGATGACATCTTTCCATTTTATCCAATCCTGCCGATTTTTACATTCATCAAAAGATTTTGGTTCATGAACTTCGTTATCATTTATGATGTCGATTGCCACATTATAAGAAAATATATCATCATTTTCATCTATATCTTTTCGGTTCCATATTTTTCCAGTATTAATGTAATTGATAGAGATTTCATGATTCTCGTCAGTTTGTGGTTCTGACAGAACATTTTCACTATCATGTGTTTCTTAAGGAACAACATTCTCTATTTTGTGATCATCATGTGTTTCTTCAGAAACATCATTCTTTATTTTGTGATCATCGTGTTTCTCTATGAATTTTCTTTTTCGAGGATTTTTATCCTTGGAACCGACTGGTCTTCCACGCTTCAGGCGTTTAATGACATCATGAGTATCTTCCATTTGTTTCTTTGGAATTTCAATTCGAGCAGGGGCATTTGCAGCATGTATATATGATTTAGTTACCCTTTTTGTGTCTGCAAATGCATCTGGTATTTGATTTGCTATTCTTTACAAGTGTACAATTTGTTGTACATCTTTTTCACATTGTTTTGTTCTTGGATCGAGATGTAACAATGATGATACATACCATGTAATTTCCTTTTCGGTATGTTTCTGTTCTCCCCCTAACATTGGGAAGATTTCCTCATTAAAATGACAATCAGCAAAACGTGCTGTGAACACGTCGCATGTCTGAGGTTCAAGATATCGAATGATTGATGGACTATCATAACCGATATAAATTCCAACCTTTCTTTGAGGTCCCATTTTCTTTCGTTGTGGTGGTGCAATAGGCACATACACCATACATCCAAAAATTCTCAGATGAGAAATGTATGGTTCTTTACCAAATGCAAGCTGTAATGGGGAGTATTTATGATATGCACTTGGTCTGATGCGAATTAATGAAGCAGCATGTAAAATTGCATGTCCCCATATAGAAATAGAGAGCTTTGTTTTCATAATCATTGGTCTAATAATCATTTGCAGACGTTTAATCAATGATTCAGCCAATCCATTCCGTGTATGTACATGAGCAACAGGATGCTCAACAATGATTCCCATAGACATACAATAATCATTGAAAGTCTGGGAAGTAAATTCACCGGCATTATCAAGTATAATTTTCTTGATTGTATAATCGGGAAACTGATTCCTCAATTTTATTATTTGAGCAAGTAATCTTGCAAATGCAATATTTCGAGTTGACAATAAACATACATGTGACCATCTGTTTGAGGCATCAATCAATACCATAAAGTATCTGAATGGTCCACATGGTGGATGGATTGGTCCACAAATATCACCCTGAATACGTTCAAGAAACATTGGTGATTCAGTTTGGATTTTGACTGGTGATGGTCTTATAATAAGTTTTCCAAGAGAACATGCTTTACATTGAAACTTATTATTCTGAAAGATCTTCTGGTCTTTCAGTGGATGACCATGTGTATTTTCTATAATTCTTCGCATCATTGTTGAACCAGGATGTCCCAATCGATCATGCCAATTGGTTAATATCGAAGAATTATCAACTACCATGTTTGATTCAATGGGACTTATATGTGTATAATGCAATCCAGTAGGGAGCATTGGTAGTTTTTCAATCACATATTTCTTTCCTGATTTATATGTGATAAGACACATATATTTCTCATTCCCTTCATTCATTGTGTTGAGGATCGAATTTGAGTTTAGAGGGAGGGTGAATAAACTCTACTCGTTTTTATTTCTCTTATGATGAGGTACTAAAATCCTGTTAGAGATAGCAGTTTATCTTGTACGTATACCTTCACTTAGATTACAATAGAACGTGCGGAAACAATCTGATGAGGTAATTGAAAGACAATAAAAACAGTAGGCAGCAGTTGTTTATGGAAGTTCGAAGATAAAATCTTCTACGTCTCCCCTTCTTCTGTTTCCAGAAGGTATAACTAAAAGACTTTAGAAATTACAGTACAACTCTTTTACACACCCACTTCAGAAGGACTTACACCTCAGCCTACTGAAACTCTTAGTTACTCAACTCACAAAATGTGATACAAAAAGTTCTGAAAAGACTCTTTTCAGATTACAAACTCTTCCTGATAAAGTATAAGTGATGTAAAGATTGTGAAGAGTGTAAGAATCAGTAGCACAAGATGATATTCAAAATATCAGATATTAGCTATGAAGCGTCTGCTACTTTTCTTTGTGTTGAACTCTAAGTACTCAAGGAATTTCGAGATTGTCTTATCAGTGAAAATATCTTTGATCCTTGAAAGATGATGTTAAGCGAAGTGTTGTCGTCTAAGGATTTGATCCATGTATATATAATCGACTGAGTTCAACGTTCACAAACAGAGGATGTCTCCAGATAACTGATACAATCAGCTTTATTACCAAAAGAAGTTCCTGTAGAAAAGCTATAAAACAATCAGTCTTGTTTTATACTTAATTGGGTAAAGTGCATTAAATGACTCCGTATAGTATTTAATGCTGCAATTAATACTAGTACTAGGAACTTTAACGGTAACAATTAAAGTGGTAACGTTAGGCAACGTCTTCTACTGGTTCTGTATTTCTATCCTTTCTACTGCTTTAGTTTTACTAGACCAGTAGCTTCTGATAAGTGAGTCTACTGTTCTGGTCTGCTGGTTTTAGTTAACATCGCCACAATAAATTCATGTCTAACAATTTCCCCCTTTGTGGTGATGCCAAAACCTAAACAGTAGAAAAACGATAAATAAAGCAGATAATCATTAAGCAAAAGGATAATGTCAATAAAGTATCAAAGTAAATAATCAATTAGTTTCGATATCCCTGTAGATGACTTCCTCATTTTGAGGATCTTGAAGTCTTCTGTCTGAAGGTTCAGCTTCAGCTTCTGATTGCCTAGCTTCTGCTGGATCTCTTCTATCTTCCCCTTTTTTGGCATCAGCGGCAACCACATGAGCGAAGAGATCATTAATTCTTCCAGATAGGTTCTGAATGCCATTGGTTAGCATCTCCAGATACGGAGTTTGAGAAGAGATGCGATCATTCAGTGTAGTGAGAGATTGATTCTGAGAATCAATCTTGGCATCCATAAGTTCCAAGGAATTGGAAAAAGATCGGAAGAGATCATCATGCTCGGTGATTCGGTTGAGTATATCAGTTTGAGCAAGCATGATGTTACTGTGATTTCTCGATATAGCCTGTCTGAAAATGATGGTTTCAGCATACATCTTGTCCATGTTTTCCGCCGTGTTATATATGTATTTGCCCATGCGTTCTCTGAAAGTTTGAGCACCAGTGAATTCTGAAAGGCTTTCACAGGACATTCGTTTGACTAAATCAGACACGTTGTTGAGTTCCCGTTGCAGAGCATCAATCTGAAATTCCAAGTTGAATGCATCTGATTCTGGGGAGGAAGGTCGCTCAAGCATGCGTTGCTTAATCTCAGCAAGACGAGAGTTCGTCTGAGTCAGAACAGGATGAGAGATAGTCAACGCAGTAGAAACGAGATTAGTGTCCATCAAAGCAGTAGAAGGACCAGGGTCTGCTGAGCTTTCTTCTGGAAGAGTAGATACAGTGTGTTCAGCAGCAATCAGGGGAGGGGCAATTTCTTCAGCGGGAACGGCCAAGTCAGAGGCCAAATTCTCTTCCGTTGGTGCAATGACAGCAGGTGGAGTCTGATGGTTCTGCAGTTGAAGGTGCAGAGGGTTGATGCAGAAGAATATGCATTTCTGCTTGATGAGCAGCAGAACATTTCTCTAAATTTGGCAAAAGAGATGTAGCATCTGGGTTTGCCATAGGTTGCACTGGAGTCGGAGAAGGAGAGGGTGGCAATGAAGTAGCCGGTGCTGCTTCCAGAGTTGTAGAAACCGTTGGAACAATCGATTCAATGACTTCTTCAACCGAAGCCAGTTCATGTACAGATAACAGAGACGATGACGGAATGGGCCTTGTTGGAGAAGCAGGAGTACTGAGAGCAGAAGCCTTTGGTGAGGTTGCATTCCTTTCCTCAACTGTCTGAACTTGATGAAAGTCTGGAACAAGGCCGACGTGATATACAATGGGCTCGCCAAAACCCTGTTCTTGAGCAAGAAGTTGCTCACGCATCTGTTTTAAATTGTCAGAAAGAATCAAAATAACGTTTTGATCCTGAACAGCAGTAGGAACAGCAGGATCAAAATTTGATTCAAGAACTTTCAGAACCGATTCTAGCTTCTGACATTTCAGTTGATCGAGGATAAAGCTCCTTCTGCGCAAGGCCTCGATGATATTTTCTGTTTTTGCAAGCTGAAAAATTTTCTTCTCTGCGTTCATCATTTTTGCATAGGTTCCTTTTGTTTTGAAGTAAGCAAAAGAATGGAAAAGTCGGACTGTGTGCCACTCATAAAAAAAAAATCATGTCATCATTTGCAGAGTTTTCGATTTCTGCCAGATGAAGATCAACACCGGTCGTTACAGTTATTTTGAGTCCGAAAACTGGTGCTTCTTCGATCATTTTTCCTTTGCCTTTATCTGATGATGAAATAGACAAGATGGGTCGGAATGCAGAAGACCCGCTGGTTGATTCTCGAATTACTATTCCAGACGATGGCTTGAAAGCAGCAGCAGTAGATGGTGCTGGAATAGATGCAGTAGCTTGTACAGACGGTAGGAACAGTGAATCGAACAGAAGGAACTACTTCTGGAAATACCTGTCTGATAGGTACTTTCTCAATCTCAGACAGTGCTGCTGTCTACTTGATCTTTAAAACGGTGCGAGCTTTCTTTTTGGTTGGAGTTGGTACGGGTGGTTGAATAGCAGAAGCAGACTCTTCTGATGCTGTTTTGTCCAAATCAGTCGAAATAATCACTCTTTTCCTTTTAATTGTCCTTTGAGGTTTTTGAACCTCAGAAGCAGTTTCTCCGATCTCCTTTTTCAAGGCAACAAATTCAGCCACTGTTGGCTTAGGCCTTAACGCGAGTACGTTCTCAGCATCAATCATGGATACTGAAGCAGCATCTTGAACACTGGTAGAGGCGAAACCAGCATCCTTGAGCATTGCGCTGATTTGAACAGCGAATCCAGAACTTTTCTTGACAACCATGTCCTTCATGATTCTGAAGAGGAAACGACTCCAGTCCACTTTGATTCCCTTAGTGATGGCAGTCATCACTTGAACTTTCTCCTTGGTCAACTTGTCGAAAGTGCCGGCTTTGATTAAGATGGCTTTTGCCACAATATCGGCCAGAATTTGATATTCTATTTTGAGTAATTTCTTGTGACAAGAAGGAGACAATTCTTCTCCAGAGACTGAGAAAGAGTTGAGCACAATAGACATATCTATCTTGAAGATATCGGATAGCTCAGAAATACCTGAGAGTGGAAGGAGAAAGGTGGCTCCCAAAAGTGTGGCATCAATGGAGATGGATGCATCTCCTTGAGAATGAACAATTTTTCCTTCATGCACTGTCGATTTATCGTAAAATTAGCCGTTAGATTAGATCCGGACTGGACTTCGTTCCAGGAGAGCATTTTTGTAGATAACAGCTGGTGCTTCCAGGAATTTTCTAAGTCCTCATTTCTCAATGTCTTGAAACATTTTGACGAGATTCTCATCCTTGATGTTGAGAACATAAGCAAAATTTACTTGATATGCGTTGAGAATATATGCTCCGGCCATTTCTGTATGAGGATAGAATCAGTTACAATTTGCAGTAGTTAGAGATGATAGAGAGAAAGCAGTAGCTGAATAACAACCGTTAGGAAACAGTAAAGATGAAAAAGGTGAATTTGAAAATAAATATACAGCCGTCAAATAAACATAAAGACACGAGTCAGTATGTTTTTGGTTGAGTGTTTGAAAAGATTTGGCAGAAACTGTCAGATATACGAATGATTTCAAAAAAATTTGAAAAAGGCGGGCTGTCCAGACGGTTACTAAAAGAAATCATAAGAAGAGTTGTCGTTTTATGATAACGTCTGCTGGAAGTTTCAGGGTGCTGAAATACTTGAGCACTTTGACAAAACCAGCAGACTCGTAGTTTTATCGAAAAGACAAACATTCTATCTGTTTTCTGAAAAGGTGTCAAAATCTTAGTCTGACTAAGATATTGTTCCTCCTCGGTAAATGCAACTAATAAGTGGTCATAAATGCGACAAGTGACTCTTGGCAATCTTTCAATCTGAACCGTCGAAATGAACAGTCGCAAGGGTCTTTGTTTCTTCTATAAATACCTGCACAACCTGAATGAAATAAAACATACACAATCTAAAATGAAAACTCAAGATAAAAGAGAGTTAGAGTTTGATCCAGGAGCCGAAGAAATGTTCAGAAGGAAGTTTGGGGATATCATTCTTTACGGAATGATCCTTAAAACACACTCCTGGAGTTGTAGTGTCCACAGTCAAACAGATCTGTTGCTTCGATTGATATTGAAATGTAGCATCGATTCCTTCCAGAAGCATGCTAATGCAATAAGAGAGTGCTGGTTGATCGATGATGCTGATATCATCTATGATGCCCTGTAAGGCATCTAAAAATACATTAATGCTGACAAGACCCAAGCTTGCTAGATTCTTTCTAGGCCTTGAGCTTGCTGGAATCTCTTGTTCCTGTTGAAGTACTTTGCAAACAAATTGCAAGGAGCTCATATCAATGAAGACAAAAGCTAAATTTAACGCTTCTGGTTAAAGAGCATTTGTAGATCTACTGTTTTTACTTCTGCATCGTGTAATGTACTGGAATGGTTTCTAATAAAATATCCGTTTACGTACTTGACCTTCCCTTCTGCTTTTCTGCAAATGACTTACTGTCAGTTAAATACGATAAATAACCGAGTAATCATAAAAGCTAAACCAAGATAACAGATAATAATCAAGTTAAATCTATCAAACCAAAAGAGTTACGAAAGTAAGAAAACTTATTTTCCGGTAAAGGTTTTGTGAAGATATCTGCTGTTTGTTGATCAGTAGAAACGTATTCCAGACGAATGTTCTTCTTTTACACATGATCTCTGATAAAATGATGTCTGATGTCTATGCGCTTCGTTCTGGAAAGAAGTACTGGATTTTGTGTGATTGCAATGGCACTGGTATTGTCACAGAAAATAGGTGAGTCGGAGGCTTGAATTCCATAGTCTTTTAATTGTTGTTGTATCCATAGTATTTGAGAACAGCAGCTTCCAGCAGCCAGATATTCTGCTTCTGCAGTAGATGTGGCTATGGAAGTCTGCTTTTTACTAAACCAGGATATCAACCTATCATCAAGAAATTGACAGAAACCACTTGTGCTTTTTCTGTCTAGTTTGCAATGTGCATAATCAGCATCTGAATATCCAATAAGATTTAACGATGAATCATTGGGATACCATAAGCCGACATTTTGAGTTCCTTTTAAGTACTTCAAAATACGTTTAACAGCAATATAATGAGATTGTTTGGGGTTAGATTGAAATCTAGCACAAATACAAACAGCAAACATGATATCTGGCCTACTGGCAGTTAGATATAATAAAGAACCAATAAGACCACGATACTGAGATACCTCTACTGGAATTCCACTTTCATCTTTATCAAGTTTAATAGATGAGCTCATTGGAGTAGAAGCAGCAGAGCATGCTTCCATACCGAATTTTTTCAGAAGCTCCTTGGTATACTTGGCTTGATTTATAAAAATTCCAGTATCCAGTTGCTTAATCTGTAATCCTAAGAAGAATGTTAATTCTCCCATCATACTCATTTCGAATTTATCCTGCATCAATTTTCCAAACTTTGCACATAATTTGGGGTTAGTTGACCCAAAAATAATATCATCAACATAGATCTGTACTAAAAGAATATGCTTATTCTTGACTAAAGTAAATAAAGTTTTGTCTACTGCTCCAATGGTAAAGTCATGATCGATAAGAAACTGTGATAAGGTATCATACCAAGCTCTAGGTGCTTGTTTTATACCATATAAAGCTTTGTGTAATTTAAACACGTGATGAGGTGAGAAATGATCGATAAAACCTGGAGGTTGTTCGACGTAGACTTCTTCTTGTAAGAGACTATTCAGAAAAGCACTCTTCACATCCATTTGATATACTTTGAAGTTCTTGAAAGCAGCAAAGGCTAAGAATATTCTGATTGCTTTGAGCCTTGCTACTGGTGCGTAGGTCTCATCAAAGTCTATTCCTTCTTCTTGTCTGAAACCTTGAGCAACCAATCTTGCTTTATTTCTCACCACTGTGTCTTCTTCATTGAGTTTGTTTCTAAATACCCACCGAGTTCCAATGACAGCTTGGTGAGATGGTCTAGGCACTAGAAACCAAACTTCATTTCGTTTGAATTGATTCAGCTCTTCTTGCATGGCTTCAATCCAACTAGGATCCAGAAGAGCTTCTTCAATTTTCTTTGGTTCATCCTGAGATATAAAAGCAGCATGCATGTATTCATTAAACATTTGCCTTCTGTTTCTCAAAGGCGCTGCTGGATTACCAATAACCAATGATGGAGGATGAGATTTTCTCCAGATAAAAGGATTTAAAAGGATATCTTCCTGATTTGATATATTGAGATTGTTCTCGACGGAACCAGTAGTAGGTTCTTGAGTGTCTTTTGCTGGTATTGGTAGATCCAAAGTCTGTACTTCTGGTTCCACCATCGGAATATCTGGTTCTTGATTTTGAAGATCCTTGATGTTTGCTTCTACATCATCTTCACTGTCAAGTTCCAAGTGAATCATGTCCAGCCTGTTACTTAAATCAGATATGTTAGATATTTCAGGAGCACTGCTGTCTTCATCGAAGACAACATGAATTGATTCTTCAACATTAAGAGTTCTATTGTTGAAAATTCTAAAGGCTTTGCTTACAGCAGAGTAACCAAGAAATAGTCCCACATCTGATTTTGAGTCAAATGCAGTTAAATGATTTTTGCCATTATTTAGTACAAAACATTTGCAACCAAACACATGAAAATAAGATACGTTAGGCTTTTTCCCTTTCCATATTTCATAAGGGGTCTGATTGTGCCTTTTGTTGACCATAGATCTGTTTTGCGTGTAGCAAGCAGTATTGATAGCTTCAGCCCAGAAGCGCTGAGAGATGTCTGCATCTGCTAGCATTGTTCTAGCTGCTTCTTTTAGAGTTCTATTTCTCCTCTCAGCTACTCCGTTTTGTTGGGGTGTTCTGGCAGCTGAATATTCATGATGAATCCCCTGCTCATTCAAATATAATTCAAGATACTTGTTAGTGAACTCAGTGCCCCGATCACTTCTGATTTTGATGATGGTAGTAGATTTTTCATTTTGAATCCTTTTCAGAAGCTTGATCAAGAGACTACTGGTTTGATCTTTTCCTGCGAGAAAGATTACCCAAGTGAATCTAGAAAAATCATCAATAACAACAAGAGTATATTTCATTCCCCCTAAGCTCATGATGGGGATAGGACCAAATAGATCCATATGCAGTAGTTCCAGACATCTTGAAGTTGATTTGCTATCTTTGGTCTTGAAACTGGATCTTATCTGTTTCCCGAGCTGACAAGCAGAACAAACATGATTTTTAACGAAATTAAAGTCGGGTAATCCATCAACTATATTTTGCTTCTTGAGATAATTGATTGACTTGAAATTCAGATGATTCAATTTCTTGTGCCATAGCCAGTGTTTATTGCTGAGAGAAGCAACTAAGCATGTAGGAGTATTGACATGATTTGAGTTCCAAGAGACTCTGTAAGTATTGCCTTCTCTTTTTCCGGTTAACACAGTAGTTTCAGCAGAATCTCTAACTATACATGAATGCTTCTGAAAAGCTACAGAATAACCATTATCACATAGTTGACTAATGCTGATTAGATTGTAACAAAGATTGTCAACTAATAATACATCATTAATAGTTATGTTACCATGGATAATCTTACCCTTACCCATGGTTTTACCTTTTGAGTTGTCTCCAAAAGTTATCTTTGGTCCAGTACAGCTCACTATCTCGGAAAGTAGGTTTCTTTGTCCAGTCATGTGTTTGGAACATCCACTGTCCAGATACCATGTAGAGTTACTGATTTCTGCTTCCTTCTGCTGTTCCTGCAAACACAAATTTTAGTAACTGGTACCCAAATCTATTTGGGTCCAAGCCTTATCAGTCCTTTGGGAACCCACATTTTTACAATTCTTGGTGACTTTGTACTTCGGGTATCCAAAGATGTGTGTGCAACAGAAGGTCTGTTATTTCTAACAGTATGCATATAAAAATGTTGTTCCTCCCTTCTGTTTCTGTTTTCCGGTCTGTATCTCTTCTGAACAGGTTTAGAGTTGTAGTACTGGTAATTTTTAACCTTCATAGGATGTTGTCTTCCAGAGTTGAATTCTTTTCTGAATCTAGAACTCTGGTTAACTTTTTCCTTAGGTTTAACGTAACCCAGACCATATTGCATTCTTCTGTTCATCTAATTTACATTCCTTTCAACTGAAGCAATAGGTATTTCTGGTTTCTGTACCACGCTGGATTTCACAAAGTGAATATATTTCCCTTTGCACATATCCAGTGTTGGCTTAGTATTTGTTTCAGAAGTGCCTTCATTATTACAAAAACCGAGACCACTCCTATCTCCTGACTGTTTTTGTAATTCTTGTATCTTTTCCAGTGAAACAGAAGACTTGTTCCAAGCAATTACCAGTAGCGACAACTTCTGGTTTTCAGAAAGCACGTTCTGGTAATCTGCTTTGGCTCTTTCATTCTCAGTTATTAATTTACTCATCTTAACTTGTAAATCATTGCAGCTGTCTACTTGCAAGCAAGTTAACTTACTGTTCTGATTTTTTAAGTTCTGATTTTCGATCTTAACTTCTTCAAATGAT
Source organism: Primulina eburnea (assembly GCF_022965805.1). Classification (NCBI taxonomy): domain Eukaryota; kingdom Viridiplantae; phylum Streptophyta; class Magnoliopsida; order Lamiales; family Gesneriaceae; genus Primulina; species Primulina eburnea. Next base: position 53,186,073 of record NC_133101.1, read on the forward strand.
TGAGAGAGTCTAGAATACTCTTCTACCATGTCATGTAGTGCATTAATCAAATCAGTTCGTGTAAATTCGTTAGAGTAAAAAACAAATACCTCTCCAAATGTCGAGGTTGAATCATTGTCTGCCATGAGGCATTTGACTTCTTCAGCATCACTGTCACAGGAATGACTTTCTGAATCAGATGACTCAGAACTAGAGTCCGCCCATTTGGATTTGCTTTCTTCAGCAATCATTGCTTTTCGATCTCTTCTGGACTTTTTGTCATTCCTCTTGTGATCCTTTCTCTTCTGGTCATCCTTCTTTGGTTTAGGACAATCAGCAATGAAGTGACCTATCTTTCCACAGTTAAAGCATCCCATATCACCAGATGGTGAATCTTTCTTGAAGTTGCGATTGGGACCCTGATAAGTTCGATGGTTCTTCTTCATGAACCTGGAGAATTTCTTTACAAATAAGGACATAGCATCACTACTGATTTGTTCAGCAGACTTCTCCAAGGTATTGTCAATGATCACAGTGGGTAGTGTTTGAGGTACAACTGCAGCAGCAGTAGAAGAGGTAGTGGCAGTAGCAGTAAAAGCAGTAGCAGTAGCAGTAGCAGTAGCAGCAAGAGCCTTGGTAGGTAGGCTTGAAAGCTCTTCTCCACTTCTTACTTCCAATTCGAACTCGTAAGCTTTCAGATCTGCAAATAAGTAGTGCAGTTCCAACTTGTTCAAGTCTTTGGACACTCTCATAGCCATTGTTTTAACATCCCATTCTCTAGGTAAGGCTCTCATCACCTTGAGGGCTATTTCTCTGTTGTTATGCTCTTTACCCAGAGCTGTTAGCTCATTTACCAGGCTACTGAATCTTTCATCGAACTCGTTTAGAGTTTCACCAGCTCTCATTTTTAGATTTTCGAACTTCTGCATTGCTACAGATAGTTTGTTTTCTTTCGTCTGCTCATTTCCTTCACATATTTGAATGAGCTTTTCCCAAATATCTTTTGCAGTAGAACACATTTTGATCTTGCTAAAAGTGTTCTTATCGAGAGTTTTACACAATATATCCTTTGCAACATTATCAAGGTTGGCCTTCTTCTTATCTTCACTGGTCCATTCACTTCTTGATTTTCCAACCATCTGCGGTGCACCCTCAGTAACAGAAACAGCTGTGTTAGGCTTTAAAATTTTCAATGGACCATCTGTGATGACATACCACATGTCATCATCTTGTGCGGCAAGATGAGCTTGCATTCTAATCTTCCAATCATCAAAATCTTCCTTAGAGAACATAGGGATCTTGCTAAAGTGTGCCATCTGTTGTAGATTTTCACGAACAAGAATAACCCGCTCTGATACCAATTGTTGAGGATCGAAGTTGAGTTTAGAGGGGGGGGTGAATAAACTCTACTCGTTTTTCTTTCTTTTCTGATGAGGTACTAAAATCCTGTTAGAGATAGTAGTTTATCTTGTACGTATACCTTCACCTAGATTACAATAGAACGTGCGGAAACAATCTGATAAGGTAATTGAAAGACAATAAAAACAGTAGGCAGCAGTTGTTTATGGAAGTTCGAAGATAAAATCTTCTACGTCTCCCATTCTTCTGTTTCCAGAAGGTATAACTAAAAGACTTTGGAAATTACAGTACAACTCTTGTACACACCCACTTCAGAAGGACTTACACCTTAGCCTACTGAAACTCTTAGTTACTCAACTCACAAATAATGTGATACAAAAAGTTCTGAAAAGACTCTTTTCAGATTACAAACTATTCCTGATAAAGTATAAGTGATGTAAAGATTGTGAAGAGTGTAAGAATCAGTAGCACAAGATGATCTTCAAAAGATCAGATATTAGCTATGAAGCGTGTGCTACTTTTCTTTGTGTTGAACTCTAAGTACTCAAGGAATTTCGAGATTGTCTTATCAGTGAAAATAGCTTTGATCCTTGAAAGATGATGTTAAGCGAAGTGTTGTCGTCTAAGGATTTGATCCATGTATATATAATCGGCTGAGTTCAACGTTCACAAACAGAGGATGTCTCCAGATAACTGATACAATCAGCTTTATTACCAAAAGAAGTTCCTGTAGAAAAGCTATAAAACAATCAGTCTTGTTTTATACTTAATTGGGTAAAGTGTATTAAATGACTCCGTATAGTATTTAATGCTGCAATTAATACTAGTACTAGGAACTTTAACGGTAACAATTTAATTTGTAACGTTAGGCAATGTCTTCTACTGGTTCTGTATTTCTATCCTTTCTACTGCTTTAGTTTTACTAGACCAGTAGCTTCTGATAAGTGAGTCTACTGTTCTGGTCTGCTGGTTTTAGTTAACATCGCCACAATAAAATTCATGTCTAACACATTGTTTGAGTATCATACCCATGGGAATATATATCATTAAAACTCAACAAATTTCTTTTCGATTGTGGTGAATATAAAGCATCATTGATCAAAAATTTTGTACCATTAGGTAACAAAAATTGTGCTTTACCACATCCTTTAATCAAGTCTACAGGACCTGATATTGTATTCACCGTTGTTTTTGTTGGTTTTAGTTCCAAGAAATATCTTTTATCTCGGAGGATAGTGTGCGTTGTACCACTATCGGGTATGCAAACTTCATCTTTGCTCATAGCATTTTCCATATTTGAACTTCAAAAAAATATGCAATGAAATAAATTACTGGCAATATATATTTAAATATAACACATATCATAATTATACAATAAAACATTATTCTATGAATACATGAAAAATAAATTATTGTACATTTATATTCTACCATTATATTGTTCATTTTCAGAGAAATCGTTGAGAAAATCTGCAGCATCAATATTGTTCATTTCTATCCCACCAACATATTGATCATTTCCAGAGAAATCATTCATAAAATCACCAGCATAAAAATGAGTTGAATCACTCAAACGGTCACTGCGTTCAGTGAAGTTGGTCTCCTTTTCTTTCCCCTTTAATGATTCTTTATAAAGTTTACAAAGGTGCTCAGGGGCTCGACAAACTTTGAACCAATGTCCTGGAGTACCACATCTGTAACAAGAACTTTCATATCTTTTTGAGTGATTCTCATTAACACTTGTATTCTCATGATGCCTTTCCAGTGGATGGTTTGGGACGCTCTTTTGAGATGAGTTATAAAAATAACTATCTCTATTATTTTCAAAACCACGGTCGCGTCCACAACCACGACCAATTTCACGTCCACGTCCACGTCCACGACCTCGACCTCGACCAAAACCTTGTCTTTGAAATTGATTTTGGTTTCCAGGTTTAAATTCATTTTTACTTACAGCATTTACTTCTGGAAATGTTGTTGATCCAGTGGGTCGGGACTGATGATTTCTCATTAATAGCTCGTTTTTTTTCCGCCACAAGAAGACAGGCATGAGTTCAGAATATCTCGCGAATCCACGTACTCTATATTGTTGCTGTAGAGTAATATTTGATGCATGAAACGTGGAAAATGTTTTTTCAAGCATCTCAGATTCTGTGACCTCCATGTCCACAAAATTTTAATTGCAAGATTATTCTATACATCGTCGAATTGTAATCACTGACTTTTTTAAAGTCTTGGAATCTCAATGTATTCCATTCATCCCGGGCGGTCGAAGTATAACTTCTCTTATATGTTCGAATCTTTCTTTTAATCTCTTCCACAAAGCCATGTGATTTTTTTCAGTCAGATATTCACATTTCAATCCATCGTCGAGATGTCGACGCAAAAATATCATGGCTCTTGCCTTTTCTTGTGACGTGCATATGCCATTTTCTTTAATGGTCTCGCTTAGACCTAATGACTCAAGATGCATTTCTACATATAGAGTCCATGGCATATAATTTATTCCCGTAATGTCGAGCGCAACAAATTCGAGCTTTGTTAAATTTGACATGGTGGTACTAAAAAAATTACGATGCATTTTATTAGTTAATAAATATTGCAATACAAAGTAACGGATAAACAACAAGTACAAGTATTTGTAAAAATAAAGAAAACGCACGAAATAATTTGAAATAATTGTACATTTGATTGCGTCTAATATTTACATTTTTCCACCTTCATGAAATTATGGATTCGATTAACTCTTCAAAACCAAAATCAAATTAGACGAGGGGACACTTTAGAATTTAGTTCTATCTTCTGTTATAAAATTAATATCTTTAAAAACTCTCTTCGATAAAATACAATTTTTCAATTTGCTTTCAATAAATTAATTTAAAGATCGCATACTCAGATTGCATTAATATTCCATGCCAAAACTGCTTTACAAAATAAAGATGTATCCCATTAATTCGGAAATAAAATCAACTATTATTATTAATTCTAAGTATAATAGAGACAAATATTTGATGTCATGAAATATAATTTTTTTCCTTTTTGTTTTTCACATTTCATCGATTCAAATTGTATTTTAGTTGTCCTTAACTTTTATAATTATGATATTACTTCATTTAAATATAATCAATTCCTATAGAAGCGGATTGAAGCACATAATTCCACCAACGGAAGCACCAAATTTTGATCTTCTTTTCTCTATGTACACTAGCCTTCCACCCATTTGAACTGGAGACGCCTGCGAGAGAACAAAAGCAGGATTGTAACATGAAGAAATCAGTTACATGCTCTTTGAATCGGCAAGATTCATTACCTTTACAGCATTAGAAGCACCTTGGGATCTTGGAACTCGACAAAGGTGAACGAGACACTACTTCCCTGTCCATATGCAAATGAGGTAATCCGTCAAGCACATTTAAACATATGTACTAGAATAAAGAATACCTTATGATTTCTCAGGAAAACTCCAAATGTCTTGAGCTCATATATGTTAAAGTAGGTGCCCGGTAAGTCAACTTGTGGCTCGGGTTTTATTGACTCTAACGTAAATCAATCTTTATTTTAATAATATTTTACGATTTTATTCGATTATGACATTATATTTTATCTGTATACCCATGCCAGCTGCATAGATAAAGTCCTTGAATATAGAATAGGAACCATGAGGTCTGCGTCGCAACGTAAGATCATTAAACTCATTAGGAAATGTACATTATATTCTAAACAGGTTCCTAATCGATTCAGCCTCCTAAAATCAGAATAAAGGTCGCTCGACCTCGAGACTAGCATATGTGGTGTAAACGTCATGTTTTATTGCTAAGGGCATGGAGATGTCCATTCACACAGACAGGTGTTAATATGATGATGCACTGAACAGCCCTCCTTCGGACTATCCAAGTGGTTCCCACTTATCGAGCGGATTAGTCCGCATTTATGGTTGTACACAATTAGTCCTTTGACCCGGTAAAATATAGGGGCGATACGTACTAGCATGCACTTTGATCCGTTTACCGACTCCTTTGAGGGTCATCAGGTGGCGAGATTGGGTGTAATTTCGAAATACGTAGGAGCAAATGCATTGTAGTCGGGGATTCATTGTTAGCCTACGGGTGAAAATATTCTATGTGATCTGATGAGTTAATAGTATAAGGAGTCTCTGGCCAGAGCAAAAAATGTGCTTTAGGGAAAATTGTTTTCCTATTTGCACATGTCATGCCACTATTAGTACTCAAAGATAAATCGCATCGTTATCGAATTCATATTCAACTCTCGATACACCAATATTTGCAGATTTGATCGGGATATATATGTGTTGAAGGGACCGTATTGTACGCTAACTATGAATAAAGTTTCTTGCAGGCACTATCAGTGATACAGAGGGGATCATGGGACGATGCTACTAGACGCTTTTACCATGATCTGATCGGTGCAATCAGAAATGAGTTCTGACATTCTTGATCAAAAAGTTGATTAAAAGAATGGGGTTAACTAGGATAAACCCGAACAATAAATGTTATTCTGAATCACATGGAGATGTGAACCCACGGCTAGCTGTATCCCTGAACCATTGAGGGTCACACAAATATCGGATTCTGTGTTCTCGTTAAGATAGTCAAATTTCAAGCAATTGGAATTTGATGGCTTTAGTTTGATGGAGATCAAACAAGAAAAGAATAAGAGTTTATGAGCTGATTCCATAGGATGGAAGAAATGGAAGTTAGCATGATTGCTAAATAAAGAAAGAGAGTGGAACTGTCAGTTTTAGTGAATTTGTGAAGGAGTTCACTAAAACTGGCAGTTGCCCAATATAATAAGTGAAAATTTTGATCTTTCAAATATGGACAAGACTTGTATCCTTGATACATCAGCGCTCTCGGATCGTCAAATTCACTAATTAAATAAGTGGTGCTAGTAGTGGTGACTACTAACATGTACAAATTCTCATAAATATTCTAGAGGAGTCTAGAATTAAATTAACCAAAGATTTAATTTATAAATTAAATAATGGATATTTAATTTAATATACATATACATGTACATATCTATATGGTGATATGAAATATGTGTATATGATATTATTATATCATGTATTCTTAAATGTTAATAAATACATTATATATTAATTATATGAGAATTTAATCATAATGAAAATATAGAGTCTTAATTAGATTAGGAGTCTCACTCTATAGATACATCATAAGATGGCATAATTAAATAGAGATTTGTTTTCCATAAAATTCCTTCTCAATTGAAAGGCAACCTCACGGTCACCAAAAAAGGAGTTGGAAGAAAATTTGAAAAGAATGAGCAAATAAGATTTTGCTAGATTTAATTTAATTTTTGTGATGAGAGTCAAAACCAGTAGGCCGTGATAGTAAAATCAGAAGACAATATAAAAAGCAGAAGCACTTGTATCGCTTAAACAGAAGGAGTACTTTTCGAGTACTCAACGACTTATAAAAGCAGAAGCAGAACTTAGCTTAAGCAGAAAACAGAACTTAACGTCTTTTTTTTTTATAGTTACAAGTCTTAAATATTACCGTTACTTTACCTAGTACTAGTATTAATTACACCATTTAATGTTGTACGAAGTCATTTAAAGCGCCTTACTAGTTTTGGTATAAAACTAAGACTGATTGTTCTGAAGCTTTTTGCAGGACCCTTTTCCGTGATATAACTGATTTACTCAGAAGTCAAAGAAGTCGTTTTGCTTATAGACGTTGGATTCAAGATTTTTATATATAAAAAGATCAATATGTAAAGCCCCTGAAAATTTAGAAGTCTACGCGAACTATATGCACGCAAGTTATTAAATTCTCTTATATTAGTTAATTGTTTTAGTTGCATAAATTGATTATGTTGTGCATATTTACATATTTAAAATATAATTTTATACGTGGTTGCATTAAAATGTATTTTTAAAGGTTATTCGAGTTGCGATCGAGGAACGTAGACTGAGGGCTGAAAAATAAAAAATATTTTTATGGAATAATTGTTTTTAATTATTTAAATTAGGGGTGATGTTTTTTCTTATTTTTGAAAATAATATTTTTAGGTGATTTTATACTTCGGTACGTAATTTCTATCGGTGTTGGTTTTTCAACAAAAATACAAACGTTTTGGCAACCCGGCTAATAAATTCACAAACTTATTTAAACCAAATTATTTTTAATATTTTAATTAATCACTAATAGGCCTAATTAACCACCTTAATGAGCCTAAGCCTTATTAGTGGTTTAATTAAATATTTATAAGCTAAATCTACCCCAAATTCTCATAATTTCCCACCCCACACCCCATAAATATTCAAACTCTCCCCTTCACATAAGCACACACATCATCATTGAAAGGAAAAATTCGTAGGTTGCAAAGAAAAATCAAGTCATCGTCTTCGTATCGTCGTTTTCGTCAACGTAAAATAGTCCGTTTAATATACAAAGACATGCCATATTCTTCCTTCACTCATCATCACACCATATTATGTATTTAATTATGTTTTGCATGAAAACAAGTGAAGCTTTCAAATAATTTCGTTTATGCATCAAAGGTGAATTTTTAAAGCATGTTGTTGATCCAAAAATCATGATTTTATATGCATAGTGGGCTGCCATGATTAGGAATTGTTATGGGATGTTGGTACACGTTTTTAAAGGGTCCTAGAACACATGAAAATACTGCACAACATGAAAATTAAAAAGCTGGAACCGAAGGGAAAAGTTAGGAAGAAAGAGCCGTGAGTGTGTTGGTTGCCCAAAATTCATGAGGTTTTGCATGGGGTCACGGGGCTGGCCAGGGCTTGGACAGAGTTAGGTTCGAAGGCTAGGTAGGGTCCTAGAGAGGCTAGGGTCGAGGGAGGCTGCTAAGGAAGAGTCCTAGTTAACTAGGACTCTCCCATGCGCACGGTGATGAGGGCAGCGGGAAAGAAAGGCTTGAGGATGGTCTGGAGGGCGAGCCAAGGTGGTACATCAGGATCCTAGGGTCATGGGTAGGGGTCGGGCCAGGGGCTGGAGCGGCTGGCTCGAGTAAAGCGTGGAATCGTGAGGGAGACCATAGGCGCGCATGCTACTGTTCACTTGCAGTGTCTCGTTGCGTGGCTCAGGCGCTCGGGCTAGGTGTGGCTTGGGCCTGGGGCTGGTCTAGGGTCAGTGAAGGTCATGGGTGGTCTGTGGTTAGAAGGCTGGAGGTGTCCTAGTTGGCTAGGAGTCTTGGTGAAAGGAAGGAGATTCACGCACACACTGCACATGCAATCGGGTCTACTGTCCAGGTGAGTTTGAGCGAGCTAGGTTCTGGTTCTTTGGGCTAGGCTTGGTCAGTAGGGTTCCTAGATGGGTTGGCTTGGGTTTGGCTTGAGGCGGCTCGACCATGGCTCGCGTATTTTGGGAGAAGGCTCGGTGTGTTCAATAAGGTGTAAAAAACAAAAATTTAAGAACTAAAATTGAAACCATCGGTCCAAGGCTCCCAAGGGTAGAATAAATAATAAAAATATTATATTTAAAATTTGGGGTCAAAATAATGAGTTTTGGATTTATTAGGGTTTTAATCACTGCACGAAACGCTAATTAAAGAATTAATTGAAACGCCTAGATTTAAGTTTAATAAAATTATGAAAAATTACATTTAGCTCAAATAATTATTATAATTCTAAGTTTTAATTTGAAAATTTTATATTAAGGTTTGGTTTAATTCGAGATTAAAACGCATTAATATGTTACATTTAAAGATTAATTTATAAGCCCTCGATTTAAGCTAAATAAAAATATTATAAAATTCATGTAAGCTTAAATAATTATTTGGGACATGTTAGAGTCATTGAAATGTAAAAAATATCAAAAACGTGAAATTTTACGTTTAGGGTGAAACGGTAATTTTACACCTAAAAATTAGTAAATGTCATGGCAGTGTCCTGAATTCTGTTTTATATGCTAATTTTTTATTTTAAATGTTTTTGACTTAATATGTTAAAATGTTGATTTTAAAACGTTTATGACTTTTTTTGATTTTTATATGTTAAAATGTGTATGATTTTTATATGTTAAATTATGATTTTTAAATGTTTATGGATTTTTATGATTTAACATTGACATTTAAAAATATGTTGCATGCTTGGTTTAAAAGAAAAACGATATTATATGCATTTTTTTATTAAGTGATGAAAATACGAAATGTTGAAGGACGTGAAGGGATTGTGACTAATACGATGATATGTTGGAGATATCGTGAGGGTTATGGTCCCAGTGGGAGTCTGACGATCGTGTTTCCTTGGATACGGATACAAATATGTTAACATGATAATACGTTGGCCAAGGCCCAGTTGACCGGTGTCCGCGCCGCCCAGTACTGTGGTTTTATAGATGGATTCATCGCTCAATACGAATACGAGTCACAATCACGATCTGAATTCAACACACAAATATGAATATGAATATGTTGATATGAATATAGATACGAATATGAATATGTTGATGCATCATGAAAATGTTTACGAAACTGTTATTATTTAAAGTTTATGCATCATGAAAATGTTTACGAAAATGTTATTGTTTAAAGTTTATGCATCTTCATGGAACGATATTTTAAGTACATGTATTTTTACGATGCATGTGATCTGTATTTGTAGTACTTGTTATCAAGATTATGGTGTATTGAGTCTTTAGACTCACTAGGTATGATTGATACAGGTGATTATGATAATAATGTTAATAGAGGTCTTGATGGTTGACTTTGCTAGACTGAAGGTGCACATAACCCGAGGACCGACGCTAGTACTCCGCACTAGTTATAAATTATGATTTTAGGTTATGTTAAAAATATTTTATGACTTATATTTATGTTTATGAGTGGTTTTTGAGAGGTTATAGTATGTGTTATACTTTTCAAATAATGTTTTCAGGTTTGTAAAACGTTTGACGATTTTATGCTTTAAACTATTTCAGTTGGTATTTTAAAATGGCGTCAAAAATATTTTATATATATGTGTAAGTAATCGGCCGAAAGTGGTATTATAATGGCCCGAAAATCCGTGTTTGAAAATTTGCGGAAAAATTAAAAATTTTCTTTTTAAAATAGTTAAAATGCCTCATTCACAAAATAAACTGATAAATCAAGTTTAATATTTAAAAATAGCAGCGGAAGAAATTATTGCTCACAAAATAACAAGTTAAAGTAATCCAACAACTGATAAAAAAATATTTGAGCATAAAAATGACAAGTACTGTAAATGAGGTCCTCGGGTTCCATTACTGCCGACCAAAGCTAGCTCACTGGTTCCCGTCCTCGGCCCCGACATCATCAGTACCTACAACTAGGGGTGTTCATCGGTCGGTTAGGTTCGGTTTTCGGTTTTTAATTTCGTTTTTTTCGGTTTTATAAATATATAATCCGATATCCGAACCATTTTTCTTCGGTTCGGTTCGGTTCGGTTTTCTACCGAAATAGTTCGGTTATTTCGGTTTTGATACAATTATTTAAATTAAGAATATAAATATATTATAAAATATAATATGTTATCTTTTTAAATGATTTTTTAGTAAAATATTTAAATATAATGTACAAATGAATTACATAAACAACAATCAACTAAGTATTATTCAAAATAATTCTTCATTCACTAATATCATCTCAATAAAAAATATAAAATAAAAATAACATTATTAATTTAATTAAATTTCGGTTTTTTCGGTCGGTTCGGTTTTGATATTTATAATCCGAAACCGAACCAAATTAATTTCGGTTTTAACATTTATATCCGAATTATAAAATTCAGTTTTCGGTTCGGTTTAGTGTTCGGTTTTTTCGGTTTGGATTTTCGGTTTTTTTCGGTTTTATCCGAAGTTTGAACACCCCTACCTACAACAATCAAGTCTAGTGAGCCTAAAGACTCAGCATGCATAAATCGTAAATAACGAGTAAATAATATAGTAAAATTTCATGGGAGTAAAAATATTATGTCATGAGGCATAACGTAAATATCGTGTCATGATTAATTATAATACGTGCAGAACTGAACTGAAAATAATAGTGAAAATGTTTGCTCCTTGGAGCCCTGTAATGAAATAGTATGTAATAATTTTCTGGTGAAATTATAGTCTACGCAAGTGGCCCCTGCACTGAACTGAACTGACCGGTAACGGGCGACCGGGTGAAATAATGAACGTCTGATCAGACTAATGCCACAGTATACTGGGTGGAACTGAACTGAACTGACCGGTAACTGGCGATCGAATAATACAATGCTCCCATGATAGTGAAATGGCCACAAGCAATATCGCATAAATCTAAAAAATGAATATTTTATATTTTATGCACGTAATATAATTAAATGGCATAATGAAATATCCTGTATTATTTTACCACAAGGATTGGATCGTTCCCAAGTTCGCTGTGACCTAATTTAACATGAGAAATATGCAAATGATTTTTCTTGACCAAGCTTTGTAATTGAATAAAAAAAAACGAGACAGCTACGCCTAACGACTTCGTATTTAATCATGACTTCGTGCCAACCCGAACCAGCACCGAACCATCATTTAGTCATGATTAAAATACACCTAAAATGATGAAATAATGCTCAAAAAATGATGCAAGTCGAAATTTTGGTGAATGGAGGCCAAAACATGAAACGCTCTTTCGAGAGTCAATTTGGCACATCGCACCGTAAATTCTCGTACGACCTCTAAAATGATCCGAATCACAAACGGCCAAAAACATGACCTTCCTAACTCCATGAGGCATTGTCCAGTCTAAGTCCATAGGATAAAAGCTAACCAAGAACTCGAACGTGCCACTAAACTGCAGCAGCAAGTTGCTGTCACAAAAATACAGCAGCTGTGCTTTGGTTTCCTTGCGTCGTTTGCGAGGCTAACGGCCATTGGGGCTTGAACCACCGACCATAACCTCTTACCAACATCCTAAGGAATGATTTGAACCATGGCTAAGGGCCCTAGGCTAGCCATAATTCGCATCACACCAGAAACGAACCATACGTCCCAACCGAGCCTAATTTCTGCGCGTGGGATGTTGCTGTGGTTCTTGCTGTCAAGGACCATTTCAGTGTCCATTTGGTTGACCATGGCATGATCTAGACATCCAGAGGTAGGGTGTGAACCAGGGCTAAGGGCCATAGGCCAAACAAGGTCCACCCCAAACCAACAAAATCGAGATGATACATGCAGAATTCAAACAAGGGTCGAAGGGGAAGGGGCTGTTCTTGTGTTCTGATTTAAAAACCGATGCAACCATGGACCAAGCCTCAAAAGGGCGACTTGGTCACGTCTTAGACATGCTAGGGAGGTGTTCTAACCATGGCTATAGGCCCCTAGGGCAGCCAAGATTAGAAACCTCCTCTATGGACAACAACTCACAAATCGAGCACAATAAGACACTTAATGGGGTGTTGCTGTCAACTCTGGATTTCGGCTAGCATGGGACTCGAACCAATGGACAAAAGTGTTCCTAACATGTCCTAGTACATGCCTATGAGCAGCCTTGGAAGCTTGGAATCGAACCAATACCCGAAACCATAAAAAACGTAGGAACCGTGAAACACAAGAGGAATCGAAAAATTCTGCATCTTTTATTTTCGAAATGTTCTTGATATATTTCGGTTATGTCATGGGAATGATGATCATATAATGTTTAAAAATGTTAATATGGTTTTATTGAAGAGCAAGGAAAAATATAAACATGCCTGGTTTCGTTTTGAAAAGAAAACGAATGAAACACAACGACGCGGCGCGGAGGAGACGGAGTGCTTTGCTACCTTGTTTTCTTTATCGGTTTTCTCTCCTAATTCTTGCTATGATGCTCATGTTTTACAACTCTGAAATGCTCTCAGTTTCGATGATGGGGGAGGGGAAATGGTGGTTAGGAGAGTGAGGGGAAAGGGTTGCAATATAAGTGGGATGGCAAGACCAAGTCTCCTCTCTTTTGAATTTTGAATTTGTTTGATATAAATGATTGTTGGAGGGATCATATGACCGAATCCTATATGCTATACAAGGCTAGGATGTTGATCTAATATTAATTAATTAAGGGTGATTAATACATGAAAAGATTATCATGTTAAGGGATGACAAGGAAAGGGTCAAAGGTGAGTTGGCAAGGAATTGTTTAATCATCTAAGGGGGCCGAAAATTAAACAATTAAATGGAGGGGAAATATTGTTTAGTTAGTAAATTTTTAAATCTTAAGAGCCTTACCTATCCTTTAAATAATTTAAGGAATTAACACCTTAATTATGGGACCTAATTGAACTTATTTCCTACTTACCTCAAGTTACTAAAATAATTCCTTAAACCTCCTTTTAACTTAAATCAACTTATTAGCTAGCTAAAATAAACTCTGGGAATGCTTTCTAACTTTTAAATTTTATCTCAAAACCCAACTCCAGTCCGACCTCACTGAATTAACTGAAAAGATAAAAATTAAACTACTGCATAAAATAATTAAATTTAAAGAAAACTATTTAAATACTCATGCAATAAAATCATTTTAATTTAAAATACTAGAATTATGCATGTCTTATATAGAAAACGAATAGCAGACGTTTCACAATCCTATATAGAAAACAACGATTATTATTTTCAAGGACTACATTATCTATCCAACGTTTTTTTGAACAATCAAATAACTACCCTTTATCTTCAAGCTCAACATACAGAAAAAAGGACACTCTTTATAGCAAATATCTGATCTTCTGAGATCATTTTGTGTTGTTATTTCATTATCTCTTCACAAGCTATTCACTATACTACATCTTATTAAGAAGAGTCTGTAATCTGGAAAAGAGTCTTTTCCAGAACTTTGTTGAATTCGTTATATTGTGTTGTGAAACTAAGAGTCTCAGTAGGCTAAGGATAAGTCCTACTGAAGTTGGTGTGTACAAGATTTGTACGGTAAAAACCAAAGTCTTTTAGTGATACCTTCTGGAAACAGAAGAATGGGAGACGTAGAAGATTTCATCTTCAAACTTCCAGAAACAACCACTGTCTACTGCCTACTGTTTATTGTTTTCACCCGATACCATCAGATCGTTTCCACACTTATTATTGTGATCTGTTGGATATATATTCGAACAAGATAAGCTATAATCTCTAACAGGATTCTAGCGCCTTTGCAAAAACGTCAAAGAAATGATAGAATTTGTTCACCCGTCCTCTAAACACTATATCGATCCCCAACAAGTGGTATCGGAGCAGGTTATTCTTGTTCTGAAAATCTATAACATAAATGACACATTTCAGCAAAGTTCATATGTTCTCAAAAGAGGATTTCGATGATTGGAAGATCAGGATGAAAGCCCATCTTGCAGCCCAAGACGATGATATGTGGTTTGTCATCACAGATGGTCCCTTGAAAATTCTAAAGCATAATACAACTGTTGTTGTTACTGAAGGTGCACCACAAATGCTTGAAAAGCAAAGAAGTTAATGGACAAGCGAGAACAAGAAGAAAGCAAATCTAGACAATGTTGCGAAGGATATTTTCTACAAAAAACTTGGCAAGGATACCTTCAGCAAAATCAAGATGTGTTCTACAGCAAAAGAGATCTGGGAGAAATTGATTCAAATTTGTGAAGGAAATGAACCGACAAAGGAAAACAAGCTGTCTGTGGCAATGCAAAAGTTTGAAAATATTAAGATGAAAGCTGGAGAAACTCTAAGAGAGTTTGATGAGCGATTCAACAGCTTGGTAAATGAACTGGAAGCTTTGGGAAAGGAACATGGCAATAGAGATGTGGCACTCAAAGTGATGAGAGCTTTACCCAGGAAATGTGATGTAAATACAATCGCTATGAGAGTATCAAAAGATTTGAACAAGTTAGAACTACATGACTTTTTTGCAGACTTGAAAGCTTATGAGTTTGAGCTGGAAGTAAGAAGTGGGGAAGAGCCATTGTTGAATCCACCTACCAAGGCTCTTGCGGTTACTGCTACTGCTACTGCTACTGCTACTGTTGTTCCTAGTGTATCACCTGCTGCTGCTATTGAAAGCACATCTGACAAGACTACTGAACAAATCAGCAATGATGCAATGTCCCTCTTCGTATAGAAATTTTCCATATTTATGAAGAAGAATCATCGAGCATACCAAAATCCAAACCGAAACCTCAAAAAGGAATCACCATTTGGTGATATGACATGCTTCAACTGTGGATAAATCGGATATTTTATTGCAGACTGCCCGAAACCTAAGAAGGATGATCAAATGAAGAAGGAGTACAAGCATAATGATAAGAAATCTAGAAGAGACCGCAAAGCAATGATTGCTAAAGAAAGTAAATCAAAGTGGGCAGATTCTAGCTCTGAGTTTTCTTACTCAGATGGCCATTCCAACAATAGTGATATAGAAGAAATCAAGTGTCTCATGGCGAATACTAAATCAACATCGACATCTGGAGAGGTATTTGATTTTGATTCTGATGAATTTACACGAAATGATTTAGTTAAAGCATTGCATGATATGATAGAAAAGTACTCAACATTTTCTCAGTCATTCGAAGAAGTTAAAATTGAAAATCAAAACTTGAAAGATCAAATCAGTAAGTTCAATTTCTTGCAAGTAAACAGCTGCAGAGATCTAGAAGTTGAGATAAGTAAATTGAGAACTGAGAATGACAGAGTAAATGCAGATTACCAGACGATAATGTCTGAAAATCAGAAGCTATCGGCATTGGTGAATGCATGGAACAAGTCTTCTATTTCATTAGAGAGGATGCAAGAATTACAGAATCAATCTGGAGACATGAGTGGTCTCGGATTCAGTAATAATGAAAGCACTTTTAAAACAAGTACATAGCCAAAACTTGATATGTGCAAAGGGATATACATTCACTTTGTTAAATCCAGTATGGTACATGAACCAGAAGTACCAACTGTTCAAATTGAAAGGTTTGTAGACCAGACGAACAGAAGTAAAAATTATGGTCTGGGTTATGTTGAACCTAAGAGAAGAGTCCATCAGAGTGCTGGATCCAGTAGAGGATTCAACTTAGGAGGATAACCCTTTATGAAGGTTAGAAAATACCAGTATTATAATTGTAGACCATTTCAGAAGAGATACGGACAAGACGATAAAAACAGAAAGGAAGAAAATTCTGTTAGAAATAATAGACCTTCTATTGCACGTACCTCTGGGATACCCGAAGTACAAGATCACCTAAGATTGTACAAATGTGGGTTCCTAAAGGACTGATAGGCTTGGACCCAAATAGATTGGGTACCAGTTACTAAAATTTGTGCTTGCAGGAACATGAGAGGAGCCAAGATAAGCAGCTCTATATGGTATCTGGACAGTGGATATTCCAGAAATATGAATGGACAAAAGAGTCTACTTTCAGAGATAATGAGTTGTAATAGACCAAAGATAACTTTTGGGGACAACTCGAAAGGTAAAACTGTGGGTAAGTGTAAGATTATCCATGGTAATATTACTATAAATGATGCACTCTTGGTTGAAAATTCCTGTTACAATTTAATTAGTATTAGTCAACTATGCGATAATAGTTACTCAGTAGCTTATCAGAAGCACACCTGGATAGTTAAAGATGCTAATGAGTCTATAGTCTTAACCAAAGAGAGAGAAGGCGACACTTACAAAGTATCATGGGACAAAGATCATGTTAATGTTCCTACATGTTTAGTTGCTTCCTTAAGTGATAAACATTGGCTATGGCACAAGAGATTGAATCATCTTAACTTCAAGTCAATCAATAACCTCAAGAAGTAGAATATAGTTGATGGTTTACCTGATATTAGTTTCGTTAAGAATCATGTTTGTTCTGCATGTCAACTTGACAAACAAGTAAGATCTAGCTTTAAGAGTAGATGTAGTAAATCAACGTCAAGATGTTTGGAATTATTGCATATGGACTTGTTTGGTCCAATCCATATCATGAGTTTATGGGGAATGAAATATACTCTTATTGTTATTGATGATTTTTCTAGATTTACTTGGGTAATCTTTCTTGCTGGAAAAGATCAAACCAGTGGTCTCCTGATCAAGCTTCTGAAAAAGATTCAAAATGAAAAATCAGTTTCTATTATTAAAATCAGAATTGATCGGGGCACTGAATTTACTAACAAATTTCTTGAGTTATATTTGGATGAACATGGTATTCATCATGAATATTCAGCTGCCAAAACGCCACAACAAAATGGAGTAGCTGAGAGGATAAACAAAACTCTTAAAGAAGCTCCTACAACAATGTTAGCAGATGCAGACATCTCTCAGCACTTCTGGGCAGAAGCAATCAACACAGCATGTTATACACAAAACAGAACCATGATCAACAAGATACATAATCAGACTCCGTATGAGATATGAAAAGGAAGTAAGCCTAATGTATCATATTTTCATGTGTTTGATTGTAGATGTTTTGTGCATAATAATGGTAAAAATTATTTATCAACATTTGATTTAAAATCAGATGTTGAACTTTTTCTTAGATATTCAGCAGTAAGCAAAGCATATAGAATTTTCAATAATAGAACTCTTAATGTTGAAGAATCTATTCATTTTGTCTTTGATGAAGATAGCAGTGATCTTGGAATTTCTAACATGTCAAATCTAAGTAACAAATTAAGCAGAATTCATCTGGAACTGGATAGTGAAGATGATGCAGAACCAAGTGTCAAAGATGCTCAAAATCCAGAACCAGAAATTCTTCTGGTAGAACCATGTGTTCAGACACAGGATGTAACAGAATCAGCAACTGACATTCCAGAACATACTACTGCTTTACCTGAGCATGATCCAAATCCATTAAATCAGGAATAAATCTCTCTAAACCCTTTTTTTTTTGGAGAAAATCACACCATCCATATTTGGTTATTGAAAATCCAGCAGCTCCACTAAGAACTAGAAGGGAAATGATAAATGAATATATGCATGCTGCTTTTATTTCTCAAGATGAACCAAAGAAGATTGAAGAAGCTCTTCTGGATCTCAATTGGATTGAAGCTATGCAAGAAGAGGTGAATCAATTTAAAAGAAATGAAGTTTGGTTTTTTGTACCTAGACCATCTCATCAAGCTGTTATTGGAACCCGGTGGGTATTTAGAAACAAGCTAAATGAAGAAGGTACTGTTGTTAGAAATAAAGCAAGACTGGTGGCTCAAGGTTTCAGATAAGAATAAGGAATAGACTATGATGAGACCTATGCACCAGTAGCAAGGCTTGAACCAATCAGAATATTCTTAACCTTTGCTACTTTCAAGAACTTCAAAGTTTATCAGATGGATGTAAAGAGCGACTTCCTAAATGGTCTACTGCTAGAAGAAGTTTACATTGAACAACCTCCAGGTTTTATTGATCATTTCTTACCGCATCATGTATTTAAATTATACAAAGCCTTATATGGTTTGAAACAGGCACATAGGTCTTGGTATGACACTCTTTCACAATTTCTTGTCAATCATGATTTTATAATCGTCACCGTGGACAAGACTTTATTCACATTAGTTAAAAATAAGCACATTCTGTTAGTATAAATTTATGTTGATGATATTATCTTTGGGTCAACTAACCCCAAATTATGTGAAAGTTTGCTAAGTTAATGCATGAACAATTCGAAATGAGCATGATGAGAGAATTGATTCTTCCTAGGACAGCAGATTAAGCAACTCGATACAAGAATCTTCATAAATCAGGCTAAGTACATAAAAGAACTACTGATATGGAAACATGCCCTGCTGCTTCCACTCCAATGAGTTCATCTACTAAGCTTGATAAAGATGAAAGTAGAATTTCAGTAGACGTAACTCAGTATCGTGGTCTTATTTGCTCATTGTTACACCTTACTGCCATTAGACCTGATATTATGTTTGTTGTTTGTGCTTGTGCAAGATTTCAGTCTAATCCTAAGAAATCGCATTTTGTTGCTGCTAAATGAATTCTGAAATATTTAAAGGGTACCCAAAATGTCGGCCTATGGTACCCAAAGATTCCTCTTTCAATCTTATTGGATATTTAGATGCTGACTATGCAGGTTGAAAACTGGATAGAAAAAGCACAAGTGCTTTCTGTCAATTTCTTGGTGATAGGTTGATCTCCTGGTTCAGTAAAAAGCAGACTTCCATAGCCACGTCTACTGCGGAAGCAGAATATCTTGCTGCTGGAAGTTGCTGCTCTCAATTACTTTGGATGCAACAACAACTTAAGGGCTATGGAGTTCAAGCCTCTTAATCACCTATATTCTGTGATAATACCAGTGCTATAGCAATCACACTCAATCCAGTACTTCATTCCAGAACGAAGCACATTGACATCAGACATCATTTTATTAGAGATCATGTGCAGAAAAAGGACATTCGTCTGAAATATATCCCTACTGATCAACAAGTAGCAGATATCTTTACAAAACCTCTACCTGAGAATAAGTTTTCTTATTTTCGTAATATTTCTGTCTTAATTGATTTTTCAAAACTACTGATTACTATTTTCTGATTTTTATGCATTAAGTAGAAACAGTAGATAACAATAGTACAAGAAGCATAACAAAGAAAAATGTTCCATTCATAAAACCAGATGCGTTACACTAGACAAGCCATTACATTTGTTGATATCAACAGACTTGAGTCTTACAGTAGAAATCCTAATTAGAACCTACTAGAATCACCCTCCTCTCTTTGCATGATCGTGGTTTGTGAACGGGGTGATTCCGCAGTCTATATCTAATAATATAGAATAATCTAACTGATTATTCAGCCTACAGATCCAGAAGTTGGCTCTAGGTCTTCATTCTTTTAAGAACGATGTCTTCAAACATCTTCTTACGAGATGCCGGAAGTTGTCTTTGGAACTCCCCTGCTGTATCCGACTCTAGAGCAGACTCAGATGTATCGCTTGCACTGTCCATTTTCAAGTGATTAAAATGATTTAATTTGCATGTTTGTAGGTATTTATAATTGTCCTCAGGCTAGTTGAAGAGTCACTTGACTAATCCCCTCCTGCACGAATATCAAGAGTCATATGTCATTTCCTCCTATCTCAAATATTCGCATTTAATATTTGTTTATTTGCATTAATTTAGGGGAAATATTGTTTTATTATGACTGATATTTCTGTGCCTTGTCTAAAACAGAAGGAGATTTGTTCTTTCGATAAAACAATGTGTCTACTGGATTTTATCAAAGTGTTGTATATATTTTAGTACTTTATGACTTCCAGTAGATATTATCATAAAACGACAAATCATCTTCTGATTTCTTTTAGTAACTGCTTTGGACAGCCCGCCTTTTATTGACTTTTAAAATTTTTAAAATCATTGTCGTAACTGGCACTCATCTTTTAAGTTTTAAAAATCTCACCGTAAAACACGTGTCCATATGTTTTCAATGACGGCTGTACGTTTTGAATTTTTACCGCCTCTTCTCGCTCATTTCACTTTTACGATTTCAGACTATTGCATACTTGCTACTGCTTTCTCTCGCATTTCTTTTTACTACACAATCTACTTCGAATTATTTTCAATTGCAGAAAATGGCTGGAGCTTATACACTCAATGCTTATTAAGTCAACTTTGCGTCAGTTCTCACAATCAAGGATGAAAACCTTGTTAAAATGTTCAAGACCATCGAGAAATCTGGTCTTCGAAAATTTTTGTAAGCACCAGCAGTAACGTCCCGAAAATTTGAAGGTCCACGTGAACCACATACATGCAAGTTATTAAATTTCTTTGGTATTTTATTAAATTATTTTAAATCATTAAATGCTTGTTTATTTCATTAAATTGTGTTTAATTATTTTTATGTATTTTACGCATAATTATTACATAATAGAATTTATTTCATTAAATTTTAAAGGTTTGTGCATTAAAGATTTTTAAATTTCATTTCGCGCTCGAACGAGGAAGGGAGACCAGAGAATTATCAGGAAAATTATTTTTATTACATGATTAATTTTTATTAATTAATTTAAGATGTTTTAAAGGTATATTTACCCGCATGATTTTTATTTTTGACGGTACGAGAATTTTATCAAATCGGGGAACTTTTTGAGGGTTTGGTTAATATTTTCAAAAACTTTCCAACTCGAAATATTTTTCAGGAGTGCGTTTAGATATAATGGACCTATTTTTAAGCTTATTGGGCTTAAACTCTTTTAATTCCTTTTTAATTTAAAACAAAAACTAATTAACCTAATTGTTAACTATTTAATTATTACATTTTGACCCAACACCTATTATTACCTTCCCAGCATCCGACAACCCCTCACCCCTTCATTATGTAAGTGGGTTCAGCAGCATTTCTTCTCTTGAAGTGCAGCTGGTTGCCACGGTTTCACTTGTTCTTGCAAATAAATCCTTCCCTCGGTTTCACTTGTTCTTGCAAATAAATCCATCCGGCGCTTCTCCGTTGCTCTTCTCTTATACCTTCTCGCATAAAAGATCAACATGCATGCTATGTATCTCCATTCTCGCATCATTTACGTCATATCTGTGCTGTGATCATGGGCGGAGCTATATGTGGGGCTGGGTTGGGATCCAGCCCCACCTAATTTTTTTAAAATAATATGTTCTATTTTTAGAATTTTGTTGATTAGCCTCAATGTTCAATCTATTTTTTTCTCTTTCTTTCACTTGTGTGCTGCATCATCTCTATTCTTCTCTCTCAAACTATCACAATTTTCATTACTTCAAATGGCTGTTACTTCATCATCTGTCGCCAGTTTTCAAAATCGATTGTAGATTCGAAAAGCCCACGACATAAGATTTCTTTTAATACAAAATTTTCGAAGTTTCTTTGTCATCTTGAAATCAGTCGTCGTCCATCGGTCGCTGTTTACACCGAAAATCATGAGGAAATCTTAGTGTTAGACTTTCTACAGCTCGTTCTTATTGTTCTTAATTAGATTTCGAATTTTAAAGGTAATTTCAGATTTTAGTGTTTCGAAATTTGGGTATTTTAGTTTTTTTGAATTTCGATAATTGATATATATATATAAAATTGTTGATTGTCGGTACTATATTTGAGCCGATTGATATTGATAATTTTTTGGAATTTAATTGAGCAATATTTCGAATTTCCAGATTTTATATTGGGGATTGTCTTTTTTTTAGTGTTGATTATTTATTATTTGGATGTTTAAATGATATAGAAAATATAAATGCAAATTTATAGAATTTTGTAGGAATTTTTAAAAAATTCAGAATTATGTAAATGAGATTTTCGAACTTATAAGACTGTGAAAATTTTATATTTAAATATATTATGCCTTAAGGTTTCAAATGTTAACTTCGGAATTGTTTTGGAATAATTATAATTGTTTGAGGTTTATTGGATTAAAGTAACAATTATTTAGTGCTGGTAATGTTGATTTGATTCAGTTAACCATAATAAGTTAAAATAAAGTGATATTTTATGATGTAGACGGCACATTAAATTAATAATAAGTTAAACTAAAGTGATATTATTTAGTGCTGGTAATGTTTTTTGGTTGAAAAATTGATAACGATTTAATAATTAATGAATTTTATTTTAAGAAGAATCGAAGAGCACAACTTCAGTAGTGTTTGAACTCCATGTTTTTGAAGGTATTAAATATTTAATACTCTTGTCTATGTTTTCATGAAGTCAATGTTTACATATTTTTTATTTTAATTTTTTTAGTTAATTATTTATTTTATTAAATACAGCATGAGACGAAGCCAGCCCCAGGTAATTTTGAATCCTGGCTCCGCCCCTGGCTGTGATATGTGTGATGTTTTTAAATTGCTCAGTCATTGCATATTCATGGCTATCTCTTTTCGGTTTTTGCATGAAATCTCACATTTTTGGTTGCAACTCATGTCTTCTTTATTTCGGTGCAAAGGGCTGCTTGTATGATGTCGAATGGGCTGCACCAGTTGCAGATCAAGGATGTATAGGGCCGTGTAACGATCGAAACCCAGCTGGTTTAGGGTTCGAGTGGTTGATCCATTTAACGTGAGTGAGGGCTAAGTCTAGTGATTTGCGTGGGCAGCCATGCATGGTTCGATCTTGGTCCAGGAGCTGACCCTCTTGGGTTCGTGATAGGGCTGGGAGAGGGCCACGAACTGCTGGTCTTGGTCCAGGAGATGAGCGAAGGAGTAGGTTGAGGGGTGGCCCGGTTGGGTCGTTGGCGTGCTTCGGTTGTATCTAGCGATCATGGGTATGGTTTGGGTTGCTTGGGGCTGTGGCCGTGAGCTTTATGAGTGTAATAGGGTCCTAAGGTGGTCTAGGTGAGGTTGGATAGTGGCTGGTCCCATGGACTAAAGGCTAGAAATGATATTAAGAGAAAGAGGCGGTTAGGATTTTCAAGTGATTGATTTGTAGGATTTTTTCAGCAACATACAGGCTATGGCCGAGGGGTTTAGAGGTCTAGTTTTGAGGATTTTTAGGACCTTTTAGATTTTTTAGGTATGGTAAAAATTTGGGAAAGTTTTGGTTAAGTTTCGGGTCGATACAGGGTTAAAACCGGGACCCCAGTCCAAGTTTTAAAATTAATCGGTTAAGTTATGAAATGAGCTCGAGTTTACATCTAGGGATGATTTTAAATATTTTTTGGGACATTTTAACAGTTTGGTAAGTTTCGGATCAAAATAACGAGTTTTGGATTTATCCGGGATTTAGTCGCCGCACGAAACGTTAATTAAAGAATTAATTGTAACACCTATATTTAAGCTTAATAAAATTATGAAAAAATTTATTTAAATTAAAATAATTATTAGAAGTCTAAGTTTTGAATTTGGGAATTTTATGCTAAGGTTTGGTTTAATTCGGGAATAAAACGCATTAATATATTATATTTAAAGATTAATTTAAAAGTCATCGATTTATGTCAAATACAAATATGGAAAAATTTATGTAAGCTTAAATAATTATTTGGGACATGTTAGAGTCAATGCAATTAAGAAAAATGTCAAACATGAAATTTTACGTCCAGGGGCAAAAAGGTAATTTTTGGGTTTCTAGTGGCAAAATGGTCATTTTGCACCCGGGGTGAGATTTTGGTATTGGCAGCGCTTTGAGCACAAATTTACGATATTTTAAATATTTATGCATCATGATCACGATTTTGAGATTTTATGAAGATATACATCGCATGCTTGGATTTAAGAAAAATTGCATTGGTGCATGATTTTTATAAGTGATGAAAATGATAATGTTTTGAATGATGGGAATTATTTGTGGCTATCGAAGTATATGTAAATGTTTAAGACGTATATGTAAATGTTGATGATGAGGCCTAGGCACAGTGGATGGGTGATCCTGTCACTGATGTCCGACAGCCGCCGGGTACCACGATTTTATGTATGATGGATCCATCGTAAATGATGATGATGTAGGATAGTCACATCTAATGAACTGAATTAACCAATGATAAATAATAAATGATGAATGATAAACGATGAATAAATGATAAACGATGAATTATAATTAACTATAAGCTTTGACACGTCATGATTTTACACGACACATTTATATTACGTTTTTAAAGTTCATGAAAGGTATTTTGAGTATGATATTTTTCACTGTTGAGTGCTATGTATATATTTGCTATTAACGGTGCAGGTGTGTTGAGTCTTTAGACTCACTAGGCGTGTGTGATGCAGGTGGGCTTAATGATGAGGGGACTGGAGGTTCCGAACTCTGAGTAGGCAGACCTGATGCGGTGACACGACCCGAGGATCGCATATTTTCCGCATTATATTTTATGAGATTGAGTGGAGATGAATATTTTCCTACGTTGATGATTTTTAATATTTTGATTGGTTCATGCTTACGTATGATTTTGGGATGAGTTTGGTTATTTTAACTACATTATTTTTACTGTCAAATATTTAAGCTCATTTTTAAATATTATATTTTTCTGCACAGCGCATGCATGCGAAACTTTTAAATGTTATTTCGAAAATGTGAGCTTAAAAAAAATTCCGCACTTTTAAAATTAGCAGACGTTATACCGGAAATCAATTACAAGACCACCCTCCTGGATTTCTATGCCAAGGCAACCATTGAGGATGGAAAGATCAAATACTCTCAGGGAGATGCATCCATAACCATTGATGTTGCACTTCTGGGATCAACTTTCTTTCTTCCATTTTCAAGTAATTTTGAATGCTTAGTTATTACTAAGGAGGAGATGTCTACTGCTCTTACCACATTCTCAGCTTCTGGAGAGGAACTTTCTCCCTCTTCCTTAAAGAAGCTTTTGAAAATGGAGTATCAAGTGCTCGCTGATATTGTGGCAAAAGCTATTCTGGTCAAGGCTGGTACTTTTGATAAGCTGACCAAGGAAAAAGTTCAAGTGATGATGGCCATCACTTCTGAAGCTAAAGTGGATTGGAGTCGTTTTTTTTTGTTCAAGATTATGAAGGACATGATTGTAAGGAAGGGTACTAGTTTTGCTGTTCAAATCAGCAAAATGTTAAAGGATGCTGGTTTTCCGTTTACATCGGAACAAGACAGATCATATGTGACAAGGGCCGATGCTGACAACATACTTGCTTTAAGGCCAAAGCCATATGTGGCTGAATTTGTTGCCCTCAAGAAAGAGGTTGGTGATGCTCAAACTGAGGCTCAAGAACCTCATAAGAAAGTCAAGAGGAAAATAAATGTTACCTTGACTGATTCAGATAAAACCATATCTGAGGAATCTGCTGCTCCCAACAAAGCCTCACTCCCAGCCACTCCGTCTAAAAAGAAACAAAGAACCACCATCTGCATCAAGAAGACAACAACCATTGCTTCTTGATATTGTCCCTTGAGACAAGTATTTCCAACAGTCACCTCGACCAAACCAGTATCTATCCCATCCTCAAAACCAGCATCCATCCCTACTGCTACTGCTTCTACTTCTTTTCAGACTCTCATCTGGAGTTGTTATTAGATAACCTCTTGTAGGGTTTTCTGCTTTTAGACCTGTGCAACCTGCCTCTTCATCAGACAAAGGCAAAGGAAAACTCATTGCCCAATTCATGGCGCCAAGTCATCTGTTCAAAAAGAATTTGATCTTCACATGGATGAAATAAAGAAAATATGCCAGTGAGGACATTATTTTATTCGATGATTGGCTCAAGGTTAGAGTTTTCCACCCAATCATATACTTAAGAACTCTAGGTTCTTACGAAAAAAATGGTAAAAAATGAGAAGCAGGTCTTTGCTTCTGCTAAGACCAATAACCTGATTGAGGCTATTAACATAAGAAGTTACATTCTTGATCAGCTCAAGCGTCAAAAACTGGATTCGGTTTTGAAGACTTTAAAGTCAAATTTTGATTCTGTGATCCTACCGCCATTCAAGATCAAGATGTTATACAACTTTTATCTGATCAATTGAAATTGATGGATGAACAACTTCTTGCTCAGGAACAAGTTTTTGCCCAACCCTGCAGTACAGTAGTCCTTGTCCAAGACATTCTCAAGATTAAGTAGTTGAGGAACGAACTACAGCTCCTTCTGAAGCCAAAGTCTCCAGTACTCTTGGATCTCCGACTTTGCCTACTAAATCTTCATCCCTTATCTCTGTTCATGACTTAGCGTCTGTTGATGAAGTCATTCAGTCGATTGTTCATGCTGCTACTGCACCAGAAGCTTCTCAGGTTGATGACGTGGTTCCAGAAGGACATCCAGAAGCTCAACCAGCAGTACAATAAAATGAAAGAAGCAGATGTTGCTCCTTCATCTTCACTGCCAGATCTGGATAAATTTTCTGCTGAACTTCAAGCAGAAATGGAAGTTCTGTTGGAGGTCCCATCTGAATCAAATCCAGTTGTTGAGCCCATGGAAATCACTGAAATAGATACTGATTTGCATCAACCAGAAGAAAGAGAAGCACTTGAACAATCTACTGCTTCAGAAGAAACTTATGCAGAACCAACAACAGCTCCCTCTTCTGCTCAACCAGAAGATGTCCCTTCTACTGCTATGATTATCGCTCCTTCTAGTTCTGTTGCTCACATTGCTCTGTTGAAGAAATCAAGCAGTGTACTCTAGAAAGAACTCCATCCCCTGAAGAACAGTTTGAACTTGAATTTGAGATAGATGTTCTTAAAATAAATCTTGACAATCTATCGGATATAGTAAAACCATTGCCGGGAAAAGAAAGACGATTTGCGTTGAGAATCGTAGCCGAAAAGAAAATGGAATGGGGGTCGACGAAAGATGATTTAGGGTTAGAGTCGACTGATGAGAATGGATGGATTTATTGTGTTTAGAGTAAATGTATATATGTAATCAAATTTAATGGTGTATTTACACTCAAAACGAAGAGACATTTATATAAATTTAGTTGTAGATCCTTTTTTTAAATAAGTCACGGTACTCCTTTTTCCCTAAATTTCCCTTACCAATCACACCCAGTGTGTGTGATCGGGCATAGGCCTTAACGCCTCGCACCTGCCACCGCTACGAAATTCACATTTCACCAATCTCTGCATTTTTCTTCTTCATTCGCCATTCGCAGAAATGTTTCGTTCATCTATCATCTCCGGCACTCAACTTCACGCTCCTCCCCTAGCCTCACCCGCCGCCGCCGTATTTCCAAATTTGCTCCGGACCCATCTCCGGCTGCCTCGCTTCAAGGTGAGGAGCGGCGCCGCTGCTCCCGCTCCCTTTTTCAAAGCTGGCAAAGGGTACTTCTTTTTCCTTGTTTGTGTCCCATTTTAAGCTTTTTTAGTTAAAATTCCGAGACAAGTGCTCAACTTGAAATTTCATCGTGTTTTTTTCAACTGAAATGTTGATGGTGGGAGTTTCTTGAATTTTTTTGTGAAGACTTATCTTAAGCATTTACTGGACCAGCCTTGTAAGTTTATCCTGCCGTTCTCGAGTTCATCGAAACTTAAATTAATAGATTTGTAAACTGGAATTAATTTGCTAATAGGTATCTTGGATCTGGTTTTGGTGTTTGGTGTTATTTTGTGTTGTATTTTGTGATTTTTCTGTATACTAATAATCGAACATTTAAATTTATCAGCTGTAATACATACGATGAGTAATGAGTTCCCTTCGAATATTTTGCTCTTGATTTGTTGTTAGAATGAGTGGATTTCACCAAGTTGAACTTAAAGTTAGAGACTACGAGTTGGATCAATATGGTGTTGTGAATAATGCTATATACGCAAGTTACTGCCAACATGGTATGAATCTGTTTCTTGTGGGATTCTAAAGATTGTTAATTATTTAGTTTTGTATTTTGCATTGACATCCATTTCAAGCTGATGGTTATTCATTCAGGAGGATTGAAGAAATATGCAAATTGATTATAGGAATACATATATACAGAGAAACTATTTTTTATGCTTCCTATAGGTAAAAGATTGCTTGTTTGATGTATGAACAGGTCGGCATGAACTTTTAGACGTGATTGGAGTAAATGCTGATGCCGTAGCCCGAACTGGCGATGCACTAGCTCTTACAGATTTGTCACTTAAGTTCATTTCACCTTTACGGGTATGACCATAACATTCATATTGTGCACTTGCTTATGTTATGATCTGATAATACATAATTGCTAACAGTGTCAAGTAAATCACGTTCCTGTGTTGATTAAGTAATGATGCCAATTAACATTTCATTAGTGAATCCTGAGGATGCCATTTTGGTTGACCTTGTTGCTATGTTTTACTGTTTTGATAGAGTGGAGACACGTTTCTGGTCAAGGTGAGGATAAGTGACACATCTGCTGTTCGGCTGTTCTTTGAACACTTCATCTTCAAGCTCCCAAATCTAGAGGTCTCTTGCTTTATTTTTATTTTTCTGTGTCAGAAAAGAAACTTGGGGACGACTTTACCCAGACATAATTATTTTATGAATAATGCTAAAAGTACAACCAAAATATCGTACAACGATATTTAAAACAATTAAAACGTGAGATTTTGTTATTATATCGTGAGATTTTGCATTGAATTTATCATGACATGTTGATAAATAGAATTTTGTATTGAATTTTTTTGTGTTGTACAAGTTTGGTTGTATATGTAGGATTACTCATTATTTAATGTCTCTCCAGCCTATCATTGAAGCAAGAGCAACCGCAGTTTGGCTTGATAAAAACTATCGTCCTGTTCGTATCCCTCCTGAGATGAGATCGAAATTTGTTCAATTCCTTCAAAGTGGAGAATCAGAATGATCTGTTCTGCTAATGGAGCGTTTCTTCTCTCTTTTCATTTTTCCATCTTCTATGGTCTGGTTAGGGAATAATATGCAAGAAAATGAGCAAGAGAGGTGCAAAAGTTGTTGGGGTGATAAGATAAAGTTAGAAAAGGGTTCTGGTTTATAATGTCCTGGAGAGAATCTATTTGATATGGAAACACACAGAAAACCACCTTAATAATGTTTTGTATTCCGTGACATTTCTTTGCTCTTACCACTTTTAAAAAGTGTAAATTTTCAAATGTTAATCGTGTATTCGTTTCAAGCAATGTTTGTTATCGCCAATCCTTTTTTTTCCTCTGCGGAACAATACTAAATAATAGAAAATCACATCGGTGAACCATGTTGAAACATACATGGTGTCAATTCGGGTGGGTTCGGTCAGGTTGAGAAATAGTACTATTCAAAAATTGTTAGACTTGAACCCAAGCAAACCCGAAACTCTCAACTGGATCCGAACCCGACTGCGAATCAACCTGATTTTGAATTTTTTTTATTTTTTTAAAGAAAATTAAATAAAATTCAAAAAATAATAATATTTTAATTTAATCATATACTAACAAAATCTTTCACGTATATATGATTTGAATTTAAAAGTCTGATTGTAGAAAAATAAAATATATTTACTAAAATAAACAATTGTTTAAAAAATAAAAAATGTTCAAAATAAATATTAAATTATGAATATTTATGATATAAATTTACCACTAATATTTTTTTAGACATACAATATATAAAAATATAGGTAATATTTATTAATTATATTTTAAAAAAATTAAAATTTTCACCCAACACCCTCATTTTTTTAGACCCGATAGCTGATCCGAACCCGAAAAGCCCAAACACAAACCTGATTTTTTTTTTTGTTGAACCGTATTGAGTTGTTAGGTCGTGTCTGATTTTGACATCCCTGAAAACATATTATGAAAGACAGCCAAAATACAGTGGACAAATGAGACTAGCCATAAAAACAGACGATTTTTTAAAAATTCAATAACCTTAGACATAACAATATGCCTTAGTATCAAAACAAAGCAAAATAAATTGAAAATAAATTAACCAAATTTACCTGAAATTGATACACACTTCACTCCAAACAGAATTTGTAATGTCAATACTTGTTTCCCCAAAGTATAGGCAAACAAAAGAGCCCGACTATCAAAATCTGTTGCAACCTAAAATATAACATAATTCGAAACAACATAGGTATAAACCGACAGTTGCGAAGAAAAAGACGTAGCAATAGAAAAATAATTTTGTAGTGACAAAAAAATGAAAACAAACAAACTGAAACCTGTAAAAAAGTACAGTTTTCTCATAACTGATTTGTCTCGTCCATGTAGTGCTTGAGGATCGGCAGACTTTTTTCCATGAAACATCGATCGACCCGGTGGCGAATTAACTACAGAATCACTACTCCGACAAACTCAAATTGAAACATCCTCTAAATTTTTTTTCTTTTTTTACACATACATACACTCGAATTTCATCATTTAAAATAACTTAACATTTCCATAATTCAAAATAATTTAACATTTAAATCTCAAATGCATAAAAATCCCTAAAGCATCAATTACCAACATTCAACTTCAAACTTTAACATGATCAAAACTAACTTCAAAATAAAGTATAAAAAAAATCTCTAATTAACTCATTAACAAAATCCTTTAAAACTTTGACTATCAAGCTAATGCGGAAATAAAGTCCCTCGAGAGTGTACTGCCGGACTCTATCCACTCAAGCGTCAGCGCCTCCCTCAATATCATCATCACCTCCAGCATTCAAGCCTAGTGAGTCCAATGACTCAGAACGTTCTAAACAAGAGTAACAAATAATACTTATACAAGCACATACATTAAAATCATATTTTTATTTAAAATAAACTTGTATGCATAAATAAATCATAAATCATCAAATCATAAAGCTTTCTTTCATTTTGGGTGAAGTTTGATCCTTGAAAGTGACTAGCCTTTATCCTCTGCTCGACTGATCAGTCTTAGCTCACTATTGTGTTGGATCTCGGTTTTCTCGTGCCCAAAACGCAGCGGAAGTTTTAAAAATTTTCAGATATTGACATTCAAGATATATTTGAGCACTCGTATGGTTTTAATATTAAACATACATAGGATGTTTAAAACTTTTACCTTTGACGAATGATTTACAAGGCTCCAACTATTTCGGGATTAACGGAGATAGCTCTTGATGTATTTCCTACAAACATTCTTCAAGAACTCCTTCCTTGAATTTTTGAATAAGGTCTATGACTAGAAGATTTGTTCATCTTCCAAATCCATATAGCACTAGAATATTTGGAAGAAGTTTCAAAGTTGGAGATTAAAAATCGAGAGGCAGTTCAACCCCTTTTAAAAGAGAGGATGACCGAAATATTTGAGAGAGAGAGGAGAGGAATTTTCGAAAATTTGGTGTCAAGTGGAGGCTTGCTTGGTGGCTAGGTTTATGGCTTATTTACTACCTTTTATAATAAGCTATGACCTAATATTCGTAATTAACATTAATGAGTTTGATTAATTAATTGAGCTAGTCCAACTAGTTTAATAATTAATCAAAGTCCATTAAGAACTTTAATTATTTAGTATGTTGGACTTGCACTCCTACATGTCCATTAAACATATTTCCCAATATATTTAATTTAATATTTAATAAAATGATCTTTTAAGTTTAATAAATTAAATCCTGAAATTTTATAAATCCAGCTCCTTGAATTTATTCTCATCAAATTTCATAAATTCAACTTCTTGAATTTACTATATCATAAATTCAACTCCTTGAATTTTTTTCTCAAATTAATATCATATTCAACTCCTTGAATTTACTATATCATAATATAAATTCAACTTCTTGAATTTATTCTCTCAACGAGAACAAATGATCCAGTGCTTGTGTGACCTTCAATGGTCCAGGGATACAGCTAGCCGTGGGTTCACAACTCCTTGTGATTCGGGACATATTTTTTTATTCGGACTTACCCTAATTTGCCTCATTCCATGTATCAACAATTGATCATGAGAATGTCATAAATCATATTTCTTATTAAACCCATTGAATCATGGTAAGAGCGTCTAGTAGCATCGTCCCATGATTCCCTAGGTATCCTTGATAGCGCCTGAAAGAACCAGCCGGTTATGATTAACTTACAGTACGGTCCCTTCATCTCATATATCCGATCGAATCTACAACCATTGGTTCATCGAGGGTTGCATAATAATTCAATAACTATGTGACACATATTTGAGGATAAATAGTGGCATCCCATGTACAATTGGAGAACTCTTTTCTAACGTACATCTCATACTTTGGCCAGAGATTCCATGCACTATTATTTCATCAGATCACATAGGATATCCACACCTGTAGGTGAGCGGTGAATTCCCGACTACAATGCACTGACTCCTACATGTGTCGCAATTGTACCCAATCTCGCCACCAGATGACCCTCATGGGGTCGGTAAACAAGTCAAAGCACAACCTTAGTATATAGAGCCTCAGTGTTGTCCCGGGTCATAAGGACTAATGGTGTCCAATCATAACCACAAACTTATCCTCTCGATGAATGATAATAACTTGGAAAGTCTGAGGGAGGGTAGTTTGGTATAATCATTATATGACTACCCATCTGCATGTTTGGACATCTCTATGCCCTTACCAAGATACGTGGTACACAACATCACAAATGATACCCTCGAGTTCAAGCGACCTTTATCCATATTTTAGGCGGCTGAATCGACTAGGAAAGAATTTGATTATACAGTGTTTACAAATGAGTTTCAACATCGAATTACGGTTCATTTGTATTAAAGTATAATCAAGGACTTTATTTATGCTGATTATATGGGTATACAGATAAAGTAAAACAAAACCATAAAAAGATAAATTATATTAAAATAAAGATTGTTTATTACATTTGAGTCAATAAATTCCCTAACCAACCGTTGGCTTGCAGAGCATCTACTCTAACACATTGCGCATGGGGACGAGCACTAGACACCGACGTAAAATGGAAATACGGTCGTTGTGCTCCCTCTGGGACCTTCTACCATAAACGGGCTTCCTTGGGGGCTTCTCACTCACGATATTCCCAATAATTATATATCATATCCTCTTTGTCACAATCAATTCACATCCTTCAAAATATTTTTATTTTTCAACTTTAATCATAAAATATCGTGTCCTCTCCAATTTAATAAAATAACATTTTAACAGTAAAAATTGTATAGCTTCATCATAACTCATAATGTAGAGCTAAAAATCAGAACACGTAAAACCCGAGCATTTATTTAAATTGCTAAATTAGTTTTAAAATGATTTTTCTTAGCGATGCATAATTTATGAATCAAGTTATCTTATATTTAATTTATGTTTGGTTCATGCACGTTAAAATGTTTTCTTGAGTTATATGTTTCAGATGAATATTCAATGCGGGATCGATGAAAAGAGACCGACGATGATTTAGGCCATTTATGAAAAATGTGATATTTTATCTTAAGTCAGAAAAATTATTATTTTTAAATATTTATGAAATTTTAAGTATTTTAAAGCATAATTTATTTATTTGGTGATTTTAAGATTTTAAAACTTTTAAAGATTTAACACTTGTACATTTTATTTTAAATTAAGATATTTTAAAATAGTTAGTAGGATGTTAGTAATTTAATTATCTCACTACTTGTTTAGTTGAGCAATTTTCCCCCTAATTAAAATTAAACACGTTACACACACTCACACACAATTACATGTTTTTACACTCACCATCAGCACACACAATTCACACACACATTGCCTTCATTTTTTTAAGGAGATAGCTAGGGTTCTAGGTGTTCTTTCAGCAGCCACAACCCTTTCCCTTTCCCTACAATTTTCCAGCAATCTCTTGTCCGTTTTTCTTCAAAAAAAGTGCCACAAGTCGTCTCGGATAGACTCTCGCATCTCTCCGCTTCATTCTTCGTCAATTCGTGAGTATAATCATCAAAGACATGTATATTCCATCGTTTTTGCATCGATCTCGTCATATTATATGTTTTGATGTTTATTGTGTACAAAATACATGTATGCTGTGCAAAAGTTTGAGCAAAATGATTTGAACCTACTTTGGATCAAAAATTTTAGATCTAAAACCGAGTCTGCTGTCATTTTGTATACTGTGAATTTTTGGTCAACTTTCTGGAAAAAACATTCCACATATAAAGCTTAGTATTTTTCATATCTTCGATTTGACAGTAGATTCATGATTGTTGGACAAAAAATGAGTGAGTTATTATCATTTTCGTGTGACTGCTCAAACTGTGTTGTTTCAACAATTTTTTTTAGATCTCAAAAACCGAATTCCCTGTCATTTCGAATCCTGCAAATTTTTGGCCGGTTTTCTGGAAAAACTTTCAACATATAAAAGTAGTAATTTTTGATATCTTCGATTGGACAATAGATTCGTAATTTTTGGATAAGAGACGAGTGAGTTATGATCATTTTCGTGTGACTGCTCAAATTGTGATGTTTAAAAAAAAGGTGTTCTTCGTGTGCCGCAGGGCGGCACTGGGGCGGTAAGATTTTACCGCCCGAGCGCCAAGCATTCTGGAGCTTTTTTTTTAAAAAAATTTTCTTGAGTAGGCATGCACAATGTATTATTATGCTCGATGTGCAAATAAAATATTTTAAATTTTTTAGGTATGTTAATTGTCTTGTGACAAAATATGAACGGGTTTGGAAGCCGGTGAACGTGGCCGGGGACCTCTCCACCCCGGTAAAGCATGACTGGGTTTGGATCAGGATGGGAAAGCGGTAAAGCATGATCAAGGACCAATCCACCCTGTAAACCATGACCGGGAATCTCATTTATGTGGTAGTGGACATCCCTGCTAGCCTAGTACTGTGGTTTAGTTTGATCAGGCGCACTATGTTATGGGTCACTTGTTTTGAAACATATCTTTACGCAAAATGATGATGTTTATATACGCTCAAGTATGTATGATACAAGTATATTTATGTAAAGTTTTATGAAACGATGTCACGTCTATGTTTATGTATGTACGTTCAAGTTTAAGTATATATGGTCTACTTTAAAATACATATGGTTTTATTATGTATTACTTGTTATTCTCAGCTTATACATGTTGAGTGTTTAGACTCACTATACTTGATCGATGCAGGTGAGGACGAGTACGAGGAGACGAGAGGTGGAGATCACTGAGTTGGCTCGGACTGCGCGGAGGCTAAACCCGAGGACCTCTTACGTTTTAAGAAAAAAAAATTATGCACGTATCAAATACTCTGATTTCACGAGATTAATTTACGATGATTGTTTCATTTCAAATGTTTTAGATGAGCAAATTCTTTTTATCGCAATTTGAAAGTTTATTATTTATTTAAGAAAATTTTTTATTTTCTGCAAATTTTAAGTAGTTCAAAATACGGTACGTTACACATAAAATCTCATATTTTCATCAAAAACATTATAAACTACCATTTAACATGCGTCATGATCCCTCGGGACACTGCCAACCCTTTTCGTACTATCCATGTGTCAAATGATTGTTTTGTCCCTGTACTTAAAATTTCTCGATTTTGACTTTTTGTTTCTTTTATTGACTCGAGACTATCCCAAATAATTATTTAAGCTTAAATTTATTTTTAATATATTTATGTAACGTAAACTCGAGGATTTCGATTTAATTCCTTAACTAATAATTCGTAAAGCGTTTAAATTCCGAATTAATCTCAACTTTAATATTTTCTTTCCAAAATTTAAACATAAACTTTTTATTCTTAAAATACCCTCGTGAACCATGAACAAACCCCCGTAGACCGTGGTTCGAACCCTTTTCTCCTAAACCCTAAGTTCGAACCCTACCCTTCCATCTCGAGCACGGCCCAATTTCATCGAGCCTTGCCCGAGCCACTTTAGCCCATACACTGACCAGACCCTTATGGCCCATTCCTGAACCCTTTTGGACCAGCACAGCAGCCCCCATCCCATGCATAGGTCCCCTGCGCAAGCTCCAAGTCGCGGCGCTCTCTCTAGCCTCACGAGGAGACTAGCTCACACTAGGTGTCAGGTCCAAAATTAAAACGACGTAAGCCAACTGCATGCAAATCTAGAGAAAATGAACAATAGCTAATTAAATTATTTTAATTGTTTAAATTAATGATGGGTGATATTTTTATATTATTTTTAAGTAGTTTCCGAGTTGAATGCATTCAACAGTATTTTTAAAGGTTATTCGAGATGTGATCGAGGAACGGAGACCAATGGCTGAAAAATGGAAAATATTTTATTAAATAATTGTTTTTAATTATTTAAAATAAGATTAATGATTTTTAATATTTTTGAATATAAGGAGTTTTGAGGTGATTTTATACGACGAGACGTAATTTGTATCGGTATTCCAAGTTCATAAAAAATAAAAACTTTTTGACAACCTATAATTTCACGAACTTTACTAAAGAAATAATTTTTAAAAGCACTAATGGGCTTATTGGGCGTAACTAACCATGTTAATGGGTCTAAACTATTATCAAGTTTATTATCAATATTTAAGCCCAAACCCCATACCATTAGTTCTTAAACCCACGCCCCCTCACCTCTATCAATACAAGGGCTCTCTTCCTCAATCAAATACACGGCACACACGAGATATTGTGAGAGTGAAGCATCAAATTTGTCAAGGGAATTCAGCCAAGGTCATTCGTCTTTGTTCTTCGCATCGTCAATGGATTTTCGTGCGTAAAATACGCAAAGGACGCCATATTTCTTCCTTCACTCATCTATCACACCCTAAATATGTATTTGATATGATTTGCATGAAAAACAAGTTACCCTTATTATTATTTTCGTTTTTGTGCAAAACATGGGTTTTAAAATATGCTTTTTGCATCAAAACTTGTTAATTACTCACATGAAGGGGCTGCCATGATTAGGCAATGTATATGGAACGTTTTTCACGAGTTAAGGGTCCTAAAATGCATGTTGATAAACTGGAAATATATTGGGAACAAGCTGGAACCATGGATGCACGATTTTGTGTCAAGGGCTCGGTTAAAGGGATAAACCATGCATGGATCGGTTGGGCGCGACAAGGCTGGGCTGGGACATGGTTGGGTTAGGAAAGGAGTCCTAGCCACGCTAGGACTCGAGCACAGCGGTTGGGAAGGATTCCTAGCTTCCCAAGCCAAGGCGCGAAGGTTCTTCTGTGTGCAAGCGATGTGGGCTCGGCCAGGGTGGTTAGGGCTGAGCTAGGCTATGTCCCTAAGGTCCTGAGAGGGTGCACGAGGGGCAGGGTCAAGGGCTGGCTCACTGGTTAGAGTCCTAGCAGGTTTCGAAGAGTCTTAGCGCATTGGGTGTTCTCGGCCGCGGCTTGCTGCTAGAGTTGGAGGCTTCGTTCGGGCCAGGTTCGAGTCCTAGGGGTTCTAAAGGTTCCGTAGGGTCCAAGGAGTTTTGGTCAGGGGCTGGCTCGGGGTGGCTCGAGCATGGCTATTGGAAAACTTAAGATGGCTCGAGGAGTTTAGTTATGGTTCGTTCCTTAGTGTTTTCATGGCAGGGTTTGAAACGTTGTTCAACGGGGGTCGAATCATTCACGAGGGAAAAATAAAAATAAAGAGTCCATGTTTTAAATTTGTGGATTTTATATTAAATTTCGAATTAATTCGTGATTAAAACGCATTAAGAATTTATAATTAAAGATTAATTAAAAATCCATGAATTTCAGCTAAATAAAAATATGATAAAATGTAATTTATGCTTAAATAATTATTTGGGATTGTCTAGAGTCAACGGAAATAAGAAAAAGTCAAAATCTTCAAATTTTACGTCTAGGGGTAAAATCGTAATTTTACACCTAGAAATAGTAAACGTTATGGCAGTGCTCTGAATGCTGTAAAATATGTTGATATGATTATTTTAAATGTTTTAAATTTTTACACCTAGAAAATAATTCTTTTAAACGATTATTATATGCATGAATTTTATAAAGGTATGAAAATATGATTTGTTGAAGGAAGTGAAGTAATTATGACTAATATGAATACGATGATATGCGAATAAGTAAGGCCAAGGCTCAATTGATGGGTGAGAGTGTCACTGATGTCCCTTGATCGAGCAAAACTTGCACTGTGGAATCCTTAAAAAAAATATGATTTTATATGCTCAAAATTTAATCAAAAGTGCACGATGTCAAGTAATAGTATAATATACGTGAGTACGAGTATCGTTCCACTGAAGACTGTATTTGACCATTATTATTTTCAGTTATTAAACCTTTAGCAACGAAAAGTGATTGGTTGTTTTAGTACTACCACACTCAAATAAATACGCAAATAAAACGATTCACGAATTGGATCATGAAATATAATAACTAGAATGATTGATTAAAATTCAGGGAGAAATGAATTTGTTGGGAATATCGGTTCACCTACCACTCGTTAATTAATTAATTCGTTCGATATTGATTGTATACTTTTGACAGGATTTCGTATTCAATTGAACACACTCTCTCTAGCTATGCCAAACTAATTCTACTCAATGAAATAATTAAATTTCTGTAATTATTTATCAAGAGTGAATCGCACTTCGATCTATGAAATCCCCTAGTTTTTGTCCTACCGGACTATGACTATCAGCGCTTATCCAATTTCATAGAGCTATGTAAATTGTAGCTCCATGGATTATACTACTCGTTCCTATCACAAGTTATTCTCTCGAACTCACTCGCAATATAAAAACGTTGTTAAAGTTAGATACATTCTAACAACACAATGAAAAAAGTATCACATTCAAGAATAACGCAACAATCGAAATATAAATTAATTAAATCAAAGTTTGGGGTAGGCTCTCCTTAAATCCCAACAAATATGTAAAGTTAGCCACTCAAATTCATATTTAAAATAAAAAAATCCAAGTTTGGATGATAAAAACTAGATTAGAAATACTATTCGTGACGAAAATGTGAGGAACGACGCCCGGAAATCTTCGAATCTTCCACTCCAAGCGCAAAATCCTCTCCAAAGCTTGTGGCGCCTCTCCAATAATGACTGAATGTCCCTCCCAATCGTGCCCTCATTTTCCTTGTATACTTCATTCAGAAAATCAGGCAAGAAATCAATAGCAGATATTTCCAAATTTAATTGGCGCTCGGGTGGTAATTTTCTACCGTTCGAGCACCACACTCTCTGAAATCATGCTTTGGAGGTGCGGACTCTCGCGCTCGGGCAGTAGAAAATTACCGACCGAGTGTCGACTCTTCTGTTTGTAAGCTCTTCGGAAGATAGAAAATTACCGCCCGAGCGCCATACTTTTGGAAATCACCTTAGCCATTCACCTCTCGCGCGCGGTACTTTTCTACAGCTCGGGCACCATCCTTTCTGCCCATTGTCTTCTTGGCTTGCACACTTTGCTCCAATTTCCGTTTCCGGTCATTTTACCTGCAAATTTGTCACGCACAAGTGAGAAATGATCAAATGCATATGCTTAGTCTAAAATGAACAAAATGTACATGAAATGTATGCATGCACAATGCAAACACACACAAACTAATGCAATAAAACACGTAAAAACCACACCTATCAACCCCCTCATACCAACCTTTTGCTTGCCCTCAAGAAAAAATAGGTTACAGACCACAACCAAAACATGAAACAAACACAAAGTTAAAGTATTAAACTAACTAGACTGATGGCGAAGTAGCAAACTGACATCTCCTGCCTCAGTGGGTTTGTGAACCACATCCAACTAGTCAAAACACAAAATCCATTAATACCCCTTTCCAAAACATCTTAAAACATTTGTATTTTTCCAAAGAGTGTGGTCGTGTGTGCTGTGAATTTTTCTGGCTTGTTTTTCGGATAGTTTTATTCGCAAATCATGTGGGTCGCCGAATCAACAAGTCAACGCAAGTTTATCTTTCCTGAGTTTTGTTTCCATTTGGGACCAACCAGTAAACACAAAAAGTGGTAGAGTTTCATAGTTGAACATCAAAATGTAGGGAGTCAATAGCTATAAATGCTCAAGTGGTTCAGAAAGATTGGGAGTACGTAGTTCATTTTCACTATGCACTTGTTAGAAATTTTCTCTGACATTATTCAACACCTTAAATCTCCATATTTTTAGCCTTGGGATAGGATTTCAGCCCCTTTTGGCTCCCCCACACCTTACATCCTTTTTTTTTGGCGCATAGTTTTCTCATGCGTACTCCCTAGGCCTGGGATATAAGAGTATGTTTATTTATCTGGCCTAGGGATGAATTTTTCAGTCCTCTGTACGATTGGGATGAAGGACTTTCTATGTGAGTTCATGCTACTGGTTGGTCATTCATTTCAACAGGTAATCATTCAAGTTCTACTCGCATCTTATGTTTTTCCAGTTCCCCTCACAAGTTATTTTGAACTTAATTGTCATCGACACCACTATCAAAATCCACTATGCGTGCATAAAAAGATTTCAATTCACCTGGGGATTCATAACTGTGATAAGACTAAGCAACATGCAGTTCATTTAGCCCACAATCATCATTGGCTACCATTTTACTAGTTTCACAATCATCTGACACTCATGCAAGACAAATACGAAAAACGACCCACTCATTGTAGGGGTGTGCAATGTCCCGATTGCACAAAAAAAACCAAAATACAGAAGTGCACACACTAATGCAAACACAAAATAAAATTTTCAAACTAAATGCTAGAATGAAACAACGGTAAGAAATAAAACATAAAGCTGGAAAAGAAACTCAAATAAAAACAGGAAGAAAGGGGAAACAGTGAACTCCCCTGATCAAGGCTCCTCCTCTTCGTGCTCCAGTGGTGGCACTCTGGCTGCATCCCCCTACGGAAGATAGTCATGCTGAAACTGGTAGGGGGAATGAACGACGGAAGTGGTGGTATGGTTTCTGGATCTACGCCCCTGTGGATGAGCATAGTGCGCATCATAGGGTCGAGATGGGCAAGATGTTCCGTGACGTTGGTGTTGACCTGCTCCTGGTGAGCCATGAACGCTAGACTCTAATCCATTTTTTCATTCTGAGTGCGACTGCGGGTTGTGGGCGACGAGGGATGGCGGTGCTTGATCCACCTGCCTCCTCCTTCTGAGTGGGGACGTCTACGTGTTGTTTTGCCCTTTTCCGCTGTAACTAATCTACAAAAATAGCCTTCATCGGCTGCAACCACTCCTCATCATCACGGAATACAACTCCCGCCCTCGCACACAATTCAGAGATGATGGTGGGGAAGAAGAGACCGACATGACTATTGTGAGCACTCAATATGATCTGAGAATTTATAAGTTTGCCCACATTTATGTTGTATCCTGCGGTCAAAGCAAATAGGAGCACCGCCCGCTCTTTTTGCACATTGCTCTTATGCGAAACCGGCATCATCCTTCGGGCCACAAATAGATACCAAAGGGCAAATCCCGCTTTCAAATACTTCTCGTCAAAACAGCTTGGTTGTCCGCCCAACGGTTTCTACATCGCACCCGGATGGCACAGCTCTGCAAGGATCATATCATAATAGGGGTCGGCGACCAATGCCTCGAATTGAGAGTCATCAACTTCCTCCTTTTCTAATAGTGCGTTAATCGTAACAGAGTCACGCAGGACTAGTCGACCCCTCAGAAAAACCCTACCATCTTTCCCTTCCGCCGCATTTGCATAGAATTATCGAACTACTGAAACTACTACCGCATTAGGTTGATTTCCAAATTGTTCCCATCCATGTCGTTCCAACTCCACAAGAGGCCCTAAGTTTCTGTTCTCAAATTGTCTACGGAATCATCTCTCGCCTATAGGGTTTCTGTGAATCTTAGCATGATCGTATCTAGCCCTAGCCGCCTCACTCACAAAACGATGTCTATCAAAGGACGAAGATGAAGAGGAGGAACCGGGATTACCTCATTGTTTCTTGGGAGCCGTGGTGATAGAGTGTGGAGATGGTGCCTTGATTCGTAGAGGATGACCGGAGTGCGGAAGATTCTTGATTGGAACGAAGATTGCGAGCTACGTTGCTTGAAATTTGAGTGGGGATCGACGCTCATGCACAAGAAAACCGAAAAGGGGGTGAGAGGGTTTGTGAGGGATTTGGGAAATTTCAGAATGAAAGAGGGAAGGGAAATCGCGATTTTAATTGCAGGCGCGCTCGAGCGGTAAAAAATTGCCGCTCCAGCACCAAGCTCTCTGGAATCTGTATCCGAATTATGTGTTCGCTCTCGAGCGGTAGAAAATTACCGCTTGAGCGCCGAGCTCTCTGGAAATTTGTCCCCTTCACTCTTTTTTTTTTACGCAAAACATAACTAACAAAAAAAATCGAATTAAATGCAAGATAAGGGAAAGAGAAGTAGTTCTCGATTTATAGTCGAGAGCTAGAATGTCGGTCAGTTTTAGTTCGGATTGTCTTAGAACCGGATGATTCCAAGTTGTGGCTCAGCTGTGCCACCCATGTAGTGCTTCAGTCGCTGGACATTGACCGTAAATGTCCCACCCTTTCCATCTTGCAATTCAACAGCTCTCGATTGGGTAAACTTTGGAAATCACAAATGGACCAGACCATCGTGACTTCAATTTTCCGAGAAACAATCGCAACCGGGAGTTGTAGAGCAGGACATTTTCACCTTCTTTGAATTCTCTTTCGATGATCCGCCTATCATGAGCTTTCTTTTCTTTTCTTTGTATGACAGTGCAAGATCATATGCAAGATTCCGGAATTATTCCAACCGATCCAGTTGAAGGAGACGTCGTTCACCTGCATCAGTAATGTTAAAGTTCAATGCTTTTGTTGCCCAATATGCACGATGCTCTAGCTCTACAGGTAGATGACATACTTTACCAAATAGTAACCTATATGGTGTAGTGCCTATAGGTGTTTTAAAGGCAGTCCTATATGCCCAGAGAGCATCATCTAACCTCATTGACCAGTCTTTTCGACTTACACCTACCACTTTCTCTAAAATCCTCTTGATCTCTCAGTTAGACACTTCAACTTGACCACTCGTCTGGGGGTGACAGGGGGTAGAGATCTTATGTGTGACACCATATTTTCTCAAAAGTTTTTCAAAGAGTTTGTTGCAAAAATGAGTGCCACCATCACTAATGATTGCTGGTGGTGTTCCAAATCTGTAAAAATATTTTTTATTAAAAATTTCAGGACCACTTGAGCATCATTAGTGGCATATTCTTCTGCCTCTACCCACTTAGACACATAATCAACCACAACCAGAATATATTTTTTCGTAAACGAACTGGAAAACGGTCCTATGAAGTCTATCTCCCACACATAAAAAAACATTCAAGAATATTATTCAATGGCATTTCATGACGGTTAGAGATGTTACCTGTCCGCTGGCATTTATCACAGGCTAGCACATAAGAACGAGCATCTTTAAATAGAGTTGGCCAATAAAAGCCACATTCAAGTACCTTTGATGTCGTCCTTGTTGGTCCAAAATGACCACCTACCTCACGGTCATGGCAATGGTTGAGAATTTGACCAAACTCTTCCTCTGCAACACACCTTCTTATCATGGCATCTGCACAAATATTGAACAAAAATGGTTCCTCCCAAAAATAATACTTCACGTCAGAAAAAAATTTCTTCGTTGGTGAAACGATAGATGTGGTGGAGGTGTGCCCGTGACAAGAAAGCTAGCAAAATTTGCATACCAAAGGCAATGTTTAATCTCAAATAGTTTCTCATCAGGAAACCAATCATCAATAGCCTGATCTACACAGTCATTACTAATAAGTTCCAGTCTAGACAAATGGTCCGCCACCACATTTTCTACACCTTTTTTATCCTTTATTTCGAGGTCAAACTCTTGGAGAAGTAATATCCACCTAAGCAATCGTGGTTTGGCCTCTTTCTTAGCAAGCAAATATTTAAGGGCAGAGTGGTCAGTAAACACAATTACTTTCGACAAAACAAGGTATGAATGGAACTTTTCAAGTGCAAATACTACCACAAGTAACTCTTTTTCAGTGGTGGCATAATTCGATTGTGCTTCATCTAGAGTCTTACTTGCATAGTATATAGTGTGAAATACCTTGTTCCGCCTTTGGCCGAGGACGACACCAACCGTACTATCACTGGCATCACACATGACCTCGAAGAGTAGATCCCAATCCGGTGCCACCAAGACAGGAGCCGCCACCAAGCGCTCCTTCAAATCCTCATACGCCTGTACACAGTCAGAATTAAAATCGAAAGGCACATCTTTCATAAGGAAGGAAAATAGAGGTTTGGAAATTTTATAAAGTCTCTGATAAAGTGCCGATAGAAACCGACATAGCCCATAAAACTTCTAACTCCCTTTATGGATGTCGGATGTGGTAAGTTCTTGATAACTTCTACTTTTGCCTTATCCACCTCTATTCCATTCTCCGAAATCTTGTGCCCTAGGACAATTACCTCTTGTGCCATGA
Source organism: Primulina eburnea (assembly GCF_022965805.1). NCBI lineage: Eukaryota > Viridiplantae > Streptophyta > Magnoliopsida > Lamiales > Gesneriaceae > Primulina > Primulina eburnea. Next base: position 53,230,932 of record NC_133101.1, read on the forward strand.
AGTGACACTTCTCCCAATTAAGCACCAGGTTACAAAGACCAAAAGGCATATGACGAAAAACAAAAGCTCCATAAGGACAAGTGAAAGTGGTTTTCTCTTGGTCCTCAGGTGCAATAGTTATTTGATTATACCCCGAATATCCATCTAAAAAAACAATAAAACTCATGCCCCGCTTGTCTCTCCAACATTTGATCAATAAAAGGAAGGGGAAAGTGGTCCTTACGGGTGGCATCATTCAACTTCCTATAGTCAATACACACTCTCCACCCCGTAACAGTACTCGTGGGAATAAGTTCATTCTTGTCATTAGTGATCATCGTAATCCCACTTTTCTTAGGCACACATTGAACAAGACTTACCCATGCACTATCGGAAATAGGATATATAATACCTGAATCGAGAAGCTTAATAGTTTCAGCCTTCACCACCTCTTGCATCTTTAGATTGAGTCGTCTTTGAGGTTGCACGAAGGGTGAGTACTTTTCTTCCATCAAAATTTTGTGCATGCAGATCGATGGACTGATTTCTTTGATGTCTGCTACCTTCCAGGCGAATGTCTTTTTGTGCTCTTTGAGAACTTGCAACAAGTTTTCCTCCATTGCATCTGTCAAAGCAGCAGAGATAATGACAGGTAAAGTGTTATTCTCACCTAGGTATACGTACTTTAGGTGCGGAGGTAAGGGTTTGAGCTCAAGCGTGGGTGGTTCCTCGATGCTTGACTTTGGAGGGGTCAAATCTCTGCGCTCTCCTAGATCTTCCAGTCTCATCCTCATCGGCTTTCTCCATGGATGGTTGGCATTAGAGTATACCACTATTTTAGTTTTTTCTTCGTCCAAGTCGTCATCCTCCAATTCAGTTGTAAAAATGGCTTCCAATGGGTCTTTCATGGCCTCCTTCACAGAATTACACACAAGCGAATCCACAACATCAATTCTAAAACAGTTATCGGTGTGCAGTGTGTGCTTAAGATCAGTAAAGACGTCAAAAGTAATTTCTTCCTCCCCCACTCTTAATCTCAACTTCCCTTCTTGAACATCAATCAGGGCATTGCCAGTTGCAAGGAATGGTCTCCCCGGAATCAAGGGCATCTCCGCGTCTTCCTCCATGTCAAGTACTACAAAATCTGTAGGAAATATGAATTTGTCCACCTTTACCAGGACGTCCTCTATGACTCCTCGCGGGTATTTGAAAGATCTGTCTGCTAGTTGCAAGGACATCCTTGTTGGCTTAGGTTCTTCTAATCCGAGTTTCCTGAATACAGATAACGGCATCAGATTTATACTTGCTCCAAGATCACACAAGGCTTTATGAAAAACAATAACACCAATGCAGAGCAGTTCTCAGTCAAGTTTACCGTCATGTGATCCTCCAACTTCCGCTTGTTAGCTAAAATGTCTTTCAGAAATTTAGCATAGCTCGGCATTTGCATCAGAGCATCAGCAAAAGGAATATTAATGTGCAATTTTTTGAATACCTCTAAGAACTTACCAAATTGCGCATCCAATTTTGTCTTTTTTAATGCTGCAGAGAAAGGTGGGGGAATTGCAATTGTAGATTGTGCAGTGGGTGCGGGTGTAGATTTAGAATATTTACATGTAGATGTGTCAACCGCTCCCTCTCGTTGATCTTTTTTTTCTTTCTCTTATTGTTCAAGCATTTTTCCGCTCCTCAACGCTATGGCTTTCACTTGCTCTTTCGGGTTAGTTTCCGTGTTGCTTGGCAAGGTGCCCGGTTCTCTGCTCCTGATCATTTTAGCTAACTGACCTATCTGATTCTCCAAGCCCTTTATTGATGCATCCTGGTTTTGCAGTCTAGTCTCGGTGGCTGAAATGAACTTAGCCATCATTTGCTCCAAACTGGATTTCTCATCTCGAGGCTCATGTCGATACATCGGTTGCTTACTATACTGCTGTCCTCCTTGTGGTCGAGTCTGACTTTCTTGAACACCCCATGAGAAGTTGGGGTGTTGTCTCCATCCAGGATTGTATATATTTGAATAAGGATCATTACTCGGATGGTTTTGAATCCCCACTTGATTCCATGGTGCCTCCTCATTCACATAGAAAGGACCACTGTCTTGACAATCCTTAACATAGTGTTCTACTCCACATTTTTCACAAAATATCTCTTACAGGTGCATCGTTGTCCCGTTTACGTTCATTCTGTCTATTTTCCTGTTAAGTGCTTCTAATTGTGCAGTGACAGCTGAAAAATCAGTTACCTGGTGTACTCCTGCATTCCTTCGCTGAGTGTTCCTCTCAGATTGAGGGTGATAGCTGCTAGCAGCCATCTCCTCTAGTAACTCTTACCCCTCTTCGGCCGTTTTCCTCAACAGATTTCCGCAGGCCACAACATCTATCATGGTTCGGTTTGTTGAAATTAAACCATGTAAAAAGTTTGGTCAACTAACCCAAGAGACAACTCATGATGTGGGAATCTTCGCAATAAGTCTTTGTAGCGCTCCCAAGCCTCGTAGAGTGATCCTGCTCAAATTGAGAGAAGGTGGTTATGTCCGCTCGCAGCTTCATGGTTTTCGATGGAGGAAAGTATTTCAAGAGGAATGCTTTAGCCATGTCTTCCCAAGTTGTGATTGACCCTACAGGTAAACAATTCAACCAAGATTTAGCTTTATCACGCAAAGAGAACGGAAATAAACGTAGTCTAACAACATCATCTGAAACTCCATTAAATTTAAAAGTATCGCAAATTTCTAAAAAGTCGGCGATGTCAGTGTTCGGATCATCTAGCCCATTCCCCTCAAATTGGACAGTGTTCTGGATCATTTGAATTATGGCTGGATTGATCTCAAACTGGTTTGCCCTGACGGTTGTTCGCACTATGCTTGGACGTGCACCATCAAGTGATGGTTGCACATACTCAAGCATGGGTATGCGCCTTGGCTCTTTGACTCTTAGATCTTCGTGATGCTCCTCCTCACGTTTGTTCCTGTTCATTATGTGGGGACCCGGACGCTAATCAAATTCTTAATCATGTTTGGGACTAATTAATCAATTATAAAACAGGGTCTAAATTTTTTTTTTCTTTTAATATACAAAGCGGAAACGTAATGTAATTAACCTCAAATTACATATTAAACATAAACATACACATCATGTATTATCTACAAGGATTCAACTAGGTTCAACTACATATCAGTGCTGAATCCTAAGTTGCTTCGAAGCCCGGATCTCCACGCTATCTAGTCCAGCCTCTTTCTTTTCTTGACCCTGAACCTGCCCCACCTGTTGTCATGCACACATACAAAACAAGACAACAGCCGGATAACTCCGGTGAGATATAAATATCCTAGTATAAACAATGTAAACATGCAATCATATAAAAACATATATAAAAGCATATAATTAACATTCATAACATGTATCAAATCAGAAACATAAATCAATAACAAATAATGAATCACACTCAGACTCAACCAACGCGTCGTCTCAGACTCGACTCAACTCTAACCTAGGGATCCCGATGTCTGGGCGAAACAGCCACAGAATTGACGACTCAGTCAAGATTTAAGCGAATCAGCCAATAGCTAGGCGAAACAGCCGATAGCTAGACGACTCAGTCAATAAGTAAGCGAATCAGCCAATAGCTAGGCGAAACAGCCGATAGCTAGACGAATCAGTCAATAGATAGACGAATCAGTCAACAAATAGACGAATCAGTCAATAAATAAGCGAATCAGCCAATAGCTAGGCGAAACAGCCGATAGCTAGACGAATCAGTCGGTGACTAGGCAACTCAGCCAATGACTAAACAATTCAGCAGTCAATACATGCAGTTGCTATAAATCAATGGACTACAAACATCAATCTCAACAATTACAATTATCAATGTAATAAACTAAGTATGTGATTTAGGGAGACTCGAGCCAAACCACACTCGAGTTGTGCAATCCCAACACAACATTAATTTATACCTTTCACTCTGATACTTTGACTCTGTCGAAGTCTCGAACCAAGCCTGTCAATACTCAATCTGACAATACGATATCGAGGGTACAATATCAATACACCAACCAAACAATACTGGATATAATCAGAATTCAATCAAGTTCTGTTTCAATATGATAACATCATATTTCCAACATATCCAGCACTACATACCAGTCTGATATCAATTCTAACATCTCATAATCAATAACAACTCAATTCTGATATCAAATATCAGTCAATCTAACTCTGAAATTCATTACAATTTCATATGGTATCCGTTTCTCAATCCAGTTCAGATTATACGATGTCTAATATGCCAAGAACATCATATATGAATCATATCAGATTCTGACAATACCATAATTTCAAATCTTAACAAAACGTAACAAAACTTACGTCCAGTTGTAGCCTACGTCGATAGGAACTCAGTACCGAAGTCGGATTCAAAATCGGACGGGCGGATTTCTCAGAAAAGGCGTAAGGATTTTCTTTCCCAAAGTCTCGACCCTTTTTCGGATTTCTTCTCTGAATTCTAAATGAATTCGTGCATGTATATATATATATATACATCCCCGCACATGCAAGAGGCCGAGTGGCTCAACTTGGTTATGCCACGTCTCGCGCTCGAGCGGTAAGAAAGTACCGCTCGGGCGCGAGCTCGGCGCTCGGGCGGTGACAATCTGCCGCCCCGGCGCGAGGCTCTCTGTCCGGATGCTCCTCCATTGGCGCTCGAGCGGTACTATTCTACCGCTCGGGCGCCACCTCTTCTGCCCGAGACTCTTCTTCGTTGAACATTGGCGCTCGGGCGGTCTCTTTCTACCGCTCGGGCGCCACCGGTTCTGCCCAAACATTACATAACTCATATGTTTTAACCAATTTGGTTCCGGAGTGGTCTAACTATACTCATATTCGTTCATCATCAATAAATCACCTCAGATTACGTTAATCATCTCAGATTACGTTAATCAAATTCTTGGGCATTACACATTATGTCTTTAAGCCTCTGCTGTTGTCGTCTCCTGCGTAAGGTTCTTTCAATCTCGAGATCGAATATCTCTAGTTCGGACTCTAGAGAACTTGGCATGCACAAGATAGATACCTGCAAAGAAATCGAAGGTGTCAAACAAAGTAAAATAGAAAATGCTAAAGTAAATAATTGAAAATAAAATTGTAGATTAACAGTCCCCGGCAATGGCGCCAATAACTTGATCGAGCAAAACTTGCACTGTGGAATCCTTAAGAAAAATATGATTTTGTATGCTCAAAATTTAATCGCAAGTGCACGATGTCAAGTATAGTATAATGTACGTGAGTACGAGTATCGTTCCATTGAAGACTGTATTTGAAAATTATTATTTTCAGTTATTAAACCTTTAGCAACGAAATATGATTGGTTGTTTTAGTAATACCATGCTCAAATAAATACGCAAATAAAATGATTCAAGAATAGGATCATAAAATATAATAACTGAAATGGTTGATTAAAATTCAACGAGAAATGATTTGTTGGGAATATCGGTTCACCTACCCCACGTTAATTAATTAATTCGTTCGATATTGATTGTATGCTTCCGACAGGATTTCCTATTCAATTGCACACACTCTCTCAAGATATGCCAAACTAATTCTACTCAATGAGTAACTAAATGTCTTTAATTATTTATCAAGAGTGAATCGCACTTCGATATATGAAATCCCCTAGTTTTCGTCCTACCGAACTATGACTATCGGCGCGTATCCAATTTCATATAGCTATGTAAATTTTAGATCCACGGATTATACTACTCGTTCCTATCACAAGTTATTCTCTCGAACTCACTCGCAATATAAAAACGTTGTTAAAGTTAGCTACACTCTAACAACACAATGAAAAACAGTAGCACATTCAAGAATAACGCAACAATCGAAATATAAATTAATTAAATCAAAGTTTGGGGTAGGCTCTCCTTAAACCCCAACAAATATTTAAAGTTAGCTGTTGGAAACTAAATTTCAGTGATTTGACAAACTAAGCTTCGAAAAGTATTTGAATAACTGATCAAAGGCAACGAGCTTAACTGACTCAAATAATTACAACTGATAGTTGTCTCTAGTTGAAAATTAATGCGTACCAGCTAAATATTATACACGTCATCAGTTGAAGCAGAAATCTAACCGACTGATCAGTTGGGAACCGATCATTTGAAGCAAATCAGTTATGAGTTTTCCAACAAAGTATCTCTAAGCTGATCCCTCAGCTGTACACATCATCAGTTGAGAACGACAACCGACAAATTGTACAACAGACTGCAACTAGTAGTGGAACGCCGCATTTTAGAGATTGCAGTGTACGATTATCAGAGAATATCGACGTGGCTATCAACGGATATAACGATTCAAATGATATTTAATATTACTTTTGAGATGGAAGTCTATAAATAAGCGAAGAGAGCAGCTGAGAAGATAACAAGCGAACTACTACTCTATTCAAGCTTGCTGTTACTCTGCTAAAATCACAACTCGCATTAAGTTATCAAAGCTCACTCTTATCAGATTTATGAGTAGCAATCAAGGCTACATTTACGAGCTTGCTAAGCACCTTGAAATCTTTGTTAGATTTATTTAGTTGTGTTGTATTCAGTCACACACTGTAAAAGCTTTTGTGTACTAAGAGTTTCAGTTTGGAAGTGATAAGTCCAAACTGAAGTGGGTTAGTACAACGTGTGTATTTGATCAAAGTCTTTTAGTGATAATCCTATCTTCGTGATAGAAGGGGTGATGTAGGAGTTATTCTATTCTCCGAACATACAGAAACATATCGTGTGTTTTTCATTTCAGTTACTTTCAGTTATTCTATCTTTCAGTCAGTTTACTTCCGCAACTGTTTTCCAGTTAAACTGATTGTTATCGACTGACGAGATACCGAGTGTCAGTTTGTAACTAAACCGAACCCTTTATTCGAAAATTATACATAATTAGTGAGTGTTTATTCAACCCCCCCTTCTAAACACTTATCACCTTTGTAACCGATTCTTTCAAGTGCTATCAGAGCGGTTGTATCTTGTCTAAGAATATTTCTACTCAAACTATTGATCATGTCTTCCTTCAACAAGATCCCAATGTTTTCCAGAGAGGACTTCGATGATTGGAAAATCAGGATGCAGGCTCATTTAGCTGCACAAGACGATGATATGTGGTACATCATCACTGACGGACCAATGAAGATTCTGAAAGCCAACACAGCAGTTGCAATCATAGATGGGGCACCTCATAGAATTGAAAAGCCCAGAGATGAGTGGACTGCTAAGGACAAAAGAAAAGAAAATCTGGACAATTTAGCAAAGGACATATTATACAAAACACTGGACAAAGTAACGTTCAGTAAAATCAATATGTGTAAGACAAACAAAGAGATTTGGCAAAAGTTGATCCAGCTTTCTGAAGAGGATGAACAAACCAAAGAGAATAAACTTTCTGTTGCTGTTCAGAAGTTTGACAATATCAAAATGAGAGCTGGTGAAACGATGCATGAATATGATGAAAGAACTAGCAGTATCATCAATGAACTAAATGCACTTGGAAAAGTGTATACCAACAAAGAAGTTGCATTAAAAGTGATCAGAGGTCTTCCCAAGGAGTGGGACGTAAAGACCATGGCAATGAGGGAATCCAAGGATCTAAACAAGGTTGAGCTTCATGACCTATTTGCTGATCTGAAGGCCTATGAGTTTGAGCTGCAAACTCGAGAAGGAGAACCATCTACTCCAGCAGCCACTACTCCCTTAGCTGCTGTAAGAACAGAACCAACTGGTTTAGTCGATAAGGTTGCTGATCAACTAAGCAATGATGCCATGTCATTGTTCATCAAAAAATTCGGAAGATTTGTGAGGAAAAACCAAGGGAATTTCCAAAAGCATTATCAGAGAAACAATTCTAAAGAGGAATCAAATGCTTGCTACAACTGTGGCAAACCCGGTCACTTCATTGCTGATTGTATCAAACCCAAGAAGGACCGTCAAGGCTCGATTGAAATAAAGAAGAAGTCATATGAGCACAAGAGGAGACCCAAGGATGATAAGAAATCTTTCAGAAAGAAGCATGAGGTACTCTTAGCTGAAGAGAGTAAAGCAAAATGGGCAGAAACTGACAGCGAAGAGTCAGAGACAGAAACCTCATGCATTTCAAATGATGGTGAAGAGGAAGTGAAGTGTCTAATGGCTGGTGATACAGAAGTAGAGTCAAGCAATCAACAGGTATTTGACTTTAGCTCAACTGATTTCACTAGAGAAGAACTCATTTCAACTCTTCATGACATGGTTAGTGAGTACCATAAGCTTGCCTTATCATTTGAAAAGGCTAGAGCAAAGCAAAATGATCACATAGAAAATAAAACTAAAACTGATGTATCAGTTGATGTGTTGAGTCTAAAAGAGGAAATTGCTGAGCTCAATGCTGAAAAAAGCAGGAATCAATCAATGATTCAAAAGTTTATGCTTGAAAATTCAAAGCAAACTATTGGAACATTTCATGTTCGCAATCTTGATTTTGATGTTAACAAAACTTGTTATTGGGTTTCTAACATATTTACTCAAGTATGAAGTTGCAAACACAAGAAGCAAGCTGAAACTGAATTCTGCACAAACTGAATTACTGGCAAGCTTCGGTGTTTTGATGATATCTCTTAATTAGATTATTCAAATGACATTCCGCCAGTTGGACTGATCAGAAAAATCAATTTGGAACATGTCGTATCTCATGTCAGTTGGGCAAAATCGGATGTTATCATGGTCGAACTGATCGCTCAATTATCGAACTGATCACACGAAAAAAACAATCAGTTGGGTTTGAGCAGCTGCGGTATTTTGGTCATATCTCTCAGATCGGTTATCGAAACGAAGCGATTCAGTATGAGTTGGAAAGATAAGACGAAGATCTACAAATCATCTTCAGAAGTCAAAGTCTGAATTGAAGCTTAAGATGCTGATAAATGACGATGAATCTACTGGTTCTGCACAAACCGAAATCAATTAGGCTGATTTCAGCACACCAGCTGAAACTGAACTGAACCGAACCAGTTGAACTGAACCAGACCAGCTGAAGACCAGTTGAACCAGACCAGTTAAACTGAACCAGACCAACTGAACCAACTGAACTGAACCAGACCAGTTGAACTGAACTGAACCAGCTGCTGACCAGTTGAACTGAACGACCAATTGAGTTGAGCAGAGTTGATCAGTTGACAGAGTTGACCAGTCGGGGAAATGCCTAGCAAGTTGAATTTGACCGTTGCAATCTCAGAAACAGTACAGAAACTTTTTAAACGGTCATATTCTTGTGTCTAACGTATATATCATTGTTGGGGCTTATAAATACAACATATTGAAGATCAAACAAGAGCTTTGGAAGTGGATTCAAAGCATGGGCAGTTAGCATGAAGAAATCAGCTAGTTAAGAGCACAAGCCCTTGTGTGAGGATACATTTGAGATGTACACTGTAAAGGAAAATTCCTCACACACAATCACTCACACATATACAAGAGAGTTGAACTTCAAAGTTTAGTTGAGTGAGTCTTGTACACAGACAATAAACTTGTGTATGTAGTCTTTGCATATGAGACATTAAACAATATGTTGATTGTGAGGTGCTGCCTACAATCTTGAGTGCTAGGAGTTCAGTTTAGGCAGTAGTGTAAGTCCTAACTGAATGTGTTTGTACAAGGTGTTGTATAAATCAAAGTCTTCTAGTGAATCCTTCCCAAGAGGAAGTAGGGGTGACGTAGGAGTATTTAAGTCTCCGAACATCCATAAACAAATTCGTGTCTATTTGTTTATTGCATTTACTTATCATTTTCAAAGATTTAAAGAAGCATTGTTGAAGCATTTTATGTGTTCTTCAAATACCAAAATATTGCATACCAAGTGTTTGATAAAATGCTTCAACTAAAATATTTTTACTCATTCAACTTGCATATATTTTAAATGGTTTACAAAATATTTAATCGGTTTCTACAAAGGATTATTTCGAGTATTTTCCACTTGGTTTGAACACCAAACTCGATTTAATATATTGGTGTTCAATATTTCAAGAACCGAGCTATTATAGTTCAACGGTGATCCCCCTAACCGATCCCAACACAAACTGAGCTTATTCAGGTTTGGAACAAATCATCTGTTGCATTAAATGATATACAGAACTTACAGAAATCAGTTACTGATAACACTGGTCTAGGGTTCTGTAACCAAGATGAAATGTCTTCCAATGATACTCGGCCGAAACTGAATATGGATAAAGAGAAATACATTCACTTTGTAAAATCAGTTGCGGCACAAGAACAAACTAAGCCAAGTAAACTGGTTGAACAGCCTACTGAAAGTACGAACAAGGCTAAAAGATATGGTATTAGTTATAGCCCAAAAGTTTTAACTGACTCACGCAGTCAGTCGTCAAAAAGATTCAGTAGGAATTATTCAAATGGCTACTCCAATTACTATAACAACAAGACGGTTCAGAAAAGATATCGACCGAACAATCAGTTGAACAAAGCCAAATCACATGTTGTCTCATCTGCACACTACACACCAAGCACACACAAATCGAGAAACACCATCTGGAATACAGCAACTGGACAATCAGTTAGACTGATACAAGTCTGGATTCCTAAAAGACTAATCAATTTTTGACCCAAATATAAAAGGTCTTCCATAAAGTCTTTCACTGCTCCACAGCTGACTTGACACTCGCAAATATTGATGAAATCATTCAGTCAGTGGTAGAAGAATTTCAGGCAAATGTGCCTTCCATAGAATCCGTTGATCTCCCAACTGATCAAGCGGCTACAGATGTTCTTATCCCAGTCTCTGCTGAACAAGAGGTTCAAACTGATGTGCCTATTCAATCAAATGTTGATCCAACTGAAGAAAATATTGTCACTAAGGAAGATCAGTTGCATGTTGAAGAACCGCAGAAAGATACAGTTTACCAAGAGTCAGAACCATCAGTCACTGACCCTCCAACTGAAACTTCAGCAGATCCACAACTGAATCAGCACGGCAGTCCATCTACTGATTCTATTCAATCTTCTTCCTCTCCAGTTCAACAAGAAGTCAATGTGGAAGACGCGCCAGAGATGACACATGAGGTAACAGAGGTTTCTGACCGAACAATAGTGATATTTGATCGATCTACCTAAAAACAGGAACCAAGGCCGTCTGGACTAGTATCTCTTCATCCATCATCAGACATGGATTTAATCCTTGAAGAAATTCAGGATATTAAACTCAACATGTCCAAAATAATGCAAGAAATAAAGGAGATTCAAAGAACTCAGCTTTCTCATTCTCTGAATTTGAACTCCTCCAGTGAATTTAATTCAGGCAAACTGAAATCCATTCAAATAGCTGTGACTTACATCACCTTTGCAATCGACGAGCTAAAAAAGAACAGAGGCCTAGCTGAAAGTCTTTCTGTTACTCAAGACACAATTAGCAAGAGAGTTGAATCCATGGAGCTATCTATTTCTAAGAAAATCGATTTGCTGCAGTCTACCGTATTGACTGCTGTCAAAGACATTGCAACTGATGTTAGGATTCTATCTCTCAAGGTCGATGTGCTTGACAAAAAGGGGGAAGCAGCTAGGTTAATGAAAGAGTAAGAGAGGATACAGCTGAAAGAGACATTCTTTTGTCAGTTATTAGTTGAAGATTATTTTTTTTTTTTGTTTTCTTTGTATGAATCTGTACATTAGATATTATTTTATCTACATTGATTCAAAGGATTCTTTTACTACAATAATCAGCTTATTTTATTCTGAGTTTTGTCAATCACCAAAAAGGAGAAAATTGTTGAAAACTAAATTTCAGTGATTTGACAAACTAAGCTTCGAAACGTATTTGAATAACTGATCAAAGGCAACAAGCTTAACTGACTCAAATAATTACAACTGATAGTTGTCTCTAGTTGAAGATTAATGTGTACCAGCTAAATATTATACAGGTCATCAGTTGAAGCAGAAATCTAACCGACTGATCAGTTGGGAACCGATCAGTTGAAACAAATCAGTTATGAGTTTTCCAGCAAAGTATCTCTCAGCTGATCCCTCAGCTGTACACATCATCAGTTGAGAACGACAACCGACAAATAGTACAACAGACTGCAACTAGTAGTGGAACGCCGCATTTTAGAGATTGCAGTGTACGATTGTCAGAGAATATCGACGTGTCTATCAACGGATATAATGATTCAAATGATATTTAATACTACCGTTGAGAGGGAAGCCTATAAATAGGCGAAGAGAGCAGCTGAGAAGATAATAAGCGAACTACTACTCTATTTAAGCTTGCTGTTACTCTGCTAAAATCACAACTCACATTAATTTATCAAAGCTCACTTTTATCAGATTTATCAGTAGCAATCAAGGCTACATTTACGAGCTTGCTAAGCACCTTGAAATCTTTGTTAGATTTATTCAGTTGTGTTGTATTCAGTCACGCACTGTAAAAGATTGTGGGTACTAAGAGTTTCAGTTTGGAAGTGATAAGTCCAAACTGAAGTGGGTCAGTACAACGTGTTTATTTGATCAAAGTCTTTTAATGATAATCCTATCTTCGTGATAGAAGGGGTGACGTAGGAGTTATTCTATTCTCCGAACATCCAGAAACATATCGTGTGTTTTTCATTTCAGTTACTTTCAGTTATTCTATCTTTCAGTCAGTTTACTTCCGCAACTATTTTCCAGTTAAACTGATTGCTATCGACTGAAGAGATACCGAGTGTCAGTTTGTAACTAAACTGAACCCTTTATTCGAAAAGAATACATAATCAGTGAGTGTTTATTCAACCTCCCCCCTTCTAAACACTTATCACCTTTGTAACCGATCCTTTCATTATATATTCGAATTCATATTTCAAATAAACAAAGCAATGTTTGGATGATAAAAACTAGATTATAAATACTATTCGTGACAAAAATGCGAGGAACGACGCCCGGAAATCTTCGTATCTTCCACTCCAAGCGCAAAATCCTCTCCAAAGCTTGTGGCGGCTCTCCAATAATGTCTGAATGCCCCTCCCAATCGTGCCCTCATTTTCCTTGTATACTTCATTCAGAAAATCAGGCAAGAAATCAATAGCAGATCTTTCCAAATTTAAGTGGTGCTCGGGCGGTAATTTTCTACCGCTCGAGAAATTACAGCCCGAGCGCCACACTCTCTGTTATCATGCTTGGGAGGTGCGGACTCTCGCGCTCGGACATTAGAAATTACCAACCGAGCGCCGACTCTTCTTTTTGTAAGCTCTTCGGAAGATAAATCTCGCGCCCGGGCGGTAGAAAATTACCGCCCGAGCGCCATACTTTCTGGAAATCACCTTAGCCATTCACATCTCGCGCGCGGGCGGTACTTTTCTACCGCTCGAGCGCCAGCCTTTCTGCCCATTGTCTTCTTGGCTTGCACACTTTGCTCTAATTTCCGTTTTCCGGTCATTTTACCTGCAAACTTTTCACGCACAAGTGAGAAATGATCAAATGCATATGCTTACTCTAAAACGAACAAAATGTAAATGAAATGTATGCATGCACAATGCAAACACACACAAACTAATGTAATAAAACACGTAAATACCACACCTATCATCCCCGTCGTCCAGTACTGTGGTTACATGTAGATGGATCCATCGACCCCTAATACGAATACGAAAGTCACGATTAACGATCTTAATTAAACGAAAAGGAATATGTATGATAGAATCGGTTAAGGGTGAAAGAGTGTTTACAAGAGGGGGGGGGGGGGGGGTTGAATAAACACTCTTAATTTTCAAAACCTTTTTGACTGATTAGTTAGTTTAGAGATAAACTGATACTTGAGAATCTTGTAAGTCAATATCAATCAGTTAACAAATAGCCATCAACCCCTAATACGAATACTCAATTAACGATCTTAATTCAACGAAAAAGAATATGTATGATAGTGTAAGGTTCAAAAATTAAGACGACGTAATCCCAACTGCATGCAAATCTAGGAATTTTGGAAAATGAGTAATTAATTAATTTTAATTGCTAATTGATTCTGTGACTTGCATATTAATATGTTAACTAGGATTTTATTATCAATATGCATAAAAATGTATTTTCAAGGATTATTCAAGTGACGATCGAGGAACTGGGACCGAGGGCTGAAAAACATAAAATATTTTTTTATGAAATAATTGTTTTAAATTATTTACTATATGAGTGCTTCTTTTTCATATTTTTGAAATTATGGGGTTTTGGGTAATTTTATACACCGGGACGTAAATTTTATCGGTGTTGATTTTTCAAAAAAAATTTGAACTTTTTAGTAACCCGACTATTAAATTCACAAACTTATTTTATCAAAACCATTTTTATGATTTAATTAAATCCTAATAAATAATAATGGCCTAATATGATTGGTTTAATAGGCCTAAGCCTAGTTAGTAAATTAATTAGTATTTAAAATGTTAAAAACCCTACACTTGCAACACAACTCACGGCCGCACACTCAAGAAATTCTGAAATGCTCCCCACCACCCCCTTACACGATACACACTTGCACACCACAAAGTAGAAGGGTTTTCGAGAGGCTCAAGTGGATTCAAAGCCAAGGTTATTGCCCGTTCTTCGTCGTCAACGTTAATTCGTGTGTATAAAACGCAAATACATGTCATACATCTCCTTTTCTCATCCATCATATCATAATATTGTTTCAATATTGTATGCATGAAGAACATGAACTTATTTTTCTGTATTTTCGGATTTATGGCATGCACAAGAGGTAAACTCATGATTCTATGATTTAAATTCATGTCTTATATTGTAAAGAGGCTGCCATGATCTTAGGTGATGAACAAGTGATGTTTATACATGATTTAAAAGGGCCTAACTCACGCAAACGCTGCACCACAAGCCACGTACAGAAATCGTTATTTTTTTCCTTGTCATGAAGCTTTGGGGTTCGGCTTTCATGTTCTAAGGGGAGGGCTGGCCTTGGCTTTGGTTCAGGGATGGTCTAGGGTCTGGTTGAGTTGAGGGGAGAATCCTAGACAAGCTAGTACTCGGGTTAGAAGGGCTGGGAGGAGTCCTTGAAAACAAGGACTCCTACCCGAGAAGTTGCGCAGGAAGTTGCGCGGCTTGCATGGGAGTGAAGGCTCGGTCCAGTTCTCGTGGGCTAGGCTAGGGTGACTCATTCGGGTCCTATGAAGGTGCACTAGGGGTTGGTTTGGGTGTTGGGTAGAAGGCTAGGCCCCTAGGTGCACAAAGCCAGAGCCCACACAAAGTGCAACCCTCGGCCACTGAATAGTTTGGTTTGGGGGTCACGTTTTTTGGGTTTGATGATGGTTTCTAGGTGATATAAGGGTCCAGTAGGGTACTCTAGTATGTTGGTCAGGGTTTGGATCGACTTGGTTCGAGGGTGACTCGAGAAATTCAAAAGATGGCTCGGGGTCAAAGTTTATGTGTCATGTTAGTGTTTTCAATGCAAAATATTTGAAACATGGCTCACAGGGTTCTAACCATGGTTCATAAGGGCTAAAATAATATCAAAAGTCTAGTTTTAAGTTTGGGAATTTTATTCTAAAGTTTGGGATTTTTCGGGATTAAAACACCGTCAAAACGGTTAATTAAAGATTAATTGAAAAACCTAGTTTTTAAGCTAAATAAAATTATGGGAATTCTAATTTAAGCTTAAATAATTATTTGGGACATGTTAGAGTCAAAGAATTCAAGAAAAAGTCAAAATCGAGGAATTTTACATCTAGGGGTAAAACGGTCTTTTTAAACAAATAGATATTAGTAAAAGTCATGACAGTGCTCTAAATGTTGTTTTTATGCTATTATGATTATTTTTATATGTTTATGAAATTTTACATGTTGAATTATGATTTTAAATGTCCATGGATTTTTATGATTGAAAGTTGACATTTAAAATACATGTTGCATGCTTGGTTTCAAAGGAAAAATGATATTCTCTCATGATTTTATAAAGTGATGAAAACATGAAAACATTGATGAAAGTGAGGTAATTGTGACTAATGAGGATATGAGGATATGATTGAGGATAGACCAAGGCTCAGTTGACGATCTCGTGTCGATGATGTCCCCACCGCCCAGTACTGTGGTTTCATGTAAATGGATATATCGAATTTTGAGGATTGAGGAAAATCACAGTTGACGATCTGAATTCAATAAAGGAAAGAATAATGTTTATGATCATGAAAAATGCTTTAGGTCATGTTATGTTGAGGAAATGGAAAGGGTTAAGGTTTATGTTGCATATCATGAACATGTTATTTTTACTTAAAACGTATTTTCACTGTTGCATGTGGTTTTATACGTATACTTATTATCAAGATTATGATGTGTTGAGTCTTTAGACTCGCTAGGTGTGATGGATGCATGTGAGGTGGAGGGAGGTCTTGACAGTTGATTTGGCTGGACTGAAGGTGCACACAACCCGAGAACCAGCGCTTCTTCTTTTTCCGCACTTATGATTCATGACTTACGATTTTACGTTAAAATATTTTTAAGACCATTTATTTATGTTTTAGAGTGGTTTTTGAGAGGATGGTACATTTCACGTATTTTGCTTTTTAGGCTTGGTAAAACATTTGACTATTTCCTTTGGATTTTTATACTAGTTGGTTGATGTTTATTTTAAAAATGGGCAAAACATTTTATAAAAATATTGCATGGGTGATATGTGTCGTTTTTACGTGTTTTATTGCATTGATTTATTTGTGTTTGCATTGTGCATGTATGAATTTCATTCACATTATGCTCATTTTAGAGTAATCATTTGCATTTTATCATGTCTCACTTGTATATGATGAATTTGCAGGAAAAATGGTCGGAGAACGAAAATCAAAGCTAAAGGTGGAAGGCTCAAGAATTTGGACAGAACAAGCGGCGCCCGAGCGGTACATTTCTACCGCCCGGGCGCGAGAAGTGAATAAATTAAGGGCCAAGACAGAAAGTTGGCGCTCGGGCGGTGCTTTTCTACCGCCCGAGCGCGAGAAAATGCCTCCGGAGTCAGCCTTACAGAATCTTGGCGCTCGGGCGGTGCTTTTCTATCGCCCGAGCGCGAATGCCGCATCAGCCAAGGGAACTTACAGAAAGTTGGCGCTCGAGCGGTACTTTTCTACCGCCCGAGCGCCACTTATTTTTGGCAAGATTTTTTTCAGCCGATTCTTTCCTTAATTTCTGAACAAGACTGATATGGTAGGCGAGGGGGACGAATTGGAGACCTATTAGACATAATTCGACAGCCGTCAAGGAGCTTTGGAGAGAACTTTGCGCTTGGAGTGAAGATTTGAAGTTTTCCGGGCATCGTTCTTTGCAGATTTCGTCACGTCTCGTATTTCTAGTTTATTTTCCGTTGTTTAAATATTGTTTTGCTTATTTTCATTATGAATTCTAGTAGCTAACTTTAATATTTGTTGGGATTAAAGGGGATCCTACCCCAAACTTTCAGTTGGTTAATTTATATTTCGGTTTGTGATTTATTCTTGATTATTCTACGATTTTCATTGTGTCGTTGAGCGTAGCTAACTTTTACGACAATTTTATATCACGAGTGAGTTCGAGAGAATAACTAGTGATAGGATCGAGTAGTATAATCTGCGGATCTACAATTTGCATAGACATATGAAATTGGATACGTGTCGATAGTCATAGTCCTTAGGGTCGAAAACTAGGGGATTTCATCAATCGAAATGCGATTCATTCTTGATAAATAATTAAAGACATTTAATTACTTTATTGAGTGAATTAGTTTGGCATAGCTCGAGAGAGTGTGTTCAATTGAATAGGAAATCCTGTCGGAAGCGTAGAACACAATCGAACGAATTAATTAATTAATAAGAGGTAGGTGAACCAGAATTCCCAACAAATTCTTTTATCATTTGAAATTTAATCCATCGATTTAGCATTCATATTTCATCATTTAATCTTTGAGCTTGTTTATTTAAATTTTCTTGACTTTTATTAGTCATAAAACAAACAATCAAATTTCGTCGCTAAAGTTTTAATAACTAAAATAATAATTGTGAAACACAGTCTTCAGTGGAACGATACTTGTACTCACGTACACTATATTATAACTTGACATCGTGCACTTGCGATTTATTTTGAGCATACAAAATCATATTTTTATTGGGGATTTTACTGTGCAAGTTTTGCTCGACCAAGTTTTTGGCGCCGTTGCCGGGGACTGTTAATCTACAATTAAATTTTTAGTTATTTTCTTTAGTGTATTTTATTTTTATTGAGCTAACACTCCATATTTTATTCCAGGTATCTTGTCTAGTGCATGCCAAAGTCACTTGACGTGGAGCTTGAGTTCGACCCTGAAATTGAAAGAACTTTTCGCAGGAGAAGACAGCAGCAAAGACTGAAGGAACTGATGGAGAGACACGAGCAAGAGCATGAGGAGGAGCGCCGTGAAGAGAGACATATTGAGATACCACGCCGCATACCAATGTTAGAGTATGCCCAGCCTTCGTTGGATGGTGCACGCCCTAGCATTGTGAGACCTATTGTGCGGACAAATCACTTTGAAATCAAGCCAGCTATAATCCAGATGATTCAGAACACAGTCCAATTCGGAGGAACTGCTGTGGACGATCCAAACACACACATCGCGGATTTTCTTGAGATTTGCGATACTTTTAAATTTAATGGAGTTTCTGATGATGCTGTTAGACTGCGTTTATTTCCTTTCTCTTTGCGTGATAAGGCTAAAGCTTGGTTGAATTGTTTACCTGTAGGTTCGATCACTACATGGGAGGACATGGCGAAAGCGTTTCTTATCAAATACTTTCCTCCATCGAAGACCATGAAGCTGCGGGCAGACATCACAACATTTGCTCAGTTCGATCAAGAGTCACTATATGAGGCATGGGAGCGTTTCAAAGATCTATTACGAAGATGCCCACATCACGAGTTGCCACTTGGGTTAGTCGTTCAAACCTTCTATTATGGCTTGCTTACTCCTAATCGTACTATGATAGATGCTGCTGCTTGTGGAAATCTATTGAGAAAAACTGCTGAAGAAGGGTATGAGCTACTGGAGGAGATGGCTGCTAGCAGTTGTCACCCTCAATCTGACAGGAACAATCAGCGGAAAAGTGCAGGGAATCACCAGGTAACTGATTTATCTGCGATTACTGCACAACTTGATGTTTTAAACAGGAAACTGGATGGCTTGAACATGGGTGGCACGGCTATGCGTTTGCAAGAGGTATTTTGTGAGAAACGTGGGGGTGAGCACTATGTGAAAGACTGTCAAGATGACAATCCATTCTATGTGCCCGAAGGAGCACCTGTGCATCAAGTGGGAGTCCAAAACCGCCCAAGGCATGACCCTTATTAGAACACATACAATCCTGGGTGGAGGCAACATCCTAACTTCTCATGGGGCAGTCAAAACAGTCAAACTAGACCGCAAGGAGGACAACAATATGGCAAACAACCAATGTACAGATCCGATCCTCCTAGAGAAGAAAAGTCCAACTTGGAGCAAATGATGTCTAAGTTTATTTCATCCACTGAAACTAGACTTCAAAATCAAGATGCGTCGATTAAGGGGCTCGAAACTCAGATTGGGCAATTGGCCAAGATGATAGCAAATCGAGAGCCGGGTACCTTGCCAAGCAACACCGAAACTAATCCAAAAGAGCAAGTGAAGGCCATTGAGTTGAAGAGTGGAAAGATTTTGGAGCCTAGAGAGAAAGAGAAAAGCCAAGTATCGGATCAGCATGCTGAGGCGTCAAAAGGTAAGTCATCTAACTCTACACCAGCACCCACGGCACATCCTAAGATTGTTATCCCCCCGCCTTTCCCTGCAGCATTGAAAAAGGCAAAACTAGATGCACAATTCGGTAAATTTCTTGAGGTGTTTAAAAAATTGCATATCAATATTCCCTTTGCCAATGCTTTAATGCAAATGCCTAGTTATGCCAAATTCTTGAAGGACATCTTAGATAACAAGCGAAAATTGGAGGATCACATGACAGTGAACTTGACTGAGAGTTGCTCTGCTTTGGTGCAAAACAAAATCCCACCGAAACTAAAAGACCCAGGGAGTTTTTCTATCCCTTGCATGATTGGCGATGTTGTTTTTCGTAAAGCGTTGTGTGATCTTGGTGCAAGTATTAATCTGATGCCCTTATCTGTTTTTAGGAAACTCGGATTAGGAGAGCCTAAGCCGACGAGGATGTCTTTACAACTGGCTGACAGGTCTGTCAAGTACCCCCGCGGAGTGATTGAGGATGTGCTTGTGAAAGTGGACAAATTCATTTTCCCTGCGGACTTCGTGGTGCTTGATATGGAGGAGGATGCGGAGATGTCTCTGATTTTGGGTAGACCGTTCCTTGCAACTGGCAAGGCACTGATTGATGTGCAAGATGGGAAGTTGAAACTGAGAGTGGGCGAGGATGAGATTACTTTCGATGCTTTTCATGCACTTAAGCACACACTGCATTCTGATAGTTGTTTTAGAATTGATGCTTTGGACTCTCTTGTGTCTCATTATGTGCAGGATACTTTTAGGGACCCGGTGGAGGCCACTATTACCACTGAATTGGGAGAAGAGGAATTGGATGAAGAGAAAGCTGAAATCGTGGCAAACTTGAATGCCAACCTTCCATGGAGAAAGCCGATGAGGATGCGACTGGAGGATCTAGGAGAACGAAGAGATTTGACCCCTCAAAGGTCAAGCATCGAGGAGCCACCCACACTTGAGCTAAAGCCGTTGCCTCCACACCTCAAGTACGTTTACTTAGGTGAGAATACCACATTACCTGTCATTATTTCTGCCGCTTTGACAGATGTGATGGAAGCCAAACTAGTGGAGGTTCTAAAAGCGCACAAGGGCGCATTTGCATGGAAGGTGGCGGATATCAAAGGGATCAATCCCTCAGTCTGCATGCACAAGATATTGATGGAAGACAAGTACTCACCTCTTGTGCAACCTCAGCGAAGATTGAATCCTAAGATGAAAGAGGTAGTGAAAGCTGAGACGATTAAGCTTCTCGATGCAGGTATTATCTATCCTATATCTGATAGTGCATGGGTAAGTCCTGTTCAATGTATGCCAAAGAAGGGTGGTATTACTGTGATTACAAATGATAAGAATGAACTAATACCCACCAGGACTGTCACGGGATGGCGTGTATGCATTGACTATAGGAAATTGAATGATGCCACCCGAAAAGACCACTTTCCCCTCCCTTTTATTGATCAAATGCTTGAGAGGTTAGCGGGTCATGAGTTTTATTGTTTTCTAGATGGGTATTCTGGGTATAACCAAATTATGATTGCGCCCGAGGACCAAGAGAAAACCACTTTCACTTGTCCTTATGGCACTTTTGCCTTTAGAAGAATGCCCTTTGGTTTGTGTAATGCACCCGCCACCTTTCAACGTTGCATGACCGCTATATTCCATAATATGATAGAAACTTTTCTTGAAATATTTATGGATGACTTCTCTATTTTTGGACCGTCTTTTGATGACTGTTTGCAGAACTTGCAGGTGGTGTTGATGAGATGCGAGGAAACCAACTTGGTGCTCAATTGGGAAAAGTGCCATTTCATGGTACAAGAGAGCATTGTCCTAGGGCACAAGATTTCGGAGCACGGGATAGAGGTGGACAAGGCGAAAGTGGAAGTCATCAAGAAGTTACCACCTCCGGCGTCAATAAAGGGAGTTAGAAGTTTTCTAGGCCACGCCGGTTTTTATCGGCGTTTCATAAAAGATTTTTCAAAAATTGCAAAACCTCTCTCTTCTTTACTTATGAAAGATGTGCCATTTGATTTCACTTCTGACTGTTTACAGGCATATGAGAATCTGAAGGAGTGCTTGGTGACGGCTCCTGTCTTGGTGGCACCGGATTGGGATCTACCTTTCGAGATAATGTGCGACGCCAGCGACACTGCAGTGGGGGCCGTGCTTGGCCAGCGACAAAACAAGGTATTTCATACAATCTACTATGCAAGTAAGACCTCAGATGAGGCTCAATTAAATTATGCAACAACTGAGAAGGAATTACTAGCCGTAGTGTTTGCACTTGACAAATTTCATTCATACCTTGTTTTGTCCAAAATAATTGTTTTCACTGATCATTCGGCCCTCAAATATTTACTTGCTAAAAAAGATGCAAAGCCACGCTTACTTCGGTGGATATTATTGTTGCAAGAGTTTGATTTAGAGATCAAGGACAAGAAGGGTGTTGAGAATGTGGTAGCAGATCATTTGTCTAGATTAGAATGTATTTGTAAGGATTCTGTTGAGCATGCTATCAATGATTGGTTCCCGGATGAGCAGTTGTTTGAGGTAAAAAATTGTCCATGGTATGCAAATCTTGCGAATTTTCTTGTTACAGGCTCACCTCCCCCAAATCTTACATTTCACCAAAGAAAGAAATTCTTTTCGGACGTGAAATATTATTTTTGGGAAGAACCTTTCTTGTTTAAGATTTGTGCAGATTCTATGATTCGGAGATGTGTGGCGGAGGAAGAGATGGGATCGATTCTTACTCATTGCCATGACCGTGAGGTAGGTGGTCACTTTGGACCAACGAGGACGGCATCTAAGGTACTCGAATGTGGCTTTTATTGGCCAACCCTCTTTAAAGATGCTCGTTCTTATGTGCTAGCATGTGATAAATGCCAACGAACAGGTAACATCTCTAACCGTCACGAAATGCCTTTAAATAATATCATTGAGTGTGAGGTTTTTGATGTGTGGGGAATAGATTTCATGGGACCGTTTCCCAGTTCTTTCACGAAAAAATACATTTTGGTGGCGGTGGATTATGTGTCTAAGTGGGTAGAGGCGGAAGCATACGCCACTAATGATGCTCAAGTGGTTCTAAAATTCTTGAAGAAAAACATTTTTAACCGCTTTGGAACACCACGAGCAATCATTAGTGATGGTGGCACTCATTTTTGCAACAAACTCTTTGAAAAACTTTTAAGCAAATATGGTGTCACACATAAGATCTCTACCCCTTATCACCCCCAGACGAGTGGGCAAGTTGAGGTGTCTAACCGAGAGATAAAGCGAATTTTGGAGAAGGTGGTAGGTGTCAGTAGGAAGGATTGGTCGGTGAGATTAGATGATGCTCTTTGGGCATATAGGACTGCTTTCAAAACACCAATAGGCACGACACCGTACAGATTATTGTTTGGTAAAGCATGTCACTTACCTGTAGAGTTAGAGCATCGCGCATATTGGGCAACCAAAGCACTAAACTTTAACTTTACTGATTCAGGTGAACGACGGTTGCTTCAACTAGATCAATTGGAGGAGTTCCGAAATCGGGCCTATGATCTTGCATTGTCATACAAAGAGAAAACAAAGAAGGCTCATGATAAGAGGATCATCGAGAGAGAATTCAAAGAAGGCGAAAGTGTCCTACTCTACAACTCCCGGTTGCGAATATTTCCCGAGAAATTGAAGTCACGATGGTCCGGTCCATTCGTGATCTCGAAAGTTTATCCATCGGGAGCTGTAGAATTGAAAGATGGGAAGGATGGGGCATTTACGGTCAATGCCCAGCGACTGAAGCACTACATGGGTGGCACAATTGAGCCACAACTTGGAATCACCCGGTTCCAAGACATGCCGAACTAGACAGACCGACGTCTAGCTCTCGACGATAAATTGAGAACTTACTTTCCTTTCCCTTCTGTTGCATTTAATTTAGTTTTCTTTTTCTTTCACGTCAGCATATTTTGTTTTACTGTTGTTTTATATAAAAAAAAAAAAAATTTAGAGAAAAACAGTGAGGGTCGCGCTCGAGCGGTAGTTTTCTACCGCCCGAGCGCGGACATCTCCCTTGGGAGATTTCATCCCGAGAGGTTGGCGCTCGAGCGGTAGTTTTCTACCGCCCGAGCGCGCATGCGTACCTCTGGAAAAAACCAACAGAGAGGTTCGCGCTCGAGTGGTAGGTTTCTACCGCCCGAGCGCGACTGCATTATATGCGCGAATCCTCTTTCCCATCTTTCATTCTGCACGAAAAATTCCCAAATTTTTCTCCCCAAATCCCTAACCCTCTCCCACTCTCTTCTCAATTTTTTTGCAGGAAATCTCCCCACCCATCAAGGCTCAAACACCGGTGGCACACTCCATTTTGGGAATCAAGAGACGTCATCACTCCGGTCTTCTTCTCCGATTCACCCACCATCTCTCTCATCCACTCCTATGGCTCCAAAGAAACAAAAAGGTAACCCCGGCTCTTCTTCGTCGTCTCCCGCGTTTGATAGACATCGTTTTGTTAGTATAGAGGCTAGGGCTCGATACGAGCATGCGAAAATTCATCGCAACCCAATAGCCGAGAGGGGAGTCCGGCGACAGTTAGAGGACAGATACTTGGATATTATTGTTGATTTGCAAAGGCGTGGTTGGGAACAATACGGTGAGCAACCTAAGGCAGCGGTAGTGTCTGTGGTTCGCGAATTTTACGCCACCTCCCACCACCACCCCGCCGGAGAACTTACACCGATATGATGGCTGAGAATCTCGCCTTCCAAACGCATCAGGGTCAATTCAACTCGTATGTCACCGACCATCTGTCTCACATTGACTCCATGATGCGCTCACTGCTTGTGCAAGGGGGCGTTGACCCATCGACCATCCCACCGTCTCCGCTACCCCCTCCCCCGTTCCGGTTCCAGTACGATTACTCTCAGCATGGGGAGGCCGCAGGAGTGCCACCGCCGGAGCAGGATGAGGATGACACTTGATCAGGGGAGTTTACTGTTTCCCCTCCTTCGCACTTTATTTTCCTTTACCGCTTTTCTGTTTTTCTTTCTTTTCATTGTCTATCTAGCATGTTTATTAGCTTTCATGTTTTTAGTCTGCATTTGTGTTTGCATTTTTAGTGTATGTTTCGTTTTGTGCAATGAGGGCATTGCACAACTCTAGTATGAGGGGCGGTAGATTGTTATGTTTGTTTAGTTATTCATTGCGTTTATTTTGTCTAGTGTCGTTTATGGTGAGAAGACATAATTTATGCGCCAATGATGCGGTTGGATTGATAGTATACAAAAGTATTGATTGGGTCATTTCATGAACGGTACTCTTGATTGTTAAAACATGAATTTTGGGCACAAAGTTTGAACTTTTTGAGCACACATGTGTGGGGACTAGAATTTTGTATGAATAATGGCGAAATTTGAAAGTTTTGTGTGGTTCACTTGAAAGGCACCATTTATGAGTTGATTTAGCATGTAAACCCGTGAAAATAAGTCACTAATTGGGACCTTGAAAGAGAAAATTTGATTTGCCTTGAACTTTACATTTACCTCCTTTCCAATGCACTGAATTAAATTGTCATACTCCTAACCAGCTGTAATCCAAAGTATATATTCTTAGCCTAGGGAGTACATGTGTGAAAATTGTGCACTTAAAAAAAAAAAGAGAAAAAGAGAAGAAAGAAGGAGTTGTAAGGTGAGGGGGAGCCGAAATAAAAGGAATGAAATTCTATTCCTAGGCTAAAAGTTGGAGATGTAAGGAGACGAGGAAAGTCAGACGAAAAGTCTTGACGATTGCACAATGAAAATGATCGGTGTACTCCCAACTTTTAGCCACTTGAGCTTATTTTCCTTCTTTTCGACACCCTTATCTGCACTTAAAAGTTGAATAAAGTTCAATTTATTGCTAGTGATAAATGGACACGGGGGTGCATGCTAGTGAGACTTGTATTGAAGTGTTAATTGAGTGACTCGCATGATTTGATAATTGATCTATTTGAAATACGAATGACTAGACCCATCATGACACACACACACGTTCAAATGAGTGTCAAGAGTTATGTGTAGATGAGAATGAGTATTCGTTTGCGATTTGACTTGATTATGATCTATATGTGGAAAAGTTCACTGAGGCATGCCATAAAAGTTGTTAACTCACCATTGACATTTACTTGTGTTGGTTATTTCTTGTTTGAGTGTGTTGTGTTCGTTGTGTTTGTTTTAAATCTCGTGCTTTAACCTATTTTGCTCGAGGGCGAGCGAAAGGTTAGTATGAGGGGGTTGATATGTGTCGTTTTTACGTGTTTTATTGCATTGATTTATTTGTGTTTGCATTGTGCATGCATGAATTTCATTCACATTATGCTCATTTTAGAGTAATCATTTGCATTTTATCATGTCTCACTTGTATATGATGAATTTGCAGGAAAAATAGTCGGAGAACGAAAATCAAAGCGAAAGGTGGAAGGCTCAAGAATTTGGACAGAACAAGCGGCGCCCGAGCGGTACATTTCTACCGCCCGGGCGCGAGAAGTGAATAAATTAAGGGCCAAGACAGAAAGTTGGCGCTCGAGCGGTGCTTTTCTACCGCCCGAGCGCGAGAAAATGCCTCCGGAGTCAGCCTTACAGAATCTTGGCGCTCGGGCGGTGCTTTTCTACCGCCCGAGCGCGAATGCCGCATCAGCCAAGGGAACTTACAGAAAGTTGGCGCTCGAGCGGTACTTTTCTACCGCCCGAGCGCCACTTATTTTTGGCAAGATTTTTTTCAGCCGATTCTTTCCTTAATTTCTGAACAAGACTGATATGGTAGGCGAGGGGGACGAATTGGAGACCTATGACATAATTCGACAGCCGTCAAGGAGCTTTGGAGAGAACTTTGCGCTTGGAGTGAAGATTTGAAGTTTTCCGGGCATCGTTCTTCGCAGATTTCGTCACGTCTCGTATTTCTAGTTTATTTTCCGTTGTTTAAATATTGTTTTGCTTATTTTCATTATGAATTCTAGTAGCTAACTTTAATATTTGTTGGGATTAAAGGGGATCCTACCCCAAACTTTCAGTTGGTTAATTTATATTTCGGTTTGTGATTTATTCTTGATTATTCTACGATTTTCATTGTGTCGTTGAGCGTAGCTAACTTTTACGACAATTTTATATCACGAGTGAGTTCGAGAGAATAACTAGTGATAGGATCGAGTAGTATAATCTGTGGATCTACAATTTGCATAGACATATGAAATTGGATACGTGTCGATAGTCATAGTCCTTAGGGTCGAAAACTAGGGGATTTCATCAATCGAAATGCGATTCATTCTTGATAAATAATTAAAGACATTTAATTACTTCATTGAGTGAATTAGTTTGGCATAGCTCGAGAGAGTGTGTTCAATTGAATAGGAAATCCTGTCGGAAGCGTAGAACAAAATCGAACGAATTAATTAATTAATAAGGGGTAGGTGAACCAGAATTCCCAACAAATTCTTTTATCTTTTGAAATTTAATCCATTGATTTAGCATTCATATTTCATCATTTAATCTTTGAGCTTGTTTATTTAAATTTTCTTGACTTTTATTAGTCATAAAACAAACAATCAAATTTTGTCGCTAAAGTTTTAATAACTAAAATAATAATTGTGAAACACAGTCTTCGGTGGTACGATACTTGTACTCACGTACACTATATTATAACTTGACATCGTGCACTTGCGATTTATTTTGAGCATACAAAATCATATTTTTATTGGGGATTTTACTGTGCAAGTTTTGCTCGACCAATGGGTTCGGCCATCATGTTATATAAAAAAAATTTAGTACTTCTAAAGCAATAAAAAGGGCAGATGTTTCAGATAGAATCGGTTAAGGTTGAAAGAGTGTTTACAAGAGGGGGAAGGGGGTGGATAAACACTTTTAATTTTCAAAAAAAATTCTACTGATGAGTCATTTTAGTGATAAACTGATACTTGGGAATCTTCTAAGTCAATATCAATCAGTTAACAAATAATTGTGCGGAAATAAACTGACTGATAGAATAAAAACTGAAATAATAAGACACATGATTTTATGGATGTTCGGAGATTTCAAACACTCATAAGTCACCCCTTCTATCTCAAGGATATGATATACACTAAAAGACTATGATGGATACAAACACTTGTACAGACTCACTTCAGTTTTGAACTTAACAATGGCAAACTGAAACTCTTAGTTAAAAATCTTTCTCAGAACTCAATAGAAATGGATAAATCTAACACAACTGATCTCTTATAGATTGAGTAATACAGTTTGTGTTGAAATCTTGAATTATAGCCTAGCAGCTATGAATGTATGCAATAAGCGCGATCTTTTCTGTTTGCAAGGATTTCAGCAGAGTAACTGAATTGAGTGCTCAAGAATTCATAAATTCAATGATTCAGTAGTTCGGGGATTCTCTTCAGTTGCTCTTCTTTGCTATTTATAGTCTTCCCTCCAACGGTAATATTAAATACAATTTGAACATTTCTATCCGTTGCATACCACGTCAATGTTCTTTTGACATTCGTACACTGCAGCTTTTCTGTAATGCGTCGATCGCACTACTTGTTGCAGTCAGCTTTTGTCGGTTGAATGTCTTAAATAATGACGTGTAAATTTGAGGGATTAGCTGATAGAATGTAGTTGAGAAGCTCATAACTGTTTATAGTAACTGATCAGTTCCAAAAGATCAATCAGTTGTCTGCGTAGTTCAGTTGCTAGTTTAGTTGCATTCGAAAATCTGCGTGTTTTTCTTCAGTTAATGGCAAAAAATTTTAGATCATTTATCATTCTTTTTAGATCATTTAGATGCTCAGTTTGTCAAACATCGAAATTCAGTTTCCAACAATTTCTAACTTTTTGGTGTTTGACAAAACTTGGAGATTAAGAACTGAAAAATGATATCAACTGAACTCATTGTAGATAAAATAACTCTTTCAATGTACAAATTCGTAAAAAGAATAAAAGAATAGAATAATCTTCCAATAATCTGAATAAAATAATCTTCTATTTCTTCTTGATTGTTTTCGAAGATTTCTCTGGTTGATCCTTTCCTTGTTCTTGTTCTTCCCCTTTTTTGTCAAACTCATCAACCTTTTTCGATAAAATCCGTACATGTGAGGAGAGATTAGACACCGCATTCATTAGTATATCTTGTAGAAATCCATTCTTTGGACATAGTTTTTTCCAGAAATTCAAGGCGTCTTGCAACCAAAGTTTGAGTTTGGAAATGAGCTTCAGCTGACACTCTGTCTTTCTGAATTTCGTCCATTGAAAGAATAATGAAGTGACGTCCTTTAATTTGCTGCAATTTTCCCATGGTATTGTCTTTTAAAGAATCAAACCTCATACTTTGCAAAAACTAGGTTGATTTGATATCTGAAATAGAAGTCATGACACCGACGAGGTTGTTCTGAATCGCCTGAATTTCTTCAGACAAAGATTCAATTGCTATTGAGATGCCAGGAGACATTGCTCCAGAGGTTTCTGGTTCCTGCTCTCTGTTCTCTTCATCGAAGATTACCAGGGCCCCGTCAGTCATTTCAGTTGTAAGATTGATCATTTCTGAAATATCTTCTGGTAAAGCTGTCTGCTGAGGCTGTGGAGAAGAAGAATTTGGATCAAAAGCAGAGTATGTGGTGCTTCAGGTGTAAGATCAGTTGAGATAGCAGCTATTTCTTGAACTAGTTGCTCAGCTGATTCTTCAGTTGTCTAAAAAGCTGAAATAATGGAAGGCTGTTCAGCTGGCATTTCTTCAAATAAAATATGTTCAGTCATAGCAAATGACTGAATTGATTCTTCAGTTCTCATAAAAACTGCCTGTTCAAATTTGGAAGTCAACTGAACTGGCTCTTCAGTTGGTTGAGCTTGGGCTTGAAAAACTGGCTCTTCAGTTGCGAACAATTCTTCAACT
The DNA here is from genome assembly GCF_022965805.1 of Primulina eburnea. Lineage (NCBI taxonomy): Eukaryota > Viridiplantae > Streptophyta > Magnoliopsida > Lamiales > Gesneriaceae > Primulina > Primulina eburnea. The sequence continues at coordinate 53,260,544 of NC_133101.1, forward strand.
GCTTCTGTATAATTTTGTGAATATCAGAGGCAACTGATTTGATGACTTCATCAATATTTGCCAATGACAATTCAGCGTCCGTGTAGAGTTCAGATCCAGCAGTTGAGGACTGAGGAACATCAGTTGACTGGTGTGCATCTTTTGAAGAAGGATCAGTTACCTGTTCATCAGAGTTAGTTACTGGGTCCTTGGATGGCTTTTCTGGTTGAGCTGATTGATCAGCTAGCTCATCTGATGAAAGTTCTTGGGAATCTTCTGGAATGATTAGTTCCTGATCCAATTCCCAATTCTTTATTGCCATCTGCAAAGATAACAGACCCATGTCCAGTTGGTCATGAACTGCTTTGTCATTAAGAGCAGTTGGGCTGGTGGGATCATAATTCTGGCATAGCTCACCAATCATCTGATTTAGCTTCTTTGCCGGTACCTGATCAAAGAAATATTTCTTTCTTTCCCGTGCTTGAACCACTGTAGCGGCTTTGACCATTTTCAGAACAATTGTATACAAAGCAATGAACTTATTCAAAACTGATTTCTTCTGCAATTGCCTGGAAAACACAACAGTTTTAAATTTCACCCATTCATCATAAGTTTTGAGTTTACCCTAAGATATTTCATTGACCTCCTTCCATCCAGATGAGGTCAATGTGAGTTTGAATGGTGTTGATTGGTCTGGGCTCTTCAGTCATCTTTTCTTTGCCCTTTGAATCAGTCAGAACATGAGAGATGCTCAGTCCTGACCTAGTTGAATCAACTTGTTCTCGGATCACTACCCCCTTAGGTATTGCAGCTGGCAGAGAGGGTGGGCCGGAGATAGTGATGAGTGGAGCCTTTACTCCAACAGATTTATTTTTATCACCAGATTCAGTGATAGTCTTATTGAGAGCACAGCTGTGGGGACCCGGACGCTAATCATGTTCTTAATCATCATTGGGGACTAATTAATCAATTATAAAACAGGGTCTAATTTTTTTTTTAAAATACAAAGCGGAAACGTAATGTAATTTACTCAATTACATATTAAACATGAATATACAAATCTTGTGTTATCTACAAGAATTCAACTAGGTTCAACTACCTATCAGTACTGAATCCTATGTTGCTTCGAAGCCCGGATCTCCACGCTATCTAATCTTCTCTCATCCTCTTCTTGACTCTGATCCAGCCCCACCTGTTGCCATGCACACATACAAAACAAGACAACAGCCGGATAACTCCGGTGAGATATAAATATCCCAGTATAAACAATGTATACATGCAATCATATAGAAGCATATACGAAAGCATATAAGAAATATTCATAACATGTATCAACTCAGAAACATAAATCAATATCAAGCATTCAATAATCATGAATGATATAAACAATGTAAATCAACATGTCGTATCAGACTCGACTCAACCGACGCGTCGTCTCAGACTCGACTCCAGTGACGCGTCGTCTCAGACTCGACTCAACTCTAACCTAGGGATCCCGATGTCTGGATATAGGTAATTATATCGAATCTCAGTCGATAGGAATGAATCAATCCCTAAACGGCATCGACATAATTCATATATCAGTGTCTGGGCGAAACAGCCGCAGAATTGACGAATCAGTCAAGAATTAGGCGCATCAGCCAATAATCAGACGAATCAGCCTGAAATTAAGCGAATCAGCTTAAGTTTAGACGAATCAGTCAATAACCAGACGAATCAGCCGGTAATTAAGCGAATCGGCTTAAGTTTAGACGAATCAGCCGGTGACTAGGCGAATCAGCCTATGACTAAACGACTCAGTAGTCAATACATGCAGTGGCTATAAATCAATATACAACAAACATCAATCTCATCAATTACAAATATCAATGTAATAAACTAAGTATGTGATTTAGGGAAACTCGAGTCAAACCACACTCGACTTGTGCAATCCCAACTCAACATTAATTTATACCTTTCTTTCTGATACTCTGACTCTCTCGAAGTCTCGAACCCCAAGCCTGTCAATACTCAGTCTGACAATAACGATATCGAGGGTACGGTATCAATACATCACTCAATCAATACCGGATATAATCAGAATTTAATCAAATTCTGTTTCAACAACATAACATCATAATCTCAATATATCCAGCCATATCATATCAGTCAGATATCAATTCCAACATCTCATAATCAATAACAACTCAATTTTGATATCAATTGATTCCAAAACTATTCCGAAAATCATAACAATTTCATATGGTATCTGTTTCTCAATCCAGTTTCAGTTATACGATGTCTAACATACCAAGAACATCATATAGGAATCATATCAGATTCTGATGATACCATAATTTCAAAACATATCAAAACGTAGAAAAACTTACGTCCAGTTGTAGCCTACGTTGATAGGAACTCAGTACCACAGTCGGATTCAAAATCGGACGGACGGATTTCTCACAAAAGGCGTAAGGATATTTCACTCTTCTCCAGAAACTTTTCTCGATGCTCTTTTCGTCTGAATTCTCAAGAATTCGTGCATATATATATATATATATATATATATATATATATATATATGTATATACATACATACATGGACATGCAGCAAGGCAAATGGAAAACCCCGCATGCAACACGTCTCGCGCTCGGGCGATAAGAAAGTACCGCTCGGGCGCGGCACTTTCTTCCCGGATGCTTGGCTTATCACACATTGGCGCTCGGGCAGTAATATTCTACCGCTCGGGCGCCACATCTTCTGCCCGAACCATATTCTTGTTGAACAATGGCGCTCGGGCGGTCAAAAACTACCGCTCGAGCGCCACTAGTTCTGTCCAATTTTGTGTGATTCATCTACTTGGCCCCATTCGGTCTCGGCATAATGTATCTATAATCATATCAGCTTACGTAAATCATCTCAGATTACGTTAATCAAATTCTTGGGCATTACATTTCTCCCCCTCTAAGATCTGAGTTCGTCCTCGAACTCGCAAGTAATCAATTCAGATATGTCAAAAGAAATGTATACAGAGTTTAAATCAGAAACTCATCTCAATGAATCTGTTCTGAAATTTCAATCTCATATCAAGTTCTATTTCTGGAAATAGCTCTGATAAAGTCAATCTCGCAATACTGGTTATACAACATCTGTATATACCCGACTAACAATTCGTAACAGCTCAACACCATCAGCTATTATTAAGTCTTTTTATCTCAATCAAAGATATATTCGATCTTTGGTCTCAAATACCAACAGTCATCGTCCGACGTTGGCATATTCAGTCTGTTTATTATGAGCTGTTTTCATTTTCTTCTGAATTAGCTTCATCTTTCAGTCATATCTCTGATCATGTCAGGTTTGATCTCAGGAATCTCAGAGATATCATGTCAATAAAGAGGAAATTTGTACTTCTTAACGTACCACGTCTCCAATGATACCATTCTCATACTCATCTGATAACTGTTGTGGTATGAAAACTCACAACATGGCAAGAAATCCTGCCAATTAGTGTTAAACCAAGCACTATAACTCTAAGCATATGTTCTGAAATCCGGATAATCCCCTCTGACTGTCTGTCAGGTAGTGAATACTATTCAGTTTTCAGATATTATCTAGTATCCAACTCTTACGGTACATTCTGCCCAACGTGCAATAATCAACCAAAATCACGGTCTATCATACTCAACTCTCCACACTCCGTGTAATCTAATCACTTTTCTGACAGAATCTCAGTAATATATCATATTTGTACATCTTCATGTACGGTTTAGCACTTGCAGACTGGGTCAGTCTGTCATTCCTATCTCAATCAATACTCAATTCCGAGGGGAATGTAGTAACTTCATCACGATATCCTTGGAAATGTAATCTCATTTCCATTCAGGAACCGATAAGTTATATAACCAATCTCTTGGTTTCTTTCTTTATGTCTTTATCTGTCTGTAATTCATACATTTCAGTCCAAACTCTGTCATATCTAGTCTCATCTGTTTCTATCAAAACATTTTCTGCTATCAGGATGCCTACTGAATCAAGTATTGTATCTTTCTGACAATCTATGTCATTTCACATTCGAAATATCGGCACAAACAAATCAGTTATTAACATACAATACAGTATTACTTACCTGATTCAAAAACGGATTTAGCACAACAGCAAGATTCAATCAGATTCAAAACATGCTAAACTCATTGATACTGATCTGCTAAACTCATAACCCTCAATGTCTGACACCGATGTCAACCTCGGCTGACTAATCACGGTTTAACCCTGCTAAGATCAACAAATATATCATCTTCAGATATAACACATCCTGAATGCAATCTGTCTTAATCAGGGTTCACCATATCAACAGTTTCTGATATCAACTCAAAGCTAAAATCAATCTCTCTGAAATCAGATCTAGAGTCTTATCTGAGGAAAACATCAATAACTTTCTTATCATTGGTAAATCAGCCAATGATAGACTCAACTTCAGTATATCCAGACTCGACTCAACCGACGCGTCGTCTCAGACTCGACTCCACTGACGCGTCGTCTCAGACTCGACTCAACTCTAACCTAGGGATCCCGATGTCTGGATATAGGTAATTATATCGAATCTCAGTCGATAGGAATGAATCAATCCCTAAACGGCATCGACATAATTCATATATCAGTGTCTGGGCGAAACAGCCGCAGAATTGACGAATCAGTCAAGAATTAGGCGCATCAGCCAATAATCAGACGAATCAGCCTGAAATTAAGCGAATCAGCTTAAGTTTAGACGAATCAGTCAATAACCAGACGAATCAGCCGGTAATTAAGCGAATCGGCTTAAGTTTAGACGAATCAGCCGGTGACTAGGCGAATCAGCCTATGACTAAACGACTCAGTAGTCAATACATGCAGTGGCTATAAATCAATAGACAACAAACATCAATCTCATCAATTACAAATATCAATGTAATAAACTAAGTATGTGATTTAGGGAAACTCGAGTCAAACCACACTCGACTTGTGCAATCCCAACTCAACATTAATTTATACCTTTCTTTATGATACTCTGACTCTCTCGAAGTCTCGAACCCCAAGCCTGTCAATACTCAGTCTGACAATAACGATATCGAGGGTACGGTATCAATACATCACTCAATCAATACCGGATATAATCAGAATTTAATCAAATTCTGTTTCAACAACATAACATCATAATCTCAATATATCCAGCCATATCATATCAGTCAGATATCAATTCCAACATCTCATAATCAATAACAACTCAATTTTGATATCAATTGATTCCAAAACTATTCCGAAAATCATAACAATTTCATATGGTATCTGTTTCTCAATCCAGTTTCAGTTATACGATGTCTAACATACCAAGAACATCATATAGGAATCATATCAGATTCTGATGATACCATAATTTCAAAACATATCAAAACGTAGAAAAACTTACGTCCAGTTGTAGCCTACGTTGATAGGAACTCAGTACCACAGTCGGATTCAAAATCGGACGGACGGATTTCTCACAAAAGGCGTAAGGATATTTCACTCTTCTCCAGAAACTTTTCTCGATGCTCTTTTCGTCTGAATTCTCAAGAATTCGTGCATATATATATATATATATATATATATATATATATATATATATATATATGTATATACATACATACATGGACATGCAGCAAGGCAAATGGAAAACCCCGCATGCAACACGTCTCGCGCTCGGGCGATAAGAAAGTACCGCTCGGGCGCGGCACTTTCTTCCCGGATGCTTGGCTTATCACACATTGGCGCTCGGGCAGTAATATTCTACCGCTCGGGCGCCACATCTTCTGCCCGAACCATATTCTTGTTGAACAATGGCGCTCGGGCGGTCAAAAACTACCGCTCGAGCGCCACTAGTTCTGTCCAATTTTGTGTGATTCATCTACTTGGCCCCATTCGGTCTCGGCATAATGTATCTATAATCATATCAGCTTACGTAAATCATCTCAGATTACGTTAATCAAATTCTTGGGCATTACATTTCTCCCCCTCTAAGATCTGAGTTCGTCCTCGAACTCGCAAGTAATCAATTCAGATATGTCAAAAGAAATGTATACAGAGTTTAAATCAGAAACTCATCTCAATGAATCTGTTCTGAAATTTCAATCTCATATCAAGTTCTATTTCTGGAAATAGCTCTGATAAAGTCAATCTCGCAATACTGGTTATACAACATCTGTATATACCCGACTAACAATTCGTAACAGCTCAACACCATCAGCTATTATTAAGTCTTTTTATCTCAATCAAAGATATATTCGATCTTTGGTCTCAAATACCAACAGTCATCGTCCGACGTTGGCATATTCAGTCTGTTTATTATGAGCTGTTTTCATTTTCTTCTGAATTAGCTTCATCTTTCAGTCATATCTCTGATCATGTCAGGTTTGATCTCAGGAATCTCAGAGATATCATGTCAATAAAGAGGAAATTTGTACTTCTTAACGTACCACGTCTCCAATGATACCATTCTCATACTCATCTGATAACTGTTGTGGTATGAAAACTCACAACATGGCAAGAAATCCTGCCAATTAGTGTTAAACCAAGCACTATAACTCTAAGCATATGTTCTGAAATCCGGATAATCCCCTCTGACTGTCTGTCAGGTAGTGAATACTATTCAGTTTTCAGATATTATCTAGTATCCAACTCTTACGGTACATTCTGCCCAACGTGCAATAATCAACCAAAATCACGGTCTATCATACTCAACTCTCCACACTCCGTGTAATCTAATCACTTTTCTGACAGAATCTCAGTAATATATCATATTTGTACATCTTCATGTACGGTTTAGCACTTGCAGACTGGGTCAGTCTGTCATTCCTATCTCAATCAATACTCAATTCCGAGGGGAATGTAGTAACTTCATCACGATATCCTTGGAAATGTAATCTCATTTCCATTCAGGAACCGATAAGTTATATAACCAATCTCTTGGTTTCTTTCTTTATGTCTTTATCTGTCTGTAATTCATACATTTCAGTCCAAACTCTGTCATATCTAGTCTCATCTGTTTCTATCAAAACATTTTCTGCTATCAGGATGCCTACTGAATCAAGTATTGTATCTTTCTGACAATCTATGTCATTTCACATTCGAAATATCGGCACAAACAAATCAGTTATTAACATACAATACAGTATTACTTACCTGATTCAAAAACGGATTTAGCACAACAGCAAGATTCAATCAGATTCAAAACATGCTAAACTCATTGATACTGATCTGCTAAACTCATAACCCTCAATGTCTGACACCGATGTCAACCTCGGCTGACTAATCACGGTTTAACCCTGCTAAGATCAACAAATATATCATCTTCAGATATAACACATCCTGAATGCAATCTGTCTTAATCAGGGTTCACCATATCAACAGTTTCTGATATCAACTCAAAGCTAAAATCAATCTCTCTGAAATCAGATCTAGAGTCTTATCTGAGGAAAACATCAATAACTTTCTTATCATTGGTAAATCAGCCAATGATAGACTCAACTTCAGTAAATCAACTGAATACATAAGGAGTCACTGTACGATACTGGGAAAAATCGGACGGACGGATTTCAGTAACAACTCAATTTTGATATCAATTGATTCCAAAAACTATTCCAACATCTCATAATCAATAACAACTCAATTTTGATAACAATTGATTCCAAAACTATTCCGAAAATCATAACAATTTCATATTGTATCTGTTTCTCAATCCAGTTTCAGTTATACGATGTCTAACATACCAAGAACATCATATAGGAATCATATCAGATTCTGATGATACCATAATTTCAAAACATATCAAAACGTAGCAAAACTTACGTCCAGTTGTAGCCTACGTTGATAGGAACTCAGTACCACAGTCGGATTCAAAATCGGACGGACGGATTTCTCACAAAAGGCGTAAGGATATTTCACTCTTCTCCAGAAACTTTTCTCGATTCTCTTTTCGTCTGATGGCAAACCCCACATGCAACACGTCTCGCGCTCGGGCGGTAAGAAAGTACCGCTCGGGCGCGGCACTTTCTGCCCGGATGCTTGGCTTATCACACATTGGCGCTCGGGCGGTAATATTCTATCGCTCGGGTGCCACATCTTCTGCCCGAACCATATTCTTGTTGAACAATGGCGCTCGGGCGGTGAAAAACTACCGCTCGGGCGCCACTAGTTCTGTCCAATTTTGTGTGATTCATCTACTTGGCCCCGTTTGGTCTCGGCATAATGCATCTATAATCATATCAGCTTACGTAAATCATCTCAGATCACGTTAATCAAATTCTTGGGCATTACAACAGCGAGAGGTAACTGATCATCAGTTGGCATTTCAACTGGTATCGCTCTTAGTGGAGTAGCCTTGATCGGGTGTTCAGCTTCAGATTGAATAAGCCTCTCAGATGGAATGATGCCCACAGCCATCACTGGTTTTGTCTTTTGAGTTCTGGGCTTTTTTGGTATCTTGGGAGACGGAGTCTTCTCAGAGTCAGTTTCACTGACGATCAGTTTAATTTTGATCACCTTTTACAGAATTTCCGGCTTTCTTAACTAATTTGGGAGCCCTTTGTATCCCAATCTCCTTTTTCACTTGACCAATTTTTCAGGAGAGATGTCCAACTTGAGCTTTGGGAGCTGAACATTCTTGGCATTAAAAACCTTGAATTTGGATGACTTCTCAGATGAGTCACCTACTAAGACCTTGACTTTCAGTAGATAACTGAGTTGTACGGCAAATCCCTTTGACTGTTAAGAGGGATGAAACATATTCTTCAGTAGGGTGAAGATGATTCCCTTCCACTTCATCCTTTCGCTAGTCATGATGGCAGTAATGACTTGGAATTTTTCTAACGTAAGTGCAGCAAACGATCCGGCTTTGGCGAGAAGCCCTTTGGACACAATATCAGCAAGTAGTTGGATTTCCGGCTTCAGTTCCTTCTTTGGATCGGAAACTTTGATTTTCTGACCATCAGCCGACAATAGAGTTTGCATCTCCTCGAGATCAGAATATTTGACTACAGAGATGTTTGCTAGCCCATCAGTTGGAAGCTAAAAGAGGTTACTGGAGGAATCTTCATCTATCGTCAGTAGCTGATTGTTGATAGTGGTGGTGATATTTCCGTCATTGGAGATAAAGCTGTTGGCATAGAGATCTTGTATCTCTTTAGGATAAATTTCATGGGAAGAGAGTCCCAGAAATGGCTTCAATCTTGATGAACACATTCTTGATTGCCTCGTCCTCAACAGAGAGGACTGAATCGAAGTCAATAGCCATAGCGTTCAGCAGGTGTGCGGGAACTTGGTTTTCCATGGAAAAGTTGATTTTATGCGTGAAAGAAAGTTTAGAATGTTGATTTGCTCTGTAGGTTGAAATTGTGCTTAAAAGAAGAAGAACTGAAATGAGGTGGCGATAAGTACTTTTGTATGTGACTGTTCAAATTTTTGGACACATGTCAGTCCATGATAAATTAAGTGACATCGTGTGTACGTGTGATTAAAGCGTGTGTAGAATTTAGGTGGACTACGCGGGGCCACGATTTAAAACACTATTCATTGAAAGACATACATTTAATGCTTAATTGACAGTCACATCACTTATTATAGAATATTTATCGATTTATCAATTAACTTATTGGAGAAGATCAGTTAGGTCAGCAACTGATTGACCAGTTATGAGCTGAATCATTTCAGTTAAGGACCAATTGACTATCGTCTTCTCAGTTAGCCATTTATATTCGATATTCCCCCTCAATAAATGCATATAAATAAAAGAAGGGTAAGAGAAACTTAGTCTGGATCAGTTAAGTCTGTTTTGGTAACTGATGACTCTTCGTCTTCCTCATGTCTCTTTAAGACCTGTATATAAATAAGACCATTATCATTTGATAACAACGTTCAAACACTGATGGATTGTTCAACCAGTTCCAACGTCCCTCATCCTGCATTGACACCTCGTCGTTTGGAAAAACTGAAGAAGGGTCTTGAAAAGTTCGTCTTTTCAAAAGTTATGTCCACTTGGACCAATGTTCATGATCTCCAATCAATTCATAGTGGTGAGTTTCCTGCTACTACTAAGCAGATATCAATTGCAAGGAAGTACAGAGGCATGCTGAAGTCGATCATATTTCAGAGATTGTTAAAGATGATGTGCGGATTCATCTGATGCTTACGAAGGAGTGGTACTCTTTGGCAAGATGACGCTGGAAGAGAAATGAGTCGTGTAACTTGGTTTTGATTTTATAAATAAAATTTTTGTTTCGATTCATTGTTCTTTCCTCATTGGCAAATGAACTGATATCAGTTAACAAATAATTAACTGACAATAACTAACTGAACATTTATTATTTAAAAAAATGAAAACTGATAATGACTAACTGAACAGTAATGACAACTGACATATCATCATCAAAGATTGATATAATTAAGATAAATCAATTAGACCAAGAATATTGCGAAAGGAGAAAGCTTTGTCTCTGGTAAAGGTTTGGTGAAAATGTCAGCTGCTTGTTGTTCAGTTTAAATGTATTCCAACCTTATTTTAGAGCATGATCTTTGATGAAGTCATGACTGACATCAATATGCTTGTTCCTGGAGTGAAGAACTGGGTTGTATGTAATTGCAATCGTTCTTGTATTATCACAAAATATTGGTGATTCTTTTTCAATGACTCCATAGTTCTTCAGTTGTTGTTGAATCCAGATCAGTTGTACACAGCAACTTCCAGCAACAAGATATTCTGCTTCAGTTGTGGAAGCTGTTATGGATTTTTCCTTCTTGCTAAACCATGAGATCAATCTGTCACCTGAAACCGACATGATCCACTGGTGCTTTTATGATCTAACTTACATCCTGCATAATTTGCATCTATATATCCAAATAAATTGAAAGAAGAATCCTTAGCATACCATAGACCCACATTTTGTGTGTTTAAGATATTTTAAAATACTTTTGGCAGCTGAAAAATGCGATTGCTTAGGATCTGCCTGAAATCTAGCACACATTCAAACAACAAATACAATATCAGGACGACTAGCAGTTAGGTTAAATAATGAATCTATTAAACCTCTGTACAATGTTGTCTCAACTGATATTCCTCCTTAATCATTGTCTAGTTTGATTGATGAACTCATGGGAGTACTTGCAGCTGAACATGTTTCAATGCCAAATTTTTTAAGCAATTCCTTGTATATTTGGTCTAACTGATAAAGATACCAGTCTCCAGTTGCTTCACTTGCAGACCAAGGAAAAATGTCAGTTCAGCCATCATACTCATCTCGAATTTTTCCTGCATTAACTTGGCAAATTTATCACATAATTTGGGGTTAGTTGATCCCAAAATAATATCATCAACATATATTTGCACAGGTAAAATGTGATCATTCTTAGTGAATTTGAATAGAGTCTTATCAACTGATCCAACAGTAAAATCATGATCAGTTAGTAATTTTGAAAGAGTTTCATACCAAGCTCTTGGAGCTTGTTTAACACCATCTAAGGCTTTTTTCGAATGATAGACATGATCAGAAAGTGAGTGATTAACAAAACCTGGTGGTTGTTCAAAATATACTTCTTCCTGCAACTGACCATTCAAAAATGCACTCTTCACGTTCATCTGGTAGACTTTAAATTTCTTGAAAGATGCATAGGCAAGGAATATTCTGATTGCCTCCAGTCTTGCAACTGGTGCATAAGTTTTATCGTAATCTATTCCTTCTTCTTGCCTGTACCCTTGTGCTACAAGTCTTGGTTTGTTGCGCACAACTGAACCGTCTTCGTTCAAGTTGTTTTTGTATACCCACTTTGTACCTATAATGGTTTTAGAAACTGGTCTTGGAACTAAGTTCCAGACATTGTTATGAGTAAACTGATTTAGTTTTACTTGCATTGTATTTATCCAGTTAGGATCAGCAAGAGTTTCACTAGTTTTCTTAGGTTCCAGTTGGGAAACAAAAGCAGAATGAACAAATAAATTAAAATTTTGATTCTGAGTTCTTACGGATCAGATGGATTACCTATCACCAGTTCTGGTGGATGTGATTTCTTCCATCTGTATTCATTATTTGTTGCACCAATCTTAGCAACTGAATGTTTTCTTCAGCTTCAGTTGATGCTGTATCAATTGGTAACTGATTGTTATCATTTTGCTCCACCAACTGATTATCTGTAGCAATTTCTTGTTCAACTGATTGATCCAGCACTTATGGTTCTGGTGTTTGAAGGATATTTCGATTAATATGATTCTCTTCTTCATTATTATCCTCCAAACTGATATTTGTAAAGCGATCAGCTAGCTCAACTGGATCAGTTGGCTTATCAGTTAGCACAGATTCAACAAATACACATGAATAGACTCTTCTACATTCAAAGTGCATTTGTTAAAAACTCTGTAAGTTTTAATAACTAAAGAATATCCCATAAATATTCTCTATGCAGATTTAGCATCAAAGGCTTTTAAATGATTTTTTCAATTGTCAAGGATAAACCATCTGCCGCCAATATCTTGAAATAAGAAACCACACTTTTGCGTCAATGCAGAACTCATATGGTGTTTTCACATGATTTTTATTAATTATTGATCTGTTCTGAGTGTAACATGCAGTGTTTACTACTTCTGCCCAAAATCTTTGAGAAATACCAGAATCAGCAAGCATTGTTCGAGCAGCTTCTTTAAGGGTTCGATTTCTTCTCTCAGCAACACCATTTTGCTAAGGAGTTCTTGCTGCTAAGAGCTCACGCTTGATTCCAATATTTTCTAAAAATTGTGAAAGATTTTGATTGATGAATTTAGTCCCTCAATCAGACCTTATTCGATCAATCCCAACTGATTTTTCATTTTAAAGTCATTTAAAAAACTTAATCAGTTGTACATCAGTTTGGTCTTTGGATTTGAGAAATATAACCCAAGTAAATCTTGAAAAATCATCCACGACTACTAGAGTATATTTTATTTCCCCTAAGCTCATGGCCGGTATATGACTGAAAAGATCCATATGTAGCAGTTCTAAGCATCGAGAAGATGATTTACAACCCTTGTTTTTAAATGAAGATCTTACTTGCTTACCAAACTGACGTGCTGAACAAATTTTATCTTTTGAAAAATCTATTTTTGACAAACCAGTTACAAGATCATGGTTATTCAGATATGCAATAGATTTAAAGTTTAGATGGTTCAATCTCTTATGCCACAACAAGTTTTTAGAAGATTTGGAATCTTTAAGTATAATGGCCCGAAAATTCGTGTTTGAAAAATTGCGGAAAAATTAAAAATTTTCTTTTAAAATAATTAAAATGCCTCATTCACAAAATAAACTGATAAATCAAGTTTAATGTTTAAAATTATCAGCGGAAGAAATTATTACTCGCCAAAATAAAAGGTTAAAGCATCTAACAACTGATAAAATGTTTGAGCATAAAAAAATGGCAAGTACTGTAAATGAGGTCCTCGGGTTCCACTACTGCCGACCCAAGCTAGCTCACTGGTCCCCGCCCTCGGCCCCAACATCATCAGTACCTACAACAATCAAATCTAGTGAGTCTAAAGACTCAGCATGCATATATTATAAATAACGAGTAAATAATATAATAAAGTTGCATGGGAGTAAAATATCATGTCATGACGTGCATAACTGACTGAAAATCATAAGTGAAAATGTTTGCTCCTTGGAGCCCTGCAATAAAATAGCATGTCATAAATTTTCTGTTGAGATTATGGTCTACGCAAGTGGCCCCTGCACTGAACTGAACTGAACTGACTGGTAACTGGCGACCGGACCGGTAACTGGCGACCGGGTGAAATAATGAACGTCTGATCAGACTAATGCCACACTATACTGGGTGGTACATAACTGAACTGACCTATAACTGGCGACCGGATAATACAATGCTCCCATGATAGTGAAATGGCCACAAGCAATATCGCATAAATCTCAAAAATGAATATTTTATAATTTTATGCACGTAATATAATTAAATGGCATAATTAAATATCCTGTATATTTTACCACATGGATTGGATCGTTCTCAGGCTCGCTGCGACCTAAATTTATCATGAAAAATATGCAAATGATTTTTTATAAGCCCAAATCTTATAGAGATTTTTAGGGATTTTATTTGTGCTTATCTAGACTTTTTATCCCAATTTATGTGCTTAATTGAATTAATAATTTTAGATTTAAATAAAAGATGAAAAATGATTAAATTTGGAAATAAAATATATTTACAAGACTTCAAAAGAAAGAATACTAAAAGAAAAGAAATAAAATATTTTTATTTTATTATCTTGATATTATTGAAGTTCTTGATAAAGATGGAGTCTAATATTTGAAAATAAAATCTACAATCTTATTATCTACAAGGTTTAAGTGGAGATGGGCTTTAAAAATAATACAAGGAGAGGCCCATTTAGAAGAATAAAAGGAAGAAAAGCGTACAGAGAAGCGCCGTAACATACAGAGAGAAAGAAAGAAGCTCAGAAGACCGAGGAAGAGAAAGGGCAGAAGAGAAAGCTATTGTGAAGTAGCACCAGCACGGAAGAAGGAAAAGAAGAGAGGAAGACAGAAGACTTTTGTTGGAGGAATTCCTCACACATGCTACAAATCACAGAGAATCTTTTTCCTTCCTTCTTAATCATGTTTTTTGCATTAAATTTAAACACTGATTTTGACTTTTGTTTTAAGTTTATGGAGTAGATTTTTATAGACTAAGGCCATGATAGGGCCGAGACATATTATTTTTTTATGTTTTGAGTTTAATTCAATTAGATTATTTATTTTATTCATTGATTGATGTCATTTATCACGTGTTCTTTTAATCTGGTCAATTAAATAGAACATTTGCTGGTTAATCTAAAATGGAAGGCGATATATTAATATTTGCTTCACACATCTTTCAACACATGGTTAAATTGACTAGAAATAGTATTCGATTTCAGTGTGCGACTTTAGGTTGAAAAACTGAATTTCACATCTAATGCGGTTGAATCTAATTAAATTCAGTTAGAAATAATTTGACTGTTAGATTTAATTATATTTATTAATTCTAGGAATCGTTTAATAAATAATTTTGGGAATTCATTGAATATGAATTTGACACGTAGATTATAAGTTGTCTCGATACCGTTGTGTGCCTTAGTCATTTTTAAATAATTTGAATTTTTGTCTAGCTTAATAATTTGGATTGCTTTAGTCATTTATTTAAATCGTATTATTTAGTTTTAATTAATTTATCTCCCATCATTTGAATTTTATTAGCCTAAATTAGGAAAAATAATTCATATTCTAGTAATTAAACATCGATCTCTGTGGGTACGATACATGTACTCATCTCCAAATACTATTACTTGACCTAGTCCGCTTGCTAGATTTATTCCCAACCGAAATCTTCGGTCAATTTTCTTGACCAAACTTTGTAATTGAATCCAAAAACTAGACAATTACGCCCAACGACTTCGTATTTAATCATGACTTCGTGCCAACCCGAACCAACACCGAACCATCATTTAGTCATGATTTGAAATACACTTAAAATGATGAAATAATGCTCCTAAAATGACAAGGGCCGAAATTTTGGTGAATAGAGGCCAAAACATGAAACGCTCTTTCGAGAGACAATTTGGCACATCGCACCGTAATTTCTCGTACGACATCAAAAAAGATCCGAATCACAAACGGCCAAAAACATGACCTTCCTAACTCAATCAGGCACTTTCTAGTCCAAGGCCATAGGCTAAAGGCCAACCAAAAACTCGAACAAGCCACTGAACCGAAGCAGCAAGTTGCTGTCCACAAAAATACAGCAGCTGTGCTTTGGTTTCCTTGAGTCGTTTGCGAGGCTAATGGCCATTGGGGCTTGAACCACCGACCAGAACCTCTTACCAACATCCTAGGAAATTATTTGAACCATGTCTAAGGGCCTTAGGCCAGCCACAACTCACATCACACCAGAAACCAACCGAAAGTCGCACCCGAGAGCACCCTTGCATGCGTGGGGTGTTTTGATTCGTTTGCTATCTCGTGTCGTTCCAGTGGCCATTTGATTGACCATGGCACAATCTAGACATCCAGAGGTATGGTATGAACCGTGGCTAAGGGCCATAGGCCAACCAAGATCCACACCATTCCACAAAACCGAATGTTACACTTGCTGGAAAATGAGAAGGCCGAAAGGGGGTAGGGGCTGTTCTTGTGTTTTGATTTAAAAACCGATGCAACCATGGACCAAGCCTCCAAAGGGGGACTTGTTCACGTCTTAGACATGCTAGGGAAGTATTCTAACCATGGCTATAGGCCCCTAGGGCAGCCATGATCAGAAACTTCATCTATGAACAGCAACTCAAGAAAAATCGAGCACACAATGACACTTAATGTGGTGTTGCTGCCATCTCCTGATTTCGGTAGCATGGGACCCGAAACAATGGATAAATGTGTTCCTAACATGTCCTAGTATATGTCTAGGAGCAGCCTTGGGAGCCTGGAATCGAAACAATACCTGAAACCATCAAAACAATGCAACCCGTGAAGCACAAGAGGAACCGAAAAATTCTGCACTTCATTTTTTTTTTAAAATATGGTCATGTATTCCGGTTTTTGGCTTAATGAAATCACGAGTAAGATGTTTCAAAATATTAATATGACTTGATTGAAGAGAAAAGAAGAACATATACATGCCTTGTTTTGTTTTGAAAAGAAACGAACGAAACGACGACGCGGCGCGGAGGAGGCGGAGTGATCTTCTTGATCTCACTTCTACTCAATTATTTTCTCACTTACTCAAGCTATGAAGCTCACGTTTTTAGCTCTGAAATGCTCTCAATTTTCGGTCATGGGGGAGGGGAAATTATGGTTAGGAGAGTGAGGGAGATCCAATAATAAAGGGATTCAAATGGTATGACCAAGTCTACTCCCTCTTTGAAATTTGAATTTGGTTTGGTATCAAATATTGTCGGAGGGATTAAGGATGAGGTGTGGCCGATTTATTGTGTCCACCAAGGCTAGGATAATGATCTAGTATTAATAATTAAGGGTGATTAATAAATGAAAAGATTATCATGCTAAGAGATGACAAGGAAAGGGTCAAAGATGAGTTGGCAAGGAATTGTTGATCATCTAGGCGGGTGGCCAAAAATTAAACAAATAATGGAGGGGAAATATTGTTTAGTTAGTAAATTTTTAAACCTTAAGAGCTTTACCTATCCTTTAAATAATATAAGGAATTAACACCTTAATCATGTAACCCAAATGAACTTATTTCCTACTCACCTCAAGTTACTTAAATAATTCCTTAAACCTCCTTTCTAACTTAAATTAACTTATTAGCTAGCTAAAATAAACTCTGGGAATGATTTCTTAATCTTAAATTCTATCTCAAAACTCCAACTGCAGTCCGGCCTCACTGAATTAACTGCAAAGATAAAAATTAAACTACTGCATAAAATAATTAACTTTAAAGAAATCATTTAAATACTCATGCAATAAAAATCATTTTAATTTAAAATAATAGAATTATGTATGGCTTATACGTAGTCTAATTACGGGTTCTACAACTCTCCCCACTTAAAAGAAATTTCGTCCTCGAAATTAAAAGTTACCGAATAACTCGGGGTACCGACTCCTCATCTCTGGCTCAGACTCCCACGTAGCTTCCTCCTCTGAATGGTTGAGCCATTTGACTTTGACTCGCTTAACCAGCTTGTTCTGAAGCTTCTTTTCCTGCCTGTCTAAGATCTGCACTAGTCTCTCCTCATAAGATAGGTTCGGAGTAAGCTGCAACGGCTCAAAGGTCAAGACATGCGACGGATTCGCCATATACTTCCTCAGCATAGAGACGTGGAACACATTGTGCACTTCGGCCTGATTCGGCGAAAGAGCCACACGATAAGCTAGCGTCCCAACTCTGTCGAGGATCTTAAATGGTCCAATGAATCTCGGACTAAGCTTCCATTTCTTTCCGAACCGCATAACACTCTTCATAGGTGCTACCTTAACAAAGACATGGTCGCCAACGGCAAACTCTAGATCTCTCCTCCTATGATCTGCATAACTCTTCTGTCGAATCTGAGCAGTCCTCATCCTATCACGGATCTTGACTACTACATCGGCAGCCTGCTGAATAATCTCTGGACCCAACTCTGCTCTCTCTCCTACTTCATCCCAATGAACATGAGATCTACACTTACGGCCATACAGTGCTTCATATGGAGCCATACCAATAGACGACTGGAAGCTGTTGTTATAGGTGAACTCCATTAATGGCAAGTTCGACTCCCAACTCCCAGAGAAATCAATCACACAAGCACGGAGAAGATCCTCCAAAATCTGAATAACTCGCTCCGACTGTCCATCCGTCTGCGGATGGAAAGCTGTGCTAAACAGCAACTTCGTACCCACTGCTGAATGCAAACTCTTCCAGAATGCGGAAGTGAATATAGGGTCTCTGTCAGATACGATTGAAACTGGATACCATTAAGTCGGACTATCTCCCGGATGTACAACTCAGCATACTAAATCATTGTGAAATTCGTCTTAATAGGCAAGAAGTGCGCTGATTTGGTAAGACGATCTAAAATCACCCAAATAGCATTTGATCCTCTGACTGACTTCGGAAAATCGGTCACGAAGTCCATGGTAACATTCTCCCACCTCCACTCGAGAATAGGAAGAGGCTTGAGCAAACCTGTTTGTCTCTGATGCTCCGCCTTCACTAACTGGCAAGTCAGACACTCGGATACGAACCGTCTGATGTCTTTCTTCATCCCTGGCCACCAATACAATGACTGCAAATCTCGGTACATCTTGGTACTCCCGGGATGAATAGAGTACGGCGACATGTGGGCCTCTGATAGAATATCTGCTCGGATAGAACCACTGCTGGGAACCCACATCTTGTCTCGGTATCTCACAATACCGTCGCTCACTGTATACAAGACACTGCCCTTGGCCTCGTCTCTCTGCTTCCACTTTGCCAACTGATCATCTGCTGACTGACCACTGTGAATACGATCTAGAAGAGAGGACTGAATAGTCAAGGTAGATAGACGGGGAACTCTACCTTGAGGATATGACTCTAGATCAAACCTCTGCATCTCAAGCTGAAGAGGTCTCTGAATCGTCAAATGAGCCATCACTGCGACTTTTCTGCTCAATGCATCTGCAACTACATTAGCTTTACCCGGGTGGTAGCTAATGTCACAGTCATAATCCTTCACAAGCTCTAACCAACGCCTCTGACGCATGTTCAGCTCCTTCTGCGTAAAGAAATACTTCAGGCTCTTGTGGTCGGTAAAGATCTGGCACTTCTCTCCATACAAATAATGCCTCCAAATCTTCAAGGCAAAAACTACGGCAGCCAACTCTAGATCATGGGTAGGGTAATTCTTCTCATGAGTCTCCAACTAACGGGAAGCATATGCTATCACCTTCCCATGCTGCATCAATACTGCGCCAAGACCGAGCTTCGAAGCATCGGTATACAACACAAAATCTCCGGGCCCTGACGGCATGGCCAAAACTGGTGCTGAGATAAGAGCTTGCTTCAAAGTATCGAAGCTCTTCTGACAATCATCGCTCCACACAAATTCCACATTCTTCTTGGTCAATGCTGTGAGTGGGACTGTGATAGAAGAGAATCCCTTAATGAACTTCCGATAATATCCTGCTAGTCCAAGAAAACTTCGTATCTCTGATGCATTCTGCGGCACAACCCAATCTCTGATTGCTGCAACTTTTGCTGGGTCTACCTCAATACCACTGCTAGAAACAAGGTGGCCTAAGAACGCCACCTTCTCTAACCAAAATTCGCACTTACTGAACTTTGCGAATAACTTGTGCTTTTGCAAGGTTTGCAACACTGTGGTCAGATGTCTGATGTGATCCTCCTGACTCTTCGAGTAGACGAGAATGTCGTCTATGAATACTATCACAAACTGGTCAAGATATGGCTGAAATACGCTATTCATGAGATCCATGAAGATCGCTGGCGCATTCGTCAGACCGAACGGCATTACAAGGAACTCATAGTGGCCATAACGAGTCCTAAAAGCAATCTTGGAAACATCCGCATTTCTCACCCTCAACTGGTGATAACCGGAACGCAGGTCAATCTTAGAGAATACCGAAGCTCCCTGCAAATGATCAAATAGATCCTCCATCCGCGGAAGTGGATACTTGTTCTTCACTGTAACCCTGTTCAATTCCCAATAATCAATGCAAAGTCTCATCGTGCCATATTTCTTCTTTACAAACAAGACTGGCGCGCCCCATGGTGAAAAACTCAGGCGAATGAACTCCTTATCTAGAAGTTCCTGAATCTGCTTCTTAAGCTCTGCCATCTCTGTCGGTGCTAGTCGGTATGGTGCTTTCGAAATCGGAGCCGTACCTGGCATAAGCTCAATAGAAAACTCCACCTCTCTCTCGGATGGCAAACAAGAGACGTCCTCAGGAAAAACATCTAAGAAGTCTCTAACAATCGGAACATCTGCGGCTGACTGACTAAGTGCCTCGGGGACAAATATAAAAGTTGCTAAAAATGCCCGACATCCTCTATGCATGAGCTTCCTAGCCTGGACATAAGGAATAATGCGCAGTAGAGGAAAGTACATGTCTGGCTCGAATAAGAACTGCGTCATTCCAGACGGTCGGACTAGAACAGATCTCCGCTGCAAGTCAATCAAAACTCTGTTCCGCAGTAGCCAATCCATCCCTAGAACAATTTCAATCTCTGGCATCGGCAGTACAATAAGATCCGCATAAACAAGATTGCCATGGAGCTCAAGATCTATGTCTTGGATCACATTGGTAGATGTCATCTTCTCACCGGAAAGCAATACTACTGAATAGGCTACATCTAGCCCAACGGTCTTGACTTTGAGGAAATTAGTGAAGGTCTCCGAAATAAAGGAATGAGTAGCCCCTGAATCTATCAGGTCTTTCGTAGCTGACCCCGCTATAAAGATTCTCCCTGAAAGGTTGGAATACTAAGAGGAACCCAATAATCACAAGAGCTAACTTTAGACATGCAAAGGTCAAAGTTCTTCTAACCTAATTCCCGAAAATAATACGGAGTAGAGCATGAAATCCTATCGCAATTCTAAGTTCAAAATTTCAACCCAAAACAATAAATCCCCTAATAAAACTTAAAACTTAAAGGTACCTGTCATGAGCATGGTCTCCGGGTTCGTCTATGTGGCATGGAGAGCAAAAATTCTGCCTTGGGTAGGCAGATTCCTCTGAGGGCACTGTAGCAACATGTGGTCTGGACTGCCACACTTGTAACACTTTCCTGAGCAAACCATACACGCTCCAGCATGGCGGCGTGTGCACCTAGGATAAACTGGATGCTCAAAAGTCCTCGGGGCTGGGCGTCCCCGCTGCTGCTGACCTATGTTTCTAGGCGGCCCGTGAAAAGGCCTCTTGTTCTGCTGCTGATGCTGCTGAGGAGGAGGGCGGTGCGGTACCTGGACTGGGCTGTAATTCCATAGATTATAGGTTGATCAAATGAAATTATGAAGTGTTGAATGAGGTATAGACCGCACCCGCACAGCAACACCTACCGCACCCGCAGTCATTTATTCTGAATTTTGGAATGTGTTGCCGAAGGGACACCACACCCGCGCTACCATTGATACCGCACCTGCGGTGGGAAGATAGTAAGTTGGGTGGTTTCACAAACGAGCCACCGCACCCGCGCCCTGGAATGTACCGCACCCACGGTAGGTGGGCATAAAGTTAGATGGTCGCTACTGTAAGGTGAGCGCACCCACGGTTCAAGAGGTACCGCGCCCGCAGTCGTCTAATTTGGAAAATAGAATGAAATGCCGTGAGCTTACCGCACCCGCGGTGCTCGGTGCGAGAAATCCACCCTTGATTCTTATATTGACACATGGCATATGAGGTACATGTGTACCTTTCTCCTTCAATTCCTCATTTCCAGCAGCTGAGAACCAAGAGCAAGTCAGGAATTCCCTCAAGCTTTCTTCATGGTAGACTTTGAGTTGTGAAAGATTCATATATACGATTTTTTATCTGAATCTTGTTCGTTTTGACAAGGGCTCCAAAAAGAGTATACTTTTATATCTTTCCAGCATGTTGTGATATTTATGTGTTGGAAGAATTATGATGTGAGCTCTATGATATGTGCTTAAGATTTTAACCATTTTAGAAATGCAACGAATTGAGAAACGGATATGATATGCTATTGTTATAATTTTCCAGCTTGTATGGAGTTTAGATGGTACAGATTTCAGAATAGTACATGTTATTCATGAAGATTATGAATTATGGTTATTGATTATTGTTATTTGAGTTGATCGGTATATCGATAATCCGCCGTTATGCTGTCGAAATGATTTGAAATGAAATATTGATTCCAATGTGTAATGTTGTGTACTAGAGATTGATAGAATGTACATTGACTATGCCATTTCAGATTTGTATTGGCAACTTTGACATCGAGACTTCGACATCGACACAGATTGTACGACAAGAAGGTATAATGCATGTGAATTCGGGAAGATACAACTCGAATTAGATTTGATTTGAGTTTCCCAAAATCACATACTAGACTATTGTTTATATTTTGATATGTTTGTGCTTTGTTTATAGATTTATATTCAAGCCTTTAAGAAAGGAGAGTCCTTGGTAGATTCTCCAAGTTTCTAGACGTTCGGTGTATCGAAGCATAGGGGAAGATTTACTCCGATTGTAGAAATGCGATACAGACAGGACCAAAGTCTAGGAATAAGACGTACTGCCACCCCGATTGAGAGGGTAGGTGGCATACTCTGACGTCTTATTCACACCGGGATCCCTAGAGTTAGACACGAGCCGAGTCCAAGATATGAATTGATTTAAATTGCATGCCTTATATTAATCATGTTTCATAGACTTTGGAACATGTGTGATTGATTATATTCATGCTAGTATACTTTTTGATTTATATTGTATATATGCATGTGTACATGTTTTATACTGGGATTTGTTCTCACCGGAGTTTCCGGCTGTTGTTGTGTCTGTATGTGTTCATAACAACAGGTGGGGCAGGATCAGGGTCAAGACAACGATAAGAGATTGAGATAGCGTGGAGATTACAGGCATATCAGATGAGCTAGGAGTGTTTACATTTGATATGTAATGTATTTTAAACACTAGTTGTATGGATGTACTGAACCAAAAAATGTATTTATGTTTGTTGAAATAAAATAGAGAAATATCTTGTGTTTGTTTTATATACATTTGATTTAATGTTAAAAGAAAAGTTTTGACCCACATTTTCTAGCAAAGATCAAATTAATCCCAAAAAGAATTGAGTTAGAGCCCGGGTCCCCACAACAGGTGGTATAAGAGGAGTAGGTTCTGTAGAATGAAATAGGATAGAATGAGCGGGCTAGATCGAGTCGTCCTCCTTGCTTTATGATGTGCTAGCATAATTTATGGATTTTTCTATTACATGTTGTCTTGTTAACTGAGTTGATTTACAGCATGTATTCGCAAAGACTGAATCAGAACCGATTCTGGATCAGAGGTATATGATCAAAAGAGGGCTGAGACAGATTATATAGATTGGGTACTAATCTGTTTGATAATCAGATATGCCGCCTCGACGAGTACCACAGCCAGTAGCATGTCGGGCACCAGAACAGGGCAGTACATCCAATGATCCGATGGACGTTACTGCTACACCGATGGAGACTCTGTTGAAACGGTTTCAGTCTTTCCGACCACCGACACTGAAAGGTACTGAGAATGCTATTGATTGTGAAAGTTGGTTCGATGACATAGAGATGCTATTTGATTCCCTGGAGTACATTGATGACCGACGAGTGAAATTAGTTGGACATCTACTGCAATAAGTAGCAAAGAACTGGTGGATTACCACGAAGAGAGCATTGGAGCATCATGGCACACAGATTACCTGGAAGGTGTTCAAGACTGAGTTTTATCAGTGATTCTTTCCGGTGTCATACCGAAAAGACAAGGGTGCCGAGTTTGCTAATCTGAGGTAGGGACAACTGAACATAGAAGAATATGTTGCTAAATTTTCTACATTGCTCATATTTGCTCCTCACGTTGTCGAGAATTAAGAGGCCGTTGCGGATCAGTTTATTAATGGCTTGAATCCAGAAATATTTACTTTGGTGAATACGGGTAGGCCGAACAACTTTTCAGAAGCTTTGAACCGTGCCAAGGGGGCAGAAGCTGGGTTGCTTAGGCAACGAAGCACTTCTTTTGTTGCTCCGACTTCGAGGCCGCCACAACCATCAACTCAACCCCCTCCCAGATTCGAGAGTGGTGGTAGTAGCGGCGGAAGAAAAGACCAGTTGAAGGCGAAGGGCAAACAGTTCAAGAGATCAGGGAGCAGTTCGTCGAGCTCCAGTGGGTCACGACAGAGAGGTCTTGGCCAGAGTACAGAGTATACAGGTGTGTACTGCAGTTCTTGTAGAGGTCGACATGCCACAGAGTAGTGTCAGGGTGTGATGGGTCGCTGTAACATCTGTAGACAGCAGGGACATTTCGCCAGAGTATGTCCCCAGAGAGGTGTACAACAAGCTCAGAGTGTAGGAGCATTTGGTTCAGTAGCTCAGCCTGAGAGGCAAGCTTCATTTGTTCACTCTTTTCAGCCCACTCCTACACAGACACAGCCCAGAGCCAGAGGTAGCCAGACAGTGAGCCAAACTCCCAGACAGCAGGCTCGAGTATTTGCACTGACCGAAGAGCAGGCTCAAGATGCACCAGATGATGTGATTGCATGTAACTGTTTTCTTTGCGGTTATCCTGCCTATGTATTGATAGATACGGGTGTCGAGTCATTATCTGCTGTAGTGTCTATTTCTTCTCAGCTGGGAAGTGGTCTTGTATATGTGACTACGGTTAGACATTGTATACTACAGTTCGAGAGTCATGAGATTGACTTAGATTGCATTGTTCTTGGTTTAGCTGATTTTGATTGTATTGTTGGGATTGATATGTTAACCAAGTATAGAGCGACTGTAGATTGTTTCCAGAAAGTTTTCAGGTTCAGACCAGAGATGGCTGACGAGTGGAAATTCTACGGTAAGGGTTCCAGATCTCGGATTCCCTTAGTATCTGCTTTGACTATGAGTAGATTGTTGCAGAAAAGAGCAGAGGGGTTCCTTGTATATTCAGTAGATCTACTGAAATTGAGCCCAGCATTGGCAGATCTACCAGTGTTACGTGAGTTTGCCGATGTATTCCCAGACGAGATTCCGGGGTTACCTCCAGCTCGAGAGGTAGATTTCAGTATTGATCTGATACCAGGTACAGCTCCTATATCTCGAGCTCCGTATAGGATGGCACCTATTGAACTGAAAGAATTGAAAACACAGCTAGAAGATCTTCTAGCTAAAGGATATATCAGACCGAGTGTATCTCCTTGGGGTGCACCAGTGCTATTTGTACGAAAGAAAGATTGTTCGATGCGATTGTGTATTGATTACCGGCAACTAAATAAGGCAACAATAAAGAACAAATATCCATTGCCTCGGATCGACGAATTATTTGATCAGTTGTAGGGATCCTCCGTCTATTCCAAGATTGATTTGAGATCGGGATATCACCAACTGAGAGTCCGAGATACGGATATACCGAAGACAGCATTCCGAACCAGGTATGGACATTACGAATTATTGTCATGCCTTTTGGTTTAACAAACGCGCCAGCAGTATTTATGGGACTGATGAATCAGGTCTTTCAGAAATATCTGGATGAGTTTGTTATTGTTTTTATTGATGATATTTTGGTGTACTCGAGAAATGAGACTGATCATGCCGAGCTTTTAAGAATTGTGTTGCAGACGCTAAGAAATGATAGATTATATGCTAAACTGTCAAAGTGTGAGTTCTGGCTGAGACATGTTATGTTTTTGGGACATATCATATCTGGAGACTGTATCTCCGTTGATCCGAGTAAAGTGGAAGCTGTGATCAATTGGCCTAGACCGACTTCTGTGCCAGAGATACGCAGTTTCATGGGTCTAGCAGGTTATTACCGACGATTTATTCGAGATTTCTCCAATATTGCGAAGACGATTACACAGTTGACACAGAAGAATGCGCCACTTGTGTGGTCTGAAACCTGTGAGTCTAGCTTCTTGGAGTTGAAGAAACGACTGACCAGTGCTCCAGTATTGACGATATCTTCAGGTACTGGTGATTTCGTTGTATATTGCGATGCATCTCACAGAGGGTTAGGATGTGTTCTTATGCAGCGAGGAGATGTGATCGCATATGCCTCGAGACAGTTGAAGCCACACGAGATTCGTTACCCAATTCATGATCTTGAATTGGCGGCTATCGTATTTGCACTAAAGATCTGGCGTCACTATCTCTATGGCGAGAAATTTGAGATCTAATCTAATCACAAAAGCCTGAAGTATCTGTTTTCTCAGTCAGAGTTGAACATGAGACAGCGTAGATGGCTCGATTTGTTGAAGGATTTCGACTGCGAGATCAAGTACTATCCAGGGAAGTCAAATGCAGCAGCAGATGCCTTGAGTCGAAAGGTATGTTCCCTTTCCTTATCGACGATAGGTGTTTCGAATTTAGTTGAAGATTGCTGTTTGTCTGGTTTAGCATTTGACACAGATAGCAGACCATTGAGACTTGCTACGATTCAAGTTGAGCCAGATTTGATTATGAGAATCAAAGAAGCACAAAGAACTGATCAGAATATTCAGAAGTCACTTGAAATGGTCAGATCAGGGCATTTGTCAGAGTATCAGGTACGTGATCATGTTTTGTATGTGAATAACCCTATTGTATTGCCAGATGTTTCAGATTTGAAACAACAAATATTGTCAGAAGCACACTGTAGTCGGTTCAGTATTCATCCTGGTGGCAGAAAGATGTACAACGATCTGAAGACACAATTCTGGTGGAAACAGATGAAATCAGATATTGCAGAATTTGTGTCTAAGTGCTTAAATTGCCAACAGGTGAAGGCAGAGAGAAAGAAGCCCTGAGGTTTACTTCAGAGTCTATCTATTCCTGAATGGAAATGGGACCACATTTCCATGGATTTTGTTACGAAGTTACCATGATCATCCCGGGGCTGTGATGCGATTTGGGTCATTATTGACAGATTGACCAAATCAGCTTGTTTTATTCCGTACAGAATAACGTACCGACATGATCAGATGGCTGAGATATATGTCAGAGAGGTCGTCAGATTGCATGGTGTGCCGAATTCTATCGTATCAGATCGTGATCCCCGATTCACTTCACATTTCTGGCACAGTTTGCATCAGTCTCTAGGTACGACATTACATCTGAGTACTGTTTATCATCCCCAGACAGACGGACAGTCAGAGCGGACTATTTAGACTCTAGAGGATATGCTGAGAGCTGTAGTGCTAGATTTTGGCACTAGTTGGCAGGATTCACTACCACTTTGTGAATTCTCGTACAACAACAGCTATCAGACGAGCATTGAGATGGCACCGTTTGAAGCTTTGTATGGCAAGAAGTGCAGATCTCCGCTGTATTGGGATGACATCTCAGAAGTACCAGAATTGGGGCCCGATATGATTCGTGAGATGACTGAAAAAGTAAAGATCATTCAAAAGAGAATGAAGACAGCGCAAGATAGACAGGCTAAGTATGCAAACATCAGACGTAGACCGTTAGTATTTGAGCAAGGAGATAGAGTATTCTTGAAGATTTCTCCTTTCAGAGGCGTTGTTAGATTTGGCAAACGCGGGAAGTTGTCTCCTAGATACATTGGTCCGTACGAGATTCTTGAGAAGATTGGCGATCGAGCATATCAACTTGCACTTCCTCCTTCTCTATAATGGATACATGACGTTTTTCATGTATTAATGCTACGTAGATATATACCTGATGCTTCTCATGTCATTCTGTCTGACGAAGCCGAACTTGATCAGACTTTGAGTTATCTTGAACAACCATTACAGATTCTGGATCGAAAAGAAAAGCAACTCAGAACGAAGATTATTCCGCTAGTGAAAGTTCAGTGGAGTCATCATGGCACTGAAGAAGCGACTTGGGAGACAGAATCACAGCTGAGACAGAGATATCCCGAGCTATTTTCATGATGTGAGTATTTATTCAGTTTTCATCATATTTTTTCCTTTACTTGCTTTGATTGATTGCTGCGAGTTCGAGGACGAACTCATATCTAAGAGGGGGAAAAATGTAATGCCCTAGATTTTAGGTTGATCAAATGAAATTATGAAGTGTTGAATGAGGTATAGTACCGCACCCGCACAGCAACACCTACCGCACCCGCGGTCATTTATTCTGAATTTTGGAATGTGTTGCCGAAGGGACACCGCACCCGTGCTGCCATTGATACCGCACCTGCGGTGGGAAGACAGTAAGTTGGGTGGTTTCACAAACGAGCCACCGCACCCGCGCCCTGGAATGTACCGTGGTAGGTGGGCAGAAATTTAGATGGTTGCTACTGGAAGGTGAGCGCACCTGCGGTTCAAGAGGCACTGCACCCGCGGTAGTCTAATTTGGAAAATAGAATGAAATGCCGTGAGCTTAGCGCACCCACGGTGGTGAGGAAGCGCACCCTCGGTGCTCGGTGCGAGAAATCCACCCTTGATTCTTATATTGACACATGGAATATGAGGTATATGTGTACCTTTCTCCTTCAATTCTTCATTTCCAGCAGCTGAGAACCGAGAGCAAGTCAGAAATTCCCTCAAGCTTTCTTCATGGTAGACTTTGAGTTGTGAAAGATTCATATATCCGAATTTTGAACCGAAATAAGATTCTTGTTCCTTTTGACAAGGGCTCCAAAAATGGTATACTTTTATATCTTTCCAGCATGTTGTGATATTTATGTGTTGGAAGAATTATGATGTGAGCTCTATGATATGTGCTTAAGATTTTAGCCATTGCAGAAATGCAATCGAATTGAGAAACAGATATGATATGCTATTGTTATAATCTTACAGCTTGTATGGAGTTGAGATGGTGCAGATTTCATAATAGTACATGTTATTCATGAAGATTATGAATTATGGTTATTTATTATTGTTATTTGAGTTGATCGGTATATCGAGAATCCGCCGTTATGCTGTCGAAATGATTTGAAATGAAATATTGATTCCTATGTGTATTGTTGTGTACTAGAGATTGATAGAATGTACATTGACTATGCCATTTCAGATGTGTATTGGCAACTTTGACATCGAGACTTCGACATCGACAAAGATTGTACGACAAGAAGGTATAATGCATGTGAATTCGGGAAGATACAACTCGAATTAGATTTGATTTGAGTTTCCCAAAATCACATACTAGACTATTGTTTATATTTTGATATGTTTGTGCTTTGTTTATAGATTTATATTCAAGCCTTTAAGATAGGAGAGTCCTTGGTAGATTCGCCAAGTTTCTAGACGTTCGGTGTATCTAAGCATAGGGGAAGATTCACTCCGATTGTAGATATGCGATACAGACAGGACCGAAGTCTAGGAATAAGACGTACCGCCACCCCGATTGGGAGGGTAGGTGGCAGACTGTGACGTCTTATTCACACCGGGATCCCTAGAGTTAGACAAGAGTCGAGTCCAAGATATGAATTGATTTAAATTGCATGTTTTATATTAATCATGTTTCATAGACTATGGAACATGTGTGATTGATTATATTCATGCTAGTATACTTCTTGATTTATATTGTATATATGCATGTGTACATGTTTTATACTGAGATTTATTCTCATCGGAGTTTCCGGCTCTTGTTGTGTCTGTATGTGTGCATAACAACAGGTGGGGCAGGATCAGGGTCAAGACAACGATAAGAGATTGAGATAGCGTGGAGATTACGGGCATAGCAGATGAGCTAGGAGTGTTTACATTTGATGTGTAATGTATTTTAAACACTAGTTGTATGAATGTACTGAACCAAAATATGTATTAATGTTTGTTGAAATAAAAAAGAGAAATATCTTGTGTTTGTTTTATATACATTTGATTTAATGTTAAAAGCAAAATTTTGACCCACATTTTCTAGCAAAGATCCAATTAATCCCAAAAAAAATTGAGTTAGAGCCTGGGTCCCCACATGGGCGCTTGCCCTGGCGGTCTCTCTCGATATCACGCTGATCCTGCTCTGCAGCTAGAGCTTTGGAGACAGCGACCTCATAAGAAGTAGGGTCAGACACCCTAACATCACGGCGCAAGATCGGCCGTAGACCCACCAAGAAATGCATCAACTTGGCTTTGGCATCATTCGCGATCAGGGCACAAAATGACAAACCCTCTCAAACTTACGGATGAACTCCGTAACAGTCGGATCTCCCTGTCTCAGGCTCATGAATTCCGTGGTCAGCCTGGTGCGCACTTCCTCGGTGAAATATTTGGAGTAGAATACCTCCGTGAAGCGTGTCCAGCTCAGCGTAGCCAAGTTCAGGGCTACTGACGCTCCTTCCCACCATAAGCGGGCATCTCCTCCGAATAAGTAGGTGGCACATCGGACTCCGTCTGTATATCCAAGCTCCATTAACTCGAAGATAACCTCGAGGGACTTGATCCAGTCCTTGGCAATCATGGGGTTCGTCGTCCCTGAGAACTCCTTAGGACGCATCTTCATGAATCTCTCATAGACAGCCTCGGGCCCTGTCGGCCTGGTCGCCACAGCATGGTTCCCCGCAAACTGTGCGAAGAACTGAGTCATCCCAGCTATCATCTGGGCATTCATGTCCGGTGGAGGTGGAGGTGGTAAATCTCACTCCTGCCTCTGCTCCTCCATGTCCTCTTGGCGAAGCTCATCATTTCTAGTGCGCTCGAGAATGCGTCCAGGGGGCATACTGTTACATACATAACCCATACGTAACTAACATGCATAATTCCATAATTTATTTAAATTTAAATACTGAACAATAAAATAAATCTGGACGTAAAATAATTCATGAAAACATGCTGTCAAATAATTCATGCTTTAAATAAAATGCGTAAATGTAAAACTTACAGACCGATGACGTGACTTCATGAGCTTCTCGTGGTCAGTAGTAGTACAACCCTTTACAAAACCATTGCTCTGATACCAGCTATAATGACCTGAAAATTCGTGTTTGAAAATTTACGGAAAAATTAAAAATTTTCTTCTTAAAATAATTAAAATGCCTCATTCACAAAATAAACTGATAAATCAAGTTTAATGTTTAAAATTAGCAGCGGAAGAAATTATTACTCGCCAAAATAACAAGTTAAAGTATCCAACAACTGATAAAATATTTGAGCATAAAAAAATGGCAAGTGTTGTAAATGAGGTCCTCGGGTTCCACTACTGCCGACCCAAGCTAGCTCACTGGTCCCCGCCCTCGGCCCCAACATCATCAGTACCTACAACAATCAAATCTAGTGAGTCTAAAGACTCAGCATGCATATATTGTAAATAACGAGTAAATAATATAATAAAGTTGCATGGGAGTAAAATATCATGTCATGAGGCATAACGTGAAAATAACTTGTCATGAGCAATTATAATACATGCATAACTGACTGAAAATCATAAGTGAAAATGTTTGCTCGTTGGAGCCCTGTAATAAAATAGCATGTCATAAATTTTCTGTTGAGATTATGGTCTATGCAAGTAGCCCCTACACTGAACTGAACGGTAACTGGCGACCAGACCGGTAACTGGCGATCGGGTGAAATAATGAACGTCTGATAAGAATAATGCCACAGTATACTGGGTGGTAAATAATTGAATTGACCGGTAATTGGCGACCGGATAATACAATGCTCCCATGATATTGAAATGGCCACAAGCAATATCGCATAAATCTCAAAAATGAATATTTTATAATTTTATGCACGTAATATAATTAAATGGCATAATTAAATATCCTGTATATTTTACCACATGGATTGGATCGTTACCAGGATCGCTGTTACCTAAATTTATCATGAAAAATATGCAAATGATTTTCTTGACCAAACTTTGTAATTGAATCCAAAAATGAGACAATTACGCCCAACGACTTCGTATTTAATCATGACTTCGTGCCAACCCGAACCAACACCGAATCATCATTTAGTCATGATTAAAATACACTTAAAATGATGAAATAATGCTCCTAAAATGACAAGGGCCGAAATTTTGGTGAATGGAGGCCAAAACATGAAACGCTCTTTCGAGAGCCAATTTGGCACATCGCACCGTAATTTCTCGTACGACCTCAAAATGATCCGAATCACAAACGGCCAAAAACATGACCTTCCTAACTCGATGAGGCACTATCCAGTCCAAGGCCATAGGCTAAAAGCCAACCTAGAACTCGAACAAGCCACTGAACCGAAGCAGCAAGTTGCTGTCCAAAAAAATACAGCAGTTGTGCTTTGGTTTCCTTGTGTCGTTTCCGAGGGTAAAGGCCATTGGGGCTTGAACCACTGACCAGAAACTCTTACCAACATCCTAGGGTATGATTTGAACCATGGCTAAAGGCCTTAGGCCAGCCACAACTCGCATCACACCAGAAACCAACCGAAAGTCCCACCCGAGAGCACCCTTGCATGCGTGGGGTGTCTTGCTTCGTTTGATGTCTCGTGTCGTTCCAGTGGCCATTTGATTGACCATGGCACAATCTAGATATCCAAAGGTATGGTATGAACCGTGGTTAAGGGCCATAGGCCAACCAAGATCCACACCATTCCACAAAACCAAATGTTACACGTGCTGGAAAATGAGAAGGCCGAAAGGGGGTAGGGGCTGTTCTTGTGTTTTGATTTAAAAACCAATGCAACCATGGACCAAGCCTCCAAAGGGCAACTTTTTCACGTCTTAGACATGCTAGGGAAGTGTTATAACCATGGCTATAGGCCCCTAGGGCAGCCATGATCAGAAACTTCCTCTATGAACAGCAACTCAAGAAAAATCGAGCACACAATGACACTTAATGGGGTGTTGCTGTCATCTCCTGATTTCGGGTAGCATGGGACCCGAAACAATGGATAAATGTGTTCCTAACATGTCCTAGTACATGTCTAGGAGCAGCCTTGGGATCCTGGAATCGAACCAATACCTGAAACCATCAAAACAATGCAACCCGTGAAGCACAGGAGGAGCCGAAAAATTCTGCACTTCATTATTTTTTTTAAATATGGTCATGTATTTCGGTTTTTGGCTTAATGAAATCACGAGTATGATGTTTCAAAATATTAATATGACTTGATTGAAGAGAAAAGAAGAACATATACATGCCTTGTTTTGTTTTGAAAAGAAACGAACGAAACGACGACGCGGCGCGGAGGAGGCGGAGTGATCTTCTTGATCTCCCTTCTACTCAATTATTTTCTCACCTACTCAAGCTATGAGTCTCACGTTTTTAGCTCTGAAATGCTCTCAATTTTCGTTCATGGGGGAGGGGAAATGATGGTTAAGAGAGTGAGGGAGATCCAATAATAAATGGATTCAAATGGTATGACCAAGTCTACTCCCTTTTTGAAATTTGAATTTGGTTTGATATCAAATATTGTTGGAGGGATTAAGGATGAGGTGTGGCCGATTTATTGTGTCCACCAAGGCTAAGATAATGTTCTAGTATTAATAATTAAGGGTGATTAATAAATGAAAAGATTATCATGCTAAGGGATGACAAGGAAAATGTCAAAGGTGAGTTGGCAAGGAATTGTTGATCATCTAGGGGGTGGCCGAAATTTAAACAAATAATGGAGGGGAAATATTGTTTAGTTAGTAAATTTTTAAACCTTAAGAGCCTTACCTATCCTTTAAATAATTTAAAGAATTAACACCTTAATCATGGAACCCAAATGAACTTATTTCCAACTTACCTCAAGTTACTTAAATAATTCCTTAAACCTCCTTTCTAACTTAAATTAACTTATTAGCTAGCTAAAATAAACTCTGGGAATGATTTCTTAATCTTAAATTCTATCTCAAAATTCCAACTCCAGTCCGGCCTCACTGAATTAACTGAAAAGATAAAAATTAAACTACTGCATAAAATAATTAACTTTAAAGAAATCATATAAATACTCATGCAATAAAAATCATTTTAATTTAAAATACTAGAATTATGTATGGCTTATACGTAGTCTAATTATGGGTTCTACATTAAGACAAATGGGTGCATAAGTTTGTTCAGTCCAACTGACTTTGTAGGTATTCCCACAACGATTTCCAGTTAGGATGACCTCATCAGTTGAGTCTCTAACTGAATAAGTGTGTCTGTCAAACTGAAATGAGAATTTATTGTCTCATAACTGACTGATGATAATCAAGTTATACTTCAAATTCTAAACTAATAAAACATCTTTAATCGTAAATTTACCAAAGATAAGCTTACCCTTACCCACAGTTTTATCTTTGAAGTTGTCTCCAAAACTGATTTTTGGACCAGTGTATTTGATCAGTTGGGATAGCAAACTTGCATCCCCTATCATATGACTCGATTATCTACTGTCCATATACCTGATTGATTCTTTATTTGTACCTGCCACATGCAATCACACAAAATATATAATCTTGGTACCCACAACTATTTGGGTCCTAAACAGATTAGTCCTTTCGGAACCCAAACTTGGATAAGTCTAACTGACCTTCCAGTTCTGTGTTCCAGATCTTTTTTCTTGGCTTGTGTGTGCTTGATGTGTAGTGTGTAGATGAAGCAATATGAGTTTTAGCCTTTTTCAACTGTTTATTCAGCTAATATCTTTTTTGAACTGGCTTGTTGTTATAGTAATTGGAGTAGCCATTTGAATAGTTCAACTATTTATTACTGAACCTTTTATGACTGACTTTGTGGGTCAGTTGAAATTTTTTGGCTATAACCAATACTATATCTTCTAGCCTTTTTCTTATTTTGAATAGGTTGCATAACTGGTTTACTTGGCTCTAGTTGTTCTTGTACCACAACTGATTTTACAAAGTGGATATATTTCCCTTTGTGTGAATTCAGTTTTGGTTGAGTATCACTAGTGGAAGTTTCATCTTAGTTGATGAACCCTAAACCAGTTTTATCAGTTACTGATTTTTGTTTATCTTTCATTTCAGCTAATGCAACATATGATTTGTTCCATGCTTTAATAAGCTCAGTTTGATTTTAATTTTCAAGCATCAACTGCTGAATCATTGATTGATTCTTGCTTATTTCATCATTGAGCTCATCTCTCGTTTAAGACTCAACAGATCAACTGATTTATCAGTTTCAGTTTTATTGTCTTTGGGATAAGTTTGCTTTGCTCTGCCCTCTTCAAAAGATAAGGCAAGCTTGTGATATTCATTTACCATGTCATGAAGTGTAGAAATGAGTTCATCTCGTTTTAAATCAGTTGAGCTAAAGTCAAATACCTGTTGACTTGTTGACTTCAGTTCTGTGTCATCAGCCATTAGGCGCTTGACTTCTTCATCATCGTCACTGAAGCACCTCAAGCTCTCAGAATCTGAATCATCACTGTCAGATTTTGCACATTTTGACTTGCTTTCCTCAGCTAGTAGCACCTCATGTTTCTTTCTGTAAGATTTCTTGTCATCTTTCGATCTTCTTTTGTGCTCATAGGATTTCTTTCCTTTCTCAGTTGAGCCACGACTGTCATTCTTAGGCTTGGAACAGTCAGCAATGAAATGACCAGTTTTTCCACAGTTGTAGCAAGCATTAGTTTTTCTTTGGAATGATTCTTCTGATACTGTCTTTATAAATTTCCTTGGTTTATTCTCATGAATCTTCCAAATTTTTTGATGAATAATGACATAGCATCATTACTTAACTGATAAGCAGATTTGTCAACTGAATCAGTTGGCTCCAATTTGACAGCAGTTAAGACAGTTGTAGCAGCTGGTGTAGAAGGTTCTCCTTCTCTAGTTTACAACTCAAATTCGTAGGCTTTTAAGTCAGCAAATAAGTCATGAAATTCGACCTTGTTAAGGTCTTTTGACTCTCTCATTGCCATGGTCTTAACAACCCATTCCTTGGGAAGACCTCTGACGACCTTCAATGCTACCTCTTTGTTTGAATACATCTTTCCGATTGCATTCAATTCGTTTATAATGATGTTGATTCTTTCATCATACTCATGCATGGATTCACCATTCTTCATCTTGATGTCGTCAAACTTTTGAACAACAACAAATAACTTATTCTCTTTGGTCTGCTCATTGCTCTCACAAAGTTGTATCAGTTTCTCACATATTTCCTTGCTAGTTTTGCACATTTTTATCTTGCTGAAAGTGAATTTATCCAGCATTTTGTATAAGATTTCTTTAGCCATGTTGTCCAGATTGGCTTTTCTCTTATCTTCAGCTGTCCATTCGTCTCAAGGTTTTTCAATACGATGTGGTGCCCCACCAGTTATGGAAACAGCTATTTTTGCCTTCAATATCTTCATGGGTCCGTCTGTGATAACGTACCACATGTCATCATCTTGTGTAGCTAGATGAGCATGCATTCTGATTTTCCAATCATCAAAGTCTTCTCTAGAGAACATTGGATTTTTTTTTTTGAAAGAAGATATAGTGATAAAATGATACTCTGGAATCTTGTAAGTCAATATCAATCAGTTAACAAATAGTTGTGCGCAAATAAACTGACTGATAGATAGAATAAAAACTGAAATAATAAGACACATGATTTTATGGATGTTCGGAGATTTCAAACACTCATACGTCATCCCTTCTATCTCATGGATATGATATAAACTAAAAGACTATGACCGATATAAACACTTATACAGACCCACTTCAGTTTGGGACTTAACAATGCCAAACTGAAACTCTTTGTTAAAAACTCCTTTTCAGAACTCAATATAAATGAATAAATCTAAGACAACAAATCTCTTCTAGATCGAATAATACAGTTTGTGTTGAAAGCTCAGATTATAGCCTTGCAGCTATGAATGTATGCAATAAGCGTGAGCTTTTCTGTTTGCAAGGATTTCAGCAGAGTAACTGAATTGAGTGCTCAAGAATTCAGAAGTTCAATAATTCAGTAGTTCGGGGATTCTCTTCAGTTGCTCTCTTTTCTATTTATAGGCTTCCCTCCAACGGTAATATAAAATACAATTTGAACCTTTCTATCTATTGCATGCCACGTCAACATTCTTTTGACATTCGTACATTGCAGCTTTTCTGTAATGTGGCAATCCCAGTACTTGTTGTAGTCAGCCTTTGTCGGTTGAATGTCTTAATTGATGACGTGTAAAGTTTAGGGATCAGCTGATAGAATGTAGTTGAGAAGCTCACAACTGTTTGTTGTAACTGATCAGTTCCAACTGATTAGTCAGTTGTCTGCGTAGTCAGTTACCTTTGAAAATATGCGTGTTTTTCTTCAGTTAATGACAACAAATTTTAGATCAGTTATCATTCTTTTTAGATTAGTTAGACGCTCAGTTTGTCAAACATCGAAATTCAGTTTCCAACAATGTATATGTATATGATGAATATGAATATGTTGATGATGATATGAAAAATGTTTATGTTTAAGTTTATGCATGATTATGAAAAGTTATTTTACGTAAAAGTATTTTTAATGTTGCATGTGTTCTGTATACATATTATTTGTTATCAAGAATATGGTTTGCTGAGTCTTTAAACTCACTAAGTGTGATTGAAGCAGGTGAACATGATAATGATGATAATGGAGGTCTTGATGGTTGATCTTGCTGGACTGAAGGTGCACATAACCCGAAGGTCAGCGCTAGTAGTTTTCCGCACTTATGTTTATGATTTAGGATTTTAAGTTTATGTTAAACATATTTTTACGACATTGACTATGCTTTTGTGTGGTTTTTGAGAGGTTGTTAGTTTTAGCACTATTGCTAACGTTTGACGATTTTATGTTCTTAAACTATTTCCTTTGATTTTCAAGTATGGTTGGATGTTTTTCTTTAAAATGGTGCAAGGTATTTTAAAGTATATATATATATATGTACGTATAATTTATTTCGGCCGAAACTATTAGGGTAAAAAGGAAAAAACAATTCTGGTACTTTTTAATGAAACGAATAGTGGATGTTTCACTAAGACTCTTTTACTCAGAAACCACCGACTCTCTCACATCCTAGCCATCCCTGGACCATGTTCCAACCTCTACTCGCCAGCCTAAGCCAGCGTCGAGCCACTTTTGCACGCATGGGAGGAGTCCTAGACCTATCGGACTCCTACTCGGCTGCTGTCATTGAGTCTTAGCTATGCTAGGACTCTTCCTAACATCAAGCCACGTTCAGGACGACCCCCTGCCAAAGCCCAGGTTGAGCTGCACGCCCTACTTCCCTTGGCTGGACCCTTCCATGCCAAAATTGCATGAAAACCCTAGGACACTACCCCTCACCATGCACGTCCCCTTCAAGCCCTTGTCCAGCATTTGTCTCGTGCCTAAACGGCACTTCTTCCATCCCTTAAACGCCCTATGTTGGCAGTGTACTCGCTGAAAATCATAAAACGTTCATATATGCATAAGAATCTTCAAACTTTGAAAATAATTGTCAAAACGATAAGAAAATTGAAGTCAAATATTTTCCATGCGAAAAAAAATGCATATTATGATTCGAACGATACGTCAAAAAAGTTTAAAAACGTGCATTTGCGTTTAAAACGCTCGAATATACAATCGTTGGCATGGGGCGCGAAGACAGACAAATGGGCGACGAAGAATCCATGTTTCTTCCTCCTCAAATTTTCAAAAATTGTGTGTGTTGTATGTGTGTAATTTCGGCTGATATCATGTACAAAAGACCTAGGATTTCTTTTTATATATTTTAATTTGCATGTTAATGAGCTTAGGTTTTTAGCCTTGGAGTTTAGGAGCAGATGGACCTAATAATCCTAGGTAAATTAGGCGTAATAACACCTATTTAATTGAAAAATAAAAGTTTATGAAAATTAGTTTTCAAAAATAATACTTTTGATCTTTTAAAAGTCCATTGTTTGCCCAAAACCGGTTTTCCGAATAAATCTAGCTCGTCTCGTAAAATAATTTGAACACTGCAATTTTTTTAAAAAAATTAACCATATTTAATCATTTTAATAAGCCTTGAAAATATTTATTGGAACATATTTATTTTATCTTGGTAGTCCCCGGTCTCCTTTCCCCAGCCTATTATCGAATATCGGGATATAATTAACAGCTTTCATAAAATCATGCCATTAGACCCTTAACTATATAATATACTTCATGTAAGCATTTAACATCAATTAAATAAAACAATTAAGCAATTTAATCCATCTATATGCATGTGGTTTACGTGGGTTGACTTTTGGACGTTACAAATCATTCCCCTCTTAAATAATATTTTTTCCTAGAAATTAAGATTTATCAAATAGTTCGGGATAGCAACTCCTCATCTCTGCCTCAGTCTCCCAAGTGGCTTCTTCCTCCGAGTGATTCAGCCACTATACTTTGAAAATTTTTATCACCTTGTTCCGCAATTTTCTCTGTTGTCTACCCAAGATTTGAGAAGGCCTCTACAAATATGACATGTTTGGCGTAAGTTGTAATGGTTCAAATTTTAGTACATGTGAAGGGTTTGACATGTACTTGCAGAGCATCGATATGTAGAAGACATTGTGAACTCCTGCGAGATTAGGTGGCAATGCCACTCGATATGCTAATGCTCTCACTCTTTCGAGTATCTCAAAGGGTCCAATGAATCTTGGACTAAGTTTGTCTTTCTTGCCAAATCTCATAACACCATTCACAGGTGATATCTTTATAAACACGTGATCACCTACTGCAAACTCGAGATCTTGTGTTCTTTTGTACGCGTAGTTCTTTTGTCGAATTTGAGCAGTTTTCATTCTGTCTTGGATCTTGTCGACCATTTCTGCGGTGTGCTGAACTATCTCAGGTCCCATCGTAGCCCTTTCTCCTACCTCGTCCCAGTGGATAAGCGATGTACATTTCCTTCCGTAGAGTGCCTCATATGGAGTCATTCCTATAGATGACTGATAAATCTTATTGTAAACGAACTCTACTAGAGGTAACTTAGGTTCCCAACTCCCTTGGAAATCGATCACGCAGGCTCAGAGTAAATCCTCTAAAATTTGTATGACTCTCTTAGACTGACCGTCTGTCTGAGGATGAAATGCGGTACTTAATAGTAACTTAGTCCCCAATACTACATGTAGACTCTTCCAAAACGATGAAGTGAAACTTTTGTCTCTGTCCGACACTATAGACATTGGAATCCCATGTAATCTAACTATCTCTCGAATATATAGCTTTGCATACTGAGTCATGGAAAAAATTGTTTTCGCTGGTAGGAAATGTGCTGATTTAGTAATACGGTCCACTATTACCCAAATGGCATTGAGTCCTTTCACTTTGTTTGGTAATCCTACCACGAAATCCATAGTAATGTTCTTCTACTTCCACTGGGGAATAGGGAGTGGTTGAAGCATTCTCGCCGGTCTTTGATGCTCTGTCTTCACTTGTTGACATGTCAAGCATTCGGAGGTAAAGAGCATAATGTCTTATTTCATTCTCGGCCACCAATATAAAAGTTGCAAGTCCTTGTACATCTTGGTACATCTAGGATGAACAGAATAAGGTGTACTTTGAGCTTCCGTCATAATGTCAACTCTAAGTGAATCACCACTAAGAACCCATAGTCGACCTCGATACTTAACAATGTCATCCTCGACTGAACATAACATGCTGCCCTTCGATTCATATTGTTGTCTCTATTTCTGCAATTGCTCATCATTAGACTGTCCGGCTCGAATTATATCTCGCAAAGTGGAATGCACTGTCAATGTAGCGAGATTAAGGGCCTCCCCCTAGCATAAACTTCAGGATCAAAGCGCTGAATTTCCACTTGTAGAGGTCTCTGTACCGATAAATGTGCCAAGACTATCCCCTTTCTACTCAAAACATCCGTAACTACATTAGCCTTGTCGGGATGGTAGCTAATGTCACAGTCGTAGTCCTTAACAAACTCTAGCCATCGTCTTTGTCTCATATTCAAGTCCTTTTGGGCGAAGAAATATCTAAGACTTTTATGATCTGTAAAGATCTTGCATTTCTCACCATAAAAGTAGTGTCTCTAAATTTTCAACGCAAATACGACTGCTGCGAGCACAAGCTCATACGTCAAATAATTCTTTTCATGTACTTTCAGTTGTCTAGACGCATACGCTATGACTCGGTCATTTTGCATGAGAACGGGGCCCAATAAAAGTTTCGAAGCATCTATAAATACCACATATTCCCATTGCTCTGTCGGCATAGCTAAAACTGGTGCTGTCGTGAGTGCTTTCTTGAACTGATCGAAGCAATTTTGACACTCCGGTCCCCATAAAATCTCTCATTCTTCTTCGTCAATGGCGTCAAGGGTACTGCAATGGATGAAAAACCCTTGATGAACTTACAATAGTAGCCAGCTAAACCCAAGAAACTGCGTATTTCCGTCACACTTTTAGGCATATCCCATTGCTTAACTAACTCGACCTTAGAAGGGTCGACCTCTACTCCCTCTTTTGACACGATGTGCCCTAAGAATGCCACATTCTCTAGCCAAAACTCACAGTTGCTGAACTTTACATATAATTTTTGATCTCTTAAAACATGCAAGGTCGTCCTCAAATGCTAATCATGCTCCCCACGGCTCTTGAAATAGAGATATTGGAACCACTGATTAAACTCTTTTGTTTATTTACTTATCAATTATCTTTTTATTAACTCTATCTGCTTTATGTTATAACTGTTGTTCTTCATCTTTACTAACATCTAGATATTGGCATCACCACAAAGGGAGAAATTGTTAGACTTAATTTAATTGTGGTGATGAGTCAAAACCAGTAGGCCGTGATAGTAAAATCAGGAGACAATATAAAAGCAAAAGCACTTGTATCGCTTAAACAGAAGCAGTACTTTTCGAATACTCAATGGCTTATAAAAGTAGAAGCAGAACTTAGCTTAAGCAGAAAGAAAAACTTAACGTCTTTCGTTTGATAGTTACAAGTCTTAAATGTTACAGTTACTTTACCTAGTACTAGTATTAATTACACCATTTAATGTTGTACGAAGTTATTTAAAGCGCCTTACTGGTTTTTGTATAAAAGTAAGACTAATTGTTCTGAAACTTTTTGCAGGACCCTTTTCCGTAATATAACTGATTTACTCAGAAGTCAAACAAGCCGTTTTGCTTATAGAAATTGGATTCAAGAATTGTATATATAAAAGGATCAATCCTAAATAGAAAAAAAACGATTACTATTTCAAGGAATACATTATCTATCCAACGTTGTTTAGAGCAAGCAACGAACTACTTTTTATCTTCAAGCTCAACATACAGAAAAGTAGCACACTCTTTATAGCAAATATGTGATCTTCTGAGATCATTTTGTGCTGCTATTTCATTATCTCTTCACAAGTTATTCACTTTACTACATCTTATTAAGAAGAGTCTGTAATATGGAAAAGAGTCCTTTCCAGAACATTGTTGAATTCGTTATATTGTGTTGTGAAACTAAGAGTTTCAGTGGGCTAAGGGTAAGTCCTACTGAAGTGGGTGTATACAAGATTTGTACTGTAAAAACCAAAGTGTTTTAGTGATAACTTCTGGAAACAGAAGAAGAAGAGACGTAGAAGATTTCATCTTCGAACTTCCAGAAACAACAACTGTCTACTGCCTACTGTTTTATTGTTTTCACCATATACCATCAGATTGTTTTCGTACTTATTATTGTGATTTGATGGATATATATTCGAACAAGATAAGCTATAATCTCTAACAAGATTCTAGCACCTTTGCAAAAACGTCAAAGAAAGATAGAGTTTATTCACACCCCCTCTAAACTGTATTCGCCCTCCCCCTTCTAAACTCTATATCGATCCCCAATAGATTTTCTTAATTATTGATTAATAATCCATAATAATTGATTAAGAATCTACTAATATTCTAACCAATATAATCTCTCGGCCACTTCATTGAATTTGTAGAAGAATGTTCGGCCATGTTGAGAAAAAGCAAATCAAAATCATGCAATTAATTTTGGTTAATGATATGATTA
This sequence comes from Primulina eburnea, assembly GCF_022965805.1. Lineage (NCBI taxonomy): Eukaryota > Viridiplantae > Streptophyta > Magnoliopsida > Lamiales > Gesneriaceae > Primulina > Primulina eburnea. The sequence goes on from NC_133101.1 coordinate 53,303,485, forward strand.
GCTTAAATAATGATTGATTATGAATCAATTTATTTTTCCACCACTTTGGAAAACTCTTGGCCACAATTTTTTCTTTGAAAGAAATATTTTTTGCCTCTTTTGTTGCTTCCACGGCCGTCATGCCGCACCGTCTCCGGATTTTGAAAATAGGGAGTACTCAGTCTCAATGCAAAATTGTTTGGAATTACTAGTGCAATCCAAACAAAGAATTCATTCTCTGATAGTTGACCTAATTAAGCGATCAAATTCGAAGAGCCGTTCGTGGAGATTTACAAGAAAAGCTATTTCCACGTAAAAATCGGAATAGTTTGGAGTCCAGCATTTTGAACGCAAAGGTATAATTCTAAAGCCCTATGAATGTTTCTAAACACACGATGCCCAAGAACAAAATTTTTAAACTTCCGTTGCATCTTAGGTGCGAGAATACGATGTCCCAACAATGGTATTAGAGCCACGTTATTCTCGTGTATTTTAAATTAAATTGTGTTGAGTTTATTATTTCTAACTGCGTAAGAATTTTTAAGAAAAACTCCACTCAAAATTATTTTTCAAAAACCAGATTTAAAAACAAATATTTGGGATTTGCCCGGAACAAACACACGCACGCACGACAAGCGCACTGCACGGTGTGTGCGCGGCATGTGTGCGGCAGTGTGCGACTGTGCGCGCGGCGTGTGCGACTGTGCGCGCGGCGTGCGCACAGCCGCGCCTGCCAGTGCCCGATCGGAAGGGGCAGCGGGCGGCGCGGGCAGGTGCCCGGGAACATCTCGGACCCCGCACTGTGTCGTGGTCTTGAATTGTTCGGGCCCAGGGGCAATTTTCCGATTTTTCAAAATTTTGGTTAAATTGATATTTTGTGAAAATACGGACGATTTGACCCCTACAATATTTTTGAAAAAATCAATTTTTTACAAAATAAATAATTGAAATATGATTTTAACTTTTTATAGTAAAAGGTGTTTTTACAAGAAATGTAATTATTTGAAATTAAATAAAATTGTTTATTTAATTTGATAATTATGGTGGTTATTTATAATTTACGAGATATACGATTTATTGATAATATGTTATATTATCGAATTTATATAATACATGATATTATATGGTAAAAGGATGATCGAGAGCCATGACCAATGTGCTAGGTGTATGTTAGGATATTTTACGTGTTGTAATTTTTGATTATTTGATAATTAAAAGTGGACATGGTTTATGATTTGTTCCCACCTCCTAAATTTGTATCTCAATGTGCCATGGATATTTAATGTAAATATTAGAATTAGTGAAAGATCAAGATTTGAAAATGGTGGGCCCGATCCTCGGAAGGAGTTTTGAAGATCGAATACATGTAAAATATTGGAAGCTTATGTAATATTGCATTTGCATCTCTGCATTTACCTAGGTTATGGACATAGATCCAAATGTGAGCCATATGAATCAATTAGCTCTCGGTTATCGATCATCCTTTATTATTTATGAGGTATGTGATATATTATAAATAATCAGTATGTGCATTATTAACAAGAGTAGCATGAATCCGGTAATCATACAAACAATAATGACACGAGTTTTAAAAATTAAAGATTAAAAAAATTTAAAATTAAAATCCCTCATTTTGGATATGAGATCCAAAATTTAAATCAAGCTCATTAAAAAGGATATTGAGAAGATGGTGGACCTGGAATTTGACAATGCCCGATAAATTAGAACATGTTTTCTTCACTGCAAGTAGTCTGGACATAAGAAATTATCTGGGCCAGAAATGTTTTGGAAATGATAAGTGAATGTCCAAGTAAACACGATTTTAACAACAACCAAAAGTAAACAAGATAGTCTAAACCAAGCACATTTGTGACACATTAGGCTTGGACATATTTCTCAAAGAAGGATCCACAAGCTAGTGGGAGAGGGCGTGTTTGAATGGTCAGACATAAACTCTCTAAGAGACATGTGAGTCATGTCTGAAAGGCAAAATGACCAAGGCCCCTTTCTAGGGAAAATGGAACAGCACATGATTGTTGGATTTGGATCCATACAGATGTGTGTGGCCGTGAAGTGTTAGATGAGATTTGAGTCATCACCACTTCATTATCTTTACATGACCATTCGAGTTTGTGTATAGATTTAATTGAATACAATGTCTGAAGCCTTTGAAAAGTTCAAAAATCAGAACGGAAGTAGAGAAAACAGGTAGTAAAGGTATGAAAACCACTACGATCAGATCAAGGTAGAGAATACTTGATCAGAGAAGGATTTTATTCTAGGTTGTACTGGGGCTGTAGCCCAGCCCACTTTTTTTTTTGTTAGCAATGGTTTTTCAGAACGTCGCTAAATATTTGCGACGGGGTTTTAGTATACCCGTCGCCGAGTAAATCGTGCGACGGTTTTAATTCAAATCAGGTCGCTATTAGCGACAGTTTTCAAAAACAGTCGTACATCAATGTCTTAGTCCAATCAAGTCCCGTCATTTACAAGGATGAGACCAAATCATCCCATATCCTTGATCCGCCCCACCTCAATTCTACAAAATTTCTATCCCCAAGTCCCAAGCCCTTTAGCAATAAGCGAAGAATAGAATTGCGGACTCCCGAAGAAATCGAATTGCTCATCGGCAAGGCAACAATCCAGGTAAGAATCGGCTATACATTTTTATTTTGTTTTTTATAGCTTCTCTGTGCGTGATTTGTGGTTTCTTGATTGTTTGTTGTTGAGTTGTTGATTGACTATTACTTGTTTATTTGTTTAATAATTATTTTATTCTTGTTTAGGATTATAACTTGAACTATTTCAAAATGGAACATCAATCTGCTGCAAAGAAAGGAAAAACATTGATATCATCTTTCTTTAAGAAGAGAGATCGTCAAGCTAGTGAAGATACTTCAATTCCTACGGTCCTTACAATGCAACATCAATCCAGTGAAAGTCTTCTATTTCCCAATATCCAAATTCCTTCATGTTCCTCTCCTAGAGACGATCATCAATCTTCGTCTACTTTTATTGAACGAGATCCGGGAAAAAGAAAACAGATATGTGAATATCATGTTAATGTACGAGATGAGATAAGATGTTCATATCTAAATATGGGGCCTTATCAACCAGATATGTTGGAGTATCCAGGTACAAAATTTGGAAGCCAGAATCGTCGTTTTCAGAAAAAATGGTTTCAGAAATTTAATTGGTTGGAGTATTCGCCTTCAACAAATAAGGCATATTGTTTCTATTGTTTTCTTTTCCTGAATAATGTTAATTCATCTAATGTAATTTTTTTTTTAATAATATATAACTTATCATATTGAGTTCAAGCCCCCCCCCCCAACTCTTATTCCTGGATCCGTCCATGTACTTGAGTACTGAGTTTCAAGACTACCTTAAAGAGAATGAGATTCTTTCACAGTGAACTCCGCCTGCCACACCCCAGTTTAATGGTATGTCAGAACGTCGTAATCAGACATTGATGGACATGGTCCGATCTATGACGAGATTCACTGAGTTGTCGCCTTCCCTTTGGGGATATGCGTTTGAAACAGCGGCAAGGTTGTTGAATCAAATCCATATAAAGGAAGTGGATAAAACTCCATCTGAGATAGGAAGGGAAAGCCGCCCAAATATTCTTATCTATGAATATGGGGATTCATTGCTTACGTAAAGCAGGCAGCGAGAGACAAATTGGATAGTAAAGCCAATTTCTGCTACTTTGTGGAATATCCAAACAACTTTGTTGGATACTACTTCTATTTATCATAGTGAAACAAAGGTGTTTGTTTCAAGGAATGCCATCTTCTTAGAGAAGGAGTTTCTACTTGATAGAAAAGGCGGGATGATAGAACTCGATGAGATTCGAGAACCACTTACTACACAAATAGCAGAACCCACACCCCAACAGCCAATCAAAGAAACACAAGCTCTTAAAAAATTCGAAATGATCTAAAGGCCGCCTAATTGGTTGAGCCTGCTTCTTGAAGAGGGCCAAGGTGAACTCATTCCTGGATGTGATCTAAGAAATCACAAGGAAGCATTGTTTGATGCCGATTCATTTACATGACTTCAATCCATGCAGTCCGAGATGGACTCCATGTTTTCGAACCAATTATGGTCCTTAGTATATCCATTTGAGGGAATTGCTCCCATAGGATACAAACGGATTTACAAAAGGAAACTCGGAGCGGATAGGAAGGTGGTTGTAATGCCAGAGATTTGATGTGTTGTTAATCTAAAATGAACCGTTGATTAATTGATGTGATTATAAACAGAACGGATCAGACAGGGAAGCCGGAAAGAAGTTGGAATTTTGTGCGAGGAATGAGCCTCGCGCATATGCGCGACCAGATTGGGCGCATATGCGCGGAATAGGCAGAACCCCTCGCGCATATACGGGACGTGTATCGGCGCACATGCGCGAGGGTACCCGAGAGTTGGGAAAAATGAGCAAAGGCCTCGCGCATATGCGCGAAAGAGGTGCGCGCATATGCGCGAGCTGCCATGATGCTACACGCCGAGGCTTTGTGTCTCGCGCATATGCGCCGATGCTGGCCGCGCATATGCGCGAGACGTGCAAGCACATAGATCGAGCCACCTAGCCTTCAGCATGCATGATATATATATATATATATATATATATATATATATATATATATATATATATATATATATGTATCAATCGTTAATTCAGAAAGGAAAAAGGAAATAATCGAAAATCTGAGGAATTCGTAAGTTTTTGATTTTTGAATTTGAATTACGAACGATCTGGCCGTCCGAATCTGAATCCGAGTACAGCACCGTGTTCCTAGCAACGACAGCTACTACAGGACGTAAGTTTTGTTACGTTTTGTTAAGATTTGAAATTATGCTATTTCCAGAATCAGATATGATTCATATATAGTGTTACGATACTAGACATCGTATAATCGGAACCGGATGAAAGAACAAATATCATATGGAATTGTTATGATTTTCAGAATGGAATTGATTAGAATTGATGTCAGATTTGTACGGTGGTTGATTATAAGTTATTGGAATTAGTATATACTGGTGTGGTATCACCGTATCGCAGGATTGTACTGTTGTACCGTCAGAATTTGATAAGACAGAGATTTCTTGATTTGAATAGAATATTGATACAGTATATTGATATTGTCATTGCCAGATTGAACATTGACAGACTTTGAGTCGAGACTTCGATTGTATCAAAGCGACAGAACGAAAGGTATAAATAAATGTTGATTCGGGATTGCACAACTCGAGTGAGATTTGACTTGAGTTTCCCAAAATCACATACTTTATTTCATTGCATTGATATTTGCAAATTATCATATTGATATGTTTAGTCTATTAAATGATAGCATAACAAGAGTTCGAGTCTAGGGCAGATCAGCCTAGCTAGGGCAGAACCGCCAAGTCTTTGGCAGAACCGCTAAGACCCTAGACTTGTGGTATATCGATGAGCTTAGAAGTAGATAGACTTCTATTGAAGATATTAGATATAGAATGCCAAAGTCTAAATTAAATTGAGATCCCTAGATTAGAAATGAGTTGAGATGAGATGACGAGTCATTGATTTAAATACAGATTTGTATTGATTCATGTAGTCAGATTGGATACATGTTTTGATGTTTGTTTGTGCTTTTATATATGCTTTATATGATTGCATTGATACATTGTTTATACTGGGATTTTATTCTCCCCGGAGTTATCCAGTTGTTGTCGTGTTTGTATGTGTGCATGGCAACAGGTGGGACAGGTTCAGGGTCACAGAGATGAAGAAAGATCGAGATTAGAGTGGAGACTACGGACTTGTACTAGAGATAGGGTTTAAACATTTGCTATATAGTTGTTAAACCTTAACTGAGACTGATTGTATATAGTGCAAGACTTGTATTTTTATTACTGACATGTATATTAAGATGTATGCCGTTACGTTCCGCCTTTGATAATGTACTTAAAAAAAAATTTAGACCATGTTTATTATAATTGATTAAATTAGTCCCAATGACGATTAAGAAGATGATTAGCGTCCGGGTCCCCACAGTGGTGACCTTCAAAGCTAGGCTGGTAGCAAAAGGATATACTCAAAGACAAGGTGTTGACTATGTGGAGACCTTTTCTCCAGTCGCAATGTTCAAGTCCATTAGGATACTGCTAGCGGCATGGTATGACTATGAAATATGGCAGATGGATGTGAAGACAGCGTTCCTTAATGGGGATATTAAGAAAAGATTTACATGTCTCAACCTGAAAAATTCACATCAGTAGTAAGTGAGCATAAAGTATGCAGGCTTTAGAGATCCATTTATGGACTCCAACAGACATCAAGGAGCTGGAACCTCAGATTTGTAAACACTATCAAAGAGTTTGATTTTGCCAAAAAAATCCTGAGGAATCTTGCATATACAAGAAGTTTAGTGTGAGTGCAGTGACATTCCTAGTACTTTATGTTGATGCCATACTACTCATTGGGAATTACGTAGGGATGTTGCAGTCAACTAAAGTATGTTAGCTGGTAAGTTCTTCATGAAGGATGTGAGTGAAGCATCATATGTATTAGGAATACAAATCTATAGGGATAGATCAAAGAGGATGCTAGAGCTCACCCTCCACATATATTGATACCATAGTAAGGATATTCTCTACGGAGGAGTCCAAGAGAGGGTATCACCCAATGTTTCATGGTATGAATCTATCCAAGTCTATGTGCCCTAAGACTCATGAAGAGATAGAAACCATGATCCGTATTCCATATGCGTCTGTCATAGGCAGTATTATGTATAATATGATATATACTCGACCTGATATGGCATATGCACAGAGTATTGCAAGTCGATATCAGTCGAATCTCGGTACACTGCATTGGAAAGTAGTGAAGGACATTCTTAAGTACTTGAGAAGAACTGAGAATTTGTTCTTGGTATACGGCAGTGGAGAACTAAAATTAGAAAGCTACACTGATTCTAATTTCCAATCAGATGTGGATGATTCGAAATCGGCCTCTGGATTTGTATTCAAGCTCAATGGTGGTGTTGTCTCTTGGAAGAGTTCCAATCGAGACACCATAGTGGATTCAACCACTGAGGCCGAATACACAGCTGCATCGGCTGCAACAAAGGAGGTGTTTGGATGAGAAATTTCATCCAAGAGTTGGGTGTCATTCTTCAAATAGTTGACCCGGTCTCGGTCTACTGTGACAACACCGGTGCCGTTGTGCAAGCAAAGCAAACGAGGTCTCATCAGCGATCCAAACATATACTGAGGAAATTCCACATAATCCGGGAGATTGTGGGAAGAGGAGACATATTGGTACAGAGGGTCACCTCCGCAGATAACGTTGCTGATCCACTGACGAAGCCCCTTCCATGACCATTGTTTGAGAAGCATTGCGAAGCAATGGGTCTAAGATCCATGGGTAGTTGGCTATAGGGCAAGTGGGAGATTGTTAAAGTAGTTGCCCGACAAGCCAACTTGTGGCTTGAGTTTTATTGAATCTAATGTAAAACAATCTTTATTTTAATAATATTTTACGATTTTATTCGATTATGACATTATACTTTATCTGTATACACATGCAAGCTGCATAGATAAAGTCCTTGAATAATGAATATACAATAGGTACCATGAGGTCTGCGTCAGGAAGTGTACCGCATATTCTAAACAGGTTTCTAATCGATTTAGCCGCCTAAAATGAGGATAAAGGTCGCTCGAGCTCGAGACTGGCATCTGTGGTGCAAACGCCATGTTTCATTGGGAAGGGCTTGGAGATGTCCATTCACACAGATGAGTGATCATATGATGATGCACTGAACAACCCTCCCTCGGACTATCCAAGTCGATCCCACTTATTGAGTGGAATATTCCGCATTTATGGTTGTACACAATTTGTCCTTTGACCCGGGAAAATGTAGAGGTTATATGTACTAGCATGCATTTTGATCTGTTTACCTACTCCATCGAGGGTCATCAGGTGGCGAGGTTGGGTGTGGTTTCGAAATACGTATGAGCAAATGCATTGTAGTCGGGGATTCATCGTTCGCCTACGGGTGAAGATATCATATGTGATCTGATGAGTTAATAGTGCAAGAAGTCTCTGGCCAGAGCAAGAAATGTGCTTTAGGGAAAAGTTTCTTCCTAGTTGCACATGTCATGCCACTATTAGTACTCAAAGATAAATCGCATTGTTATCAAATTAATATGCAACTCTCGATACACCATTGGTTTCAGATTTGATTGGGATATATGTGTTGAAGGGACCGTACTGTACGTTAACTATGACTAAAGGTTCTTGCAGGAACTATCAGTGATACCTAGGTGATCATGGGACGATGCTACTAGATGCTCTTACCATGATCCGATGGGTGCGATCAGAAATGAGTTCTGACATTCTTGATCAAAGAGTTGATTAAAAGAATAGGGTTAACTAGAGTAAACCTAAATAAGAATAAATGTTATTCCGAATCACATGGAGATGTGAACCCACGGCTAGCTATATCTCTGAACCATTGAGGGTCACATAAGTATCGGATTCTGTGTTCCTATTGAGATAGTCAAATTTCAAGGAGTTGGAATTTGACTATTATAGTTTGATGGAGATCAAACAAGAAGCTTATAAAGGAGTTTATGAGATGATTCATATGATGGAAGAAATTGAAGTTAGCATGATTGCTAAATAAAGAAGGAGAGTGGAACTGTCTGTTTGTGAAGGAGTTCGCCAAAACTGACAGTTGCCCAATATGGTAAGTAAATTCCAAAACAATGTCAATAAATTTTATAAAGCATCTTCTAATAAGATACATACTTTCTTTAGAATTGGTTTAATCATTTCCATTACGGAACATTTTATACTATCATGTATCCTTGAACTTTGTAATATAGAAAAAAATTATCACATCAACGAATAAATCTAAATTTAAACGAACATTACATCTTGGAAGTATTCAACTCAGATATGGTGCTGAAAAGATGAGTCATTTCAGAATTCAATTTTGGAGTAAATAAATTTAGTAAGATAAATAGAATAAAATTGGTTTCTAATATAATGTTCAATATTGCATTATTTATAATTTTAAATTCAAATAAGACATCACAAGAGACAAAATTATACATTGGATGCTTTTGACAGAATTATATGATACATTAACTCTTTGAAATTATGGAAATCTCGGATTGCATGCATTGGATGTCAACATTTCTGATTATTGAGGGTAATATACATGTTTATTGAGGGTAATTTAATTTCCATTTGAAACTCTTTTGAATCTATTTCTTTTAATTTTCTTGGGCTCTCTTATTTGAATTTTTAAGAAGACAATTCAAGATATACAATATACATATAGTTTTAGAAGAAAACTACAATATACTAATTCTTTCAAATTAAGGTAATCTCGAAATAATATGCATTTGAGATAAAAAAAAATTATGATTATTAAGTGATAATTTAATATCCATTGGAAAACCTTGTTAAATTTTCAATTTTTATTATATGAACAAGACTTGTTTCCTTTATACATCGGCGCTCTCGGATCGTCGAAAGGGGTTATAATGGGTTCAGAATCATTTATTTAGTGAATTTGGAATTTACTAATTAAATAAGTGGTGCTAGTAGTGGTGACTACTAACATGTACAAATTCTCATAAATATTCTAGATGAGTCTAGAATTAAATTAAACAAGAATTTAATTTATAAATTAAATAGTGTTATTTAATTTAATATACATATACATGTACATATTTTATATGGTGATATGAAATATGTGTATATGATATTATTATATCATGTATTATGAAAGGTTAATAAATATATTATGTATTAATTATATGGGAATTTAATTATAATGAAAATATAGAGTCCTAATTAGATTAGGAATTTCACACTATAGATACACCATAAGATGACATAATTAAATAGAGATTTGTTTTCCATAAATTTCCTTCCCAATTGAAAGGCAACCTCACGCATAAATTTCCTTTCGAATTGAAAGGAAAACTCACGGCCACCAAAAAGGGAGTTGGAAGAAAATTTGGAAAGAATGAGCAAATAAGATTTGCTTAATTTTGGATTAAGAATCCATAATAATTGATTAAGTATCAACTAATATTCTAACCAAGATAATATCTGGGCCACTTCATTGAATATGTAGAAGAATGTTCGGCCAGGTTGAGAAAAAGCAAATCAATCATGCAATTAATTTTGGTTAATGATTTGATTAGCTTAAATAATGATTGCTTATGAATCAATTTGTTTTTCCCCCGCTTTGGAAAACTCTCGGCCACAATTTTTTCTTTGAAAGAAATATTTTCGGCCTCCCTTTGTTGCTTCCACGGCCATCGCGCCGCACCGTCTCTGGAATTTGAAAATTCAGATTACTCGATCTCAATACTAGATTGTTTGAAATTATTAATGCAATCCAAACAAGGAATTCATTCCCTGATCGTGGGCCTAATTAGGATTTCAAATTGGAATAGCTGCTCGTGGAGATTTACAAAAATGTTTATCTCAGAGTAAAAATCGGAATAGTTTGGAGTCCAACGTTTTGAACGCAAGGGTATAATTCTAAACGTCATATGAATGTTTCTAAACACACGACGTCCAAGAACAAAATTTTTAAACTTCCGTTGTGTCTTGAGTGCGAGAATACGATGTCCCAACAATATAATACGTCAAGACTTGTTACAGTTGATGAGTTCTTCACATAAACCGAGTTTGATTCCCTTAAGAACAATCGACACAATCAAGCTAATGGCAATTCTATATCATAAACCAAGTGAAAATGACATATACAAGGTAGTACCCGAGTGTGGTTCCTCAGCATCCAAACCAAACTTCGGTAAAGTTGGGATCAACTCTTTCAGAATTGGCATAGATACCACACTGTCTCTGATAGATGGTCGAGATTTTCCATTAACTTACAACTTTAATTTTCAAAGAAAGGAAAACAAAAACAATAAGCCAATAGAAAGAAAACCGGTCATATTTACAATAGAAATAACAAGAAAATAGGTTTCACTGTAGATCCTGTCACGCCCCGAGACCGGGCTTAGTCGACACCGGCATTGTTTTACAACCACACAATTGAAAACAACAAGTCTCGTAGTATAATATAAACCAAAAACTAGTTTATTACTCATAATCAATCAAAAGATTGTCTTTACAACGTAGATTCTTAAAATGATAAAAATATGCGGAAGCGTTTACAACTTACTAAACGAAAACTAAAGTAAACTTCTTGAATCATCTTATTATCAGCTCCAGAACTGGTCTTGTTCATCTTCCTCGATTTTCTTTTCTGATCTATCTGGGGAGGGTAGAGTAAGGGGTGAGTATTTTGGGAAATACTCAGCAAATTGGGGACTTTAAACACAACATGACAATTTTTATAACATTTTCGATACATATCATAAACGTACAACATGTTTTAATAATCGTAACGTAAATTCCATAACATAATAACACTGCGATTTTTCACCTTTAACGGTTTACTGACGTCAGTCCCTAAGTTTTGATCCTCTAAGGGGGCGAGGCCATAAAACGGTTCTATCCCACCGTTGAGGGCCATATGTTGGAATTCCACCAATTTTCAGGGAATCCTCACAGTGTCCACATAACGTACCAATATTTTCGTAAAACGTATAGACAAAACGACGGTGCTCGACCGTATTTTTAAAACCAAAAACCGAAAGTTTCATATGCGTAAAACCGAAATTTAAAACAGACCACTTACCTTGTACTGGAAGAGAATGTGAAGAACTCAGAAACTATAGAAGAATCATGCAACCAACCCCTCGAAGACGCAGCAGCACATATACCGGAAAATCAGCCGTCTTGAAAAATTCACTGCGTCTTATTGTACCGTTGGATCGGACTCAAACTTTTACAGTACGTTCATAAGTACATTAAATAAATTGTGAACAATGGAGATCGGTTTTGGATGTTTTTTAGGCCTGTTCATACAGAAAAACCGTAGGTATGCTGAATTTCCGCCTAAAATCTGAGCAGTTTTCTTGCGAATGCTATAAACAAAACACTAACCGTTGGATTTTGCTGAAATTTGGATATGTTATTTGAAACATATCAAAGCATATTCTGAATGGTGAAGATCGGATTTCAAGCAGCCGAGCGAGAGAAACGATATTTTGAACGTGGAATGAACTTTGATGACTTGTGCAGAATTTTTTTTGGAGAGCAAAATTTCGAAATTTCAGCAGCACTTGGAGAGCAATTTTCAAAAATTGCTTGCTAGAATGAATGGTAAAAATTTCAAAGGCTTGGGGAGGTATTTATAGGTGCTAGGTGAGAATCTTACCATAAACCGATTGATTTTCCTTCCATAATTTGGAGATGCTCCTTCCATAAATATTGATATGCTTCTTTGTTGAGAAAAGCTGCCTTGTATGTAATATTTCTTTCCAATTTGATTGATATCCAGCCTTATTTCGAAATTAATACACGATTTGTACTGAATTTTGAATTTCATGTATTTATTGACTTGAAATTTCAAATACCATGTATTATTTAATATTTTCGAATTTATTATAACTCGAAAATAAATTCTTATACATATCTATATTTAATTAATTACATGCCCAAAAATTTGGGTTCTCACAGATCCAACCATCTTCAGGATTCAATCTAACACATCCTCGAAATCATCATGTCGACAAAATTGTTAGAAAGGAAGTTGAAGACTAATTCATACAGTCTATCTCCAGATATTTCAATGGGCAAACATTGGCATTAGATGTAAAGTAACGTCAATTTATTTCCTTTACCATGCAAGCGTAGGTCGGTGTCTCAATCGGCCCTACAGTTTCGTCCGAAGGCTGAATTTTCTTTGCAGTGGCATGATTCAACTTCTCAGATGGTCCCGCAATTGCATAAAGTTCTTGCAAAGTAGGAGAATACGATGTTATGATCAACGTACAGTACAATCCCTTTATCTCATATATACGTATCGAATCTACAACCGTTAGTTCATCGAGGGTTGCATAGTAATTTGATAGCTATGTGATACAATCATGAAATATTCATAGTGTCATCGCATGCACAATTAGAGAACACTTTCCAAAATGTACACCTCACACTCTGGTCAGAGATTTTATGCACTATTATTTTGTTGGGTCACACAGGATATCCACACATGTAGGTGACCGGTGAATTCTCAACTACAATGGATTGGCTCATATATATTTCACAATTGCACTCAACCTTGCTACCTTGTGACCCTCGTGGAGTCGGTAAACGAGTCAAAACACAATCCTAGTATGTAGAGCTTCAATGTTGTCCCGGGTCGTAAGGACTAATCATCTACAATCACAACAACAGAATTTTCCTCTCGATGAATGATAACTACTTGGAAAGTTTGAGGGAAGATTGTTAGGTACAATCATCGTATGATTACCGATATGCATGATTGGACATCTCTATGCCCTTACCATGAAACACAATACACAACATCACATATGCTAGTTTCAAGCTCGAGCGGCCTTTATCCTTATTTTTATGCGGATGAATCGACTAGGAACAAATTTAGAATATACATTGTTTACAAATGAGTTTCAAGATCGAATTACGATTCATTTGTATTAAAGTATAATTAATGACTTTATATATGCTGATTGCATTGGTATACAGATAAAGTAAAATGAAACAATGAAATGTAAATTATATTAAAATACAACTGAGCCGATAATTCTCTAGCCAATCGTTAGTTTGTAGGGTATCTACTCTAACATAGAACACCTCATGAAAGATCGTATGTATCATGCCCGAGTAGCTGTGTATTGATTCATTATTTTCTCCATTAAATCCAGTGTTATTAAATTTAATATTTGAGAGCAATATATATAAATATATATATATATATATTTCATGAACTGGGATATATAGAGATAAAGTTTAATGGAGTTTGAATTTAGTAGAAATCCTATCTGAATTTGGATGGAAGAGATAAATTTTGGAGGGATTCTAAGTAGAGTTCGTGTTTATATATTCTTAAATAATTAATTAATAAAATTAAAACTAATAATTTAGGTCTATTTATAAATTCAATTATAGATTATAAATTGAATGAATAATATAATTATGTTCACATATCCAAATTGTGAGTTAATATTAAAAATCGATTGGACTACCACTGGTGTATATTCACACGTATTTATCACTCAAAAAATCTGTCTTATATTTTAAAAGGTTAGAATTATGTTTTGATTTAATTATAGAAATTACGAATTCTGAAAATTAAATCTCCCAGAGTACAAAATGGCTAAATATAAAAAAGAATTAAATATTAAGTGTCTGCAAAGATGGGGTAACATTGGCAACGTTTTAGTATCTTTTAATATCTAAAATATTAAAGAACAATGTTGTAGTGCAAAATATACTCTAGAATATTGATAGGACTCGTTTTTACGTGTTTTTAGTGTTGGTTTTGAGTCGCATTCATGCATCATATTAGTTTGTTTTAGTTAATTTAGCAATTATTTAGCATTATTTAGAATATGACTGATCTCGTGTATTTTTGTGGTCATTTGGTAGGAATTGAGCCAAAAAGTGGGTAGGAATTGAGCAGCTTATTCGAAGTACCTCGCTAGAGCGGTCAAAAGTGACCGCCCCAGCGAGCATTTTAGTCTTGCCGAGGAGTTTTATTCGAAGTCTCTCGCTAGGGCGGTCAAAAGTGACCGCCCCAGCGAGACCAGAGACACGGCCAAGATTTTTATTCGAGAACCACTCGCCCCAGCGGTCGAAAGTGACCGCCCTAGCGAGCGACGATATCCGAGAAGATTTGTTTCCAAATTTCATGGACTCTATCTACACCATAGACCTAACACACGAGAGAGGCGGCGTTTTGGGCGATTTTTCATCACTTTCATCAGATTTTCTTGGAGAAAAGGCTAGGAGCAAAGGAGATTTCGAAGACTTCGAGATTTCCACGCGTCGTGGCCGTCATCCGTCGTCGTCTTTAGTATTTTTATTATTCAGTTTTTATTTCTTAGATTGTTGTTGGTTTTTATTATGAATTTTAGTAGCTAAACTCTAGATTTGTTGGGATTTGAGGGGATCCTACCCCGCACTCGTTGTTGAACATTATTTAGCGACGTTTTTATGAGTGATTTGTTTATGCTTTTGTGCTTTCTTATTTCAATTGAAGTCTAGCTAACTTCCTTTGATTATTTCATGTTGTTGATGATTTTGACAGAATAATTGACAATAGGATCAAATAGTATAGACCACGGATTTACAATTTTAGTAGATATACGGAATTGGATACGTGTCGATAGTGATAATTCACCCGGATGAAAGCTAGTGGATTCCATAGAACGTAATGCAATCGTGAACTGTTAAATAATTGAGGATACTTGATTACTGCATGCTTATGATTAGTATTAATATAGCTCGACAGAGTATATTAATTAGTCTAGGGAATTCCGTCGAATGCACGAGTAAAAGTCGAATATAATTGTTTAAACACGAGTGGTAGGTGAACTGATAATTTCTCAACAAATTCATTTCTCCTTTGATTTAATCTAAATTAATCATTGCATTCTTGAGCACATTTCCTTTGCATTTTAATTATTTTAATTGTTCAATTTACATTAGTTTAATCATCAACTCAATTCATCGTTGCTAAAGAAATTTTACGTGAGAATAAAATAGTGTAACGCAGTCCCTGTGGATCGATACTCGTATTCACTTACGTTTATTATAACTTGACTATCGTGCACTTGCGATATTTAAATCGAGCTTTCATCTATAAAATAAATTTTGGGACTATTCACTGTGCAAGTTTTGCTCGATCAAGTTTTTGGCGCCGTTGCCGGGGACTGTTGATTCACGATTTTTTTTTTATTTCTCATTTAAATTCTTTAGTATTACTTATTTTATTGCTATTTGATACTCTCCTTGTGTTGCAGATTTTTCTGGTGGTGCATGCGAAGATCACTCGAGTTTAAGCTTGAGCCTTTTGACCCCGAGATTGAACGCACAGCTAGACGTCGAAGACAACAACAAAGACTCAAAGAACAGATGGAAAGACACGAGCAAGAACGTGGAGAGGAACAGCGTGATAATAGACAAGTTGAGATACCACGTCGCATTCCAATGTTGGATTATGCACAGTCGTCTCTTGATGGAGCACGTCCAAGCATCGTAAGACCAGTCATCCGAGCTAATCAGTTTGAGATCAAGCCAGCTATCATCCAGATGATTCAGAACACTGTTCAATTTGGGGGAAGTGCACTTGACGACCCTAATTCTCATATAGCTGACTTTCTTGAAATTTGTGATACTTTTAAGTTTAATGGCGTGTCTGATGATGCTGTTCGTTTGCGCTTATTTCCATTTTCACTGAAAGATAAAGCTAAGTCGTGGTTAAACTGTTTGCCTGTAGGGTCTATCACTACATGGGAGGATATGGCAAAGGCATTCCTGATCAAGTACTTTCCTCCGTCGAAGACTATGAAGCTTAGAGCCGACATTACTACGTTTGCTCAATATGAGAACGAGTCACTTTACGAGGCATGGGAGCGTTACAAGGACTTGTTGAGGAGATGTCCACACCATGAGCTACCGCTTGGGTTAGTTGTTCAAACTTTCTACTATGGTCTTATTACTCCTAACCGTACTATGATAGATGCTGCTGCATGTGGTAACTTACTGAGAAAGACGGCTGAGGAAGGATATGAATTATTGGAGGAGATGGCTGCGAGTAGCTATCATCCTCAGTCTGATAGGCAGAGACGAGGTGTTGGAGTTCATCAAGTTAATGATTTGTCTGCGGTTTCAGCACAGTTAGAGGCTTTGAGTAGAAAGATTGATGGGATGAGCATGACTGGGTCGGCTATGCGTCTGCAAGAAATTTTCTGTGATAAGTGTGGGGGTGAGCATGACGTGCAGGATTGCCAAGATGGCAATCCATTTTATGTGCCTGAGGGAGCACCGGTGAAACAAGTGGGATTCCAGAACCGTCCTAGAAATGACCCTTATTCGAATACATACAATCCGGGATGGAGGAATCACCCAAACTTTTCGTGGGGAGGCCAAAACAGCCAAAATCGCCAACAAAGAGGTCCACCATATGGGATGCACCAAGGATTCAAACCAGAGCCGCCTCGGGAGGAGAAGTCCAATTTAGAGCAAATGATGACTAAATTTATTTCTGCAACAGAGATGAGATTTCAGAATCAAGATGCATCCATAAAGGGGTTAGAGAATCAGATTGGACAATTGGCAAAGTTGATTTCTAATAGGGAGCAAGGAGCTTTGCCAAGCAACACGGAAACTAACCCAAGAGAGCATGTGAAGGCTGTGGAATTGCGGAGTGGAAAAGCACTCGAGTCTCATGAGGAAAAGACCAAGCATGGCGAGGATGAGGTGGAAAATCGAGGAGGTAAGTCTTCTAACTCTACATTTACACCTATTGCACAAAACAAAATTGTTATCCCTCCACCTTTCCCTGCCGCATTGAAGAAAGCTAAATTAGATGCACAATTTGGTAAATTTCTTGAGATATTTAAGAAATTGCATATTAACATTCCTTTTGCTGATGCTTTATTGAATATGCCAAGTTATGCAAAATTCTTGAAAGATATCTTAGCAAATAAGCGGAAGCTAGAAGATCACATGATGGTGAATTTGACTGAAAATTGCTCCGCTTTAGTTCAAAACAAGATGACTCCTAAGCAAAAAGATCCAGGGAGTTTCTCTATACCTTGCATTATTGGTGACATTAATTTTCATAGAGCTCTATGTGATCTGGGTGCGAGTATTAATCTGATGCCTTTTTCTGTGTTTAGGAGACTGGGCTTTGGTGAACCCAAGCCAACTAGGATGTCGCTGCAGCTGGCTGACAGATCTGTCAAGTATCCACGTGGGATTATCGAAGATGTTTTGGTGAAAGTGGATAAGTTCATTTTCTCTGCAGATTTTGTGATACTTGACATGGAGGAAGATGTAGAGATGCCTTTGATCCTAGGAAGAGCGTTTCTGGCTACAGGGAAAGTGCTAATTGATGTTGAAGAGGAGAAGTTGAGACTGAGAGTTGGAGAAGAAGAAATTATTTTTGATGTTTTCAATACTCTCAAGCACACAATGCACAACGATAGTTGCTTTCGTATTGATGTCTTGGATTCTATTGTTTGTGATTTTGTGCAGGATGGATTGAAAGAACCATTGGAGGCCACTCTCACTGCTGAAAAGCAGGAGGACGAGCTAGACGAGGAAAAGATGGAGATGGTAGCTCATTTGAATGCCATTCCACCTTGGAGAAAGCAAGTGAGGCTTAGACTAGAGGAATTGGGAGACAGAAAAGATTTAATGCCTCAGAAGTCAAGCCTAGAGGAGCCACCTACTTTGGAGCTCAAACCACTACCTCCACATCTCAAGTACGTATATTTAGGAGAAGATAATAAATTGCCTGTTATTATTTCCTCTTCTTTGACAGATGATATGGAGAGTAAGCTCATGGGGGTCCTTAAGGAGCATAAAGGAGCATTCGCTTGGAAGGTTTCAGACATAAAAGGGATAAGTCCTTCTATCTGCATGCATAAAATTCTGATGGAAGATAAGTACTCACCTCTAGCACAACCACAAAGAGGACTTAATCCAAAGATGCAAGAGGTAGTAAAAGCTGAAACAATTAAACTTCTGGATGCAGGTATTATCTATCCTATCTCTGATAGTGCGTGGGTAAGTCCTGTACAATGTGTGCCTAAAAAGGGTGGGATTACTGTTATTACCAATGAAAAAAATGAGTTGATTCCCACTAGAACTGTTACGGGTTGGCGTGTGTGCATAGATTATAGGAAACTGAATGATGCAACCCGTAAAGATCACTTTCCCTTGCCATTTATCGATCAAATGATTGAACGATTAGCAGGTCATGAATTCTATTGCTTTTTAGATGGATATTCGGGATACAATCAAATCACAATTGCACCAGAGGACCAAGAGAAAACTACTTTCACTTGTCCTTATGGTACTTTTGCGTTTAGGCGTATGCCTTTCGGTTTATGCAATGCACCTGCCACATTTCAAAGATGCATGACCGCTATCTTTCATGACATGACTGAGAATTTCCTTGAAATTTTTATGGATGACTTCTCTATTTTTGGCTCCTCATTTAATGAATGTCTAGAAAATTTGAACTTGGTGTTAGTTAGATGTGAGGAGAGCAACTTGGTGTTGAATTGGGAGAAGTGTCATTTTATGGTTCAAGAGGGGATTGTGTTAGGACACAAGGTATCGGAGAATGGAATTGAGGTCGACAAAGCCAAGGTGGAGGTAATCAAAAACTTACCCCCACCTTCATCAATAAAAGGAGTTAGAAGTTTCCTCGGGCATGCTGGTTTTTATAGGCGCTTCATCAAAGATTTTTCAAAAATTGCTAAACCTTTATCCTCTTTGTTGATGAAAGATGCTGAATTTAATTTTGATTCTACTTGTCTGCAGGCATTCGAGATACTCAAGGAGAGCTTGGTGACAGCACCTGTTCTGACTGTCCCTGATTGGGAGTTACCGTTTGAGGTGATGTGCGATGCGAGTGATACAGCTGTGGGTGCGGTGCTGGGTCAAAGGAAGAACAAGGTATTTCATACCATCTACTATGCAAGTAAGACTTTAAATGATGCTCAATTGAATTACGCTACTACTGAAAAGGAATTGCTTGCTATAGTATTTGCTTTCGACAAATTTCATTCATACCTTGTTCTGTCTAAAGTAACTGTGTATACCGATCATTCTGCCCTGAAATACTTGCTTGCTAAGAAGGATGCGAAACCTAGATTAATTAGGTGGATTTTATTACTGCAAGAATTTGATCTCGAGATTCGAGATAAAAATGGTGTGGAAAATGTAGTTGCTGACCACCTATCTAGGCTTGAGCATGTTAGAATTAAGGGCAGTGACGATGATATAGATGACTGGTTTCCTGATGAACAATTGCTTGAGGTAAATGCATGCCCTTGGTATGCCGATTTTGCAAATTTTCTTGTCACTGGCACACATCCACCTAATTTATCGTTTCACCAAAGAAAGAAATTCTTTTCAGACGTGAAATACTATTTTTGGGAGGAACCGTTTTTGTTTAAGATCTGTGCAGACTCCATGATAAGAAGATGTGTGGCGGAAGAGGAAACCAATCAAATTCTGAACCATTGTCATGACCGTGAGGTAGGTGGTCACTTTGGACCCATACGGACGGCATCTAAGGTACTTGAATGTGGATTCTATTGGCCAACTCTTTTTAAGGATGCTCGTTTGTATGTTCGCAATTGTGATAGATGCCAACGCACAGGTAATATTTCCAACCGTCATGAGATGCCTTTAACTAATATTGTTGAGTGTGAAATATTTGATGTGTGGGGTATTGATTTTATGGGTCCGTTTCCTGTGTCTTTTGTAAAGAAATTTATTTTGGTGGCAGTGGAGTATGTATCGAAATGGGTGGAGGCGGAGGCTTGTGCCACTAATGATGCACAAGTGGTGTTAAAATTTTTGAAGAAACGTATTTTTAATCGATTTGGTACACCACGTGCAATCATAAGTGATGGTGGCACCCATTTTTGCAACAAAATTTTTGATAAACTGATGGGCAAATATGGTGTCACCCACAAAGTTTCCACTCCATACCATCCCCAAACGAGTGGACAAGTTGAAGTGTCCAATCGGGAAATTAAGAGGATTTTGGAGAAGACGGTCAATGTGAATAGGAAGGACTGGTCCGTTCGGTTAGATGATGCTTTGTGGGCTTATCGTACTGCATTTAAAACACCTATAGGCACTACACCGTATAGGTTACTTTTTGGTAAAGCATGTCATCTACCAGTAGAATTAGATCATAGAGCATATTGGGCGACCAAAGCACTAAACTTTGATTTTGCTCTTGCAGGTGAAAAACGGTTACTGCAGTTGAATCAGTTAGATGAATTCCGAGGAAGAGCTTATGATCTTGCACTGTCCTACAAGGAACGCACCAAACGAGCCCATGATAAGCACATTGTAAGAAGGGAATTCAAAGTGGGTGAAGCGGTGTTGTTGTACAATTCTCGCCTGCGACTCTTTCCGGGCAAACTAAAATCAAGGTGGTCAGGGCCATTCACTATCGCCAAGGTGTTCCCATCGGGTGCAGTGGTATTACATGATGGAAAGGAAGGGACGTTTACTGCGAACGCCCAAAGATTGAAGCACTATCTAGGTGGCACAATTGAGCCACAAATTGGAGTCACTCGACTCCATGACAGTCCTTGAGGACATGGGTGAAAAGTCTAGCTCTAGACTCTAAATTGAGAACTACTTCTACTCCTTATATTGTTTTAATTTCATTTTATTTATTTTTTATCGCATCATTTGCATTTTGGTCATTGCATGGCATGGCATTCGTGTTTGTCGCCGAAGCGTCTCGCTAGGGCGGTCAAAAGTGACCGCCCCAGCGAGCTTTCGTTTTGGTTTCAGTCATCGGTTAGCCGAAACTACTCGCTAGGGCGGTCACCAGCGAGGACTCATACTTTTCAAATAGTTTTTTTTCCGAAACTACTCGCTCTTTTGACCGCCCCAGCGAGGACTCGTATCTTTAAAAATTTCGTTTCCCGAAACTACTCGCTAGGGCGGACACTTTTGACCGCCCTAGCGAGTCGCGCAGATATAAAACGTTTTCCCCTTCTTTTTCTTCCTCACTTCGAACCCTACTCCCCTCCTCTCGTTTTTCCGGCGCCCCCATCCCTTTTGTGTGCATAATATTCATTATTTGGCAATTTTTCAGGGCGAATACTCCACCTTGGTCTCTCCTCTCCACAGGGAAGCATTTAGGCGACAAATTCTTCTTCTCCGGTCATCTTCTATAGATTCCGGCGACCGCCTCAAGAATTTTTCCGGCGATATTCATACCTTGTGCACTCTGGTCTTGCCATGGCACCCAAACGATCCAACGTAACTCACGATGCCTCTAGTTCTCGCTCCACTCCTTCTATGTTTGTGAACGACAAAGCTAGAGAGCGATTTGAGCATGCTAGGCTGCATAGGAAGCCGATCCCTGAGCGCGGATTTGATTCTTTTATTATCGATCTTTTTTCTGAGTCTCAAATTGAAAGGCGAGGGTGGAATACGTTTGTCGCACAACCGAATGCCGCAGTAGTTCCGGTTGTGCGTGAATTTTATGCGAATGCCCCGGAGGGAAGTGAGTATAAGGCGGTTGTGAGGGGACGTCGAGTCCCGTATGATTCCAGGGCAATCAATGATGTGTTGGGTCTACAGTCGGTGGATGATTCGGTGTTTCAGGCGTGGGTGCTTAACCCGGACTATGATTTGATAATTCGCACGCTATGTTATCCGGGCACCACGTGGAAACAACCTGGGGCATACACGGTTTTTCTTGAGAAATTTTTGAAAGTAGAAGAGGCCTTGTTGTATGTTTTCTTGTCTAAAAGATTGATGCCAGTCTGTCATATCAGTGATGTGCAGCGTGAGAGGGCGATTGTTCTTTATGCTCTCTGTACTGGGATGCCGATTGATGTGGGTAAGCTCATTTTCGGGCAGCTTACCATGTGTATCAATAGCAGCAATTTGGGCTTCTATTTCCCAACGTTAGTGACTGAACTGTGTGCCCGAGCGGGGGTGACTTTTGAAGACGATGATGAGTGGTTACAACCGATGAGAGCCATTGATCAGGCTCTCTATATATCCAAGAGGGAGAAACGCCAGGCTGAGCTACCCGCGGAGGTATTTTTCGGGTATGGGCAAGCAGCTCAACCACCACCAGCCTTGGGACAGGCACCACCACCTCCGCAGCCACGCCACCGTGCCTTGCGCGACCGCGTCGACGAATTGGGCGCTTGGGCCACTTATCAGACTGAGTACCAGGCCGTGAATCAAGCCCACATTCAGAACATAGAATATTTGACGCAGGGGATCGCGACGCATTTGGGCATCGACACTTCCGGGCGGCCACTTGCCCCCGCATACCCGCCGCCCTTCCATTTTCAGTACACTTATCCTATGCCCCCAGCCGCTCAAGAGGGAGTTGCACCGCCTGAGCATGACGAGGAGGAGGATTTCTGACCAGGGGAGTTTACTGTTTCCCCTTTCTTGTTATTTATTCTGTCGTTGCATTTGCATTCATGAGTTTTTTTTTTTTTTAGTTTTTAGTGTTTGTTTCGTTTTGTGCACTGAGGACATTGCACAACTCTAGTATGAGGGGGTGGGTAGATTGTTTTGGTTGTTTAGTTAAATTGGTTATTGTTTTGATTGTTTAGTTAATTGGTTTAGTTTCGGTGCATTTCTTTCGTTTGGTGTCGTTTATGTTGATTTCTCTTGTTGGGTGTCGTTTATGGTGAGAAGACATCGTTTATGAGCCAATGATGATTTGAATTGATAGTTTACAAAAGTATTGATTGGGTCACCTCGTGAATGATACTCTTGATTGTTAAAGCATGAATTTTGGTACAAGATTTGAACTTTCTGAGCACACAATTGTGGGGACTAGAATTTTGTAGGAATAATGGTGAAAATTTGAAAATTCTGTGTGGTTAACTTGAAAGGCACCGATTATGAGTTGATTTAGCAGGTAAACCCGTGAAAATAAGTCACTAATTGGGACCTTGAATGAGAAAATTTGATTTACCTTGAACTTCACACTTGCCTCTTTTCCATTGCACTGAATTGAAATGTCATACTCCTAACCAGTCGTGATCCAAAGTATTATATTCTTAGCCTAGGGAGTACATGTGTGAAAATTGTGCAATTAAAAAAAAAAAAAGAAAAAGAGAAAAAAAAAAAAAAGAAGGAGATGTAAGGTGAGGGGGAGCCGAAATAAAAGGAATGAAATTCTATTCCTAGGCTAAAAGTTGGAGATGTAAGGAGACGAGGAAAGTCAGACGAAAAGTCTTGACGATTGCACAATGAAAATGATCGGTGTACTCCCAACTTTTAGCCACTTGAGCTTATTTTCCTTCTTTTCGACACCCCTATCTGTACTTAAAAGTTGAATAAAGTTCAATTTGTGGCTAGTGATGAAGGGACACGGGGATGCATGCTAGTGAGACTTGTATTGAAGTGTTAATCGAGTGACTCGCATGATTTGATAATTGATCTATTTGAAGTACGAATGACTAAGACCCATCATGACACACACACACGTTCAAATTAGTGTCAAAATTTATGTGTAGATGAGAATGAGTATTCGGTTGCGATTTGACTTGATTGGTAGTGGGAAAGTAAACTGAGGCATGAACATAAACGTTGTTAACTCACCATTGACATTTACTTGTGTTAGTTATTTCTTGTTTGAGCAATTTTGTGGTTGTTGAGTTTGTTAGTATCTCGTGCTTTAACCTATTTTACTCGAGGGCGAGCAAAAGGTTAGTATGAGGGGGTTGATAGGACTCGTTTTTACGTGTTTTTAGTGTTGGTTTTGAGTCGCATTCATGCATCATATTAGTTTGTTTTAGTTAATTTAGCAATTATTTAGCATTATTTAGAATATGACTGATCTCGTGTATTTTTGTGGTCATTTGGTAGGAATTGAGCCAAAAAGTGGGTAGGAATTGAGCAGCTTATTCGAAGTACCTCGCTAGAGCGGTCAAAAGTGACCGCCCCAGCGAGCATTTTAGTCTTGCCGAGGAGTTTTATTCGAAGTCTCTCGCTAGGGCGGTCAAAAGTGACCGCCCCAGCGAGACCAGAGACACGGCCAGGATTTTTATTCGAGAACCACTCGCCCCAGCGGTCGAAAGTGACCGCCCTAGCGAGCGACGATATCCGAGAAGATTTGTTTCCAAATTTCATGGACTCTATCTACACCATAGACCTAACACACGAGAGAGGCGGCGTTTTGGGCGATTTTTCATCACTTTCATCAGATTTTCTTGGAGAAAAGGCTAGGAGCAAAGGAGATTTCGAAGACTTCGAGATTTCCACGCGTCGTGGCCGTCATCCGTCGTCGTCTTTAGTATTTTTATTATTCAGTTTTTATTTCTTAGATTGTTGTTGGTTTTTATTATGAATTTTAGTAGCTAAACTCTAGATTTGTTGGGATTTGAGGGGATCCTACCCCGCACTCGTTGTTGAACATTATTTAGCGACGTTTTTATGAGTGATTTGTTTATGCTTTTGTGCTTTCTTATTTCAATTGAAGTCTAGCTAACTTCCTTTGATTATTTCATGTTGTTGATGATTTCGACAGAATAATTGACAATAGGATCGAATAGTATAGACCACGGATTTACAATTTTAGTAGATATACGGAATTGGATACGTGTCGATAGTGATAATTCACCCGGATGAAAGCTAGTGGATTCCATAGAACGTAATGCAATCGTGAACTGTTAAATAATTGATGATACTTGATTACTGCATGCTTATGATTAGTATTAATATAGCTCGACAGAGTATATTAATTAGTCTAGGGAATTCCGTCGAATGCACGAGTAAAAGTCGAATATAATTGTTTAAACACGAGTGGTAGGTGAACTGATAATTTCCCAACAAATTCATTTCTCCTTTGATTTAATCTAAATTAATCATTGCATTCTTGAGCACATTTCCTTTGCATTTTAATTATTTTAATTGTTCAATTTACATTAGTTTAATCATCAACTCAATTCATCGTTGCTAAAGAAATTTTACGTGAGAATAAAATAGTGTAACGCAGTCCCTGTGGATCGATACTCGTATTCACTTACGTTTATTATAACTTGACTATCGTGCACTTGCGATATTTAAATCGAGCTTTCATCTATAAAATAAATTTTGGGACTATTCACTGTGCAAGTTTTGCTCGATCAAATATTGTCCTTTATCCATATCTCATAAAATATTCTTGAAACTTAGTCTTCATCGCAGGATTAAATAGATATCCATCGTTTAGCCTTATATTTAGTAGTATAAATAGACTTAAAACTTTATTTGTAAATCATCCAAGTTTTTCAAGTTAAAATGTAAAGTGGAAACAATAGAATAGTTTAAATTAAACTAATCTGTAAGAATATTGAAAGGAATTTTATTCCTTGATATACTTTCCTTTTTAATATCTTTAATGTTTTGCCATTCTAGTCAAGAGAATAATCTCGAATTGATGATATGATCTCGTGTAGATTTAATATTTGATATGAGACTATGATTGATATGACTCATAATATCTTTAAGATATGATACCATAATATCTTTTAGATATGATATCCTTGTTTTAAAAGAGTTTGTTTCCTAATGAAATTGTTTTCCATGTTTAATAGGGCTCAAAAGAGAAGGGAAAGAATAAGATAGAGAGCATAAAAAATTGAGTATGTCTCATGTGAGACCGTCTCACGGATCTTAATCTATGAGACGGGTCAACCCTACCCATATTCACAATAAAAAGTAGTACTCTTAGCATAAAAAATTATATTTTTTCATGGATGACCAAAATAAGAGATCCATCTCACAACTACGATCCGTGAGACCGTCTCACACAAGTTTTTCCCTAAAAAATTTTGCGAGACGAATTTGTACGAAGAGTTTTTGAGATCGAAGCAATCTCGTGCCATTGTTAAAGTGTTGATGTGAAGTGCTGACAACATCTGAAGACAACGCCTAATCACTGTTTTGATTAGTGTGTTGATTTTTGAAGACTTTTCACTTCTCAGTTGATGCATCCTCTGTATATTGGCTATACGGTTTGTTAGAGGTTTAGGATGTAATTGTTTTTTACTCGCCTTAATTAGAGAGTTGTTTTATTCTTTCACTAGTATTGGTTTTTGTAAACTTACAAGTTTTTCTAGTGAATTATTTTTCCCTGAGGCACCGCGCAAGTATTTTATACTTGTGCATAATTTATATCTCGTCTCTCGTATTGTTATTATTCCAGTTGCGTGTTAATGTGTTAAATTATAATTTTCGCTACATGTTGTCGTGGGTGTTACAACACCTACACACAACACCTACATTCTGATACACACAACACTCACCCTCATCATATTTACACTGTGGAAACAAAACTCTCAATTGGTATCAGAGCCTCCACTTGACGTTACTAAGTGAGATCCTGTTTTGTTTTGTTTTCACAGGGGAAAAAGGATTATGGAAGCATCAACGAACACTGTTTTTAGACCTCCCGTGTTGGATGGATCAAACTATGCATTGTGGAAAGTAAAGATGAAAGTTTTTTATTAAATCCATTGAAGAAAGAGCTTGGCAACGTGTACTTGATGGTTGGAGTCCGCCAAAGATTGAGGATGTTGATGGAGACACTCGGCTCAAACTTGAAAGTACATTGACAATCGATGAAGTGCAAACTTCAAATTTTAATTCCAAGGCTCTCAATGCTATATTTTCGTCTGTTGACACAAGGATGTTCCATCTAATTACCAATTGTGTCTGAGCCAAAGAAGCTTGGAATATACTTCAGAAACATTGTGAAGGATCCGAAAGTGTGCGCCAATACTGAAAGAAAACCAACTGTATTTGTCAAAGAAACTGCTGAAATCTCGAATGCTACACACACTGAAAAAGGTGTTTCATCAAAAAGGCAAATATCTACCAAGAAGTCCAAGTCCAAGAAACGCCACTTTATCTGCCACTATTGTTTTAGACCTGGACATATCAAACCCTACTGTTTTAAACTGAGAGATGACTACAAGAGATGAGAATCTGAACATGTGTTGCCTCAGGTATTGTACAACACCCGATGCAACACTGCCAATAGGAAACCATCGGTAAAAATGGTTTGGGTGCCAAAGGCTAATATTCAATGTTCTGTTATCTATACTTCATTAAAAACTAACATTGCAGGAATATGGTACTTTGACAGTGGCTGTTCACGCCACATGACAGGTTCTAAAGACCATTTGATTGACTATGTTGAACTGAGGAATGGTCATGTGACGTATGGTGGTGGTGCTAAAGGAATAACTGCTGGCAAAGGGACCTTGAATGTTGATTGATTGCCTAACCTACACAATGTGCTTCATGAAGATGGACTTAACTCAAACTTAATAAGCATAAGTCAACTTTGTGATGATGGTTTACATGTTAAGTTTGATAAAGATAATTGTGAAGTTTTTGATGACACTAATACTTGTATTTTGACAGGTACATGGTCTGCTGACAACTGTTATCAACTTGGAGAGGACCTTGTGTGCAATCATTCAAAGGTGAGTGAATTAAACTTGTGGCATCAAAAATTGGGTCATGCAAACTTCAAGACATTAAAGAACCTTGGTAAGTACGACGCTTGTGAGAGGTATGCCTAATTTATCCTCTGGAATTCCTTATTTTTGTGGTGCATGTCAAAAGGGTGAGCAAACACGTGTTCCCCATCAAGTGTTGCAACACTTTGGGACAACACAGTGTCTTGAACTTTTGCACATGGATCTTATGGGTCCAATGAAAGTGGAAAGCCTTGGAGGTAAGAAGTATTCATTTGTTTGTGTGGATGATTTCTCTCGTTTTACATGGGTAAGTTTTCTTAGAGAAAAATCCGACACATTTGCTGCTTTTAAGAAATTACATGCTAAGATTACGAATCTACATGATTTGAGGGTTGGTAAAATAAGGACCGACTATGGTAAGGAATTTGAAAATTCACACTTTACATCATTCTGTGAAAAGAGGGGGATAACTCATGAATTTTCTGCCCCAAAAACTCCTCGACAAAATAGAGTAGCCGAAAGGAAGAATAGGACATTGCAAGAAATGGCTAGGGTCATGTTGAGTTCAAAGAATATTTCAAACCGATTTTGGGCCGAGGCCTTAAACACAACATGTCATATTTCAAATCGTGTGTACCTAAAGAGTGATTCTACTATGACATCCTATGAAATTATCATGGGAAAGAGGCCAAACCTAAAGTACTTTCTTGTTTTTGGGTGTGTATGTTATGTTTTAATTGACGAGACCATCTTGCAAAGTTTGATTCAAAAAGTGATAAGTGTTTATTCCTTGGTTATTCATCCAATAGTCGTGCATATCGTATGTATAATCTTTGAACAAGAACGACTATGGAATCTATTAACGTTGTTTTTCATGATCTTGCAGATCTAACAGGAAAAACAATCTAGGATGATGTTGATGGGCTACTGAACATAAGTGAGACACTGCCTAACACAGATTTTGTACCCGGTGTTGTAACACCTGAGACAACACCTGCACTGGCAGAATCAAATGATGAAACATGAGAGAATGCTGTAAATTATGATGATATAACCAATGAAGGGATTGATATTCCCAGTAAGATACAGAAAAATCACTCATCATCTCAGATCATTGGAGAAGAATTTGAAGGAATACAAACTAGAAGAAAGAAGAAAGTAGATTATCTAAAAATGAAAGGTCTAGTATGCATGGCTTCCGTGTACTCTCAAGTAAGTCATTCTTGTTTTGTTTCACTCATTGAACCCAAAAATATAAATGAAGCCTTAAAAGATGAATTTTGGCTCAATGCGATGCATGAGGAACTTAAACAATTTGTTAGGAATAATGTGTGGGATTTGGTTCCTAGACCTGATAATGTGAATGTTATTGGAACCAAATGGATTTTTAAGAACAAAACTGATGAATCTGGAATTTTTGTGAGAAATAAAGCAATGCTAGTTGCTCAAGGGTATACACAATTTGAAGGGATTGATTTTGATGAGACATTTGCCCATGTTGCCTGAATTGAATCAGTCCGACTTTTACTTGCCATTGATTGTCACATGGACAAAAAACTATATCAAATGGATGTGAAAAGTGCATTTTGAACGGCATTTTGAATGAGGAAGCTTATGTAAGCCAACCTAAAGGATTTGAAGATCCACACCACCCGGACCATGTCTACAAGTTGAAGAAGGCACTTTATGGACTGAAACAAGCTCCATGAGCATGGTATGGTAGGCTTACTGAATATCTGCTCGACTTAGGCTTTAAACGAGGTGAGGTTGATAAAACCCTTTTTATTCAAAAGTGGAAGCATGATATTCTTGTGTGTCAAATTTATGTGGATGACAGCATTTTTTGCGCTTCTTCTCAAAATCATGTTGATGATTTTGTTAAATGCATGTCTACCACATTTGAAATGAGCATGGTAGGAGAATTAAGTTTCTTTCTTGGATTGCAAATTAAA
Organism: Primulina eburnea; assembly: GCF_022965805.1. NCBI lineage: Eukaryota > Viridiplantae > Streptophyta > Magnoliopsida > Lamiales > Gesneriaceae > Primulina > Primulina eburnea. The sequence goes on from NC_133101.1 coordinate 53,333,526, forward strand.
CAAATGCATGATGGTATTTTTTTGTGTCAATCCAAGTATGCTAAGAATTTGGTAAAGAAATTTTCTGCCGAGAACACTAAACACATGAAAACTCCAATGGGGTCGACTGAAAAATTGTCTAAAGATGATGTTGCCGCAGGTGTTGACAACACCCAATATCGCAGCATCATAGGCAGTCTTCTTTACTTGAGTGCAAGTCGTCCCGACATCATTTTTAGTGTATGTTTGTGTGCCAGGTACCAGGCTGATCCTAAAGTCACTCATTTAAAAGCTGTCAAAAGAATTTTGAGATATATAGTTGAGACAGTTGACTTAGGTTTGTGGTGCACCAAAGAAACAAACACCAATTTAGTGGGTTTTAGTGATGCTGACTGGGCTGAAAACCTAGATGATAGGAAGAGTACCACTGGTGGATGTTTTTATCTTGGTGACAATTTGGTGTCATGGTATAGTAGAAAGTAAAATTGTGTGTCTCTGTCCACTGCTGAATTTGAATATGTTACAGCTGCTAGTTGCTGCTCACAACTTTTGTGGATGAATCACATGATTAAAGATTATGGATTCAACAGTGACACCTTAATTGCATACTGTGACAATTCAAGTGCAATTGATATTTCAAAAAATCCAGTACAACACTCTCGAACAAAACACATAGACATTAGACATCACTTTATTCGAGATTTGGTTGAGAATGGTACAATTCGAATGGTATTTGTTGGAACTGAGAACCAACTGGCTGATATTTTTACAAAACCATTGGATTTTGAGAGATTTTCCAATCTTAGGAAGTCTCTCAGCTTGTATGCACAATGATCGCTCACGGATGTTGTCCTAGGTGTTACAATACCTGTGGACAACACTCAGCATGCATGTGCATTTTATTAGGATTCTAGACATATTGCATTCATCCTGTTTTGTGTGAAGCCTGTACAAGTGAAGGATACTGAATGGTGTGCTCTCATTTGAGAATCAAACTTTCTCTCAAAATTTTCTAAAGTGTGGATTATGCTCAATCTGAGTCATTAAATAGTTGAGGATGTTCGTGTATCACATGATCTTGTCCAATGTGTAAAATGACTTGGAAAAATCTGGAGCAATATGGTGAAAAATAGAAAAGAGGAGAAAAATAGAACAAAAAATGTTTAGAAGAAAATGGAAAAAGCTACCTAGAGGAGTCCAATGAAAACCGTTCTTCTAGAGTGGGAGCTACCACTTCAAAGTCAAAATACAGATGGAAAAAGCTACCTAGAGGAGTCCAATGAAGACCGTTCTTCTAGAGTGGGAGCTACCATGTCTGAATTAAAAATGTTCAAGAAAGTTTGAGTCCAAATTGTGAGTGTTGCCAGGAGGTGTTGCCAACACCCAAGTACAGACAGATCACAGTTTGATCACATGCTTGTGTATTTCATTTTTGATCATATTTTAGGCATAAATTTAATTCATTCATTCTGATGTTATGTGAATTCATCAAGTCCAGTGGGCTATCAGATTTTAATTCATGAAATACGAAGAAAACCTTAACCAACTTAATTTTTAAATATCTTGATCTCTAAATGTTTGTGGGGTTAATTCGACGTGGTGTTTTATCCTGACTGATTTCTTGAAATAATGATTGCACTGTTTTAGAAAGTTATTGTTGGGTGAGAGTAAAAATTGATTTGGAAATGTGCTGAAGTTGCGGCTCAACAGAATGTTACCTTTGGAGGGTTGTGCTTAAATAATTAGGACTGGATGAGGAATAACTTTACCGTTTATTATTTTCCCTCACATTCTAAAATTTCTCCTCCCTCACTATTCATTTTTTTTCTGCGCAAATTATCTATGTTCTTCGTGATTTTCTGTGTTCTTCGAACTACTATACTTCTTTTGTTCTTGATTTCGCAGATGGCTGGCTTCGATCCTCACGACATTAGGAGTGAAATGGCTGCGAGCATGCGTGGAGAGTCACCTGACACAACACCCACCGCCGAAGCCAATGTTGAGGGCCTGGAAATTGTGGCTGTGCCAGAAGAACCAACTCTTTGGAAATAATCGCCCTTGGTGAACCTGGGAACGAGATCAACGTTGATAATCCACCGGACTTTGAAGCCCTGAATAAATCTTTTCCCCCTGCTCCTGTGCCTCGAAGGTCAAACAGACAAGCAGGGTTCGATCCTGACTTTGTTCCAACAAAGAAGCCTCGGGCATCTATCTCCTCAAATATTCTGGACCCTGATTTCTCATCTGGAGATGACTCCGATGATGATGATTTTGAGTTGGTGGCTCGCCCCAAACCAACTGTTGCTGCAAAGGAACCCAGTTCTACTTCTGATGTTCAAGAGCAAAACCCCGTCACAGATCCACAAAATGTTGCAGAAGAAAGATTTCCTGCTGAGCCTGAAGAAGATGAACAATCTCTGACCGAGTTTCTTGCTCAACTTAAAGAGAAATGGCTGCCAATAAACAAATTTCTAAGGATGATGAACCTGATTCAGAAATGATGAGGGAATTTGAGGAAAACCGGCCTGGAGCTTCTGATGATTCCTCTTCATCTTCTATGTCTGATTTTAAATCTGAGGAACAAGATGATGTTGAATCTGAAGATATTGGCTCTGAAGAAAGTGAGTCTTCTGAAGATGTTGTTGCTACTGCTGCCGGTGTTGAGGTGGATGTTCCTCAACACCGGCAGTAGTAGCAGCAACATCTGCAAAAGACTCACTTTCTTCAGAGCCAATATCTTCATATTCAGCATCATTTTGTTTCTCAGATTCAAAATCAGACACAGAGGATGAAGAGGAATCATCAAAAGCTCCAAGCCGGTTTTCCTCAAATTCCCTCATCATTTCTGAATCAGGTTCATCATCCTTAGAAATTTGTTTCTTGGCAGTCTTTTCTTCTTTAAGTTGAGCAAGAAACTCGACCAGAGATTGTTCATCTTCTTCAGGCTCAGCAGGAAATCTTTCTTCTGCAACATTTTGTGGATCTGTGACGGGGTTTTGCTCTTGAACATCAGAAGTAGAACTGGTTTACTTTGCATCAACAGTTGGTTTGGGGCGAGCCACCAACTCAAAATCATCATCATCGGAGTCATCTCCAGATGAGAAATCAGGGTCTAGAAAATTTGAGGAGGTAGATGCCCGAGGCTTCTTGGTTGGAACAAAGTCAGGATCGAACCCTGCTTGTCTCTTCGACCTTCGGGGGATAGGAGCAGTGGGAAAAGCTTTATTCAGGGCTTCAAAGTCCGGTGGATTTTCAACGTTGATCTCGTTCCCAGGTTCACCAGGGGCGGTTATTTCCAGCGGAGTTGGTTCTTCTGGCACAGCCACAATTTCCAGGCCCTCAACATTGGCTTCGGCGGTGGGTGTTGTGTCAGGTGACTCTCCACGCATGCTCGCAGCCATTTCACTCCTAATGTCGTGAGGATCGAAGCCAGCCATCTGCGAAATCAAGAACAAAAGAAGTAGAGTAGTTCGAAGAACATAGAAAATCGCGAAGAACAGAGATAATTTGCGCAGAAAAAAAATGAATAATGAGGGCAGGAGAAATTTTAGAATGTGAGGGAAAATAATAAACGGTAAAGTTATTCCTCATCCATTCGTAATTATTTAAGCACAACCCTTCAAAGGTAACATTCTGTTGAGCCGCAATTTCAGCACCTTTCCAAATCAATTTTTACTCTCACCCAACAGTAACTTTCTGAAGCAGTGCAATCATTATTTCAAGACATCAGTCAGGATAAAACACCACGTCGAATTAACCCCACAAACAGTTAGAGATCAAGATATTTCAAAACTAAGTTGGTTAGGGTTTTCTTCGTATTTCATGAATTAAAATCTGATAGCCCACTGGACTTGATGAATTCACATAACAGCAAAATGAATGACTTAAGTTTATTCCTAAAATATGATAAAAAATGAAATACACAAGCATGTGATCAAACTGTGATCTGTCTGTACTTGGGTGTTGGCAACACCTCCTAGCAACACTCACAATTTGGACTCAAACTTTTTTGAACATTTTTAATTCAGACATTGTAGCTCCCACTCTAGAAGAACGGTCTTCATAGGACTCCTCTAGGTAGCTTTTTCCATCTGTATTTTGACTTAGAAGTGGTAGCTCCCACACTAGAAAAACGGTTTTCATTGGACTCTTCTAGGTAGTTTTTTCCATTTTCTTCCAAACATTTTTTTTGTTCTATTTTTCTCCTCTTTTCTATTTTTCACCTTTTTGCTCAAGATTTTTCCAAGTCATTTTCCATATTGGGTAAGATCATGTGATACACGATCATCCTCAACTACTTAATGACTTAGATTGAGCATAATCCACACTTTAGAAAATTTTGAGAGAAAGTTTGATTCTCAACTGAGAGCACACCATTCAGTATCCTTCACTTGTACATGCTTCACAAAAAACAGGATGAATGCAATATGTCTAGAATCCTAATAAAATTTACATGCATGCTGAGTGTTGTCCACAGGTGTTGTGACACCCATGACAACATTCGTGAGCGATCATTGTGCACACAAGCTGAGAGACTTCCTAAGATTGGAAAATCTCTCAAAATCCAATGGCTTTGTAAAAATATCAACCAGTTGGTTCTCAGTTCTAACAAATTCCATTCGAATTGTACCCTTCTGAATCAAATCTCGAATAAAATGATGTCTAATGTCTATGTGTTTTGTTCGAGAGTGTTGTACTGGATTTTTTGAAATATCAATTGCACTTGAATTGTCACAGTATACAATTAAGGTGTCACTGTAGAAACCATAATCTTTAATCATTTGATTCATCCACAAGACTTGTGAGCAGCAACTGGCAGCTGCAACATATTCAGATTCAGCAGTGGACAGAGACACACAATTTTGCTTTCTACTATACCATGACACCAAATTGTTGTTAGAGTAGGTGCACGTCGAGCCAAGTGTTGGCCGACTGTTCACAATGAAACTCTTTGTATAAACGATCTTTATTTTAATAATATTTGAATTTATTAATTTGGCGCATCTTTATCTTTATACCCATGCTAGCTGCATAGATAAAGCCCTTGAATATACAAATAGTAGAAAGAATATGAGATGCTCATATGATGAGTATCATGAAACTCATATTTGTAATACTGTATATTCTAAACCGTTCCTAGTCGATTCAGCCGCCACTAAGAAGGATAAAGGCCGCTCGAGTTAGAGACTAGTATCTGCGATGTGAGTACCATGTTTCATTGGTAGGGGACATTGTGATGTCCGAGCATGCAGATAGGTGCTCCTGGTAGAGTGCACTGAACAACCCATAAAAGGACTTTCCAAGTGGTTCTCACTTATCGAGTGGAAAAGTCCTGGTTTATGGTTGTACACCATTAGTCCTTATGACCCGGGACAACATTGAGACTCTATGTGCTAGCAGTTTCACTTTGACTTGTTTACCGACTCTTATGGGGTCATTAGGTGGCAAGATTGGGTGTTACGGCGAAACATATAGGAGTCGATGCATTGTAGTCGGGGATTCACCGCTTACCTACGGGTATGGATATCCTATGTGTTTTTCATGTATGTGTGGGTTGAAATCTCTGATCAGAGTATGGTGGTAATTATGAAAGGGGTTTCATAGATTACACCATCGATGCAACCACGACATGACACATAGTATCGATTCATTGACAACTCTCGATAAACCAATAGTTGTCGAATCGGTCGGGATATATGAGCTGAAGGGACCGTACTGTACGCTAACCATAATTGAATGGTTCTTGCAGGCACTATCATGTGATACCTAGGGAATCACGTAAGCGATGCTGCTAGGCGTTTAACGTGATTGGTTGGGTACTATCAGACTTGAGTTCTGACGTTCTTACTATCAAGGAGTTGATAAGTAAGAATGGAGCAATTGGGGTATGCTCGTATAAGGACATGTTTAGTCCGAATCACATTGAGATGTGAACCCACGGCTAGTTGTATCAATGAACCATTGAGGGCCACACAAGTACTTGCTTAGTAAATCCCGAAGAGAAGTAAAATAGTTCAATGTGTTGAACGGCTTATAAATGTGTTTATAAGCGTAAAGAAAATTAGAAGTATGACTTCTATGAGAGAAATATAAATTTTAATTTATGGAAGTGTTCCTAAGATTAAAATTTGGCCAAGTAAATAATGTAGTTGAAAATTGTGATTTTCATAAACATTGTTGTGGACTAAATTAAATTAATTCAAGTGTTGAATTAATTAAACACTAGTGGACCTAGTAGAGTCTAAATAATTAAATTAATTCAAGTGTTGAATTAATTAAATAATATTGAGTCTTGTAGAGCTCAATTTAAATAATTATTTAACTAGTGGGACTTGAGTAAAATCAAGTAATATTTAATTTATCTCAAATGTGTTTGAGATAATAAAATTTAGTCTATGGTTTTTAATGTGTTAAAAACCATATATTATACAAGTGAGACATGTAGGGATTGCATGCTTGGGAGGTGAAGAGCCTTGATTACTTTTTAATAAAATATTCAAAAGGCATGCAACTTTTGAGAGACAACTTTTCACAATACCTAGGCTATTCTCCCACACTCCCAATCTCATCACTTGGCCGAAATTTCTTGGAGGATTTCTCTCCATTTTTCTTCTCTTTTGTTCTTCATTTTCTTGGAAGAAAATCATTCTCTTTGAAAAATCCTCAAGTTTTTCTAGTGCAAAACTTGAGGGGATTTACCTTGTTGAGTGGTGGGCCTAATTCTTTGGGAGAAGAAGGTGAGCTTGTAGATTTGTCTACCAAACAAGAGCTTTGTTATTTAAAACAAAGTTGGAGCCATTTCATCAACTCTAAGGAGTTGATAGGTATATTTCTTAAAACATCCTATGCATGTTTTTAGTTTTTGTAAATGTTGCACAAAAATATATGGGGGCCGAAATTTGTGCTCAAATTTTTGTTTTTCGCTTCCGTTGCGTTTCCGGCCTCCGTAACCGGTCCGCTTTCAAGTGGTATCCGAGCTAAGGTTACGGTTTTTGTGCTATATTTACGTAATATTGTATTGAGATCGATTTCTAACCGTTTGAGATTTTTGGTGCAACAAATACTCAAGGACCGAAATTTTTACAAAACAAAAAAAAAAATAAAGTTTTCGGGGCTGCCTGAGGGCTGCCCGAAGGGGCTGCCCGAAAATTTCGGGCAGCCGAGGGGCAGCCCAAGGGGCTGCCCGAAACTTCCAGCTTTTAATAAAAAAAAAAAATTTTTGTTGTGGCCGGAATCCGGCGACGGAGCTCCGGCGACGGCGATGACGGCTAGGGTTTCCAAAAGTGTTTTGGACAATCTTAGTGTCATGGGCCTTGAGTTGTTGGGCCATTAGATGGTCAACATAATTTTGTGAAATTTAAATGGGCCAAGCTATTTTGGTGAAAATGAGTTTTGGGCCCTTAAGTTTAAATTTACAATTGTTGCACATATTTTCTCATAAAATAAATAGTTGAAGTGGGACTTTAATTATTTATAGTAAATTGTGATTTACCAGAAATTCGATTATAAATAAATTAATTTGAAAGTAAACAAAGGTGTTTGTGTACTTTGTTAATTTAATTTATAATTGTGGCGGTTAGTGATTGGATCAAGATATATAATATTGGACCAATTAATTATAGTGATAATTAATTGATGGTGTATGATATGTGATATTATGCATGAAGGATGATCAAAAGCCCAAGCCCAATTTGCTAGGTGTATGCTAGGATATTTGTGTTGAATGATTGTAATAATTATCAATTTATAAAGTGGGCTTGGTTTATGGCCCGTTCCCACCCCCCATGAGATGTATCCCTATGTGCCATGGATATTTAAATGTAAATATTAGAATAGTGGAAGATCAAGATTGGAAGATGGTGGCCTTGGTGATTATGAAGATCGAAGACATGTAATATTGGATGCTAATGTAATAATTTAGTTGCATTGCATCCCTGCATTTACCCTAGGATTGGACCTAGGCCCGTGTTTGGCTCACACGGGCCATTAGTTTTGGGGCGATTGATCATCCTTGTACTGTTTTCTATTTATAATATATGCATGATATGTTATAAATAATGAGTATGTGCGTTATTATTGTTATAATAACAAAGTTGCATGAATCCGGCAAACATACGATCAAACATGGCGAGCTTTTAAAATAAAATTAATGATGAGACCTTTCAAAATTAAAAACCCTCATTTTGAATAAGATTCAAAATTAATATCAAGTCCGAAAAGGGGAATTATAAATTTGTTTATAATTTCCTTGTCTTCCATCGACAATGGATGCATGATGAACGCTACCCGTACTCGGGGCTCGGCTCATATTATTGAGGGGGCCCTGGGTGCCGGAAAGCTGTGACATCCATTGACATGGTGATGTGAACTACGTGGAACTCCCATGATTTCGGCTCATATTATTGAGGGAACTCATGGCGACCGTCCATTAAGGTTCAATATCGATGGGTTAGGCTTGACACGTAAAGATGAACGACGTCATATTATTGGGTCCTAATCAAACGTGAGACAAAAGAATACGTAGAGGGTTGCATAGCGATGCAATTGGAAACTACCTTTTAGGAGTTGTGATGGCCGATATTATTCGGGATCACAATTCGCTAATTGGACCTTACGTACCTACTGAGGAAAGTGTTTCCCGTTTTCACTAGAGGGTAGTGAAAATGTCAAAACAGTGGGAGCGATTATTTATAAAGTAAAAGTCCAAACTTTATATCTTATTAAATATTTTAAAATAGTCATTAATATTTATCTGTTTTACTTTTCAGTACAATCTTTGACATGTCATCAATTCGCAACCCGTTTTCCGTCATTCTCGAAAAACACATTCTAACCGGACCAAACTATATCACTTGGCTAAGAAATTTAAAGATTGTCTTAAACTCGGAGAAGATCGCGTATACACTGACTGAGGCGCCCCCTGCTGAGGCTCCTATAGGCTGCACTCCTGAGGAATTGCAGACCTACAAGGAATGGTGTGACCATGACTTGAAGGCGAAGTGTTATATGCAGGCTTCAATGAACGATGAGCTGCAAAGGCGATTCGAGGATGCAAAGAATGCTGCTGACATTCATATGCACCTCAAGGAGCTCTTCGGAGAGCAGACTCGGCCTTTGAGGCATGCCACAGTAAAGGAGCTCATCACTTTACGCATGCGAGATGGGACTTCGGTCCATGAGCATGGCCTAAAGTTGATTGGGCTCGTGGACAAGCTCGTAGGCATGGATTTGGTGTTGCCTTCGGAGTTGACCACTGATGTGTTGCTGCTGTCGCTGCCTAGCTCTTTCGATCCTTTCGTTGTGAACTTCAATATGAACAAGCTCGAGCCCAGCCTTGAAGAGTTGGTGAACATGCTTGTGACCTTTGAGTCCACAATCAAAAAGGAGAAGCAGGTTCTTTATGTGGGCTCTTCATCTGGCACGAAGACCGGTCCACATGGGAAGGGAAAGAAGCGTTCTTTCCAGCGCCCCAAGAAGAGCGAGCCCTTGAAGAGGCAGACTCCGAGTCCCTTAGTGGCAGCCGCGCCAGCAAAGGCTGAGAAGACTGTTGACATCTGTCACCACTGCAAGAAGCCTGGACATTGGAGGCGTAACTGCAGGGAATATCTTGCGCAGAAGGGTTCTGGCAAAGGTATGTTCTTTATTGAAGTAAATATCTCGATTAACTCTACTTCTTGGGTATTGGATACCGGCTGTGGCTCACATCTCTGTAATGACTTGCAGGCGATGGGAAGAAGTAGGAGGCTCCGAGAGGGTGAGACCTTCTTAAGGATGGGCAATGGAGCAAGAGTTGCTGCCAAAGCCGTAGGAGATATTTGTTTAATTTTGAACAATGATTTTAAGTTTGTATTAAGAGATGTTTTGTTCGTACCAGACTTGATTAAAAACATTATTTCCATTCCTATGCTTGATATTGATGGATATTCTTGTTTATTTGGCAAAGGTGTTTGCAATATTTACAAGAATGAATGTTTAGTTGGTACCGGTGAACTTGAAAACAATCTCTACACCTTAAAATTAAAAGATATTCCACTTAACAATGTCCAAACGATAACAACAACAAATAAGCGCAAACAAGATACTCTTAATTCGGCACAATTATGGCATGCTCGATTAGGTCATATATCCCTAAGAAGGATGAACAAGTTAGTGGGAGTTGGCATGTTTGATATGTCCGATATTAATGCTCTCACGACTTGTGAATCCTGTCTAAAAGGAAAGATGACCAAAATTCCCTTTAAGGACCATGCGGAGCGAGCAAAAGGGTTATTGGATTTGATCCATACCGATGTGTGCGGTCCGCTTAGCATCACCACTAAGCATGGACATGCCTACTTCATCACCTTTACCGATGACCATTCGAGGTATGGGTATGTGTATTTGATGAAATACAAGTCTGAAGCCTTTGAAAAGTTCAAAGAATTCAGAAGTGAAGTAGAGAATCAATTGGGACGAAGCATCAAGACACTTCGATCGGATCGAGGTGGTGAGTACTTGAGTGCCGAGTTCCAAGAGTATCTTAGAGAGAATGGGATTCTCTCGCAGTGGACTCCGCCCGCTACACCGCAGTTGAATGGTGTTTCGGAGCGTCGTAACCGGACTTTGATGGACATGGTTCGGTCTATGATGGGGTTCACGGAGTTGCCGCCATCCTTTTGGGGATATGCGCTTGAAACAGCGGCACTGTTGTTGAACAATGTCCATACAAAGGCAGTTGACAAGACTCCATATGAGATATGGATGGGTAAGCCTCCCAAGTATTCTTATCTTAGAATATGGGGGTGTCCTGCTTATGTGAAGCAGACAGTGGGAGATAAATTGGATAGTCGATCCATTTTATGCTACTTTGTGGGATATCCAAGAAATTCCATTGGATATTATTTCTATCATCCCCAAGAAACAAAGGTGTTTGTTTCTAGGAACGCAACCTTTTTGGAAAAGGAATTTCTATTAGATAGAAAAGGCGAGATGATAGAACTCGAAGAGGTTCGAGAGACACCCACAGTTGTAGAACCCACACCCGAGAAGCCAAGTGAGGAGATACAAGCTCCTAGAAGAACCGAGAGAGTCTCGAGACCACCTGTGAGGTATGGTCTGCTTCTTGAAGAGGGCCATGATGAGCCTAACCTTGGATGTGATCCAAGGACTTTCAAGGAAGCGTTATCGGATGCCGATTCATCCAAGTGGCTTGAAGCAATGGAATCTGAGATGAATTCCATGCATTCGAACCAAGTGTGGAATCTCGTGGATCCACCTGAGGGAATTGTTCCCATAGGGTGTAAATGGATTTACAAGAGGAAACTTGGGGCGGATGGGAAGGTATTGACCTTCAAGGCGCGATTGGTAGCAAAAGGGTATACTCAAAGGCAAGGTGTTGACTATGAGGAAACCTTTTCTCCAGTTGCGATGTTCAAGTCCATTAGAATATTGCTAGCCATAGCTGCATGGTATGACTATGAGATATGGCAGATGGATGTTAAGACAGCCTTCCTTAATGGGGATATTAAGGAAGAAATTTACATGTCTCAACCTGAGGGTTTCACATCTATCGGAAGTGAGCATATGGTATGCAAACTTCAAAGATCTATTTATGGTCTTAAGCAGGCATCGAGGAGTTGGAACCTCAGATTCGATAGTACAATCAAAGAGTTTGGTTTTACTAAGAATCCTGAGGAACCCTGTGTGTATAAGAAGGTCAGTGGGAGTGCTGTGACATTCCTTGTTCTTTATGTTGATGACATTCTACTCATTGGGAATGATGTAGGAATGTTGCAATCAACAAAGATATGGTTAGCAAGTAAGTTCTCAATGCAGGACTTGGGTGAAGCATCTTTTGTATTGGGAATACAGATCTATAGAGATAGATCAAGAAGATTGCTTGGTCTCACCCAGTCCACATACATTGATACCATCGTGAAGCGGTTCTCGATGGATGAGTCCAAGAGAGGACATCTACCAATGTGTCATGGCGTGTCCCTATCCAAGTCTATGTCTCCCAAGACTGATGCAGAGATAGCGGCGATGACACGAATTCCGTATGCTTCGGCTATTGGTAGTATTATGTATGGGATGATATCTACACGTCCTGACGTGGCATTTGCACTAAGTGTAGTGAGTAGATATCAATCCAACCCTGGTCTTCCACACTGGAAAGCTGTGAAAGACATTCTCAAGTATTTGAGAAGGACCAATAAGTTGTTTTTGGTCTATGGGGGTGGAGAACTAAAATTGGAAGGCTATACCGACTCTAGCTTCCAAAGCGATGTTGATGACTCGAAGTCAACCTCCGGATTCATATTCATGCTCAATGGTGGTGCTGTCTCTTGGAAGAGTTCCAAGCAAGACAGTACTGCGGATTCCACCACTGAGGCAGAATACATTGCTGCATCGGCTGCAGCAAAGGAGGCTGTTTGGATTAGGAATTTCGTCCAAGAGTTGGGCGTCATTCCAAATGGAGTTGCTCCTATCCCGGTGATGTGCGACAACACGGGAGCCATAGCTCAGGCGAAGGAGCCAAGGTCTCATCAGAAGTCCAAACACGTATTGAGAAAGTACCACATCCTCAGAGAGATCGTGGAAAGAGGAGATGTCGTGATTGACAAAGTCGGCTCCGCAGATAATGTTGCTGATCCACTAACTAAGCCTTTACCAGGACCATCATTCGAGAAGCATCGCGAATCAATGGGTCTAAAGAATATAGGTAGTTGGCTCTAGTGCAAGTGGGAGATTGTTAGAGTAGGTGCACGTCGAGTCAAGTGTTGGCCGACTGTTCACAATGAAACTCTTTGTATAAACGATCTTTATTTTAATAATATTTGAATTTATTAATTTGGCGCATCTTTATCTTTATACCCATGCTAGCTGCATAGATAAAGCCCTTGAATATACAAATAGTAGAAAGAATATGAGATGCTCATATGATGAGTATCATGAAACTCATATTTGTAATACTGTATATTCTAAACCGTTCCTAGTCGATTCAGCCGCCACTAAGAAGGATAAAGGCCGCTCGAGTTAGAGACTAGTATCTGCGATGTGAGTACCATGTTTCATTGGTAGGGGACATTGTGATGTCCGAGCATGCAGATAGGTGCTCCTGGTAGAGTGCACTGAACAACCCTCCATAAAAGGACTTTCCAAGTGGTTCTCACTTATCGAGTGGAAAAGTCCTGGTTTATGGTTGTACACCATTAGTCCTTATGACCCGGGACAACATTGAGACTCTATGTGCTAGCGTTTCACTTTGACTTGTTTACCGACTCTTATGGGGTCATTAGGTGGCAAGATTGGGTGTTACGGCGAAACATATAGGAGTCGATGCATTGTAGTCGGGGATTCACCGCTTACCTACGGGTATGGATATCCTATGTGTTTTTCATGTATGTGTGGGTTGAAATCTCTGATCAGAGTATGGTGGTAATTATGAAAGGGGTTTCATAGATTACACCATCGATGCAACCACGACATGACACATAGTATCGATTCATTGACAACTCTCGATAAACCAATAGTTGTCGAATCGGTCGGGATATATGAGCTGAAGGGACCGTACTGTACGCTAACCATAATTGAATGGTTCTTGCAGGCACTATCATGTGATACCTAGGGAATCACGTAAGCGATGCTGCTAGGCGTTTAACGTGATTGGTTGGGTACTATCAGACTTGAGTTCTGACGTTCTTACTATCAAGGAGTTGATAAGTAAGAATGGAGCAATTGGGGTATGCTCGTATAAGGACATGTTTAGTCCGAATCACATTGAGATGTGAACCCACGGCTAGTTGTATCAATGAACCATTGAGGGCCACACAAGTACTTGCTTAGTAAATCCCGAAGAGAAGTAAAATAGTTCAATGTGTTGAACGGCTTATAAATGTGTTTATAAGCGTAAAGAAAATTAGAAGTATGACTTCTATGAGAGAAATATAAATTTTAATTTATGGAAGTGTTCCTAAGATTAAAATTTGGCCAAGTAAATAATGTAGTTGAAAATTGTGATTTTCATAAACATTGTTGTGGACTAAATTAAATTAATTCAAGTGTTGAATTAATTAAACACTAGTGGACCTAGTAGAGTCTAAATAATTAAATTAATTCAAGTGTTGAATTAATTAAATAATATTGAGTCTTGTAGAGCTCAATTTAAATAATTATTTAACTAGTGGGACTTGAGTAAAATCAAGTAATATTTAATTTATCTCAAATGTGTTTGAGATAATAAAATTTAGTCTATGGTTTTTAATGTGTTAAAAACCATATATTATACAAGTGAGACATGTAGGGATTGCATGCTTGGGAGGTGAAGAGCCTTGATTACTTTTTAATAAAATATTCAAAAGACATGCAACTTTTGAGAGACAACTTTTCACAATACCTAGGCTATTCTCCCACACTCCCAATCTCATCACTTGGCCGAAATTTCTTGGAGGATTTCTCTCCATTTTTCTTCTCTTTTGTTCTTCATTTTCTTGGAAGAAAATCATTCTCTTTGAAAAATCCTCAAGTTTTTCTAGTGCAAAACTTGAGGGGATTTACCTTGTTGAGTGGTGGGCCTAATTCTTTGGGAGAAGAAGGTGAGCTTGTAGATTTGTCCACCAAACAAGAGCTTTGTTATTTAAAACAAAGTTGGAGCCATTTCATCAACTCTAAGGAGTTGATAGGTATATTTCTTAAAACATCCTATGCATGTTTTTAGTTTTTGTAAATGTTGCACAAAAATATATGGGGGCCGAAATTTATGCTCAAATTTTTGTTTTTCGCTTCCGTTGCGTTTCCGGCCTCCGTAACCGGTCCGCTTTCAATTGTTACCAAGATAAAAACATCCACCAGTGGTACTTCCTATCATCTAGGTTTCCCGCGCAGTCAACATCACTAAAACCCACTAAATTGGTGTTTGTTTCTTTGGTGTACCACAAACCTAAGTCAACTGCCACAGCTATATATCTCAAAATTCTTTTGACAGCTTTTAAATGAATGACTTTAGGATCAGCTTGGTATCTGGCACACAAACATACACTAAACATGATTTCGGGACGACTTGCACTCAAGTAAAGAAGACTGCCTATGATGCTGCGTTACTGGGTGTTGTCAACACCTGCAGCAACATTGTCTTTAGACAATTTTTCAGTCGACCCCATTGGAGCTTTTCATGTGTTTAGTATTCTCGACAGAAAATTTCTTAACCAAATTCTTAGCATACTTGGATTGACACAAAAAAATAACATCATGCATTTGTTTAATTTGCAATCCAAGAAAGAAACTTAATTCTCCTACCATGCTCATTTCAAATGTGGTAGACATGCATTTAACAAAATCATCAACATGATTTTGCGAAGAAGCGCCAAAAATGATGTCATCCACATAAATTTGACACACAAGAATATCATGCTTCCACTTTTGAATAAAAAGGGTTTTTATCAACCTCACCTCGTTTAAAGCCTAAGTCCAGCAGATATTCAGTAAGCCTACCATACCATGCTCGTGGAGCTTGTTTCAGTCCATAAAGTGCCTTCTTCAACTTGTAGACATGGTCCGGGTGGTGTGAATCTTCAAATCCTTTAGGTTGGCTTACATAAGCTTCCTCATTCAAAATGCCGTTCAAAAATGCACTTTTCACATCCATTGGACCCATAAGATCCATGTGGAAGAGTTCAAGACACCGTGTTGTCCCAAAGTGTTGCAATACTTGATGGGGAACATGTGTTTGCTTACCCTTTTGACATAAACCACAAACATAAGGAATTCCAGAGGATAAATTAGGCATACCTCTCACAGCATCGTACTTACCAAGGTTCTTTAATGTCTTGAAGTTAGCATGACCCAATTTTTGATGCCATAAGTTTAATTCACTCACCTTTGAATGATTGCACACAAGGTCCTCTCCAAGTTGATAACAGTTGTCAGCAGACCTTGTACCTGTCAAAATACAAGTATAAGTGTTATCAAAAACTTCACAATTGTCTTTATCAAACTTAACATGTAAACCATCATAAAAAAGTTGACTTATGTTTATTAAGTTTGAATTAAGTCCCGCGAACTGAAGCACATTGTGTAGGTTAGGATAACCATCAACATTCAAGGTCCCTTTTGCCAGCAATTCTTCCTTTAGCACCACCACCATACATCACATGATCATTCCTCAGTTCAACATAGTCAATCAAATGGTCTTTAGAACCTGTCATGTGGCGTGAACAGCCACTGTCAAAGTACCATATTCCTGCAATGTTAGTCTTTAATGAAGTATAGATAACAGAACATTGAATATTAGCCTTTGGCACCCAAACCCTTTTTACCGATGGTTTCCTATTGGCAGTTTTGCGCCGGGTGTTGTACAATGATAAGTGCATTTTATGCACTTAAATTATTCTTATACTTCATATAGATTGTTAGTCTTTTTGGGCGGAATTACTCCCTTTTGTTGTTTTTGGTGTGATTGCAGGTAGCCAGGTAAGGCCACTGAACGAGCGTGAAAATGAACTAAAATGGCGCTAAGGAGAGAAATATGACCAAGCAAGCACCGAGGGCAGTAAACCCCGCGCACATGCACGACTTATCCCCGCGCACATGAGCGCAAATGGCAGAGAGCACGGCGCATATGCACCGCTCATGGCGCGCATATGCTCGAGGGACAAAAAGTGAACTGGCAGAGAGCAGCGCGCATATGCACCGCCCAAGGCGCGCGCAAGAAGAATGCCCGCACAGGAGACCCGCGCATATGCGCGAGTCTGTGTCGCGCATATGCGCGCGGCGCGTACATTCAGAATAAATAAGAGTTTCACGTGGATTTTAAGGGTTCCGCATTTTTTTACACGCAGCCGTCATATCATTCGAAAAAAAGGAGAGAAAAAGTCAAAGCACGGAGCACGAGACGCGAAGAACGGAGATAGAAGACGTTGAATCCGGACACGGGGACACACTTTCATCTCTCGCCAACACGTTTCTACTTCGGTTCTTTACTTTTACGTTTTTAATGATTACAAACAGGTTGTGTATTGATTTAAACTCGAGTATGAACTAATTTTATTTTCTAGAGATGGACATAGTCGAGGTCGAACCTATGTATTGACGTTTTGAATTTTCATTGATTTAATTCATCGTGTTTATTTGTGATTTCTTGTCTTTAATGCTTTTGGATTACTGTCCATAATTCGACTGATCTAATAATTGAGATCTAACACTCAAGAGAGGTGATCGAAATTAGGACAGGAAAATCGTATTGTCAGATGTTTATAGCGTGCAAAAGACGTATAACTTTGGCGAATCCATAACAGGACCTTGTGTGCATTTGTCACGTGTTACATGATTTTGAATAGACATCTTAAAATCGGTAATAGGTAATACAGTTCTATTTATCACTCGACAGAGGGAATAGAAAATATTGTGAGTTCTTGGTTAATAAATATGTTGTGATTTAACTAAATGTTAGTCAATGTTAATTTAGCATAGGGGACACTCGACGAAATCATATCTCTAGATTTATTTACTTATTGAATTTCTACTGCGTGCTAGAATTACAGGAATTGTTATTTTATTTGAATTGATTTCAAACCAACTATTTGATTTGTCTAAATAAAGTTGAGCTATGTCAATTATGGTAATTAATATACAATTTTAAATAATTACTCTTCGTGGGATCGATATTTGTACTCAAACCAGTACTAAAAACTTGACACCGTACACTTGCGGTAGTGAAATGACGCAAAAAGTTTTTGGCGCCGTTGCCGGGGCGTAAACTATTTAATTGCATATTGATATCATTACTAATTAGTTTTTACTTTAATTTAGACTTTATTTTATTTTATTTTATTTACTTTGTTAATCTATAATCTTTTTGTTTTGTAGTGCATGCGAAGATTTCAAAATCCCGACTTGCTAATTTTTTATCCGGAAATCGAAAGAACTGCCAGGAGATTAAGGAAAGCAAGGAGAGACGAAATTAATGCAATGGCTGAAAACAGAGATAATCAGAATGCTCTCCCTAGAGAGGTGCCAATCCGGGAACATTTCCGCCCAGTCATTAACGCTCACTACTCTGGAATAGCTCGTGGAACTATTGCTGCTAATAATTTTGAGCTAAAGCCCGCACTCATCAATATGGTTCAACAGAACCAATTTGGAGGAGCAGCCACCGCAGAACCCCATCTTCACCTCAGAACTTTTCTGGAGATCACGGATACGGTAAAAATTAACGGTGTTTCTGACGAAATTATTCGATTGCGCTTGTTTCCGTTTTCTCTTAGGGATCACGCAAGGAGTTGGCTCCAATCTCTACCGCTGGGAATTGTTACTACTTGGGCAGATTAGGTTACGAAGTTTCTGTCAAAGTACTTTCCTCATGATAAATCTGCTCAGCTGAAAATAGATATCACCAACTTCAGGCAGAGAGAGCTCGAAGTGTTATATGAGGCTTGGGAGCGATACAAAGAACTACTCGGGAAGTGCCCGAATCATGGATATGCAGATTGGGTACAAATCGAGTTATTTTACAATGGTTTAGATGGGCCAACCATAGGAAATGTGGATGCAGCCGCCGGAGGTACTATTTTTTCTAAAACGCCTGATGAGGCCTATGATTTGCTTGAACATATGACCATTAACAGTTGAATATCACTTACTGCAAAGGAAACCTGCTGGAGTGTATGCTGTAGACCCGATCATATCACTTACTGCACAGGTTTAGGCATTAACCGCACAGATTGCAGCGATGAACAAGCCAGGCCAATCTACGTCTGATGTTGCATTGGTGACTGCTGAGGAAGAGCCAGTTGTGGAGGAAGCTCAGTACATCAACAATCGCGGCTTTAGAGGTTATCGAGGTTATCCCCCCCCCTAATACTTATCGTCCAGGTTTGAGGAATCACGAGAATTTCTCTTATGCGAACAACAAGAAACGGTTGAATCCTCCACCGGGGTTCAATACACAAAAAGGGGAAGGAAAGCCATCTTTTGAAGATCTAGTTGGTACATTTGTGACTGAGTCTGGGAAAAGAATGGCGAAAACTGAGTCTCGTCTTGATAACATGGAGACACACATGGGTAATATGGGTGCCACGATGAAGTCCTTGGAAACACAGATTGGGCAACTAGCCAATGCTTTAAAAGATCAAAATCGGGGACAGTTTCCCAGCAATACCGAGGTGAATCCTAGGGAACAGTGCAAGGCCATCACACTGAGGAGTGACAAAGAAATTGGTATCCCAGAGCCTGCGAAAGAGAGTGTAGAGATTCTTGTTGAGGAAGATGATGGAAAGGGTGTAAGGGTGGAAAAAGAGAAAGTAGAGGAACCCAAGAGAGTGATTGAACAGCAGCCTTTACCAAAGGTAAATCTTCCATATCCACAGAGGTTCAAGAAGAAAGGGTTGGATGATTAGTTTGCGAAGTTCCTGGAAATTTTCAAGAAAATACACATCAACATCCCATTTGCCGATGCATTGGAGCAAATGCCCAATTATGCTAAGTTCATCAAGGATGTGATGTCCAAAAAGAGGAAAATTCAAGAGTTTGAGACCGTAAAGTTGACCGAAGAGTGCAGTGCCATACTCCAAAGGAAACTACCACAGAAACTCAAAGATCCAAGGAGTTTTACTATTCCTTGTGTTATTGGTGGTTCTAGAGTAAATAGGGCTTTATGTGATTTAGGTGCTAGTATAAATTTAATGCATTTTTCTATTTACAGGACTTTGGAGCTTGGCGAGGTGAAACCTAGCACTATTACTTTGCAACTGGCGGACAGATCACTTACCTATCCACGAGGGATAGTAGAGGATGTACTGGTAAAGGTAGACAAATTCATATTTCCTGCTGATTTTGTCATATTAGACATGGAAGAAGACCAGGAGACTCGGCTTATCTTTGGAAGGCCATTCCTAGCTACCGGGAAAGCATTGATTGATGTGCACAAGGGCGAGCTCACATTGAGATTAGGTGGAGA
The DNA here is from genome assembly GCF_022965805.1 of Primulina eburnea. NCBI lineage: Eukaryota > Viridiplantae > Streptophyta > Magnoliopsida > Lamiales > Gesneriaceae > Primulina > Primulina eburnea. The sequence continues at coordinate 53,353,435 of NC_133101.1, forward strand.
AGAAGTCGTGTTCAACATCTACAACACCATCAAAGGACCAATTGAGGTAAGTACTTGTAATAGCATTGATATAATTGATTCATGTGTATCTCATGTTGGTGCGGGTAGGATTAAAAAAGACTCTTTGGAGAGATGCTTGTTGGAGTCAGTTTCTACAGTGGATGAAGAGGACTGGGATGTGCGAGAGGACTTACTTGCTCTCAATACGCTACCTAAAGAAAAAATGTACCCAACTTGAAGAGTTACTTGAGGATGCAAGTAAAGAGGTACCAAAAGCATCCCCTGTATTGAAGGATTTACCGAGTCACTTGTGCTACGCGTTCCTAGACGGGAGTTCGTCACATCCGGTAATTATATCGTCTGCTCTTACTATTGATGAGAAAGATAGGTTATTGAGGGTGTTGAGAGAGTTTAAATCTGCTTTGGGATGGACAATTGCTGATATAAAGGGGATTAGCCCTACTGTTTGTATGCATAAAATATTGATGCAGGAGTCCTATTCCCCTTATGTTGATCATCAGAGGAGGCTTAATCCAGCCATGAAAAAGGTTGTGAGGGCTGAGGTATTAAAATTGTTAAATGCTGGTGTCATTTATGCTATATCTGATAGTTCTTGGGTTTCACCAGTACAAGTAGTGCCTAAGAAGAGGGGGAATAACTGTAGTAAGAAATGAGAATAACGAATTGATTTCAACTTGTCCAGTGACTGGTTGGCGAGTGTGTATAGACTACAGGAAATTGAATGATGCGACTAGGAAAGATCACTTCCCCCTTCCCTTTATTGACCAGATGCTTGATAGAGTAGGTGGTTATCACTATTATTGCTTTCTAGATGGTTATTCCGGTTACAATCAGATTGTCATAGCACCGGAGGATCAAGAGAAGACTACCTTCACTTGCCCCTACGGTACATTTGCTTTCAGGAGAATGCCATTTGGTCTTTGCAATGCACCTGCTGCTTTTCAGAGGTGTATGATGGCCATATTTTCTAACATGGTCGAGGAAATAATGGAAGTTTTTATGGATGATATCTCTGTGTTTGGTTCATCTTTTGATCATTGTTTGCAGAATCTAACGCTTGTTTTGCAGAGATGTCAGGCAAAGAATCTAGTGCTGAATTGGGAAAAATTTCACTTCATGGTCTCAGAAGGTATTGTGCTTGGGCATAAAATTTCGGCTAGAGGGATAGATGTAGACAGAGCCAAAGTTGTGGCAATTGAAAATCTCCCACCGCCGAAAAATGTTAAAGGAATCAGAAGCTTCTTGGGACATGTCGGGTTCTATCGTCGTTATATTAAAGATTTCTCTAAAATTACTAGACCTTTATGTAATTTGTTAGAAAAGGATTCGACATTTATTTTTGACGATGATTGTTTGCAGGCGTTTAACAGGATCAAAGAGCACTGATCTCTGCACCCATCATGATAGTGCCTGATTGGAAGGAGCCATTTGAGCTCATGTGCGATGCTAGTGACTATGCTGTGGGAGCAGCATTGGACAAAGACGAGACAAGATGTTTAAAGCCATCTACTATGTAAGTCGTACACTCGATGCAGCCCAACAGAATTACACAACTACTGAGAAAGAGATGCTAGCAGTGGTGTTTGCATTCGACAAATTCAGAACATATCTCATTGGCACAAAGGTAACGGTTTTCACTGACCATGCAGCTCTTCGTTACTTGTTTGCCAAAAAGGATGCAAAGCCCAGGTTGATACGATGGATACTCCTACTTCAAGAATTTGACTTTGAAGTCAAAGACAAGAAAGGTTGTGAGAACCAGGTGGCGGATCACTTGTCACGCCTAGAGCTGGAAGAAAGAACTGAAGGTAGAGTGATTAATGAGTCGTTCCCAGACGAACAACTCTTCAAGGTAAATGTTACACATCCTTGGTTTGCAGATATAGCAAATTTTCTGGCTGCAGGGGAATTACCTTCAGATTTAACGTATCACCAAAAGAAGAAATTTCTTCATGATGCCAAGTTTTATCTGTGGGACGATCCTTTCTTGTTCAAGAGATGCGCTGATCAGATAATTAGACGATGTGTAGCAGAGGAAGAAGCGGGTACGATTCTAGAGCAGTGTCATTCCTCACCCTACGGTGGACACTTTGGAGCATCTAGAACAGCAGCTAAAGTATTACAGTCAGGTTTTTATTGGCCTAATTTATTTAAAGACAGTTATACGTTAGTTAAGTCATGTGATAAATGCCAAAGAGTTGGCAATATTTCTAGACGATATGAACTACCACTAACAAATATTTTGGAGGTGGAACTCTTTGATGTCTGAGGTATTGACTTTATGGGTCCATTCCCATCCTCTTTTGGTCAATCTTACATTTTACTTGCTGTTGATTATGTGTCCAAATGGGTGGAAGCAATTGCCACCAGTACTAATGATGCTCGAGTTGTTGTTAAGTTTGTCCACAGGAACATCTTCACAAGATTTGGAACACCTAGAGCCATTATCAGTGATGAAGGTACGCATTTCTGTAACAAAATTTTTAACTCACTGTTGGCTAAGTATGATGTGAAGCACAGGGTGACACTGGCATACCACCCGCAAGCTAATGGGCAAGCAAAGATATCCAACCGGGAAATCAAGCACATATTAGAAAAGACAGTGAAGACAAACCGGAAGGATTGAGCGATCAAGCTAGATGACGCTTTATGGGCGTGCAGGACTGCATACAAGACACCTATTGGGATGTCACCTTATAGGTTGGTCTTTGGGAAAGCTTGTCATCTACCTTTGGAACTAGAGCACAAAGCATTTTGGGCTGTGAAAAAGCTCAATTTTGATATGGGAGCATCGGGAGAGCAACGACTGTTGCAGTTGAATGAGATGGAAGAATTCAGGAATGATGCATACGAGAATGCCAAGATATACAAGGAAAAGACCAAGAAATGGCACGACAAGAATATTCTTCGACGAGACTTCGAACCAGGGCAACAGGTGTTATTATTCAATTCTAGACTGAGGTTGTTCCCTGGTAATTTAAAATCACGATGGTCTGGACCATTCACAGTGGAAACAGTGTACCCACACGATGCAATTGAGTTAAAATGCAACAATGGTCAGACATTTAAAGTCAATGGTCAGAGGGTCAAGCATTACTTTGGAAATGAAGTGCGACACATGGACAACATCCCACTGGGAGAACCAAAGTAGACTGAAGAAAGTCAGGCTGATGACGTTAAACCAAGCGCTATGTGGGAGGCAACCCACATTTATTTATTTTTGCATTCATTTTACTTATTTTATTTTATTTCGATTCATTAGTTTATTAATTTTAATTTTCTCGATTCAAGTATTAATTTGCATTTTGTTATTTTTTTGCAGGTATTCAAAAAAAATTTTTTGAAAAGAGCTGATGGACAGTGCGCCCCCGCGCACATGCGCGACGTATTTGCACGCACATTCGCGATATTGGCAGAGGGCTCGGCGCATATGCGCCACTCAAGGCGCGCATATGCGCGAAGAAGACAAAGGCGTCGGCGCATATGCGCCAATCCGGGCGCGCATATGCGCGCAAAGTCTATATGAAACACTTGGATGGCAGAAGCCTCGGCGCATATGCGCCACATAAGGACGCGCATATGCGCCACACTCCAGCATGCATGCCAGTAGCAGGCGCGCATATGCGTGCGACTCAGCTTAAAAAAAATAGAACCAGATCGCGAATCATTCTCTCAACTCACCTTCAAATCTCGAAACCCTCACGCCACCGCCGCCGCCTTGCACACCGCCGCGCAGCCGCCCCTCCTTGGAAAACCGGCCGCCGCCGCCAATCACTGCCGTGATTTACGCCCGCACTCCTAATTTTGGTCATCTCCTAGTTCAAGTAAGGGATTTTCTCCAGGTTTTGTTAAAATTTTGAGTTTTGTTAGAATTGGTGCTCGATCTTTGGGGGAACTTCCGTTATTGTGAAGTGGGCGCTTCAATTTGTTCTATATTAGTTGTGATTATTGGGTTTGCACGTCTATTGCTCACCGGATTAATTGGTGTGGTGAAATCATATTGTTCAAGTTTGGGAAGTCCGATTATCTTCGATTTTGGAGTTACTGTGGGTTGAGTTTTGTGTTGATTGTGATATTTTGATACATTAATCGATATGGCGCCGAAAAAGAGGTCAAAAAAGGGTGCTTCTTCCTCGTCAAGCTTCGACTCTCACAGGTTTTGGAACGAGGAGGCCCAGCAGATATATGACAGTACTATGACACGGCCCATAATACCGGAACGGAGGTTCAATTTGTCCATTGCACGTGGTGTGATTATAAATGAACTGGAACGAAGGCAATGGGTGGAATTCGCTCAACACACGTCGGACGCCGTTATCTCCATTGTGCGAGAATTTTATGCCAACCTCCGGATTCGGCACGACGAGTCCAAAGTATTGGTCCGAGTGAAATTGGTGTCGTTCGATTCTCCAACGATCAACACGCTATATCAGATGCCCAGTTTCGATCAGGATGAATACAGTGAGTTCCTCGAAGCAGGAGTTAATTACACAGAGGTCACCCGGACCATTTGTGAAGCCGACGCTGTCTGGAAAATGAGCGCGAGGGGGCCTACATCTGTAAAGAAATCCGACATGGGGCCTAACGCCAGCGCTTGGACATCGTTTGTACTAGCCTGAATTCTCCAGTCTTCTCACTACTACGATGTCACTAAAGACAAAGCCGCATTGGTTTATGCCATCCTAAAGGGCAAATCAGTTGACATGGGGAAACTCATTTATGGCTCGATTATGAGAGCTGGCGCGAGGTTAGCCACAGTTGCTCTTCCTTGTCCTCACACGGTTACCGAGCTATGCCGCCATGCCGGTGTCACATGGGCCCCTGATGAGCCGGTACTCAAGCCGAAGGCTCCCATTGTCGCTTTCTTTGGAGCAGCATCTTATGTTCCCCACGAGTATCCAGCTGAAGAGGAGCTCCCGCATCCACAGCTTCCAGGACCACCACCGGCAGCAGCGAGAGAGCGCAGGGGAGACAGATTGAGGCGACTAGAGAATGAGATGCAGGATCAGAGGCAGTTACTAGTTGAGCAGCGCCAGGTGCTGGATTCGCTTCAGTACCGCACCGACCATTTTATGGGATTCATGATTGATTTCACTTCCGTGCTTGCTCAGCGGTTCCCGCCTATAGGTCCAGAGGATCCCATGTTTCCCCAGCCGCCTGCATGGCCACCGCAGTATCCAGGACCACCACCACAGTATCCAGGATCTCCTCCGCTGGCCCCACCCCAGCACATGGATGAGGATGTCGATGATGATGACGGCGAGCACTGACGCTCGTCGTGTGAGGTATGCGTGTCCCATTTCTTTCTTGTTTATACATTGAGGACAATGCATATTTTAAGTTTGGGGGGGTGATTTGATTATGTGATCTGAGTTGATTTGTTGCTTTGATGTTATTTTTTTTATGTTTATTTAATTTAAAAAAAAGAAAAAAAATATTTAATTCAGTCTTTATTTTTATTTTCGTAGTCGTTAATTGTTTTTTAAAATTGTGGAATTAAGGTAATAACCAAACAATGATAAGAGTTTACCCGAAATTCATGTTGTTCCTTGATTACGAATATGAATGAATGATATCCTTACTTAACCGTTTACACATTAATTCACGATTGCTATGATTGTTGATACACCCGATGTCGAGAGAGTGTTCATATGGTTTATGATTTGAAATGAATGAATGGACTCCAAAACCTGCATGTTGATTACTTGTTGTTGAGTTACATGTTCACTAACACAAAAATGATTCAGGCAGTCTTTGATTTATGTTGAGCCTGTTTTTCCTTGAATAATTTGTCAATTGTTAGCCCTTTGAGCCTAAATGAGAATGAGATGTGGAATTCTTTCTGTTTGAATACCCGAAAACATGATCTGTCTGTGTTTGTTGATTGGTAAATTGAAGGTAGTCTAGAACTTAATTTGGCACTCTTCGAGGCGAGATACGGGTATTGTGTGACTTAGGGATGATTTAGGCGATTTTTGGAACGTTTGAGCCTTTCAAGCCTACCCATAACATCATACACACCCTAGCGTCCCATGTTTGAGCTTAATGAAAATCGAATGGAGTGTGCCAAGGCACACAAAAGCCCCCATTCGTATTAATTCTAAACTCCTACGTCAACTATCAACTTTTGAGCATATACACTAGTACCTACCGAAAACTGAGAGAAAACGAACCTGTGTATCACTACAAAAGTGTTTCTCCCTTGTGTGCATATAATAATATCATGAAAAGGTGAAAAGAAAGAAATTTCTATATATATATATAAAAAAAAAAGTTGAATAAAGAGGGAAAGAGTATGACATGTGATGTAAAAAGGAGGACAAAATGGTGAAAATGTTGTGGCAAGCCACAGCCTAACGTTATAAGCTTAAAAGAACTATTAACCGAGTCACACGTACCCAATATACTAGTGGAGAAGAGTTGTCAAAGTTAAGCCTATGGACACTTGAAAAATGCCGTCGATAGACACATAATTTGATTGTGTACATGTGCCCATCTCATGATATTGGATTTTATTTGGTTAATTGTTGTTTTCATTTTACCACTTTTGTTTAGCCAAATATTACCCTATAATTCCTGTTGATTTGTCAAGGTGAATGTGTGTGGGGCCCTTAGCTCCTAATCGTTATTACAATGCAATCAGATTAGGATTTAATTAATCACAGCGGAAAACTGGTTTAAAATTTCTTTTACGACGAGCCCAAAACATCTCTTCTAGATTTATAATACTAAAAATAGTATTTAATCTCAAATCATAAAACATGCCCACACGAAATCAAAACCAATCATATACAAACAACTCATATCCTCGGGACATGCCCCGGTATATAGATACATATACATATATACTGGGAACAAGACATAAACATAAAACCTCAGCCCAAGCTGTGGCTCCCTCCAGAAGTACCCTCTCTGGTCATCTGATATCCTGGAGTACCTGCCATTGTCCACACACAAAGACAACAACAGCCCCCCTTGGGGGTGAGCAAAGCTCCGTATGGAACAACCAATCATATATACCACAGATATCTAAACAATGATATATGGTATGCAATGCATGTATGTCGTGGAGGTATCAGGTCAAATGCTCATCCACTGAGCACATGTCAGAATCAATCGAATCGCTATCAAATCAAATCAATGCTCGAGCTGGCACACCGGCCGATATGGGAATACACATATGATAGCGTCGACGAAGCGCCATCAATCCCACATCTCATATCCAATCATATGGGGCCACAATTGTCTATGCTTTACGGGTCATATAATACCGGCATAGCGATTGTGTTCACAAACCCCGGAATCCAATCAAATCATATCAGGGTATCCAAGGATCATAGCTCAACGTGCATGTCATGTATCGATGTATGCATAAAATGATGTGTGTTAACAAAACATTTATTTTGTACATCGATACTCAAATCTCAATGTCATGTATGCCACATCAAATCATCAAATAGGCACATAGACACGTATTCCAATCCAATCCAATCCATCCAATCATATATCATATAATACAGATACCTGTCGTATGTTACCCGGTCGCAACATACCTCAATTCTTCGTTTCCAGTTGATGTAGCCTGAAGATATCGATATTACCCTTTATCTACATCAATACCATACTCATTCTAATCAATAACATACTTCAAAATCATTAATATGAGTTTCAAATATCATTTGAAACTTCAAAAATTCATATCAAATTCAAATCTTATCATAATTCAATTCCGACTTCAAAACTTAGTTTCTTGTCAGTTATTCTACCGCATATATAACCGACAAATAATTCTTCAATCTCAATCAAATGATTAAAATTATCTAATTATAAGAAATTGAGAATAATTCAAAATAACATCACTATAATCATCTCTTCTTCGTTAAAATCATACGCTATTCAACAATCTTCAGTTCCTGTATGATTTAACAATTTATCGGATTTATTCCAAAAATCGACGAATTTGAAACATCACCAAAAACATAAGATTTATACCTCAAATCGAAGACCTCGTGTCAACGATTCCAGAACTGAAGTAGGTTCGTCGATTGGATAAACCGTTAAGTCGCAAAATCGAAAAGAAAAATCAAAAATTCTTTTCTTCCCTTTCTCTCTCTCACGATCGTCCCCTCTGTTACTTTCAAAATGATAACTTTGATTTCAAAGTTATCATTTTATTTATTTATTTATTTTTTATTTTTTTTATTTTTTTTAATATTATATTATATTATATATTATATTATATTAATAATTATAATAATATTAATAATAATAATGATATATAATATAATATAATATAATATATACTATTTAACATTTTAACTTCGGTATATCCCTTTGGATCAGTCAAACAATCAAATATTCCAAAACTCAAAACATAAACTTTTCTATTTTTGAGTTTTCTACGTCATTTCCAAATCTCAAATCATTTGGGCTTCATATGAAAAAGATATGTCACTCTTTACCATTTTGCCCTTAAAATTAATTCATTATTTTTCAACTTATCTACGAAAATGCCATCAAAATAAATTGAATATTTTTCAACTTATTTACCAAAATGTCATCAAAGCTATTTTAGTCTCGGGGTCTCATAATGTGTGTCTCAATGATTTTTCTAATTACGTGTGTGTCGAGGAGTCCAAAATTTTATGAGATGAATAGCTATGAACTTATCTTGGCATTTGGAGTGGGTAAACACGAATAGCAGTACACACACGCACGTGAACTTTGAGTAATTTGGCATGTGTTCGATTCCATATCATGGAAACTGTAATCTCTGAGGCTAGAGGTTATCCTTTTATTCCACAATTCTTGTTCATTTAGTTATTTATTTATTTTTTTAGGATGTGTTTAGTCGAGTCTAGTTAATGTTTTATTTATTTTTATTTTGCTCGGGACTAGCAAAAGTTTAAGTTTGGGGGGATTTGATAAGTGCATTTTATGCACTTAAATTATTCTTACACTTCATATAGATTGTTAGTCTTTTTGGTATGAATTACGCGCTTTTGTTGTTTTTGGTGTGATTGCAGGTAGCCAGGTAAGGCCACTGAACGAGCGTGAAAATGAACTAAAATGGCGCTGAGGAGAGAAATATGACCAAGCAAGCACCGAGGGCAGTAAGCCCCGCGCACATGCGCGACTTATCTCCGCGCACATGCGCGCAAATGGCAGAGAGCATGGCGCATATGCGCCGCTCATGGCGCGCATATGCACGAGGGACAAGAAGTGAACTGGCAGAGAGAAGCGCGCATATGCGCCGCTCAAGGCGCGCATATGCACGCGCAAGAAGAAGGCCCGCACAGGAGACCCGCGCATATGCGCGAGTCTGTGTCGCGCATATGCGCGCGGCGCGTACATTCAGAATAAATAAGAGTTTCGCGTGGATTTTAAGGGTTCCGCATTTTTTTACACGCAGCCGTCATATCATTCGAAAAAAAGGAGAGAAAAAGTCAGAGCACGGGACACGAAGAACGGAGATAGAAGACGTTGAATCCGGACACGGGGACACACTTTCATCTCTCGCCAACATGTTTCTACTTCGGTTCTTTACTTTTACGTTTTTAATGATTACAAACAGGTTTTGTATTGATTTAAATTCGAGTATGAACTAATTTTATTTTCTATAGATTGACGTAGTCGAGGTCGAACCTATGTATTGACGTTTTGAATTTTCATTGATTTAATTCATCGTGTTTATTTGTGATTTCTTGTCTTTAATGCTTTTGGATTACTGGCCATAATTCGACTAATATAATAATTGAGATCTAACACTCGAGAGAGGTGATCGAAATTAGGACAGGGGAAATCGCATTGTCAGATGTTTATAGCGTGCAAAAGACGTATAACTTTGGTGAATCCATAACAGGACCTTGTGTGCATTTGTTACGTGTTACATGATTTTGAATAGACATATTAAAATCGTTAATAGGTAATACAGTTCTATTTATCACTCGACAGAGGGAATAGAAAATATTGTGAGTTCTTGGTTAATAAATATGTTGTGATTTAACTAAATGTTAGTCAATGTTAATTTAGCATAGGGGACACTCGACGAAGTCATATCTCTATATTTATTTACTCATTGAATTTCTACTGCGTGCTAGAATTACAGGAATTGTTATTTTATTTGAATTGATTTCAAACCAACTATTTGATTTGTCTAAATAAAGTTGAGCTATGTCAATGATGGTAATTAATATAAAATTTTAAATGATTACTCTTCGTGGGATCGATATCTGTACTCAAACCAGTACTAAAACTTGACACCGTACACTTGCGGTAGTGAAAAGATGCAACATACAATACCTGAGGCAACACCTGTTCAGTTTCTCATTTCTTGTAGTCATCTCTCAGTTTAAAATAGGAGGGTTTGATATGTCCAGGTCTAAAACAATAGTGGCAGATAAAGTGGCGTTTCCTGGACTTGGACTTCTTGGTAAATATTTGCCCTTTTTATGATAAACCTTTTTCAGTGTGTGTAGCATTAGAGATTTCAGCACTTTCTTTGACAAAGACAGTTGGTTTTCTTTCAGTATTGGAAGATTCTACAGTTTCAAACAGGTAGTTCGTATAACCAAGTCCAGCTTTGTCATTTTTTCCAATCATCAAGAGTGAATCAAGTTTGGATGAACTTGAATTAAGCTTAGCAAGAATTTGAGTTGCTTCTCCAAGCTCCTCCTTGACTTTACATAATTCTAGATCTTTCTTGCTTAAGATTACTTCAAGTCGTGATACTTGTGACTTCAGCTCAGTGTTCTCTTTGGAGAGAATTGTATTCACTTTATTTCTTTTGATCCAGTTTTCATACAATTCTTCATACATTGTCTGCACACTTTCCAGAATGACTTCATCATCATCTACTTCTTGGGTTTCAGACTAACTTGATTCACCAAGGATTGTAGAATTAAGACACACTGAATTTGAAGAGATGTTGCGACCAGGTATTGCAACACCTGTGGCAACACCCAAAAGATTGATTTGCATTAAACATTTCTCCTTGATCACAGCAGACAACGATGTGTGATTTTCAGATTCATTTGGTCCTTGATCATCATCAGACTCTTCATCACTCAAAGTGACAGCCATACCTTTGTTTCTCCGAAGTCGATTGACATACTCGTTGGCATAGTGTCCAAATCCAGAACACTCTCTACATTGCACTGAATCCAGTTTTCTAACATTTGATTGGATTTGCAATTCATTCCTTGGTCGAAATTGTTTTTTCATAGGAGTAAAATTTTGAACATTTGCAGAAGTGGTGATATTGGGCAACACATATTTTTGTCCAATTTTCTTCTTCTCTCTCATTTTCTTCAAGTAATCACCAAATTTCTTAGTAATTAGATAGATAGAACCTTCACCTAAATCAGACCCATTCACCTCTTTAGATATTTGAAGGATTTCATCATAAGAGTCGGTTGAAACTTCAAGGGCTATTGTCTTCCCTTTATCCTTCTTTTGTAAATCAAGATTCATCTCAAAAGTTCTGAGAGAACTCATTAATTCTTCCAGGTTGATTGTTGAAGTGTCTTTAGATTCTTCAATTGCACAAACTTTGACATTAAATCTCTCAAGAAGAAATCTTAAAACTTTGTTCACCAATCTTTCATTGGACATGTGATCTCCAAGACTGTGAGCTTCATTAGAAAGTTGTCTCAAACGGCTATCATACTCAAGAATAAACTCCTTGTCCTCCATTCTCAAGCTTTCAAATTTTGATGCTACCATCCTTAGTCTAGTTTTGCGCACACTCTCGGATCCTTCACAATGTTTCTGAAGTATATCCCAAGCTTCTTTGGCACAGACACAATTGGTGATTAGATTGAATATCCTTGTGTCAACAGACGAAAATATAGCATTGAGAGCCTTGGAATTAAAATTTGAAGTTTGCACTTCATCGATTGTCCATGCACTTTCAGGTTTGAACCGCGTGTCTCCATCGGCATCCTCAATCTTAGGAGGACTTCAACCATCAAGTACACGTTGCAAAGCTCTTTCTTCAATGGATTTAATAAAAACCCTCATCTTTACTTTCCACAATGCATAGTTTTATCCATCCAACACGGGAGGTCTAAAAACAGTGTTTGTTGATGCTTCCATAATCCTTTTTCACCTGTGAAAACAAAACAAAACAGGATCTCACTTAGTAACGTCAAGTGGAGGCTCTGATACCAAGTATAAGTTCCGTTTCCACAGTGTAAATGTGATGAGGGTGAGTGATGTGTGTATCAGAATGTAGGTGTTGTGCGTAGGTGTTGTAACACCCACGACAACATGCAGCGGAAATTATAGTTTAACACATTAACACGCAACTGGAATGATAACAGTACGAGAGACGAGATATAAATTATGCACAAGTATAAAATACTTGCGCGGTGCCTCAAGGCAAAATAATTCACTAGAAAAACTTGTAAGTTTACAAAAACCAATACTAGTGAAAGAATAAAACAACTCCCTAATTAAAGCGAGTAAACAACAATTGCATCCTAAACCTCTAACAAACCGTATAACCTGTAAGGCCCGAGAAATTTATCCTGTTAATCCGAAATGATTTCTTGATTAATTGATGTGATTATGGACGAAAGAAATTAGTCCGGGAAAGACGAGAACAGACGCGAAATATGTGCGAAGGAGATGCCATACGCGCACATGCGCGAGTTGGTGAGCACACATGCGCAGTTTTGGCAGAAGACTCCGTGCATATGCGCGGCGTGAGGGAGCGCATATGCGCAAAGTGTCCAGTAGCCTAGGGGAGTGCTCGGCGCATATGCGCGAGCAGGGCAGAGAAGTTTGCGCACATGCGCGGCATGGAGGCGCGCATATGCGCGAGTTGCATTGCACGAGACAGTAAGTATCGCGCATATGCGCGGCGATGGGGCGCGCATATGCGCGAGCTGCCGTGACGAAGACGCACCGAGGCTTTGTGTCTCACGCATAAGTGCCGCTATTGGTCGCGCATATGCGCGAGACGTGCAGTACTGAAATGCTCCACTTGCCTTGCATGCAACGTTTCTATGTATATACAAGCAATTTCCCTCAGAATTGAGAAGGGAAGCACTGAGGAAGCTTCACGTGAGATTTGAGATTTACGTGTGATCCGTCCGTCTGATTTTGAATCTAAGTACAACACCGAGTTCCTAGCGACGACAGCTTCAACATGACGTCAGTTTTGTTACGTTTAGATATCGTTTGAAATTATGATGTGGTCAGAATTGAATATGAATCATATATGATGTTTCTGATATATTGGACATCGTATATTTGAAGTCAGAATGAAGAACAGATTTTTTATGTAATTATTATGATTTTCAGAGTCGATTTGATTGAGATTTGATATCAGAATTGTACCGATATTGAGATTTTGATTTGTACCGATATTGATTTTGGATTCTGGTATTATATCTGTGATGCAGAGATTGACGGGGTTACTGAGACTGTATTGTTATGCCGTCGAAACATCAGTTGATTGATATTGATCAGATTCGGTATTGATTTAGATTGTATTGTTGTACCGTATGTTGATTAACAGTGATCAGATTTTGTTGTATGTGAGTATTGATCAGAACAGGTTTTGAACTGAGTTGTATACTGATATTATACCTACTCGATTGTCATTACCAGATTTGGGTATGGACAGAGTTGAGTTTGACACTTCGTCTTCGTCAGACCGAGAAGTTAAAGGTATAAATTAATGTTGAGACAACTCGAGTGAGGTTTGGCTCGAGTTTCCCTAAATCACATACTTGATTTTATTGCATTGATATTTGTATTGATTTGAATTGATATGCTTGTTCTATTGAATTATAGAGAGCATGTGTTAGACGAGTGATCTTGTGACAGAAGTGCCTGATAGTGGTGGGATCGCCTCGGGCACATTGCACGATGTCACAAGAGAGTGTATTGGCGATAGTGCCAAAGTATGTCACCGGATGATTGGCTATCGATGTGGACAGAATGAGAGTTTCTTCTATTACTGGTGATCGATACCATATCGATGTGGATAGAATCGGAGTTTCTTCTATTACTGGTGATCGATATGGAATGCCAACACCTGGAAACCGGGATCCCTAGACTAGGAATGAGTCTAGTCTTAGATGTGGAGTCACGAGTATGGTTTATAGTTGATATTGATTCATGTTTCTGATTGTAATACATGTTATGAATATATGCTTCATGCTTTTATTTCTATTATATGAAATGCATGTTTCGTTGGTTTATACTGGGAATATAATTCTCACAAGAGTTATCCGGCTGTTGTCTTGTTTGTATGTGTGCATGACAACAGGTGGGACAGGTTCAGGGTCAAGAAGAGCACGAGATATGACTAGATAGCGTGGAGATCCGAGTTCAGAAGTAAATTAGGATTCAGTACTTGATATATAGTAATTGAACCCTAGTTGGATCAGAATGTAATTAATACCGGACTTGTACTTTTATATTTAATATGTATTTCGGATTGAATTACATTACATTTCCGCATTGTATTTTAAAAAAAAAATTAGACCATGTTTATTCTAATTGATTAATTAGTCCCAAAGATTATTAAGAATCGAATTAGCGTCCGGGTCCCCACAACAGATGGTATCAGAGCATTAGGTTCCAGAAAAGTAGGTTCTAGAACTGTAGGTTCTTGAAACTGAGATAGAAGCTAGTGAGCGGGATAGAATGTGTTTTTTTTCCTGCTTTTGATTGCTAGCATGTGATTTATTATAATGTTGACTTACATTGTATATGTTAATAGCGCAGTATGTTTTACTGTTTTGTTTGAAGATACATGTTACCTAAATACCTGAGTTGATGTGGTAATGTGTATTATTTGAGGACGAATCAGAACCAATTTTTGATCAGAGGTAAGCTGATCGGAAAGGGGCTGAGACGGATTTGTCTCATGTGATTGCTAACTCTTGTGATTATCAGATATACCTCCAAGAAGAATTCGAGAAATGGGTAGTACTTCGAGTTATCAGATGGATGTGTCAGAAACTCCGATGGAAACAATGATGAAGAAGTTTCAGTCATTTCAACAGCCGATTTTGAAAGGTACTGAGACGCCAGTCGACTGTGAGAATTGGCTAGAAGACATAGAAATGTTGTTTGAATTTCTTGGGTTCACAGATGATTGTAGAATTAAACTAATCGGGCACCAGTTACGGGAAGTCGCAAGGAGTTGGTGTCTGGTAACCAAAGAAGCCTTAGAACAGCGTAGTTTAGTGATTACGTGGAAAATTTTTAAAGTAGAATTCTATCAAAGATTCTTTCCTGTATCGTACAGACAGGATAAAAGTGCAGAGTTTGTAAATCTAAGACAGGGTCCGTTGAATATTGATGAGTATTTGACCCAATTCTTTACCTTGCTACGTTTTGCCCCTCACGTGGCTAGAAATGATGCAGCTGTGTTTGATCAGTTCATCCAGGGATTGAATCCGGAGATACGTACATTGGTAAATGTGAAACCACCGAGTAATTTTGCTGATACTCTGAACAGAGCTAGAAGAGCAGAAACAGTTCTGATGAGACAAAAGGAAGCTTCGTATGTTCTTCCAACACCGAGACCACAACCACTGCCTCCCAGAATCTAGATTGGTAGTAGCAGTAGTGGAAAGAAAGAACAATTGAAGGCTCGAAAGAAGCAATTCAAAAATTTAGGGAGCGGTTCATCTAGCTCCAGTGGTTCTAGCCCGAGTTATACCGGATTGTATTGTAGAACCTGTGGAGGGAGACATCCCACTCAGCAATGCCAGGGAGTGACTGGTAGTTGCCGTATCTGCTGACATCCAGGATATTTTGCTAGAGTATGCCCACAGCGAGGTTCCCGAAGATTCTAGGGAGCAGAATCATCTGGTTGTAGTGACAGAGGAACAGATCCTGGATGCACTTGACGATGTAGTAGCAGGTACCTGTTCTTCTTTTCTGATTTTTGTGTGTATGTATTGAGAAATATTCGTACATCCTACCCCTGATTTCTAAAAGAATTGCACTGATGTATGCTTTATCTGTTGAGTTTGTATCTGCAGTAGTTGTTATCTCTTTACCTTTTTGGAAAGAGTTTTGATATCAGTGAATTCTGTAAAATATCGTATACTACAGTGGGATGAGAATGTGATCGAATTAGAGTGTGTTGAAGCTTGTATTGTACTGGTGTTGTCTGATTTTGACTGCATGAAGGATATTGTTATGCTGACCAAATACAGAGTTATTGTAAATTCTTGCCAGGAGATGGTAAGAATCGGACCTGAAATGGCCAAAGAATGAATAATATACGGTAAGGATTCTTGATTTGAATTCCTTGGATAACCGTATTATCTATGACTCGATGATAATCGAAAGGAATGAAAAGATTCCTTATGTATCCAGTTGATTTCTGAAACTGAGCATATCATGAACTGATTTGACAGTAGCAGGAGAATTGCTAAAGTTTTCCCAGAGGAGATTTCAGGTTGCCTTATACCAGGGAGATTGATTTCAGCCTTGAGGTGGTAAAAGGTACTGGTTCTTACTTTTAGAACTCTGTACAGGACAACACAGATGGAATAGAATTATCAGTTAGAAGATTTACTGCCTGAGATTTGGAGTTACATCTGATTATGTGTTTCTCCGAGAAATACTTCAGTTCTGTTTATGGGTTGATAAATCCTGTGTGCAGAGATATTCTGATGATTCTATGCTCATTGTATCTATGATATCTTGATATATTCGCAGCGTATGATTGATTGAATCAAACAGTTGAAATTGGATTGAATATTCTAGGAACTGAGATTGTTGTATACAAAATTATTCGGATATGAACCTTGATTTCAACAGATTGTATTCAAGTCTGTGATATCTGCAAATAGTATACTGATTGATTGTAGCACAGTTGAGACCGTGATCAGTGACTGAGAACGATATTGAAAATGGTAGAACTTCATATATGTCAGAAATTGCGTTTTATACGTTACTAGATTAGTGTAGATGATTGATATTTCGACTCTGATCCGATATTATTATCATTCTGAATTTGTGTTTGATACTGATTGTTATGAACCGTTGAGATTATATACAGTTCAGAAATTTGATCAGACTGTTCAGAATTTGATTTCGATAGTCAGAACAGAATATCAATCAGAATACCAGGTAGGTAATACTTTATTTTATATAATTAGCTGATTTGTTTGTGCAAAATAATCCGAATCTGAAATGACAGATAGAGTCAGAAGCGCACAATAGTGGATTCAGTATTATTCTGGTGACATGAAATGTATAATAATTCGAACAGACAGTTTTGGATATAAACAGATGAAATCAGTTATAGCAGAATTTGTATTGAAATGTCTGAATCGCTGACAGATGAAGACAAAAATATAGAAACCAAGAGATTGGTTATATAGATCATTGATTCCTGAATAGAAATGGGAGTATATTTCTATGGATCTGGTGACGGAATTACCGAAATCTTGCCAAGACTGTACTATGATATGATTATTATTGACAGATTTCTCGAATTGGCATATGTTATGTTGTACCGGATAATGTACAGATATGACCAGACGACTGAGATATATGTCAGAAAAGGGGTCAGATTGTATTGAATGCCAGAGTTGTTTATATTATACTATGATTTTTAGTTGATTTTGTACTTTTGGCAGAGTGTATAGCAAGATCATTCATTTATTGTCTATAGATTGACGAATAGTCGAAGCGAACTATCCTGATACTGGAGGATATCCGGGAACTGTAGTGCTGGATTTTAGCACTAGTTGACATGATTTATTGTCAATTGTAAATTAATGTACAATAATAGCTATCAGATGAGTATCAAAATATCTTTAGTCAAGGTATGTACAGTGAAAACTGCAGATTTCCTTCGTATGGGGATGATATTGCGGTGATACCTGAGATCGGATTTGATAGAATCAGGGATCTGACAAAGAAAATGAAACTGATTCAAAAGCAAAGGAAGACAACTCGGAATTGATATTAAATATGCCAACGCCGGACGATGACTATTGATATTTGAGGCCGAAGATTGAATATATCTTTAACTGGGAGTGACAGATTCGGTAACAAATGATGATATTGAATTGTTGTGAGTTATCGACTGGTATATACGGATATTGTATAACCAGTATTCTGATATTGCTTATATCAGAAATTATTTCGAGTAATATGACGATATTATACTTCTTGAATTCTTATTCCAGATTGAAAGCAGGGATCCGTGAAAGAATGAAAATTCAGAATGAAGATTATTCTGCTGTTGGAAATACAGAAAAATCAGTAGAGTATTGAAAGAATCTACCTGAGGAACAAAATCTGACATGAGACTGAGATTTCAGAATGATTTTATTGAATGAATTTTCTGTTTAATCTCTATTGTTCATTTTTTCTATATCTGATTTGATTGTCTGTGATTTCGAGGACGAAATCGAATCTTAGGAGGGGAGAAATGTAAGGCTCGAGAAATTTATCATGTTAATCCGAAATGATTTCTTGATTAATTGATGTGATTATGGACGAAAGGAATTAGACCGGGAAAGACGAGAACAGACGCGAAATATGTGTGAAGGAGATGCCATACGCGCACATGCGCGAGTTGGTGCGTACACATGCGCAGTTTTGGCAGAAGACTCCACGCATATGCGCGGTGTGAGGGCGCGCATATGCGCGGCATGAGGGCGCGCATATGCGCGAGGTGTCCAGTAGCCTAGGGGAGTGCTCGGCGCATATGCGCGACGTGAACGGGCGCATATGCGCGAGCAGGGCAGAGAAGTTGGCGCATATGCACGAGTTGCATTGCACGAGACAATAGGTCTCGCGCATATGCGCGGCGATGGGGCGCGCATATGCGCGAGCTGTCGTGACGAAGACGCATCGAGGCTTTGTGTCTCGCTCATATGCGCCGCTATTGGTCGCGCATATGCGCGAGACGTGTAGTACGCGAAATGCTCCACTTGCCTTGCATGCAACGTATCTATGTATATATATGTGTATATACAAGCAATTTCCCTCAGAATTGAGAAGGGAAGCACTGAGGAAGCTTCACGTGAGATTTGAGATTTACGAGTTATCTGTCCATCTGATTTTGAATCTAAGTACAGCACCGAGTTCCTAGCGACGAAAGCTTCAACAGGACGTAAGTTTTGTTACGTTTAGATATCGTTTGAAATTATGATGTGGTCAGAATTTAATATGAATCATATATGATGTTTCTGATATAGTAGACATCGTATATTTGAAGTCAGAATGAAGAACAGATTGTTTATGTAATTATTATGATTTTCAGAGTCGATATGATTGAGATTTGATATCAGAATTGTATCGATATTGAGATTTTGATTTGTACCGATATTGATTTTGGATTCTGGTATTATATTTGTGATGTTGAGATTGACGGGATTACTGAGACTGTATTGTTATGCCGTCGAAACATCAGTTGATTGATATTGATCAGATTCGGTATTGATTTAGATTGTATTGTTGTACCGTATGTTGATTAACAGTGATCAGATTTTGTTGTGTTTGAGTATTGATCAGAACAGGTTTTGAACTGAGTTGTATAATGATATTATACCTACTCGATTGTCATTACCAGATTTGGGTATTGACAGAGTTGAGTTTGAGACTTCGTCTTCGTCAGACCGAGAAGAGAAAGGTATAAATTAATTTCGAGTTGGGATTGCACAACTCGAGTGAGGTTTGGCTCGAGTTTCCCTAAATCACATACTTGATTTTATTGCATTGATATTTGTATTTATTTGAATTGATATGCTTGTTCTATTGAATTATAGAGAGCATGTATTAGACGAGTGATCTTGTGACAAAAGTGCCTGATAATGGTGGGATTTCCACGGGCACATTGCACGATGTCACAAGATAGTGTATTGGCGATAGTGCCAAAGTCTGTCACCGGATGATTGGCTATCGATGTGTATAGAAATGGAGTTTCTTCTATTACTGGTGATCGATATCATATCGATGTGGACAGAATCAGAGTTTCTTCTATTACTGGTGATCGATATGGAATGCCAACGTCTGGAAACCGGGATCCCTAGACTAGGAATGAGTCTAGTCTTAGATGTGGAGTCACGAGTATGGTTTATAGTTGATATTGATTCATGTTTCTGATTGTAATACATGTTATTAATATATGCTTCATGCTTTTATTTCTGTTATATGAAATGCATGTTTCGTTGGTTTATACTGGGAATATAATTCTCACCGGAGTTATCCGGCTGTTGTCTTGTTTGTATGTGTGCATGACAACAGGTGGGACAGGTTCAGGGTCAAGAAGAGCACGAGACAGGACTAGATAGCGTGGAGATCCGGGCTCAGAAGTAAATTAGGATTCAGTACTTGATATATAGTAATTGAACCCTAGTTGGATCAGAATGTAATTAGTACCGGACTTGTGCTTTATATTTAATATGTATTTCGGATTGAATTAAATTACGTTTCCGCATTGTATTTTTTTAAAAAAAAAATTAGGCCTTGTTTATTCTCATTGATTAATTAGTCCCAACGATGATTAAGAATCGAATTAGCGTCAAGGTCCCCACATAACCAATATACACAGGATGCATCAACCGAGAAGTGAAAAGTCTTCAAAAATCAACACACTAATCTAAATAGTGATTAGGCGTTGTCTTCAGATGTTATCAGCACTTCACAGCAACACTTTAACAATGGCACGAGATTGCTTCGATCTCAAAAACTCTACGTGCGTCTCTCCAGGATTTTTATGCTCTCGGTCTCACACATTTTTCTTCTCTTTTGAGTCCTATATATATATATATATATATATATATATATATATATATATATATATATATATATATATATGAAACCATTCCATTAGGAAACAAACTCTTTTAAAACAAGGATATCATATCTTAAAGATATTATGATATCATATCTTAAAGATAGTTTCATATCAGATATTAAATCTACATGAGATCATATCATTAATTTCTCATGTCTAGAAAGACAAAACATTAAAAATATTAAAAGGAAAATATATAAAGAATAAAATTCATTTCAAATGAAATAGAAATGTGGGACAATAACTCGTTGCCCAACAAACTAACCCAAGAATTAGTCTAGCTCGAGCTCGAGTTCACAATTTTTTCATATGAAGTTTTCAATATTCTCGAGATTGCGTTGTAGTAGTGTATACAATTATGTTCGGATTTTATTAACCCAATAAGAAGGTTTGCAAATTACATTTGTCTAATCATCTCAAAAGCTTCATCGTCAGAAGTGAAAAGTTTAGATGTTCAATTATTACTTTTTTTGGAAAAAAACTAAAATTGATTCGCTTTGAAGAACAATTAAATAAGAACTTATAAAACATTTTTATAAAAGCGTTTTACAAATTCTTTTCATAAAATATTTTAAAAGTTGTTTTAAGAAATAATAAGCGTTTGAACAACTATTTTATAAAAGAGTAGGTCTCATGTGAGACCGTCTCACGGATCTTAATCCGTGAGACGGGTCAACCCTACCCATATTCACAATAAAAAGTAATACTCTTAGCATAAAAAATAATACTTTTTCATGGATTACCCAAATAAGAGATCCGTCTCACAAATATAACCCGTGAGACCGTCTCACACAAGTTTTTGCCTTTATAAAAAAAAGATTTTACGGTTAAAAAGTATATGTTTTGAATTCCATCGTTATTTTAAAACTATAAAAAAAACATTTATCATTTAAAGAATTTTTAAAAAAAACATTTAACAAAAATCTTATCCAAACAAATATTTTATGTTTTTTAAAACTTATAAAATTCTAAAAACATTATAACGTATTTATTCGAAAGGAAGCTTGAAATCCGACTAATTAGTATCACATTATAAAATCACAAAGCCAGTCCACAAATGTTTTTTTTTTCTTAACATAATTTATCTATTCTTTTGCCATTTTAAAGAAAAATTGATTTCCAATTGAATTTACCTTTTTCTTAAAATAAAAAATATAATAAAGAAATACTTTTTGGTTTAAACCAAAATACCACTTACTTCGGTCTAGTTTGATTCGGTTTATGAACAAATTTAATAAGGACATCAAGTTTTCCCTCACTTTCTTTTGCTTTCAAATAATAATCTAACTAATTATCATACACACACGATGAATGAATTCATTGGAAATGTAAAATATATATTTATTGATTAATGTATAAATATGTGTAAAAATATGATTGTGTGGTAAGAGAAATAATATTATTTTAAAAGTCAATATACTATCAGGTCGAAAACTATCGTTAAAAACTAGTAAAATAATAAAACCCATTTCTAATAAATATAAAATATTTAAAGGCTGCATTTACACTTCTGAACGCATAAAAAATATTATAAAAAATTTTATGGTTGATGTCAATAGTCAATTTTTGTGAGAAAAATATTTTATTTATGTTATTAATAAAAAAATATTACTTTTTATATAAAAAAAAATATTACTTTTTATTGTAAATATAAACAAGTTTGACATGTCTAAAAAAAAAGATCTGTGAGACCGTTTCACAAAAACTACACCAATAATATATATATCCATGATGGACATATTTTCTGAAATTAGAAATATTATTTCGAATTTTATTTCAAAATATGTAATCGTACTGACTCAAAAAATTTATTTTTATTAGAATAACACGCTTGAAACATGTTATTCTTGTACAAAGTATTTACCTTTATGAATATTTTAATAATTGATATTTTATCTATGAAATAATGAAAAAATATATTTGAAATCAAATATAATACAAGCAAGTCAAACTACTCTTGAGTAGTTTGTGAACGACTCAATCAAAACTCAACTTGAATTTGATTTGATTGAGATCGAGTCAAACCCGAATTTTTACGAGTTTAATTGTTTTTTCGATTAATTATATATAATTTCTAAGTTTTAAATGTTTTTTGGAGTAATTATATATTATTGTTTTTTAGAAGATATATAATTTGAATATACTTTTGTCTATACAAATAAAAAAGCAAAGTTGTTAGGCAAACAATGTAAATATATTTACAGACATTTTCTACATAGAAAACACCTTCACATCTTCTTGAATCAATGACGATTCTCTGTTGTGAGGTTGAGAGAGCATATCATGTTCACAACCGGACGGGATTACGGGTCGAATACTGCCTGGATTCAAAGGGAAAAGGATCTTGTAATATCCATCCATGATTGCTTCTAAATTGCACGTTTCTGCAACTTTTGGGATCTGGTCCACAAGAAGTTCAAACAATTCAATATCCCTAAGAGTTTGAGATTTCAAAATCATAACACTTCAAAAGTTTGGCTATCACCAAAACATATTCACCCCAGATCAATTCTACAAGCTTCCAGAAACCGGGCTTCATGTTCTTGGCCAAAAATAAGGTAATTTGCATTCAGACCAATGGTCTGAAAAACAAAATCATCTAAAGACCCTGTCAAGAAATGATAGGAAAACCTTGTCCGAATTTGGTTTCATTTCTAGTGTGATTTTCAAAGACGTGATCAGATTGTGTTTCAAACTAAAACCGACACCCATTTTCCAGCATGTTTGACATACGCAAGGGTGATGCATTCATCCACACATATTAATTGCTTTCAAGATCAGTATATTTCGCAACACTATGGTGTCAAAATGTGAAAAAGGACTATTTTTACCTGATATATGTCCCGCAAGTATCCGTGAAGGTTTGGATATTCAACCAGTTTCCTTTTGGTGCATTTGAACAGAACATTGTACACACTATCAAACCTTATCAAAGTCGTGAACAAACACACATCTGCAAGTGTAATGGTATCACCACACAAGTATCTTGAGCTCACCAAATGCTCATCCACCATGTTCAAAGTGCTAAACAACTCGTTTACCGCGGTATCGTAAGCTTCTTGACTCTGAGCAAAGCCACACCTATTGTGCAGACAAATCACATCACAAAAGTCAAGGCTTGTAAGGAAATAACATAAAAAGTTGAGAAAATTTATTCATTTGCCATGCCCAAATCCAGAGCACGTTGGATGTTAGTCTGGATGTGCTCGAACAAATAGTATCTTTTCATCCACTTGAGTTTCTTAATCTTATAAATTACGGAGAGATTTTCGATGGCGATGATCCACAACCTGTATACACCATTGTTGACAGTGGGGTAGATAATTTGGTTCCATTCTTCTATCTTCTTCTTCAGTCGAGGAGGAGCTAGGTCGAATCCCGGATTAGATGACAACTCATTCAATCCAGAATTGAACAGCTCTATGATATCATAGCTCTCGTTGCAAGCAACGTCCTTTTTGTCCACATCCCACAGCATTGGAACAGTAGACCTGCCGCTATATCCCCCACGCCGCAGATTGTAAACCTCCTTCAAGGTTTTACAACCATTTGCCTTATCGGAACCAGGAACGAGCATGTCATTCTTCGTGGCAGAAATGGAGTTAGACCTGAATTCCCAGGAGCCATCGGCGCCCGGAGAGGCTATGGAGACAGGGATGGAACCTTCGAGGCCTTTCAGTGCGCGTACGATCAGGGTGCGGTGTGCCCACGGGCATGATAGGCCGACGTAGAGGTGGAGGTTTGGGCGGGGTTGGATCGTGGGGCTGCGGAATTGGGACGCGGGGCGGTTGTATCGACCGGTTGGGTCTGAGGGGGCGAGCTGGGACATCATGAGGTGCCAGACGGTGGACCAGGCGGCGCGGGCAGTGGAGATGAGTAGTTGGGGTGGGAGGGAAGGACCCCACAGGATTTTGGTGAGGGTGGTGATGGGATTTGTATTTTTGGACATTTTGATGGTTGGTCGGAGGTGGAGGCGCTTGGCGTTGGCGGAGGGCGGAGGGAGGATGAGGGAGACACCGGTAGATGAATTGCTCGCCATTGCTCTGTGGTCTCTCGAGTGAGTCGGTCTATGCAGATACCAACTGCTGACGGGTGCAACTGTCAATACCGAAAACTCGAAAAATGAGACTAGAGCTTGGGCTGTTGCGAGTAAGCCCACTTAAGTACCACATAGCCCATATTACTCAATGAGACAAAAAGATTTTATTCATCAAGAATTTAAGATTTTTACACAGTGTTTGGTTGAAATGATAGACAAATGAAATGATTAATACCAAAATGATTAAGTATATGATAAACCAAGATTTGTATGGTTTGCTTATATCCTTTGTTGTGTTTGGTGAGATTTTTAAGAGTATGACTGAGAAACTTTTTAAATTTGTAGTACCAAAAATACCTTTTGCTATATTATTAAAATTATCAATTTCATACCTATTTCTGCGACCACACATTTCATCCCCGCTCATTCCCGCAAGAAAACCCTAGCCCTCAACACTGTATATTGAACTACGAATTTCCGTCAACAATGTGTGGGTCTTGATGTGTGTAATGTGAATCGTACATGTGAAGGATTGAAAATCGATTCTGAAGGTTTTTACTCGGGCGATATGGCGAGAATCTGCAACTGAGCACATATTGCGGAGAAGGAAAATCGATAGACAACCATCTGCACTGAATGTGAGTAATTCAGAGAAATTTTTTTAAGTTTTTAGATTTACGAATGTTTGATGATTTCCGTTAATTTTTTTAGAAATATTTTGATACATTCTTTTTCCAGTATACAACAACGTATATGGGTTGCAAGTTGTATGGGTGGACGTTGTAAACGTGAATCAACTTTGGTTTCTCCGGTGGTCGGTGGTGTAGTGAAGCAAGATAATATCCTTTTTGTTGTGTAAGAAAGGTGAAGTCCCATGTGGTGTACAATCAATTTTGCCATAATTATCAGTACGTAACGTGGCCAAACTTTTCTCAAATGAAGGCATGAAGCTTTGTTCTCCAAATCAAACCCAATCGATAAAATTCCATTGAATCATAATATCAATCAAATGTCGAAATAATTGTTACAGCTTTGGTCTCCAAAACCAACCCCTTCTACAAAAACAGCAACTTCCCACAATACAATTCGATTGAAAGAGACGAGTCTGCGGCAGCAAAAGTCATTTGAAAGTTCGAGATACACAAAAATTCAACACTTTGTCAAAATAATTACAGCAGAAGTTAATATTACGCCAAAAGTGCCGCATGATAAGGCATAAAGTCAACCTCCTCTTAGCAACTGTCTCGCTAAGCTCAATCTTCCGCCATGACCCAGGCGCAAGAACAGTAATAACTTCGCATGGTTCTCCACCAATTCTTTGATAACCATAACTTTCTCGTCCTCGGTCAACTCAGGAATTGTTTCCATGACCTTTAACACATTTTCTTGGGCATCGCGCATCTTCTCATCACCTGCTTCTTTTTGTGTTGCTAATTGTTTGATAAGGTCATTCATTGTGTCTTTGGTGATGGTGGCGAAATTATTTATGGCTTCTACAATCGCATCGTCAGCAGCATCTACATGTTTCCGTTTCTTACCCTTTGATTTCGCCGCAGATGTCGGGCGCGAGGACGGTGTGACAGATACAGAGATTGACTCATCAGCTCCCTCATGAACAGAAAACAATGTGTCCAGATTCATACCTGTATCGTTAGGCATTACAGGTGTCATTGTAAGAACCTCTTGAACTGCGGCATTAAAATGTTTAGCTTTCTCTCCGGTTGTCCGATCATTACCAAAGATTTCGCACCAATCATGGTAATACGTCCACCTTTTGTGTCTCATTGACCGTGCGTTGTTGTCTGCCTACGATTTTAATATCACATAATACCGACCATCATCAGTTTTCTTCAATAACAAAAGACAATTAGTTTTGAAACAAAAACATACCTTTATTAGTGCATCACATATGTCGTTTGAAGCTTCAATGGTCTTCTCTGTGTCGTTCCATCCTACTCCACTTTTACTTAGTAACGTCACCAAAGATCCGTACAATTTCTTCCACACATGAACTTTAGAGTTAATATGTGGGTTCCCACGTATATTTGTGTCAGGGAATGCAACTTTCATTCGATTTTCAAGAAAAGCTAAATAGCCTGGACGAAATCCATTTCCGCTTTTCCAACCTTCTACGGACACCTCTTTCAGTGCTTGTATTAGAAACTCTTCTTCACGTTCACTCCAACTACGTCTTGTCTTATCAGCCTTTTTTGCTTTGTCAACAAAACTCTCGGAAGTTGCAAAACTATCCATAATTAGGATATTGCCACTGGCGTGGTCCTATTCCTGGTAGTAATACAGAACACTCGTTAGCCATGTCAAATAAGTTCAAACTTAACATCACATTTTGTAACAAACAAGAAATATATAATTGGGTGGACTAAATTCAAACAAACTACCATCAAATGCAATCAAGTTATGTAGATTTAAAAATAAGTAAAATCAAATGTCACAAGTACATGACTGCCAAAGTTGTGACGACAGATTTACAAAAATCAGAATGATTTAGGTTAGATTCATCCACATAGACATAGCAAGGTTCTCCCTCCAAGTATCCCAATCATCCGACGATTCAAAGCTAGTGATGAAATCATCTTCCATCTCATTGTCCGGACTAACTACATCATCGATGACTTCCTCAATTGGATCGTCGGGCATCTCAGACCTGGTGAAGTTATGCAGCAACATACACGCCATTATGATTCTGTTTTGTGTTCTTAGTGGGTAGAACGAAGGACTTCGAAGAATGACCCATCTTTTTTTCAACAAACCGAATGCTCTTTCGATTATGTTTCGTGCTTGAGAGTGTCTCCAGTTAAATAACTCCTTATAATTATGTGGCCCACTTGCACGGTTTCCCCAAGCATCCCTATGGTAGCGTACTCACCTGTAAGGAGTCAAGAATCCCTCTACATTGGCATATCCATTGTCACATAGGTAATAACAGCCTAGAAATAAGAAATTAGATATGAGGTCAATAACATTATTTATGCACTAAATTCTTGAGGAAAGAATTAACATTGTTTTGTTGTCAATATTTTAAAAACACGTCTCATCAATTAACAGTTCATAATAAAAAATAAGAATATCAAAACCTCTTGGAATTTTCAGTGTGTCGTCACGAGTCACTGCATCTTTAAGAACCCTGGCATCTGCTGCAGATCCCTCCCACCCTGTAAGTGCATATATGAACTTCATCTAACGGTCGCAAACCCCAAGAACGTTGACTGCGATTGTACCTTTTCTTGTTCTATATCATGCCTTGTCCATCGTAGGTACATGTACACTTACATACGTTCCGTCTAATGCACCAAGACATCCCTATACAATTTAACATTAATATTAATAACTTCAAATCAATGTATCTATAAAAAACATCACACGTGACTAGTTAAAATGTTTATTCTGTGAAGTTTGTCGAAAATGGTTTGTCATTACCTTGAACCATTTCCAAGTTTCGTTGGTGCAAGAATCATCGACAGGAGATGGTTTAACCAGTAGTACAGGATGTAACATCAGAATTGATTGGAGCACTTTATAGAAATGGGTGCTGATTGTATGGCCACTACGTACATAGTCATGTCCAACAACTCTATTCTTCTTGTGATGAGACAATATAGACAGAAACATGCTCACCTTCTCTTCAATACAAACATATCTAGACTCGACTAGTCCTCCAACGTGAGTTAGCAAGTAACACAAGCGTACAAATGCATTCCTATTCATTCGCAAGTTCACCACACATTGAACGTCTCCTATGTCAATAATCTTGTGCAAATGGTTCATTTGCACATTTCTTCTTTCTGTCGTGATGTAAGACATTGTTCTTGTACGCTTGTTGCAACAGTCGTTTTCCACGTAACTTCAGTAAATGTCGTCTCACGAGTAACATAACCAACAATGATCGACACATGATTTGGTGCAGCAACAGAAAAAGAGTAATGTGTGTACGCATAATAGGAATCAGACATACTTCAGAAAGGAATCAAAGTCAATATAGGGTTAACAATGACATTTGGAAAACATAATAGAATTAAAAATACTGTAAAAATGAAGATACTAATTTATGTGATGGAAAACTAATTTATTGTTTAGCAATGCTTGGTTAAAAATACGTGAACACATTCATCGAAGAATGGGTAAATTGCAATAGAAAAATGCAATAGTTTCAAACTTACAACAAAATCATCAGAATATTAAAAATAATTCCAATACTTTTGAACTTGGACATTGTATCAAGTAACAAATTGACAGATGTTTACTCTGATTTGTTCTTCAACTGTGAAGAAGTTACGTACATGAGATGGAAAAAAGCTCGGCAGAAGATTAACATTAGAAAACAAGAAGACAAGTGTTGCTGCAAACACATACACTTAAACACAGAAGAACAAAAAATTGAATTCAACGATGGCAACCAAAAAAAGAGAGAACAAACATCATATTTCAGTTATCGACACAGTGATAGCGTCCTACCAACCCTCAATCTTTCGCTGGTCACACCACCAAACTTTAACCTACCAAAACTTAATTTGGACAACAGCTTACGAAAAGAAAGCGTTCAAAACAAGTCGGTCGAAGACTGGTTACCTGATTTCTGTAGCTTTCGCCGCACACACCAAAAACCTACGCCATCGCCTCTCTTCGTATGTTGTTCCTAAGATGGAGGAAGATTTATTGTTGGGGTTCTTGAGGGTAATTTAGGAAATTGCTGTCCTTGATAGATACAAGGATTAATAATATTGGGCATATGTGTGGGTTTAATTTAACCTATTTAGTACAACTTAGTCCCTTGGAGAAGACATTAGATGGAATTATTAAAAAATAGACCAAACAATGGATTAACATGGAAAAAGCAACACAATCCTAATGAATCCCTGCTACCAAACGCAGTGTTATATTTTAAATCTATCATAATTATTATTGAAATTATATCACTTTGATTTTACGAATATAAATTTGAAATCAATAAATTTAAAACGCAACATCACGTTATCTTTAAAGTCAACTAATTGATATTAAAACCATATATAAATCATGTTTTATTGACTAAATATTATATTATAGAAATTCAAGGATTTCGTTTGGTAGGCTTGATATTATTAATAAAGTAAAAACTTGTGTGAGACGGTCTCACGGATCGTATTTTGTGAGACATATATCTTATTTAGACATCCATTAAAAAATATGTTAATATCGATAGGATTGATCGATCTCATATATAAAGATTCGTAATAATATCTCACAAAAGACCTACTCTGTTAATAATTCAGCTCAATCAAATGTTAATAATACTATCAAACACCAATAAAACCATTAGGAAAGTGCGACACGCTCCAAAAGGCGCGTGATTTAGACTGATAATTAAAAACATTAATGAAGAGAAGGCCAAGGAGAAGAGTGACAAGGAAGGCGCACTGGTCACCGTTCATTTTTTTTGCCCACTTGCCGGCGACGGAATGCCCTAAACCGACGCCAGCGCGTGCTAATTCCTGTCACACGTGTAAATGCAACTGCCTTTACGTACATAACGTGTTTGTTATGCTTAGCTGTCGCAGAACTGTGGCGTAGATTTTGTTTTTTGGCCAGATAATTCGAGATGGGGCTTTGAATTACCATTTTCTTGTACTTTGGGTAAGAGAATAACTAAATTGTGATTGATTTCGTAGTTGGTAGTGTTTCTTTCAATCTGTACTTGATGGGCTAAAATTTCAAGCACGACCCACGTCGAATTTTTGTCGATTACGGAACTTGTGTTTTAGCCGTAACAGGGTTCATTGAGCTCAGAATTTGAAGATAAAAAAAAGTTGGTAGTTGTAATTAAGCCGAGCACGCACGGTATGACATGGGATTTTTAGTGTCTGGTGTTTCATTTCTATTTTAGGAATTTATGTCTTTCTTTGTTGCCGTTTATTTAGATTTGCTTATTGTATTCAGAAAATACTATGGACCTTGGTTTCAGTTTATACATCATTCTAATCAACTTTGGTGCATTTTTAGGTTCTGATATTTGTCGTCTTTTCAGATAGATTGAGCTGACCGATTCAGCTATATTGACGAATAGTTGTTTGTTAGCAAACTGGCTTGTTTCTTTGAATGGGAGAACTCATAGAATAGTCTGGTGATTGATTCAACAATCAGCTTGCAAACAAATCTCAGTTTTATTCATAAATCTTCTATAAAGGTAGATTCTTGCCACGGGAAAAAAATGAAATTACCCTGTTCACTTCTCGATTATAATGCCTCCGATTTTTTTCCGTTAGAAAGATCGAGCAAAAAATCGTTGCTTCAAGCCTTCAACGGCCTAGGATAATACCATTTTGATAATTAAGATCTTGTTATTTCGTTGTGAAAGTGTGCCATAAAGAGCGACTTAAAAGCACAGACAGACATTGTGCTGGAAGAGTGTGTGTGTGTTTTTTTTCCTTGCAACGTTATAACATTAATGATAGCGTAACTGTGGAATGATTTAACAAAGTGGCAGGTTTTTGTCCTTACCATGCATGGTAAATTTTGTGTACTGCAGTAGTGTTGTTTCTTTAGAAGCATTGACCACTAATTATGAATTGAAGATTTACGTTTGTTTTAAAGCTTGATTAAAACGAATTTCTAGAGCTAACTGTTGAAAATTTAAAGCATTAGCAATTATGTGTTTCCGTGAAGAAGCTGTGCTTTATTAGAGTCCATAGGAATTTTTAGTGACATCGCGTGAGAAGAGACTGTTATGTTATGTGAAACTGCACATAGTTCATGATGCATGAAACTCTTATATTGTATTTAAATCACTTAAGTGAGTTTCTATTTGATTGGTCCGGTCAAAGAAATATCATTTATCTGTAATAGAACAGATGATGGCGGTGTTTGCTTAATCTGTAAGTTACACTTTGAGGAAATCTTCCTTGTAGTTTAGCCAGAGGGGCACTGACAGTGATCATTCGCCTTCTTAATTTTTTCTGTAAGCAAAAAATTTAATTTACTCTCCTAAATTTTTTGAATGTTGGTTTTGCTTTCTTCTATGCAAAATTTGTGCCTCTGCCACTGATTATCTTCCCATGGTATTTCTGCAAGTTAAATAGGCGACCAAAAAGACAGAGCTGGTTTTGGTGACTTAATTGAAATTGTTGTCTTGTGTGCCAAAATTGTTAATGGAAGCAAAACCAGCTTTGTCCATTCAGAGATCACGTGCAAGCCAACTGGGTGCTTTTGGGACGTCAGGAGCTGTGCCACCTTCATGTCCTTTTCTTCCAGCCTCTGTAGAAGGGACATATGCTAAATGTTCTGACTCCCTGTGGGTATCCCTGGAGAGGAAATCAATGCAACATCCTTCATCTGTAGTTTCATCATCGTCTTCCAGTAGTGGAGCAGTTGGTCATATTTTTGCTTCATCCTCGGGAATTTCTTCAGATCTCCAGTTTTCATCTCAACAACTAGAAGGAAAGCATGCAAGACAATCCCCTTTCATTTCTCAGTCAACCAATTGTGGGGAATCAGTTATTTTGCCATATTCTATTGGTTCTAAAGCTCTTCAATCTTCTACATCAAGTCACTGTAACAATCAAAATAATGAATCCTGGTGTACAGATTCACTGCCTGAGTTTCTTGATTTTCCAGCCACAGCGCAAAGTTGTCCTCTTGATGGTAGTGATAGTGGCATAGTTTCTATCCAATCTGAGGATCTGAGCAAGCGAAATGATTGGCAGGATTGGGCTGATCAGATTATCGTTGATAATGATGATTTGACTTCTGATTTGAATGATCTTCTTGCCGATGCAAATGTTGCAGAGCCAGAGCCAAAGGTGGAGATGATTCTCTGTCCATGGTCGCCTAACATTGTCTTTAGCTTTTAATTTTGTGTTACTGCAGGTTTTGATTCAGATGTCCAAAAATTCGATAAATTACTCAATGCTTCAGCCCCATGCATCCCAACAGCTCTCAGCTACACCTGGAGAAACTTGTGCCACTGCTGGTCAATCTCCCTCTTCAAATACTGCTCCAGCGAAACAGCGAATGCGTTGGACTCCAGAACTTCATGAAGGTTTTGTAGAGGCGGTCAACAAGCTCGGTGGAAGTGAAAGTAGGTTTATTTTCACACTTTTCCTCATGAAAGTCATTTTGATTAAATAATTGCCAAATTGACCTTGTACTCAAACTAGTCATGTTCTTTTATATTTTTAATCACAGGAGCTACTCCCAAGGGTGTCCTAAAGCTAATGAAAGTTGAAGGTTTGACCATTTATCATGTAAAAAGCCACCTGCAGGTAGCAACTTATACTTTATTGCCCGTTTGTGGAACCTGTGTTTAGTATGATGGTCACTTTTCTTGACATTAATCTGTATTTTGAATTGCAGAAATACAGAACGGCCAGATATAAACCAGAGTCGGGGGAAGGTGTGCCACAAGTTCTTCCTAGTCCTTTTGCTATAAGTTTTTTCTTTAATTTATGTCTTCTAGTTTATTTCTTCATAATGTAGAAATGAAGAAAAGGTTTGTTGGCTATGTGACAACTGGCTGGAATAAATATAAGGAAAAAGCATTATTATTTTTCAGTTGTTTGGCCACCCTTTTAACTTACATAGTACATAAAAGATGAAGTTTGACTGCCGGCTGGAATAAATATAATGAAAAAAGAGTAATTATTTTTCACTTGTTTGATCACCCTATTCACTTGCACATTATATAAAAAAACAAAGTTTGACCTATAATTATGCTTGCATTGTCCAAAGGAACAATAATTGCTGTAAGGAACCATTTTATCATGGATGGTTGGGCAGAAAGACAATTCTTCGATATAATCTATGATATGTTTTCTTCTTTAAAGTACCACAGTCAACAACTTATATAATTTTCCCAGTTATCTCCGCTGGTGGTTCATCTTGAGTTATTCGGAATTTATTTCTTTTTCATTTCCTTCTCTCATTTGGTGATGGGTTGGGTTAATTTACTATTTATTCTCTCTTTCTTGGGTTTCAAGAGTGCTAAGTTTTTTCCATCAATGTCAGGTTAAATTAAGTCTCCAACACTATTATTTTTTAGCATGTTTTTCTTTCTTTTTTCTTTAGTTTTTGTTTTTCTAGAAGATTATACATGTTATTTTTAAGGAAATTTATCCTAATAAATTTACATACGCTTGATGATGATGATATTTTGTCTACGAAAATGGTTGTGTTCGTTCTCTATTAATCATGTTTAATTTTCATGAAACATATCAGTATGAAGTCCTAATGAAGTTTTATGAGCTTTGTCATGTTGAAGTCATCCTTTTGCTATCAGTAAAGGCTATGAGTTTATACAAAGACTTCCTGGAGCTTTTTAAAGAAACTGTTAAGACATCGTATATATGTATTCTCTACTCTGTGTTGTTTTTTTAAAAAAAAATATTTATTTATCTTCAATGCATTCCAAAACTTATTTCTTTACTTTTTTCATCATTATTTTTGGTAGATATAGGCTTGTTACTTTAAAATGGTTATACTTAAAAGAGACCAATATTGCCGGCATCACTCACTCGATGTTTTTCTTTTGCAGAATCTTCAGAGAAAAAACTTACCTCCATTGAAGAGCTGTCCTCTTTGGACTTAAAAACGTGAGTTTGACAGTCTGTTGAATCTATGTTACTGCAGTGGGAAATCGTTCTTTATTGTTGCTTTCCTAATGTCAAGGATTGAAGATTCATTAGCGTTTGAATATCTTGACTGGGTCAATCATCGTCATTATACAACTAGGTCATGTTTATTATCGCTGCCATTGGACATGGATTCTGTTAATATTACTCTAAGCTTCTGTAACTGGTTGCTTATATGTGCAATGAGTATTGCAAAATCCACATAGATACATTGTGATGCAATGATTGGGTTATATCCAACTAATACCACGTGTTTTCAATCCGAGGGGAAATTTCTGTACTTTTTAAAACTTGAAATATGCTCGATAATTTTATTTGTCCACAAAGCTACTTCCTGTGCTTATATTGATCTCTACACAATTTTGAAATAGGGGGATTGAGATCACTGAAGCATTGCGACTGCAGATGGAAGTCCAAAAACGGCTTCATGAACAACTTGAGGTATTATTTTGTCCTTCATGAAATTATATGGTAAAATTATCTTCATCCCAGACCTTTTTTGTAGTTTGGAATGAAGTATCTTTTGATATGGCTCTAGGCAACTCTGATAAACATGGCGATCACACTGGTCTTCTCTTAATGCTGATGCTAATTATGCCTGCAGATTCAGAGAAATTTACAGCTACGAATAGAAGAACAGGGGCGATACCTACAGATGATGTTTGAGAAGCAGTACAAGCCTGGCACGGACTGGATCAAGGGGGTTTCATCAACAAATGAGTGCCCTTCTAATGAGTTGACAGATGCACCGCCAAATTCTCCTCCCCAAGAAACTTTAACTCTAGAAGCCAATAACAACAAAGGAGGTGACTCGACTAATTTAGCTACAACATCCTCAGAAACTTCGAGACCTGTTGCTGGAAATCCCAAGGCCAATGATGCTGGCATGGTTGAGTCACCATCATCGAAGCGCACAAAGGTGGATGAGTAAGGCCCCGGTAGTGTTCTAGGCAGTATGTTGTCTTTCTGGGCGATATGTTGTCTATCGTGTTAGTACCCTCCCTAGAGCATGTTCTATTGACTTCAGAGAATACAGTTTGTGAGTTGTAAGAATTATTTCAACCCATGATGATTTTTATGCGATCTGTGAATACGAGTCTCTCTTCAACATGCCCAAAGAAAAAGTAAATATTGTTACGAAAGTTTTGATAGAAAAATTTCGATTTTGACTAAAAAAAAGAGCATGGAAGACTTTCTATAATACTTGTCTAAATGTAACGTTGAAGCCTGAATAATATACGACAATATTTCTGAGAATAACTGCAGTTATTTTTTTTTATCTTGCAGAAACTAATATATTTAAATGTCATGCAAATTCTTATTACTTTTATTTTGGAATTAAAAAAAGAATGCTACTTTCATTCCAGTACTAATGAATCCGGAATTTTGAGGAAAATCTGCAAAAATACGTAACAGAAAATTCTTGTTGGAGGTGATTTTGTGTAGATAATTTGCGAAGACTGAACATTAATTAACTCTGAAACCACTGAGGGAAATAAAACTAATAGGAAGAGTAAAACGAAAGGTCAATTTAGAGGAAGAGAGTTTGGTGGAATCCACTGATTGAACACCTTTGAGTTGAAGCTAAACACTACACAGACATATTGATTTTGGTGTCAGTTTATGGAAATACTTCATACATATATCCTAAAACTTGGTTATATATATAATTCTTGTCATGCAGACATGCAAGTGTATACTCGCACCAACCTAAGTTCAAAGCATTGAAAAATATGACATTTGCCACTATTCTTTGTCTGAAATACATCCTCTTTTTTTAGACCATATATATACACAACCATGTAACTTGCTCCACATAAAAAAAATGAGTACGTCTGTTGCGAGATAATGTCAAAGATCTTTATTTATGAGAAGAATCAACCCTACTAATAGTTTTTATGAGTGATCAAAATATAATATATGTTTCACAAAATTATTTCATGTGACCGTTTCAAAAGAGTTTTTGTATAAAAAAAAAACAGATTATATTTTTTTTAAAAAAATAAGAAAAATAGTGTTAAGAACAACTACTTAACATTATTTCGTCTGTCATTTCAAGATTCTCTTAACACGATCCCTTCAAAAATGTTATTTCATCGTCAACGACATGATTAACAATAATAATAAAAAAAACAAAATCCATCAATAAAATATCAGACCTCAAAGCTTTCTAGAGCTCTATCATGGCTTCAAATTTCAATCGTATTGTAAAGTATCACTTGTACGTCTTATTCCAAGAAAATATGATCTCAGCTACTAAGAAATATAAAATATTAACATTGGATGAAGATATCTTAATGTTTTCCCATTTAAAGGGTATTAAAGTCCTTATCACATGGAGGGATCGGAAAAAGAAGAAGCAAGCAAGATGTCCCTCTTGTTACCAATCTCGCTTCTTTTCGAATCAAACCCCAAATGCAGACCCCTCACCTACAATCTGGTAGCCTCCCCCCTGCCAATCAAAATCTTCATAAAAACCCACCTTCACTCCACTAGGAACCACCCAAGCTAGCTATCTCCGACCCCCCGGCCATGAAGTCGTCAAACTCCACGTCCGGCCTCTTCGCTGGCTCTCACTCCCGCAACGAACTGCATTGCATGGAACTGATCAAGATCAGGTATACTAGCTAACATCTTACTGATTATGATATATTTGTACACACACTGTCTCCGTTCACTGACATGAGCTAGTTTTCATGATTAATTGCCCGACATACACAGCATAATCGGGATTCATCATCAACAAGGGAATCTGCCACCAAAACGTGCCGGGTATGTGGAGATGAAATCGGATTGAAGGAAAACGGAGAGAGATTTGTGGCGTGTGGCGAGTGCGGGTTTCCAGTCTGCCGGCCTTGCTATGAGTATGAGAGGAGTGAAGGAAACAAGAGCTGTCCTCAATGCCATACTCGCTACAAGCGCCACAAAGGTATCTTACATTTCATTCCTCATTTATCTTACGCTACATATCTTTGATCTAATACTTCTGCGCGCGCGCGCACACACATATATATATATATATCGCAAATATACGAACCCGTCGATAATGTGTAGGTGATCGTATAGTAAATCTGTTGCATGTTTGATTAGGTTGCCCGAGGGTGGAGGGAGACGACGAAGAAAATTTCGATGATGATTTTGAAGACGAATTTCGACTAAAAAATCACCATGCTAATCATGTTTCTCATCATCACGATTCGGTAAATTCTACGAATTAATAATATGTCAAGACTGTTATCTATCTCTTGATATTGGTATGGTTGATATATAAGAGATAATAGATTCATATTTCGGTAAACCTTACATACCAAGATATATTTTACTATTGCAGAATCAAATGCATACATTCAAATAAATTCTATTAGGAAAACCACATTTAAACTAAGTTAATTTCATGATTAATAATAATAATAATAATAATATTTGTAATACATTTATTGATTAATTACGTTGTTTTTGTTTTTTTTTTAAAAAAAACATTAATAAGAACAACGTAAATTTTAAATAGTATCATATAATAAGGCTACTAAGCGGTGTACACTTATTATAGGTATAAAACTGATGCAATTTGGCTCGAATATGAATGTCCGAGTTGGTAGAGTATATAAGCACTTGACCAATAGTCAAAAGTTCGATTCACTCGACCAAAACTTTCTCAGACGAGCTTGTCGTGTACAAGTTCTGAAGAATGTGGCTTACTTGACTTACGTGATTTGAAGTGAGTTTACTCAGTTAGCACCGAATGATAGCAGATGAGTTTCGTCGTCGTAAAAACAATATTATGCAATTTATACCAATTCAATTTGGTGACATAATTCCTAAATCAAGGGGGCAAAATGAGATTCAACCGTATTACATATATGAAAGTACCCACACAAGTGAAATAGATCCGCGCTCAAGGATTTTATCAGTTTAGTTAATTAGCTAATATTTTTAATTATTAATCATTATTAAAGTGGAAATAATTTATTCCAAAATGTTTATAAATTCATAAAACTATTCTAATTTTTTGGAAGTTTGGGTTAAACGAGAATATGACATGGTAGTTACAGGTGGCTTAAAATTCACAAAATAAATTTAGGATAATTTTCATTAAATGAATAATATAGTATACATACTATATTATTAAGTCTGAGAACTTTAATATTAGCAATTTTAGTCTTTGTAATACCTCAATTTCTTTCAAAAATACCATTTTCCATAATAACCTTGTTTTATTAAAAAATAAATACAATGAGATTAAAATTAAGCATTGCATTTTATCGATACTAATTATTCAAAAATAATTATATATATATAAATTAGGCCTACCCAATGTTTTTTTTTAAATATCTGGGGGTGAAGAACATTCAAACCCGAGTCTCTCCACAATAGGGGGTCCAAATCAAAAAAAAAAAATTTTTTGGTTTATATATTTCATTTAAAACAGAACTTTTTTTAAAATAGACCTATATTTTATATATGTATGTTTGAAAATTATTAACCAACCATTTTCCAAATATATTTTGATAATAATTATAAATAGATTATCAAATTTTTTTTTTAATAAAAATTTCAATTAAACGGAAATTTTGGTATTGTGTTTTAAAATTAAAAATATGACCATTTTTAGAATTTTTCATACAAATTTAAAATAGGTAAAATTCGGTAGACGGGTTGAAAAACTTTAAAAAAGTAAACTTCAGGTAGAGGATTAAGGGTTAACAGAAAATGTTCGGGTTGGTTTTTTTGTTTATCGGGTTTTGGGAAAAAAAAAAATTTCGCGGATGATCGAATCGACACTTGATTGACACCCATACCACATGCCAGTGGTTTCCAAATCCATTTAAAAAACAACTTTTTTGTAATATATTTCAAACATAATTTTAAAAGATTATAATATAAAAATTATTAACCAAATCCATTTTCCAAATATACCCGGTTGGTAGCTATCCCTAGTCAGTTAATTTTTAGAGCTCATACATTCTTCCGACAATTTTTTTTTTTCAAAAAAAACTTGTCTTGGATGTATCCTGACCTGGGGGGATGAATTGATTCGGAAATTGCAATTCGTTGAATAGAATCCCTTCCTCTGCAGGAGCATGGGGATTACAATCAGAATCAGAATCATCCCAACGGAGTCCCAGTTACTTCAGTTGCAGGAAGCGGTAATCAATTTTAAGAAAGTTTTTGTTGATTTAATGTTAAAGAACAACCCATTATAAATTTATAATGACCTCGACAGCATGTTCTATTGATTTTTTTGTTTGATATAGTTGCCGGAAAGGATTTTGATGGGGAAAAGGAAGCTTATAACAACGAGGAGTGGAAGGAAAGAGTGGAGAAATGGAAAACCAGACAAGAAAAGAGAGGCCTCTTTACAAAAGCAGATGATGGAAAACATGATCAAGATGATGACGAGGACTTCCTGTAAGATACCTGCATCCCTAGTTTGATGTTTTCTTGATTTTGTTGATGTGATTGCATCTGTTTTCTTGATAGCTTGTTACCACTGAACCCGTGTTCTTTTGTTTTGTCGATTCGTTTTATGTCATAGGAATGGTTTTCTTGATTTATTTTGTTACAAACTAATATGCGTTTTCTTCATTTCTCATGTTATGATCGAAACCGTTTCCATGTCTTCTTGCGCTGATGATACTACCATGATTCCTCAGTATGGCTGAAGCTCGTCAACCTCTCTGGCGAAAAGTCCCAATTTCTTCCAGTCTAATCAACCCCTATCGCATTGTCATCGTCATTCGATTTATTGTTTTATGTTTCTTTTTCCATTTTAGAATCTCGAGCCCAGCCTATGACGCTTATCCCTTGTGGATTATCTCTGTTATATGTGAGATATGGTTTGGTTTGTCCTGGATTCTTGATCAGTTTCCCAAATGGTTGCCCATTAACCGTGAAACC
Organism: Primulina eburnea; assembly: GCF_022965805.1. Taxonomy (NCBI): domain Eukaryota; kingdom Viridiplantae; phylum Streptophyta; class Magnoliopsida; order Lamiales; family Gesneriaceae; genus Primulina; species Primulina eburnea. Next base: position 53,393,807 of record NC_133101.1, read on the forward strand.
TATCTTGATCGCCTGACTTTGAGGTTTGAGCGAGAGGGGGACCCTAACCAGCTTAGCCCAGTTGATTTCTTTGTAAGCACAGTGGACCCTCTTAAGGAACCTCCCATTATTACAGCTAATACTGTCCTTTCAATCTTGTCTGTCGATTATCCGGTGGAGAAGGTGAGTTGCTATGTATCTGATGATGGTGCCTCCATGCTTCTCTTCGACTCTTTGTCTGAAACGGCCGAGTTTGCTAGGAGGTGGGTACCATTTTGCAAGAAATATAGTGTTGAGCCCAGGGCACCAGAATTCTACTTCTCTGAGAAAATTGACTACTTGAAAGATAAGGTTCAACCTACTTTTGTGAAAGATCGTAGGGCCATGAAGGTAAATAATGTAACCCCTTCTTCAGCTGATCTCAGTTTAATTTGATGCATTATATAACTCGTAAAGTTTTTACCATTGTGCAGAGAGAATATGAAGAGTTTAAAGTTAGAATTAATGCATTAGTGGCCAAGGCTCAGAAGAAGCCAGAAGAAGGATGGGTTATGCATGATGGGACTCCATGGCCAGGGAACAATACTCGCGACCATCCTGGGATGATTCAGGTGAAGAGACCTTAGCAGAAATTATTTTAGCCCTAAAAGTGGTTGAGTTCTTGAGCTTTTGGCTGAATGTAATTGCTGATTTAATTTACTCATGCATTACAACAAATGAGCATCTACTCACGAATGCAATTAATTAGCTGAAAATTTCTTGTGATGCAGGTATATTTGGGAAGTGAAGGTGCACTCGATGTTGAAGGCAAGGAGCTACCACGGCTGGTGTATGTCTCACGTGAGAAACGACCAGGTTATCAACACCATAAGAAAGCTGGTGCAATGAATGCTCTGGTATGTAGCCGGTTTTTGTTTAAATCTGCTGTGGTTTTTCATTGGAAAAGTGGTATTCAGTTAAATGTTGCTGATGCTTGGGACCTGCTTTGCGTTGGGCAACAGGTACGAGTATCCGCCGTGCTTACTAATGCACCATTTATGTTGAACTTGGACTGTGATCATTACCTCAACAACAGCAAGGCTGTCAGGGAAGCCATGTGCTTTTTGATGGATCCCCAAATTGGGAAGAAGCTCTGCTATGTCCAATTTCCACAGAGATTTGATGGTATCGACCGCCACGACCGATATGCTAATCGCAATATTGTATTCTTTGATGTAAGTCGTATCATTCCTATCTAAGTTGCAAGGCAATTCAACTATCAGACACTACACTTATTTTCTTCAATGGATTAATCCTAATGAACATTTTCATAAAATAGTATTTTCGAAAGGAAATATGAATAATAATATTATATCATTTCCAAAGCTTGGCATAGCTCAAAAGGGAATTATCTTATCCTCTAATCCCAATCTCTATTATAATAGATGAAGAGTTGAGATTGATTTGAACCTTGCTTTTTATTACAATCTTTTTAACACTGCCAAGTATTTATCTACCAGATTAACATGAAAGGTTTAGATGGCATTCAAGGGCCTGTATATGTTGGCACCGGGTGTGTCTTTAACAGGCAGGCATTGTATGGCTATGATCCAGCTGCATCTGAAAAGCGGCCGGCGATGACTTGTGACTGCTGGCCCAGCTGGTGCTGCTGTTGCTGTGGTGGATCAAGGAAGTCAAACACTAAGAAGAAAGGGCTGAAGGCTTTACTTGGGCTTGGAGGACTCTATAGCAAGAAGAAGAAAATGATGGGAAAGCAGTACACTAGGAAATCATCTGGACAAGCTTTTGATCTAGAGGAAATAGAAGAAGGGCTTGAAGGATATGATGAGTTAGAAAAATCATCTCTCATGTCTCAAAAGAATTTCGAAAAACGGTTTGGTATGTCACCAGTTTTCATTACTTCCACACTCATGGAAAATGGTGGTGTTCCTGAGGGTACTAACCCAACTTCACTTATCAAAGAAGCTATTCATGTTATTAGTTGTGGCTATGAAGAGAAGACTGAATGGGGCAAGGAGGTCAGTAGAAGCATTAGACTGTTACCATCTTTGTCCAAGAATATCATTTTTCTTTTTTCATTCTAGTAGACAGTACATTTACTTTTGTTTACTATTTTAGCTAACCAATAACCTGAAGCCTGAGTACCCAGTTCATATTGAATCTTTGACCAGGTCATTAACTTCTCAAGTTTATTTGTCCTCAGATTGGATGGATTTATGGTTCAGTTACAGAAGATATTTTGACCGGCTTCAAGATGCACTGCAGAGGGTGGAGGTCTGTCTACTGCTCACCAACGAGACCTGCTTTCAAGGGGTCAGCTCCAATCAATCTGTCTGATAGGTTGCACCAAGTCCTAAGATGGGCTCTAGGTTCTATTGAAATCTTCTTTAGTCGCCATTGTCCACTTTGGTATGGCTATGGGGGAAAGCTAAAATGGCTCGAGAGACTAGCTTATATCAACACCACCGTTTACCCATTCACCTCTATCGCTCTTCTAGCCTATTGCACACTTCCAGCTGTGTGTCTTCTTACTGGAAAATTTATCGTCCCAACTGTAAGTGTGATAGACCCTAATTGCTGGTGAAATAATTTTTTTAAAAAAACAGTTGGAATTAGCTAGTTGACTAAATGGAAAGGAAATTTCTAATTTTTATATTATAATCCAGTGCTTGCTGATTAGCTGGATTACTAAACAATCTTCAGTTTGTACTGGGCGATCGATTCACTTAACCAATCAGATGTATCTAAAGAGTTGCAAATATGCTCTTTATAAGATTGGTTATGACTGTTCTGATGGGACTCTTTTTATGCAGCTGAACAACCTAGCAAGCATATGGTTTCTTGCACTTTTTCTCTCCATTATAGCGACTGGTGTGCTTGAGCTCCGATGGAGTCGAGTTAGCATTGAGGATTGGTGGCGAAATGAGCAATTCTGGGTTATTGGAGGTGTCTCAGCACATCTTTTTGCAGTTTTCCAAGGTCTTCTCAAGGTCCTTGCGGGAGTTGACACAAACTTTACCGTGACGGCAAAAGCAGCCGATGATGCTGAGTTTGGGGAGCTCTATCTCTTCAAATGGACTACCCTTCTGATTCCACCGACCACATTGATAATTCTCAATATGGTCGGCGTGGTGGCAGGGATAGCTGATGCCATAAACAATGGGTATGGCTCATGGGGTCCTCTGTTTGGAAAATTATTCTTTGCCTTTTGGGTTATCGTGCATCTTTATCCATTCCTTAAAGGGTTGATGGGAAGGCAAAACAGGACTCCTACAATTGTGGTTCTTTGGTCAATTCTTCTAGCTTCAATCTTCTCTCTAGTTTGGGTCAGAATCGATCCTTTCTTACCCAAACAAACTGGTCCGATACTTAAACAGTGTGGAGTGGAATGCTAATTTCCTTCAATACCTTGCGTCATCTTATCATTGTAAATCTCTTTCCAATTTTTCCTTTTGTGATTCATGTTATTCAGAGTGCTATGATGCATATGGTCAACCGACTCAAGCCTTAAATTTTGTTACCATTTCAATAGCAATGTTTGATAAGTTCATATTTTGATACGTGATTCGTTTGATTTATCGATATTGATTTGGTGAATTTTGATGGTTAAATGTATAATCATAGTTCTTAATTACTCGTGAGACAATTTAATATGATTTTTTGTGGTCATGTTTAATGAAAATAAGTGGACCGAGGGTTCATGTTTTTTGAAAATAAATTAAAGAAAGTTTGAGAAACAGAAAAAAAAAAGGAGCATTGATATCATTGATTTTTGCATTAATAATGTATGTGTTTGAAGAGTTTTGGAAGACTAGTTATAGAGATGTCTTGTTAACTCGACAACTAGCGTGGAAGATGAATATTGAGAACTTAGAGAGCAATTTATAACTCTTGAAAGTTTGCCAAATTAAAGAGGAGTGGAAGTTCAACAAGAAGATTTACTTGAAGTTGTATCAAAAGAGAGATCACAAATAAATCACGATTTAAAGGAATTGTCTTGTTAGTTGTGTTATGCATTCTTGGATGACAATTTGACACATGCGGTAATTATCTCTTCCTCTATTACTCCTTATGAAAAAAATAAATTATTAGGAGTTTTGAGATAATTTAAATATGTTTTGGATGATCGAAATATGACATTAATGATATTAATATCACTATTTGCATGTGTGAGATGTTGATGGATGAGTCCTTATGTTGATAATCAAAATCAAAAGAGGTCAAACCCAACTATGAAAAAAGTAGTAAAAGTTGAGGTGCTGAAATTATTGAATCATAATGTTAGTTATGTTATTTCTGATAGTTCTTGAGTTTCGCCAGTTCTAGTGGTACAAAAGAAGTGAGGAATGGATGTGGTAAATAATGAAAAGAACGAGTTGATCTCGACTCATACAATCATTGGTTGGTGAATATGCATTGATTATAGGAAGTTGAATAATGCTACACGAAAAGATCACTTTCCACTTCATTTATTGGCCAAATGCTCGATACATTGACCGTCTATCAGCATATTGTTTTCTAGACGGTTATCAGGGTACAATAAAATTACCATAGCATCAAATGATCAAGAGAAAATTACTTCCACTTCCCCCTATAACACAATCGCATTTAGGAGGATACTTTTTGGTCTTTGCAATGTACTTGCTACTTTTCAGAGGTGTATGATAGTTATTTCTCAGATATGGTGGAGGAGATTATGGAACTCTTCATTATGATTTTTGGGTATTTGGCTCTATTTTTTTGATCTTTTTTGCATTATTTTTCCCTTGTTTTGCATATATGTCAAGAAAAGAACTTAGTTCTTAACAAAGAGAAGTGTAAATTAATGGATAAAAAAGGAATTGTGATTGGAGATAAAGTGTCATCCGAGGGACTGTAAGTAGACCGAGGCAAAGTGATTGCAATTGAGAAGTTTCTACCACCAAATAATTTGAAGGGCACCATATGCTTTCTAGGACGTGGTAGGTTTTATCATTGCTTTATTATATATTTTCTAAAATTACTAAAACCTTGTGCAATTTAACAAAAAAATGATTCATTTTTTTTTATTTTTGGTGGCGGGTGTTGTAGGAATTTAACATAATTAAAGAAAAGTTGATTTCAACACCGATCATGGTTGTGTCAGACTGGAAGGAGCCATTTCAAGTAATGTGTGATGCTAGTGATTATGTTGTTGGAGATGTATTGGGCAAAAGAAGAGATGAGATGTTTTGAACAATCTACCAGGAACTTAACACTCTTGATGGAGCACAACAAAATTATACCACTATTGAAAAAGTGATGCTAGCGGTAGTATTTTCTTTCGACAAATTAAGTTCCTAACTAATTTACTCAAAGGTAATTGTTTATACTTACCATGCCGTGATTCACTATTTGTTTTCCTAGAAGGATGCAAAGCCTATGTTGTTTGGGTGGATCTTTCTGCTACAAGATTTTGACTTTGAGATTAAGAACAAGAAGGGCAACAAAAAATTAGTAGTGGATCTTATGTCTTGTTTGGAGTTGGAGGGCAATATGGAATACCAGATCACAAAAGAAAACTTTCCATAAGAACATATTTTCGAGGTAACCTTTAAACTCGCTAATTTACAGATACTACTAATTTTATTTCTTGTGGTGTTTTGTCTCCAAATCTAAATCACTATCAAAATAAATGTTCTTCCACGGTGCAAGTTTTTATTTGTGGGATGATCCCTAAGTTTTTTAGAAGTGTGTTGGTCAAGTCATTAGACGATATGTGGCAGAAGAAGAAGCATGTGATATTTTTGAGAAATGCCATTATGCGTCATATGATAGTCATTTTTGAGCGTCAAGAACGATGATCAAGATGATGCAATATGGTTTTATTGGCCTAACCTTTTAAAAATAATTATAGTTTGGTAACATCATGTGATAGATGTCAAAGAGTAGGTAATATTTCTAAACGTCATAAGTTACCACTAACAACTATTTTGGATATGTAACTTTTTGATGAAGTATTGATTTCATAGGACCATTCTTACCCTATTTTGGTCAATCTTATATTTTATTTGACATCATTTATGTGTCCAATGGGTGGAATCTATTGCCAACAGTACTAATGATGCTCTTGTTGTAGTCAAGTTTGTGCAAAAGAATATTTCACCAGGTTTGGGACTCCAAAAGCATTATGAATGATGAAGGTACACATTTTTGTGTAATATTTTTAATTCATTAATGGCAAAATATGGTGTGAGGCACAAACTAGCACTTGGATATCATCCACAATCAAATAACCAAGCTGAAATATCCAACCAAAATATTAAAAAAATATCAGAGAAAATAATAAAGACTAACTAAAAAGATTGGGCAATCAAGTTGGATCGTGCATTGTCGGCTTATAGAACTGTGTTCAAAACACCCATTGGAAGTTTTCTGGGTTGTCAATGAATTGAATTTTGATCTTAAAGCTTCTGGCGAACAAAGACTTCTGCAATTGAATGGGATGAAAGAATTTCATAATGATGCTGATGAAAATGATAAGATTTACAAGTAACACCAAGAAGTGTCATGATAAGAAAATCTTAGCAAGAGAGTTTGAGCCTGGATAGCAAGTGCTATTATCAATTCTTTCTTGCGACTGTTTCCTAGAATGTTGAATTCGAGATGGTCATGACCTTTCACTATGGAAAAGATTCAACCCTGCTGTGAAATTAAGATAAATGTAGTGATAGAAGAGTTTTCCAAGTTAATTGTCTGCGAGTGAAGTATTATTTTGGGAATGAAATAAGTAATGTGGATAATGTTCCACTTGGTGAGTCGAGTTGACGATTGAAGTGGAGTCAGCTCATGAATTTAAACAAAATGCTTTTTGGGAGCCAACCCAAATCCATTTTCTTTGTTTTCGTATAATCCAATTTTTTAGTGTCTTGCAAATTTATATTTAACAAAAGAATGTTTTTCTTCAACATCATAATTTGAAATTCCAATATTTCTTTGTAAATCCATAACGAGCTCATTGACCACCACTACCAAGTATGAATGAGTAATAAGATCCAATTTGTACAAGTCAGGTTCTTACATGCCACCTGTGGGCGCCTAAGCGCCACCTTCAACACCTATTTTATGTAGGATTTTAATACTTAATTGTGAGAGCCAGATGCTTGAGTGCTTTTTTTAGGCACCTCAGAGCCCAAAAACTTCACAAAAATAAATTTTCACAAAAAAAAACGCTTAAGTGCCAGACCACCTTGGTCTAGAAATATAAAAATTTGTGAGAATTGGGCGCCTCAACGCCACATCTTCTCACCTCAGCGCCAGAAGCCATATTGAAAAAAATAAAAATTTGAGAGACAGTCACTTAAGCGCTACATCCCTTGCGCCTCAGTGCTCAATCCTTTAAGCCTGGATTCAGACAACCTCCGTATTTTCTCTTGCAATTTTTTATCATATGGTTAAATTTCTTGCTTAATCGTCCTCATCTTCCATAAAATTCATCAACAAAGATCGATTATCACATGAAGCACTCAGATTCAAGCAACAATTGGACGATTCACGGCTAGGGCTTCAAAAATCAAATTGGGGGTTTTTTAATTCAAATTCGATCCAGAGCTTAGGGGCACGATTTACATATTATCTACCATAATATTTATAGTTTTCATCCTTCTATGGTGCAAGGTATCATCAAATTTTTCTTTCTGATTGGCATTTTATATTTCATATTATTGTTTTGGTGGTGATTTAGCGTTGGAGTTGTTGGATAGTGATATTGTGTTGGCATTGATATTTTGACGAGATTCGGACTAGTAGTATTGCTATTGTCGTGAGTTTTGAATTTAGAGATTATTGAACTAATTGCACCAAAGAATAAGCAAAATCCAGTTGTCTCTTCATCCTCATTAGCGGCCTTTGATCAGCAACGATTTTGGGATGACATTGCAGCGAGTAACTATACCGCTCTTTTTGGGAAGAGAATTCATAGGGAGCGTGGTATCACTATGTCACACCTTGATTATATTTTGAATAACGCTGCTAGAGAACGAGGTTGGGAAGATTTTATATGTGCGCCTGTTAATTCCATGGTTTCTTTGGTTAAAGAATTTTATAACAATTTGAAAGTTAGGCATTGGAATTTCAAGGTGAGTACTCGAGGAAGACTGGTGGTTTTTTTATAGCTACACACGATGTATGGCATGCTCGATTTGAGAATGACGAATACGGATTTTCTCGGAGAAAAGATGGATTAAAATAAATATCGTGTGTGTTATGTCGACCAGGGGCTAGATGGAAGCATAATGATGAAAGGGCTATGGTTAATGTTGTTGCATGTGATTTGAGATATGACCCACCATCATGGTTATCATTTGTGGCTTCGAGGTTGATTCCATCCGATGTGTGACAAAAATAATTATTGATTCCACAATCATGTTCTATGAATTGTTACATGCAAGAAGATAGATGTTGGGCGGATTATTCAACATAGATTTTGAATGCAATGCAAGGTGAAACTATTCTGGGCATGCCGTATTCCTCCTTGATTACGGACTTATGCCATCATGTGGTGGTTACTTGGAACGAGAATGAGGAGAATTTAAAGGTGAGGATCTGGATTTCGGTTTATGATACGATGCCGATTAATAGGGCTGAAACAATAAGAGAGCCTGAAGAGAAGGCATCAGTCAGTGGGAAACCACTACAAAGATCTCTACCACTCCCCACGACAATCATGACAAACAGTGACAGGCTTGTTACTTTGGAACAAAACATGGAGATGCAGTTGCAGTGGCTGGAGTACCACTGCAAATGGGCTCATGCCTTCACGACATATATGATATACTTTACCACCGTACTAGCCTAGCGTTTCCCGCACCAACCCCGACGACACTCCATTCCCACCACCACACACTTGGTCTTCCCCCTGATGATGATAAGGGCGATGAACACTGATGGTTGTTGTCATAGGTATGTGTATTACTATGTTTTTATCAATTTACTATACAAAGGGGAAAAATCACATATCTAAGTTTGTTGGGGTAGAGATAAATTTATATAAATATAGTTGATTTGTCCAATTATGACCATGGAAACTATTGTGAAAATCATTTTGAAACCAAGTGACCGAGTCTATGTGTTTACAACAACTTTTGAGTCAACACCAACTTTATGCATCATTGCCATGATAACTGATACTTCTGATGATGAAAGAACATTTACATAGACTTTGTGTTAAAAAAAATATAGATGATTGGATGATAAAACTTTTGTGATTTTCACTTGATAATGAGATAGATGTTTGCAAACACAAGAATGATTAGGCGGTTATTGAAATTATTTGGGCCTACTTTTATTACTTGTATTACATTGTTTGCATCTCTTTTGAGCATATGTGCAAAAAGAATGAGAAGTGTTTAAATTATTGACATCTTGTTTCAAGAAAACCATTCACTTTTTGAGACACACTTGATCAGCCTATATGAGTTGATTTGTGAATTGAAAGTAGTCTAGAACTTGTTTTAGCATTATTCGAGGCAAAATAAAGTTAACATGTGACTTAAGAATGACTTAGGCAAAACATTTAACCGTTTAGGCTTTCGAGCCACCAAATAAAATCAATTAATACCTAGTCAACTCATTTGAGCATACGGAAAACGAATGGCACATGTGAAAGCATGTGAGTAACCCCCATTCAAAATCGTTTTGAAATCCCACATAAAATACCTAATAAATAGCTTATAAATGTTTTCCTACCCTCAAGGGAGCAAGAAATTATGCACAAACAATTTGAGAATCTCCGAGGAGTTTGAAAACAACATGTTGATTGGGATGTGGTGAATTCAAAAAGGGAAAAATGATGAATTACAAATTCAAAGGAAATCAGAAATTTGACAAAGGAATGTGCAAAAAATACTATATTCGATTTACTCCCTTCCTTTGCATTTCTATCCTTCAATTGTAGACAAGAGCCGAAGCTAATGTTATAAACTTAAAAGGCCTACTGACCAATTCATATTTATCAAATACTAATGGAGAATAAATTCAAGAATTAAGCCTATGGACATCGAGAGACACTATCAATAAGTACATATTCTGATCACTTACATGTACACATACACATCTCATGACACCGATTTACAGTTTGGGACATTCTTATTCAATATCTATTGAAGCAAATGTTCACCTGAAAAGTCCTTTTTGATATGTATGAGTAGATGTTTATTTTAGAATATTATGACTGGAAACTTGAGTTTAGTAGTTCATGAATTCGTGATGTGAGCAAGTTGTGTGGATATATCTTAATATTGGGTTGGTTATATGAGATTAGAAAATCACACACGTGAGCTTTTAAATTCGTTGTCGCATATACTTGATTTGAGAAAAATGAATATTATATCTTTGAGGTCAGTAATGACTAAACCATTCCATGACTTGAGTTTGTTTATTCATATTTTCTTCCTTGTTCTTGTACCAAACTAGCAAAAGTTTAAGTTTGAGGGGATTTGATAATTGTAATTTTACACTTAGATTTTTGGTACTTGTAAGTTAGATTTAAGCTAGTTTTTTTTAGCAAAGTTACGTGTTTCATAGTTGTTATGTCATGCAGGAATCTAGGTGATATGTGATTTTTGGGCACAAAAACATGTGTAAAAAGAAAATTTAGTCAAGATATAGGAGTCTATCTTTCTGATGCAGTCATGGATGAACCTCGAAGTGAAAAAGCTTCTAAGAAAGCATGAGTTCCGCTAGAGTTGCTGGAAAGAACAATAACAAGAGGGCAAAGCATGAAGCTTAAGGAAACTATTCAATGACTCATGATGAGCTACCAAGAAGTGCCTATTAATATGTCATCAAAGCTTGAAGGATTCGCAAGCATGACAAACAATTTGGAGGTCATTGCAATATCATTCAAGTGTTAAAAGATCAAGATGACAGCAGCCACTCCCACCTCAGCATGCAACACAGCGCGCCACATCATTCCTAAGCGCCTCAGCACGGTCTGTTCGGAAAAAGGTGCAGAAATTCAAATCAGAGTATTTGAACATTGCATAAATTCTTAAAATAAGGCGGTCATCGGGTTTAGCCTCCCGTTCAGTCCGAGCCAGCTCACTGGTCCTCACCCCTCCTCTCCTCAAATTCATCCTCACCTGCATCGATCAAATCTAGTGAGTCTAAAGACTCAACATGTATAAACTTGAAGTAATGAGTACTACTTAATAAAATCACTTGCAACTTCAAAATAAAACATACATACTTGAACGTGCATAAAAAAGCTTGAGCATACGTACATACATACTTAGACGTGCCATCAACATAAACTTTTCGTAAACATGCTTACTTCTTACATACTTGAGCATACATAACAAAATTTTTGCGTAGAGGCATGTTTCAAAGCAAGTGACCCATACATAAATTCGTCCGATCAGACTAAACCACAGTACTGGGCTGACAGTGAAAATCCACTGCCACATACATGAGATCATCGTTCATGCTTTAACGGGTGGATTGGTCTCTGGTCATGCTTTACCGCTTTCCAATCTTGATCTAAACACGTTCATAATTTAACGGGGTGGATTGGTCCCTGGTCATACTTTGCCGCTTTCCAATCCCATACATAAATTTGGTCACAAGACATTTAGCATACCTCAAAAACTTAAAAGTATTTTCTTTGCACGTCGAACATACTTACTTGGTGTTGAGGGATTCGTTGGATCTCGCTTGGGGCCTCTACTGCACATACTAACATGAGTTCAAACACTTATCTTGCATAACTTAGACGTAGGTATTCGTGCTCACCACCGAAACAAATAAATGGCTTATGACATTCTAGATTACTCGGGACTTGACCTCGTTTAATCATCGTACTAAACGATGACATGAAACCCCAAATCAATCCCTAAAATTTTTCCCAAAATGAAGGTACACGGACCCCATGCCCAAGTCCGGCTCTGGGTCCGTGTAGGTTCTGGAATGACACACTGAAAAGAAGGAAGGACACGAACCCCGTGCTAGGGTCCGTGTAGGCTCTGTAAAAAGACACTTCGGAAGAAACATGGGCAGGGACCCCGTGCCAGGGTCCGTGTACGGGTCCGTGTACCCACTGTTGATGCGAACCAACGGAAATTCAATACACATGATGCTTAATCTCCCTAACTCGATTGTACGGACTATGAATCGACACATCGAGACCCATCCTAGGATACTATAACACTGACTCGAGCCTATTCAATTGTCCCAAAACAACCACGCATCACAAGTAACTCAATAAACCCGTGAACACGACTTTTGACAACAAAACGATTTTGACGACTACTGAATCTCCCAAGTGCCTAACGACGCGAAACAAAACGTCAATAACCATCCCGACATCATTAATGACATACCTAAATGCATCAACAATCACTCGTCTATCCCCAACGAAGGCTGCAACCATAAAACTTCAAGAACACATCAATAACATATTTTTCAGAAAACGCAGTTTGAGCAGTCCCACGAAAATAGTCATAACTCACTCAATTTTTATCCAAATATTTTGAATTTACTTTCAAATCGAAGGTATCGAAAAGTTCTACGTTTTATATGTTGAACGTTTTTCAAGAAACTCGATCGAAAAATCGCAGTAATTCAAATGACAGCAAATTACGAGTTTTAGATCTAAAAACATTTCAAAAATTGATCCAACAATTTTCTGCTCAAACTTTGCACATCACACATGGATTTTTATGCATAATAAACAACTCAACACATAATATGACGAGATCAACGCAGAAAAAATAGAATACACATGCCTTTGAGTCTTTAACGTTACTGAACGACGACTCCGAAGCGGGGAAAGATGCGAGGTTGATTCGGGACGAATGGGGCACGATTTTCTTGCAATGAAATCAACGAAAACTTGCTGAAAGAAATTAGAGGAAGGGCGGATGCTGTTTTAGGCCAAGAACCCTAATTTTCTCCTCTAAAAAATAATAAAATTCTGAATGAAATATGTGTGTGTTTGTGTGTGTTGTGTCGGTTTTTAGTGTGTGTAAAAGTGTGTGTGCGTGTGATGGTGTGTGTGTAGCTTTAATTAGGAGAAATTATTACTTAATTAACTAATAAAAAAATGCTAATTTAAAATACTAACTCAATTAACAAGTTAATTCAAATTGTAAGTTACTACACACTCTAATGAAAATCATTTAATTAAAATAAAACACACAAATTCTAATTTTAAAAGTTTTAACCTCTTAAATCACTAAATATCTAAATTAGGATTTTAAAATATTAAAAACTTGTAAATCTTTTAAAATGCTTCATTTTTAACTTAAAGTAAAAAACCACATTTAAAAATTGCCAAAATCGTCACCAGTCTCTTTTCCTCGATCACGCATCGAATGATAGCCTGAAACATGTCACATAAACATAAATAATTTAAAATAAGGCAATTTCATAAATCATGCATCGCTAAAAAAATCATTTTAAAATTAAATAATGATTTAATAATTAAATAAGTGCATGTGTTATACGTGTACTGGTTTTGGGCTCTACAGTTTCTTCCCCATTTATATAAATTTCGTCCTCGAAATTAAATCTTACCGAACAACTCCGGGTAGTGAATTTTCATATCTGTCTCGGTCTCCCAAGTGGCTTCTTCCACTGAGATCCAGCCACCGGACTTTAACCAGTTTAGTCACCTTGTTCCGAAGTCTCCGCTCCTGTCTGTCTAGGATTTGGACGAGTCTTTACTCATATGACAGTTCTGGAGCAAGCTGCAACGGCTCATAACTCAAAATGTGCGAGGGATTTGCTAGGTACTTTCTCAGCATCGAGACATGGTACACATTGTGTAACCCGACCAGATTCGGCGGGAGGGCAACACGATAAGCGGGTGTCCCAACTCTGTCAAGAATCTCGATAAACAAACTGTTGTCTATGAGCAAATTTTTTTAGGTTACGACAACGGTTTTTGTTAAAACCGTTGTTAAAAGTAAAAACACAATGGTTTTAATAAAAATCATTGTCTTTGATTTATTGTTGAATTTGTATTTTCTTGTAGTGATTGGTTCTAAAACAGTCTTTTCATAGGTTGTTTGATGCAAGAAAATTTGATTCTTTATTAACCTTGTTCCCGTTTTGTGTGCTTTTTCTCCACCAACCTGAAAATGGATTTGAGGTCCACCCATGTTTGTATCATAAGATCTCGGTAGTTCTTGAGAAGATATAATGTTTTGAAGATAATTGAGACCAATTTTTTTTAAGACTGTCATCAGATTATTTTCTTTTTTGAGACAATTTTGATAAGGTTTATAATTTTCTCGTCGTCGGTTAAATGTTTTTGCAACACTTTGGCCTTCATTTTTGATGTAACAACGGTTCAGTACTAAGTCAGGTGATACCTTCTTCTCGCGATCCTATTACTAGAATTGGTTTGGTGTTCTATGCTTTGGATCTTTGTTTGAATCTCCTTCAAGGCTTCAAGAATTTCTTCTTATTTTTTAAGGATATTTTCGATTTGTTGTGATACATTATATAAGTGATTGCCATAATTTTGTATCGTCTTTTGAATTTTTCTAAAATCTTCTGAGAGTTTAGAGGAATCCAATATTATTTATAAGAATCTAGTATTTTGAATCATATTTCACCTACGTAATGTGGTTTGTTCCTAATTGCTCCTGATATCTAATATTGATTACATTTTCTTATTGTAAATATTACAGGATATTGGAATAAAACCTGAAAATAATAAATATCAAACATATATTTGAATCCATAATTTTGAGAAATATCTCATTATGAATATACATTACATAACAATAATAACTTTATATGTCTAAAATAAAAAAACCTAGGATTTGTTACCATTTCCACGACGCTGTCTAAAGATTTTCTAATAATAATCAAACCAGGGTCATTTTATGCATTTTTAAAATATATTTATACTTGTACGACCAAATTAAGACTTTTTTTGAAAGATAAAGGACTAATTTGGGAACGTCCAAAGAAAAAGGATCAAATTGAGATTTTGTTAAACATTTGAAATCCAAATTAGGTTTTTGCATGTGTTCAACTGAAAGGATGACTGAAACATAGGACTGCTATGCTTGTTTTGCTTTTTTCTGAATCGTTTCCATTCTCCTAGATAGGGATGAAATTGAGCCGATTTTGGCTATGAATTCATATTATCCGTCATAATCCTCGTTTATTATATTCGTACTCATTTTATTTCTCATCTCATATTCAATTTCATCATCTCATATCCTCAAAAGGATTGAATATTTATATCCTACCCAAATATCATATTACCACCTATAATTACATTTCTCAAATTTAAATTATTTCAAGTAAGTTATGAATATTTGCTAAATTGTTGAGAACAAATTTTTTTTTTATAAAAAATAGTAAATTTAAAATCATAGAAAATAACAAAATATTATACTAACATCATTATCTTACAAAAATAACATCAATTTTATATTAAAAATTTTCTCCATTCTATTCAACAAAAGCATATTAGAATCAATACATTGCCGAAAAATTATATATATATACACACACAAACACACATTGTATAACATAGTTTAATCAATATACTATTGTTTAAAATTTTGAAACGCCTAATACACCATTAAAATATATAAAAATTTACGACATGGCCTCACTAATCCAATATATTTTCGTACGAAATATTTATAGTTAAATAAAAAAAATTTCCAAAAACCAAACATATAGGCTATAGCATATTCTCCAATTAAAATTCAACTCCCCACCGGACTAATAAATAAAATTATGACTCAACAATCAAATGAAACAACCATACAAAACTAATTCTTTTCCAAAGTCTCCAAAAGCACTATGAAACATGGTCAAGTTTTTTTCATAACTTTAACATTTTGTTGCCACTCAAAGCAAAATATATGTTTAAATATTCTTCGTATATATATAATTTTTTTACGACAATCACAAAGAACAGCTATATGAACATCACTGAGGTGGCGTGCATCATATTATATGTACACTTTCACCCTATGAACACCTATCAATGTTTTAAAATTCGTTTAACGCTAGTTAGACAACGAGCGCCAGTCCAAGCGCTGAGGCCACCTAGGCATCGCTAGGCAGATTCTACGGCAATCAATATTATAAGATGAAATTTGATGTGTTGACAAGCCAACAATCACATTTGTTGTTAGACTTTGATTTAAGACCTATAAAAAAATTAATTTTTATTTTTAAATTTGGATATTTAAAAAAAAAAAAGGCAGTTCATTCACTTTTAGACTCGTTCACATGTTTCATCCAATGCTTATACTCCTGACATGGTGTTAAATGTTATTAACCGAACATCATAAAACTAACTTATTATTATCCAAGCCTCCACTTGTGATGGCGAGAGTGTGTTTGTTTATGTCAACGAAACGTGGGAATGTAAATCATAAATTCAACTTATAAGTTATAACCATGAGTGGCAATTGTACCTAGGGCACCAGTACAAAACCGATTTTTAATTTTGCTAAATTAAAATGGACAACAACTTCTCTTACAAATCCCATAAAATTGGACAACTTTCTATTACAAATCCCATCGAATAGAACACTTATCCAACAGTAGGAACAACAATATGCAAATTAGGAAAATGAATAGAACACTTATCCAACAGTAGGAACAACAATATGCAAACGGATTACTCCTTATTACACCTTCAATCAAAAGGTAGATGCATGAATAAACAAGGTTTAGAAGTAATTGCCTTTGTAGAAATTTCTCAGGAAATCAGACGTACCATCCTTGAATCCTATATCATGGGTTAAACCATGACGACCTATAACATACTGGCCGATAATGTGGTGTCGCTGCTTTGAATGCTCCACAATGTTATTCAATTCCTCTGTTCCCTTGAAGAGCAACATATCAATGACCTGTAGATTCAACTAGAGTAATGAGAAAATGGAAAGTGCAGAATAAAATATTTATTTTATTGCCAATATTTTGAGTTAATCTCAAGTACAGTTATGTCAAATAGATGTTAACTCCAGGTATGCTTATAAATCAAAATGCAACTAAATACCAAAAAAAAATTTTAGAGTATGACATTGGGATTCCTAGATTATATTTCTTCTATAAACTTAGTAATTAATAAAAACCTGTAACGATTTCGAATTCATCAAATCCTAATAACTGATTTGCGACACTTCTGTCATCAAATGCCTTGCGTAAATTAGTTAGGATCAGGTGTTCGTATTTAAACACATGCAGTAAATTTGTACAATCACTTTCTTCGAGAGGTCTAGACCTACTTTCATAAATCACATTTTTGGTTTTTTGATAAACTGGTGGGGATTCGCATAAATCCCCACCACGACACAAGGTTCAAGTTTATTGATTATAGTTTCCAACACCAACAGACTGACCTTTTAAGTTTTAACCAATGCAACATCGATTAATGTATAATAGCATATGAAATGAAGTGTGCCATATTCTGAAATAAAAGCGAATCAAGTAACTATTTTTTGTCTTGAATTAAGTCATGAATTTTTGCAACAAATAGTAAATGCCTGCACATGTCCTCTTCAAGTACTCCCTTGTTTGGTTGGTTAGGAACACCCGGTAAAATTGTGGATGCTAAGTCCTTTCCGAAGAGAAAGGAATCACGATATCTTATTGCTTTTAAACCAGTTGTGACAAGAGAATTTGTCTAGAATAAGGACAGGGCAAACGGATGCATCTGAAACTTGATCAACTCACCCCCAACAATACGATTACAGTAATTTACAATTCTTGTCAAGATTCCCTTTTCAAATGTTTGCCACTTCATAATACAAAGTTAGCCACAAATTAATTAGTTCTAGTCTGTTGCTCTTTACATCCAAACTGCTCATCTATACTGATGAATTTGCAAGACAGAGAGTGTAGCCAGGAAATTGTAGCACAACGAAAAATGTTGTATTTACAACAGATTCTCGGTAATTTCATTAAACATCCAAATCTAGTACTATTTTGACCTGAACCTTTTGTTAAGCATGATTGCATTTTGTTTAGTTGTTAGCATGAAAATACAGCGAGAAGAGAGCTCATTCCTAGCCTCAAGCCTTCATCAAAACACAAATTTTTTTCGACTTTCAGTTTGTCCAATTGAATGACTCCTTTGGCGCAGTTGTCACATACAAAACTCCCAAAAACTACAATCGCTTCTTGAATAAGCTTCTATAATATGACTTCAATTTTGGTACTTCTAGATAAGGTTTCTCAAAATTTTGTTCCAACTTCACTTACTCATGCATGTGTGTGGGTACAAGTAAAATTTGATCGTAACCAGTCCCTATTGGCAATTTTACTAATCTTCACATATATATCCAATTTGATCAGGATTAAAAATGTATCAAACATAAGCAGGAACATAAACAATACCGCTTTTGGTTTCAATTATTTAAGCTTAGGTATGATCTAAGAGCACACTGATTCACAAGCATTCTTCTAGTCTCTCGCGCGATTAATCGAACTGAGTAAAATTGATTCACTAATCTGAAAAATCGAAAAGAAATGTACACATTCAACGCATTATTTCTAGATAGAATAAGAGAGTGAGGAAGCGAACCTTGGGATTGGTGAGGTGAGCGTTTTTCCGGATCTCGGAGGCGACGGTGGAACGGAGCTGGGAGGGGGAAACAACGTCGTCGACGTTATAAATTTCCATGATGGAAGGGATCGATCGGCAAGCTGTCTTGAAAAACTCGAACACGCGCTGCCGGGCCTCGGCCAAGCTCACCGAGTTCGGCGGCACGCGCACGAACCTCACCGATGACGTCATCATTTTTTCCTTCGTTTTATTTCCCAAATGAGCATCCCTCCCTTTAAGGCCTAAAAAGATCTCAATGGGTCCGGTTTTATCCAGATCCATAATGGATTCGTGTGTATATGATGGGTTTAGACATATTAAATGGGTCATGGGTGGGTCTCGGATCCAGTTTTTCAGGCCCGTCCGGATATGTGGCGGGTTATGGGTTTTATAATATTCGCCCCATACCCGTCCCATATATGTGGATATTCTAAGATTTTAGTTGTATTAATTTACATTTTTTTAGTATTTCACCTCAACCATAACGATATTAGTTATTTCTATGTCAAGTGTTACCTTTGAATCTGCTTTTAGCAATAGTGGGAGAATAGTTGGTTCTCATCTTAGTAGAGTTAAATATTGCTTACTTGTTGATTTTATATTGATCTGTTTAAATTATAGTATGACTTATTTTTGGGGATGTCAAGATTTTTTTGAGAGCTAGTAACTCTTTTTTTATGTAATTCTTTATGTCGTAAAAATACTTTGTTTGTTATTATTAAGTGTGGCCGAAAACATGAATTAATTTTCCCCAATGATGTATTTAGAGGTTTGTCTGTTTCATAATTCAGTCATGTGAGAAGAAATATTACTTTTTTATTTTAAAAAATTCGGGTCTCACGGGTCTACCCGGCCCCGTTTCGTATTCGAAGTAGAGTGGGTCCGAAAAATATCTAACCGAGGTGGGGCGGGTAATGGGTCAAAGTTTTTTTCATGAAGAGGGTCTTGGGTTTAGCTAAACTCGTCCCATACCCACCTCATTGATATCTCTAAGCTCTTTCCATAATTCATCCCAATTGAAAAAAAGAAGAGAGATTTGATTTTTTTTAACTCGTGTAATCAAAATTATTTTAAAATTAAAAAATTAATTATTATTTTTAATTTTTTTATACTAAAATTGAAATTTTATTTTTTATATAAAATAAAAATTAAAAGTTTCAGGATTAAATTTTTTTTTTTTATCGTAGACATTATTTTATTTATTTTTATTTACTTTAAATATCTTATACATATATATGCAGAGTTAGATGTAGTGCTGTTTGTATACAAAAATTGTCGAGCGTGTCAGACACATTATCATGCTGATTTTTTGATTTATTCGACTTCTTCAACGAAGGACGTGGATCACGATTCGATTAATGGTTTTAACTATCTCGTTGAGCCACACAAACTAATAATTTAACAGAAAAAATTCACGAGCCTCTAATTTAATTGTGTTGTTATGAATTAAAATAATACTTTTACAATCAAAATAAGAAAAACAGAAGGAATATACTAAGTTAAATGTGATAGACAGAAAACAAGTGAGTTGAAATTGGAATTTGCAGAAACTTTGTTGTAAAACTTTTGATAAGATTGTTGACTCATTTGGCGAGAGCTCTTTTCTGATTATTTTCAGGTAAAAACTTGTGTGAGACGGTCTCACGGGTCGTATTTTGTGAGACGGATATCTTATTTGGATAATCCATTAAAAATATTACTTTTTATGCTAAAAGTATTACTTTTCATTGTGAATATTGATAGGGTTGACCCGTCTCATAGATAAAAATTCGCGAGTCCATCTCATAAGAGACCTACTCTTATTTTCATATGCTCTTGTTCATTCTTTCAGGTGGATCCTTTCATTTTTCCACGATTCTCTGACTTCTCCTGTAGTGGTAAATTTTTTCGGTTACTGAAAATTTTCTCAGTGCATCATAGGATTTCCTAATTGGACCTTGTCTTATGGGCTTTAGTTTTTTGGGTTTGCCGTATTTTGAGTCCAACAAATGCTCCCTAGCCAATTTGACTATTTAAATAACCATCTTTAATGATATGATTGAATCTTATATAAATTTTAAGGATTTTATTTTGAGTAGGTCTTATGTGAGACCGTCTTACGGATCACAATATGTGAGACGGGTCAACCCTACCCATATTCACAATAAAAAGTAATACTCTTAGCATAAAAAGTAATACTTTTTCATGGATTATCCAAATAAAGATCCGTCTCACAAAATACGACCCGTGAGACCGTCTCACACAAGTTTTTGCCATTATTTTATCATATTTGTGTTTGTCTGGAATTTTTATTCCTTATTTGTGCTTATTTGATTTCATTTTATCTTATTTATATATTTGACCAAAAGGTGAAAAAAATTTAATTTTGGAGATAAGATAAAAGAATTTTTATAATTAAGTAAATAATTGATGAATTTTTTTTTATTTATTTTCCATACAAAACTTCAAAGACAACAAAATATCAAAAGATTTATGAATTGATGTGAGAGTATTGAGGCTTTGGAAGAAAATATGTGCAAATCTTAATAAAAAAAGAAGTTTATTTGTACAATCTTATCAAAAACTTGAAATTTACGTGGGCTTCAAGGTTTTGGAATACAAGGCCCATTAAGGAAGATAATAGCGGGAGCCGGGAGGAGAAGAAATAGAACGGACATTAGAAACTTCATGCAGAAACAACAACAGAGATAAAGGAGCAGAAGGTAGAGGAAGGGGTAAATGATAGAAGTTGGAGGAAGATCTCAATACACGCCAAAATTACTTAGATTTCTCTCAATCTTTCTTGATTATGTGTTTTTTAATGAATTTAAACATAAGTTTTGACTTTTTCTTTTGAACTTATGGAGTAGACTTTCATAGACTCGAAGCCAACGATATAGGTTGGGGGATCAGAAGCATTCTCAAGTTAGTATTCAAGTAAGTAACACCCCCACTCAAATGATTAATTCAAGGATCATGAAATTCGTATTTCCACCTAAATCAATTTAAAAATAAGAGTGTAAATGGTACAACAACATAAATTTCCAATACCACTAACTAAAATTCAAAGGAGAAAGGTTGTTGCTGCAGAAGGTAAGAAAAATCTAAGAAGGAAAGTGCAGAATTAGAGGAAGTAAGATCGAGGATGATAAAAAAGTTATTGAGCAAAAGAACGGGGATGATGAAATAACACTTGGGGAAAATTTCAAGAAATGAGAGGAATGAATTTTTGGGTTGGACATATCGAGATACTAATAGAAGATTTTTAACTGGAAAGTAAGGAAACACGAGATATAATAGGAAATCCTTGGCCGGAGGGTTGATGAATCAACATTATCTTTGAGGATATCCTTATTTAGGCCCAAAAGAATGTGGTCATCCTATGGATGATCACCGACTACATGTGTAAGTGTCCTATGGAAGAAATAAATCTAAGAAATGATCGAGAAAAATGAAATACCCTTTACTTTTTAACTTTAAAATCCTATTTTTTTTTTTTTTGTAATCATAAAATTCGAAACACTCATTTAAAATAACTCAACCTTTAAAACTCTTAAATGCATAAAAATCCGTAAATCGTCAACCACCAAAATCATACATCGACTTTTAAAATAATACAAAACTAGAATTCAAAATAAAGCAAAACTAAATAAATAATTCTCAAAATCATTACGTAGAAACTTTAAATACTAATTAAGTGTGGAAAATAAAATTCACTCGGTAGTGTACAGCCGGACTCGATCCACTCAAGCGTCATCATCTCCCTCAAAATTGTCCGCACCTACAACCATCCAAACCTAGTAAGTCTAATGATTAAGCATGTTCTAACCATACGTAGCAAATAATACATATACAACCACATGATTTAAAATCACATTTTCATTTAAAATAAGCTAATATAAATTTGTAAGCGTAAATAATCATAAATCATAAAGCTTTTCATCATCATATATTATTTTGGGTAAAGTTTGATCCTTGGAAGTGAATAGTTATAATAATATCATCATGTGGTCGACTGATCAGTCTTAGCTCACCATTGTACATGGGGGTAGGCGTCGGCAACTTTCGTCACTGGGCCTCACCAAATATGGAAATACGATCGTCGGCCTCTCTATGGGGCCTTCTCCGATAAACACGCTCCCTCTGGGACCTTTTCCCTTACGATATCCCCAATCATATCAGATCATATTTGTCACAGTCAATTCACATTCTTCAAAATATTTTCTTTTCCTTTTATTTATAAAATATCGTATCATTCAAAACTCGTAAAATAACATTTTTCAAGAAATATCGTACATCTTTAGCATATATTGTAAAATACAATTTGTTTTCATTATAACCATTTAAAAATATCATATATCATGTATTATGATTCTTCGGGATACCGTCAGACCTTTCGTACTACCCAGGATGTAAAATGACCATTTTACCCCTGGAATCCAAAATTCTCGATTTTGACTTTTTCTTACTTTTCTTGACTCGAGCCTATCCCAAAGGATAATATAAGCTTAAATTTTTTTGAGCTTTAATATTTTTCTTAGACGTAAACCCAAGCCTTTCGATTTATTTAATTAATAACTAAGCCGTGAAGGTTTTAAACCCGAATTATTCCAAACTTAATATTTTCTTCCAAAAATTTATACATAAATTTTTCATCCCTAAGATACACCCGTGAGCCACGAACCAATCCCCATGGACCATGGTTCGAACCCATTCCCTTCCCATAGCCAAAACCGAAACTTAAACCGTTTCCTAAGCCACGTTTTTCCCAAAACTTTCTAACCACCCTCGAGCCATCCCGGACCCGATCGAACCAGACCATAGCCTACTGTCCTGGACCCTCACCGACTCGCCTAGCCTAACCATAGTCATCCTGCGCGTGGTCCATTCCTTGTTCTTGCACAAGCCGCATACCTAATTCTCCTAAATGGGTTGTGGCTGCCACCTACTCGTCTATCGCCAATTCCAGCCACCCTAGGACCCTCCCAGCATCTGGACGCAGCCAGCACAGGGCCACGACCAAGCCTGGTCGAGCCCTTGTGCGGCTGTGCTCCACCCGATCCATGGAAACCCCAAAAACCTTAGGTGCACAAGCTTCTTCCCATACACCTCCTTCCTTCTTTGGCCAACCTTCTCCTAGCACGTCTAGGACTCTCCCTTGGACCCCTTTGACAGCCCTTTAATGTTTCTAAATGGAAGCGTGTCCTTTAAAATTCATAACACGACTCAAACAAGCATAAAAATGTCAAAACTTTGAAAAATATTAATCCAACCGTGAAATAATTTGATCAATGTATCATTCATGCTTAAAACATAAATCATGCACAATATTATTTGAATGGTGCAAAAAGAAGGTTTAGAAGCGTGCTTTTGCATTTAAAACACTCGAAATATGAATACCGAAGTGGTGGAACGTTGATCACGAATGGAGGACGATTTCTATTTTTTTCTACCATTTTTTCTTGTCAAAACCCCACCAAAAACCCACCTTGGGATGCGGTGGAATCGAGTGATCGTTGTTGGAAGGAAGAACGATAAATAAAATCGAAGAACGAAGGAGAAAAACATTCGGAAACTCCCTTGCCAAGGAACCCAAGTTCAGCAGCTATTCATTCCTCTCTTTTCAATTTGAGTTCACATAATTTGTGTGTGTTTCAGTGTGTGTAAGTGTTTATGTGTGTGTGAGAGACTCTTTTAAATAGAATTTAAAAAGGTTTCCTAAACACTTAATTAATGGGCTTAATTAAGCATAGGTTTTTAAATAATTAATTAGGCCCATTAAAAATAATAAAATTATTAGGCCTCGTAATAAAAGATTTAAAAATATCTATTTCCCAAAAATCCTTTATAAAATACATAAAATTCCTTGCTCTCTCTAATTAATTTAAATTTGACCTTAAAAATACAACAATTCTTAAAATATTTTAAATAAATATTTCTTAAATAAAAATAAAAATTTAGCTTTTAAATCTTTAACACCTTAATCGTCTCCGATCTTTCTTCCCCGGACAACCCCGATATTCGTTTGAAAATCTTTATACTGTGAAACCAAGCAAAATTACACAATTAATCATTTATTGACTCAAAAAATATCATTCATGCATCCAAAATAATTTAATTAAAATATTTTAGTAATTTAACAATTTTCATGCATGCGGTCCACGTGACTGATTTTCGGACGTTACAAATCCTCCCCCTTTAAATAAAATTTCGTCCTCAAAATTTTTCTAGTCTTGATTATTGACAAGCTTAGGCTCTCTCATTCAATTCATACCTAACCTGATTGGCTTAAATTTTTGCTTTCTGTCATGCTTTCGTTGCGTACTCTGATATGCCATCTTCTATTTTTATACATTTATACCAAATTTCTTGATCTCAAGAAAATCAAATGTTTAACTAACTCTACATCCTCTATCATTTATAAATCCCAAACTGCCATAAGTTATTTCATCTTCCCAAAGATTAATTAATTGGTTGACTTTATCTTAATTCGGGCTGATCGTATAATTTAATTTTCCCAAAATACAATTTCGATCCACAGTCATCTTGTATTATCCATGATTATAAAACACCTTAATGACTGATACTTACTAAAATCTCATTCATATATGTCAAACATATTGTCCTTTACACTGTCATCAATTTTTTTTCTTAAATCCCAAACATTCAAAGTACTTAAATTATTCTAGTCTATCGTGTCACCATTTCACATCATGATTTAATTATAAATCCTACTATAAAACCAAACACTTGTATGTAACCTCGGAACCCAAGATCATGTCAAATGACCTTACACTTACCAAAATCTTATCATCATAAGGAAGAAAACTTTTATCCACCTTCCAATATAATTTACTTTTAGTATCGTATAAACGTAAAGCTTATTATATTATTCTCTCCTCGATTCCTATCTATGTTCTGTGACTTATTTTACGTAAAGTAGTTATCTATTGATTATCCCAAAAATTAGATTACATTCCTTAACCTGAAAATGTCATTCCTTAATTTATTATAGTCAAGATAATTCGAGGCCCTACATGTCCAATTTAAGTGTTTAGCATCCTTAAATCCCAACATATGCAATAAATGTCTCCTGACAACAACTATATTCTTAATCACCAATTAGAACCTGGATTCAAAATTTCATAATCTTCACAAATAATTATTTTATGACCCTATAAGTTATTTCTTAATAACTTTTAACAATTCCCCAAATGAATTCATCCGTATAAGTAGCGACAAAATTCAAAAATAGAGATTTTTGTACCTTAGAAATCATAGTAATCGCAGTGTCAACCCAACAATGAAATTTTTTCTTTTAACTTACTTCCCCAAATTTCGCAACTATCTCGTTTAGTCCCTAAATAATATTTTTCTCAAATCCTATAAACTGAAGCTTGCAAAAATTATACGAACTCCAATATTCTTAGTTTGTATTCCTCGAATTCTTCATAACATTACTTCAATAGTTTTACGTCTAATATCCTAATATAAACGAATTTCATTTACTGATTTTCTCCTTCGGTCATTTTTTCCTTCAAATATCTTACTAAAATTCTGAAATCTAAAGTACAACTTTCCGATACAATAGCAATTGTAGAACCAAAAAGTATTTGCATCTTACGATAAAAACCAAAAATAATATTGTTGATTAAATCTTATATTTAATATTTATATTCTTTGTATTTCACGAGATATGCTTACAACACCAGTAATACAATTTTAATTCAATATAATCTACTATAATACCAAAAATTATTAATTTGAAAAATCTTACATTCTCATCAAAATCGCTAGTACCAATATTTCTCATTCCTCCTAGGACATCCCCATACCTACATATTTGTCTAACTTCCTTAATCACAATTCCTTATATAACCCTTAATGGGTAATTTATTTGCCAACTACATTCAATTAGACTCTTTTATTTTTCTGAAAATTACAATCTAAATCCCAAAGTTCTCATATTATTTGATTAAGTCTAAATTATCGCATTCCTAGCCCCTCAAACTATCAAATTTAATGCAAAACGTTTCCCATACTTTCAAAATTGCTAAAATGACCCCATAATTTTCCTAGAATTTGCAATCAAGACCCAAAAATTCTCGAATTTTCAAATTTAGCCCCAAAATTTTTCATTTTAGCCCTCCTAGGTTTCAGATTCACACAATTAAGCACCTATATTTTTGAATTATAGCGAAATCATTCCCAATATTTTCGAAAACTAGCCATTAAGTCCCTCAAATTTTAAATGATTATAATTCAGTCCCTAATGTTGAGGATCGAAGTTGAGTTTAGAGGGGGGGTGAATAAACTCTACTCGTTTTTCGTTCTGATGAGGTACTAAAATCCTGTTAAGGATAGTAGTTGATCTTGTGCGAATACTTTCACCTGATTACAATAAAACGTGCGGAAACAATCTGATGAAGTAGTTGAAAAACAATAAAACAGTAGGCAGCAGTTGTTTATGGAAGTTCGAAGATAAACTCTTCTATGTCTCCCCTTCTTCTGTTTCCAGAAGGTATAACTAAAAGACTTTGGATATTACAGTACAACTCTTGTACATACCCACTTCAGAAGGACTTACACCTCAGCCTACTGAAACTCTTAGTTTCTCAACTCACAAAAATGCGAAACACAAAGTTCTGAAAAGACTCTTTTCAGATTACAGACTCTTCTGACAAAGTATAAATAATGTAAAGATCGTGAAGAGTGTAAGAATCAGTAGCACAAGATGATCTTCAAAAGATCAGATATAAGCTATGAAGCGTGTGCTACTTTTCTTTGTGTTGAACTTTTAAATTCTCAAGGAATTTTGATATTTGTCTAATAAGAGAGAAGCTTTGTTCCTTGAAGAATGATAATAAGCGAAGTGTCGTGTCGAACAAGGATTTGATCCAAGTATATATAATCGACTGAGTTCAACGTTCACAATCAGAGTATGTCTTCAGATAACTGATACAATCAGCTTTATTACCGAAAGAAGTTCCTGCAGAAAAGCTATAAAACAATCAGTCTTGTTTTATACTTAATTGGGTAAAGTGCATTAAATGACTCCGTATAGTATTTAATGCTGCAATTAATACTAGTACTAGGAACTCCTTAACGGTAACAATTAAGATAGCAACGTTAGAAAACGTTCTCTACTGGTTTTGTATTGTTATCCCTTTCTACTGGTTTAGTTATAGTAGATCAGCAGCTACTGATAAGTTATTCTATTGTTCTGGTCTGCTGGTCTACTGGTCTTAGTTATCATCGCCACAATAAAATTCATGTCTAACAATTTCCCCCTTTGTGGTGATGCCAAAACCTAAACAGTAGAAAGTTGTTAAATAAAACAGATAATCATTTAAACAAACGGATAATGACAATAAAGTAATAAGAAGAAAAAAAATCAATCGGTTCCAATATCCCTGTAAATGATTTCTTCATTCTGAGGTTCTTGATCTCTTCTGTTAGAAGGTTCAGCCTCATCTTCTGTTTGCCTAGCTCCTGCTTGATCTCCTCTATCTCCTCTATCTTCCCCCTTTTTGGCATCAGCGGCAACCACATGGGCAAAGAGGTCATTCAGTCTGCCGGAAATATTTTGGATGCCATCGGTTAGCATCTCCAGATACGGGGTCTGAGAAGAGATGCGATTATCCAATGCCGTGATAGATTGATTTTGAGAGTCAATCTTGGCATCCAAAAGTTCCACAGAAGTAGACAGTGATCGAAAGAGATCATCATGATCAGTGACTCGAGTGATTATATCATTTTGAGCAAGCGTGATGGTGCCGTGAGTTCTCGAAATAACTTGTCTGAAAACGACGGTTTCAGCATACATCTTGTCCATGGTGTCCTTAGTGTTATAGATGTGTTTGCCCATTCGTTCTCTGAAAGATTGAGCACCACTGAATTCCGAAATATTTTCACAAGATATACGTTTCACTAAATCAGAGATGTTGTTGAGTTCGGTTTGTAGAGGCTCAATCTGATGTTCCAGGTTAAATGCATCTGATTCCGGGGAGGGAGTTCGCGCAAGAATGCGTTGTTTAATCTCAGAAAGACGAGAGTTCGTCTCAGTCAAAACAGGAAGAGAGACAGTCAACGCAGTAGAAACAAGATTAGCATCCATCAAGGCAGTAGAAGGAGCAGGGTCTGCTGTGCTTTCTGCTGGAATTGCAGAAACAGTAGGTTCATCAGCAATCATGGGAAGAGCGATTTCTTCAGTAGGAACGGCCAAGTCAAAGGCCAAAGCTTCTTCTGTTGGTGCAATAACAGCCTGTGAATCTGAAGGTGCTTCAATAGAAGGTGCAGAAGGCTGTTCCAGAAGAATGTTCATTTCTGCTTGATGAGCAGCAGAAAACATCTCTAAATTCGGCAGTAAAGAAGTAGCATCTGGTTCTGCTATATGTTGCCCTGGGTTAGGAGAAACAGAAGGGGGCAATGATCGAGGATAAAATTCCTTCTTCGCAAGGCCTCGATGACATTTTCTGTTTTTGCCAGCTGAAAAATCTTCTTTTCTGCATTCATCATCTTGCCATAATTCCCTTTTGTTTTGAAGTAAGCAAAAGAGTGGAATAGTCGGACAGTATGCCATTCATCAAAGAAACGCATGTCATCGTTTGCAGAGGTCTCAATCTCGGCTAGATGAAGATCAACGCCGGTGGTGACAATAGTCTTGTGACCAAAAATAGGTGGTTCTTCAACCATTTTCCCTTTGCCTTTGACAGAAGATGAAATAGGCACGATGGGTCGAAAAGCAGAAGACGCGCTTGCTGGTTCTCGAATAACTATTCCAGATGTTGGCTTAAAAACAGTAGCAGTAGAAGGTGCTGAAACAGACGCAGTATCGTGTGCAGTCGAAGAAGCAGTTGATCGAGCAGAAGGAACCGCTTCTGGAAAGACCTGTCGAATAGGTACTTTCTCAATTTCAGACAGTGCTGCTGTCTTCTTAATCTTAAGAATGGTGCACGGTTTCTTCTTAGCTGGGGTTGGCACTGCTGGTGGAACAGCAGCAGCAGACTCTTCTGATACTGTTTTGTCTGAATCCGTCGAAATAACCACTCGTTTCTTTGAAATTTTCTTTTGAGGTTTTGAAGCCTCAGAAGCAGTTTCCCCAATTTCCTTCTTCAACGCAACAAACTTCGTCACGGTTGGCTTAGGCCTTAAAGCCAGTACATTTGCAGCATCAATCATGGTGACTGAAGTAGCATCTAGATCACTGGTAGAGGCAAAACTAGCATCTTTGAGCAAAGCGCTGATCTGAACAGCAAAACCAGAACTCCTCCTGACAACCATATCCTTCATAATTCTGAAAATAAAATGACTCCAGTCCACCTTAATCCCCTTAGTGATGGCAGTCATTACTTGAACCTTCTCCTTCGTCAACTTGTCGAAGGTGCCAGCTTTGATCAAAATAGCTTTAGCCACAATATCGGCCAGAATCTGATATTCTATTTTGAGCAATTTCTTGTGACAAGAAGGAGACACTTCTTCTCCAGATGCTGAGAAAGAGCTGAGTGCAACAGACATATCTGTCTTGGAAATATCAGAACGTTCAGATGTACCTGAAAATGGAAAGAGGAAGGTTGCTCCTAAGTGTGCGGCATCAATAGAGATAGATGCATCTCCTTGAGTATGAACAATCCTTCCTTCATGCAATGTTGCTTTAGCGTAAAATTCCAGAAGAGCATTTTTGTAAATAACTGCTGGTGCTTCCAAGAATTTTCGGAGTCCCGATTTTTCAATATCCTGAAACATTTTCATGAGATTCGCATCCTTGATGTTGAGAACCGAAGCAAAGTTAACTTGATAAGCGTTAAGAGTGTATGCTCCAGCCATTTCTGTATGTAGATAAAATTGGATAAACTTTGCAGTAGTTAGAGATGATATGAGAGAAAGCAGTAGCTGAATAGCGATAGATATGAAACAGTAAAGGTGAAAAGGTGAAATTTGAAATAGATATACAGCCGTCAAATAAACATAAGGACACGTGTCAGTATGTTCTTGGTTGAGTGTTTGAAAAGTTTTGCAGAAACTGTCAGAAATACGAATGATTTGAAAATTTTGAAAAAGGGCGGGCTGTCCAGACGGTTACTAAAAAAAAATCAGAATAGAATTTGTCATTTTATGATAACGTCTGCTGGAAGTTTCAGGGTGCTGAAATATTTAAACACTTTGACAAAAACCAGCAGACTTGAAGTTTTATCGAAAAGACAAACATTCTCTCTGTTTTCTGAAAAGGTGTCTAACTCTTAGTCTGACTAAACTACTGTTCCCCCTCGGTAAATGCAATTAATAAGTGGTCATAATTGCGACAAGTGACTCTTGGCCATCTCTCAATCTGAGCCATTGAAAATGAACAGTCGCAATCTTGCGATTCGCAAGAGTCTTTGTTCCCTCTATAAATACCTGCATATCTTGAGCGAAGTTAAACAGATGAACTTCAAAAAAATGAAAACTCAAGTAAAAAGAGAGTTAGAGTTTGATTCAGGAGTCGAAGCAAAATTGTCCAGAGAGAAGTTTGAGGGTATCATTATTTTCGTAATGATCCTTGAAATACACTCCTGGAGTTGTAGTTTCCACAGTCAAGCAGATCTGTTGCTTAGATTGAGTTTGAAATGTAGCATCGATTTCTTCCAGAAGCATGCTAATGCAATAAGAGAGTGCTGGAGGATTG
This sequence comes from Primulina eburnea, assembly GCF_022965805.1. Lineage (NCBI taxonomy): Eukaryota > Viridiplantae > Streptophyta > Magnoliopsida > Lamiales > Gesneriaceae > Primulina > Primulina eburnea. Next base: position 53,424,976 of record NC_133101.1, read on the forward strand.
ATGATGCTGAAATCCTCTATGATGCCCTGTAAGGCATCTAAAAAATACATTAGTGCTGACAAGACCCAAGCTTGATAGATTCTTTCTAGGCCTTGAGCTTGCTGGATTCTCTTGTTCCTGTTGAAGTACTTTGCAAGCAAATAATAGAGAACTTCTATTACTGAAGACAAAAGCTAAATGTAACGCTACTGGTTAAATAGCATTGAAGATCTACTGTTTTTACTTTTGCATCGTGTAATGTACTGAAATGGTTTCTAATAAAGTTCCAGTTTACGTATCTGACTTTCCTTCTGCTTTTCTGCAAATATCTTACTGTTAGTTCAATACGATAAATAAGCGAGTAAGAATAAAAGTTAACTAAGTTAACAGAAAATAATCAAGTTAAATCTATCAAACCAAGAGAATTACGAAAGTAAGAAAACTTATTTTCTGGTAAGGGTTTCGTGAAGATATCTGCTGTTTGTTGATCAGTAGAAACATATTCCAGACGAATGTTCTTCTTCTGCACATGATCTCTAATAAAGTGATGTCTGATGTCTATGTGCTTCGTTCTGGAATGAAGTACTGGATTTTGTGTTATTGCAATTGCACTGGTATTGTCACAAAATATAGGTGATTCGGAGGCTTGAACCCCATAGTCTCTTAACTGTTGTTGAATCCACAGTATCTGAGAGCAGCAGCTTCCAGCAGCCAGATATTCTGCTTCTGCAGTAGATGTGGCTATAGAAGTCTGTTTCTTGCTAAACCAGGATATCAGCCTATCACCAAGAAATTGACAAAACCCACTTGTGCTTTTTCGGTCTAGTTTGCAACCTGCATAATCAGCATCTGAATATCCAATAAGATTTAACGATGAATCATTGGGATACCATAAGCCGACATTTTGAGTTCCTTTCAAGTACTTCAAAATACGTTTAGCAGCAATATAATGAGATTGTTTGGGGTTAGATTGAAATCTAGCACAAATGCAAACAACAAACATGATATCTGGTCTACTGGCAGTTAAATATAATAATGAGCCAATAAGACCTCGATACTGAGTTACCTCTACTGGAATACCACTTTCATCTTTATCAAGCTTAATAGATGAGCTCATTGGAGTAGAAGCAGCAGAGCAAGCTTCCATTACAAACTTTTTCAGAAGCTCCTTGGTGTACTTGGCTTGATTTATAAAGATTCCAGTCTCTGATTTCTTAATCTGTAATCCTAGGAAGAATGTTAATTCTCCCATCATACTCATTTCAAATTTATCCTGCATCAATTTTCCAAACTTTGCACATAATTTGGGGTTAGTTGACCCAAAAATAATATCATCAACATAGATCTGTACTAAAAGAATGGGCTTATTCTTGACTAAAGTAAATAAAGTTTTATCTACTGCTCCAATGGTAAAATCATGATCAATAAGAAATTGCGATAGAGTGTCATACCAAGCTCTAGGTGCCTGTTTTAGACCATATAATGCTTTGTGTAATTTAAATACATGACGCGGAGAGAAATGATCGATAAAACCTGGAGGTTGTTCAACGTATACTTCTTCTTGTAAAAGACCATTTAGAAAAGCACTTTTCACATCCATTTGATATACTTTGAAATTCTTGAAAGCAGCAAAGGCTAAGAATATTCTGATTGCTTCGAGCCTTGCTACTGGTGCATAAGTCTCATCAAAGTCTATGCCTTCTTCTTGTCTGAAGCCTTGAGCTACCAATCTAGCTTTATTTCTCACCACTGTGCCTTCTTCATTGAGTTTGTTTCTGAATACCCACCGAGTTCCAATGACAGCTTGGTGAGATGGTCTAGGTACTAGAAACCAAACTTCATTACGTTTGAATTGATTCAGCTCTTCTTGCATGGCTTCAATCCAACTAGGATCCAGAAGAGCTTCTTCAATTTTCTTTGGTTCATCATGAGATATAAAAGCAGCATGCATGTATTCATTAAGCATTTGCCTTCTGGTTCTCAAAGGCGCTGCTGGATTACCAATAACCAATGATGGAGGATGAGATTTTCTCCAGATAAACGGATTTGAATGGACATCTTCCTGATTTGATATGTTAAGATTGTCTTCTACAGAACCAGTAGTAGGTTCTTGAACATCTTCTGCTGGTATTGGTAGATCTAGGTTCTGTACTTCTGGTTCCACTATTGGTGTGTCTGGTTCTGGATTTTGAAGATCCTTGGTATTTGCTTCTACATCATCTTCACTGTCAATTTTCAAGTGAATCATGTCTAACCTGTTACTTAAATCAGATATGTTAGAAATTTCAGCACTGCTGTCTTCATCGAAGACAACATGAATCGATTCTTCAATATTAAGAGTTCTATTGTTGAAGATTCTAAAAGCTCTGCTTACAGCAGAGTAACCAAGAAATATTCCAGCATCTGATTTTGAGTCAAATGTCGTCAAATGATTTTTGCCATTATTTAGTACAAAACATTTGCAACCAAACACATGAAAATAAGATACATTGGGCTTCTTCCCTTTCCATATTTCATAAGGAGTCTGGCTGTGTCTTTTGTTGACCATAGATCTGTTTTGCGTGTAACAAGCAGTATTGATTGCTTCAGCCCAGAAGCGCTGAGAAATGTCTGCATCTGCTAGCATTGTTCTAGCTGCTTCTTTTAGAGTTCTATTTCTCCTCTCAGCTACTCCGTTTTGTTGAGGTGTTCTGGCAGCTGAATATTCATGATGAATCCCCTGCTCATTCAAATATAATTCAAGATACTTGTTAGTGAACTCAGTGCCCCGATCACTTCTAATTTTAATGATGGTAGTAGATTTTTCATTTTGAATCCTTTTCAGAAGCTTGATCAAGAGGCTACTGGTTTGATCTTTTCCTGCGAGAAATATTACCCAAGTGAATCTAGAGAAATCATCAATAACAACAAGAGTATATTTCATTCCCCCTAAGCTCATGATGGGGATAGGACCAAATAGATCCATATGCAGTAGTTCCAGACATCTTGAAGTTGATTTGCTATCTTTGGTCTTGAAACTGGATCTTATCTGTTTCCCAAGCTGACAAGCAGAACAAACATGATTTTTAACAAAATTAATATCTGGTAATCCATCAACTATATTCTGCTTCTTGAGATAATTGATTGACTTGAAATTCAGATGATTCAATTTCTTGTGCCATAGCCAGTGTTTATTGCTAAGAGAAGCAACTAAGCATGTAGGAGTATTGACATGATTTGAGTTCCAAGAGACTCTGTAAGTATTGCCTTCTCTCTTTCCGGTTAACACAGTAGTTTCAGCAGAATCTCTAACTATACACGAATGCTTCTGAAAAGCTACAGAAAAACCATTATCACATAGTTGACTAATACTGATTAAATTATAACAAAGATTGTCAACTAGTAATACGTCATTAATAGTGATGTTACCATGGATAATCTTACCCTTACCCATGGTTCTACCTTTTTTGAGTTGTCTCCAAAAGTTATCTTTGGTCCAGTACAACTCACTATCTCAGAAAGTAGGTTTTTCTGTCCAGTCATGTGTCTGGAACATCCACTGTCCAGATACCATGTAGAGTTACTGATTTCTTCTTCCTTCTGTTGTTCCTGCAAACACAAATTTTAGTATCTGGTACCCAAATCTATTTGGGTCCAAGCCTTATCAGTCCTTTGGGAACCCACATTTGTACAATTCTTGGTGACTTTGTACTTCGGGTATCCCAAGATGTGTGTGCAACAGAAGGTCTGTTATTTCTAACAGTATGCATACCAAAATGTTGTTCTTCCCTTCTGTTTCTGTTTTCCAGTCTGTATATCTTCTGAACAGGTTTAGAGTTGTAGTACTGGTAGTTTTTAACCTTCATAGGATGTTGTCTTCCAGAGTTGAATTCTTTTCTGAATCTAGAACTCTGGTCAACTTTTTCCTTAGGTTTAACGTAACCCAGACCATAGTGCATTCTTCTGTTCGTCAGATTTACATTCCTTTCGACTGAAGCAGTAGATACTTCTGGTTCCTGTACCACGCTGGATTTCACAAAGTGAATGTATTTTCCTTTGCATATTTCCAGTGTTGGCTTAATATTCGTTTCAGAAGTGCCTTCATTATTACAAAAACCGAGACCACTCCTATCTCCTGACTGTTTTTGTAATTCTTGCATCTTTTCCAATGAAACAGAAGACTTGTTCCAAGCATTCACCAGTAGCGACAACTTCTGGTTCTCAGAAAGCACCTTCTGGTAATCTGCTTTGGCTCTTTCATTCTCAGTTATTAATTTACTCATCTTAACTTGTAAATCATTGCAGCTGTCTACTTGCAAGCAAGTTAACTTACTGTTCTGATTCTTTAAGTTCTGATTTTCAATCTTAACTTCTTCAAATGATTGAGAAAGTCTGGAATACTCTTTTACCATTTCATGTAGTGCATCAATCAAATCAGTTCGTGTAAATTCATTAGAGTCAAAATCAAATACCTCTCCAGATGTCGAGGTTGAGTCATTGTCCGCAATTAGACATTTGACTTCTTCTGCATCACTATCACTGGAATGACTTTCTGAGTCAGATGACTCAGAACTAGAGTCCGCCCACTTAGATTTGCTTTCTTCGGCAATCATCGCTTTTCGATCTCTTCTGGACTTTTTTTCATTCCTCTTGTGATCATTTCTCTTTTGGTCATCCTTCTTTGGTTTAGGATAATCAGCAATGAAGTGACCTATCTTTCCACAGTTAAAGCATCCCATATCACCAGATGGTGAATCTTTCTTGAAGTTGCGATTGGGACCCTGATAGGTTCGATGGTTCTTCTTCATGAACCTGGAGAATTTCTTTACAAATAAGGACATAGCATCACTACTGATTTGTTCAGCAGTCTTCTCCATTGTATTGTCAATGATCACAGCAGTTAATGCCTGAGGTACAACTGCAGCAGTAGTAGAAGAGGTAGAGGAAGAAGCAGTAAAAGCAGTAACAGTAGCAGCAAGAGCTTTGGTGGGTAGGCTTGAAGGCTCTTCTCCACTTCTCACTTCCAATTCGAACTCGTAGGCTTTCAGATCTGCAAATAATTCGTGCAGTTCCAATTTGTTCAAGTCTTTGGATACTCTCATAGCCATTGTTTTAACATCCCATTCTCTGGGTAAAGCTCTCATCACCTTGAGGGCTATTTCTCTGTTGTTATACTCTTTACCCAGAGCTGTTAGCTCATTTACCAGGCTGCTGAATCTTTCATCAAACTCATTTAGAGTTTCACCAGCTCTCATTTTCAGATTTTCAAACTTCTGCATTGCTACAGACAGTTTGTTTTCTTTCGTATAGTATTTAATGCTGCAATTAAATGACTCCGTATAGTATTTAATGCTGCAATTAATACTAGTACTAGGAACTCCTTAACGGTAACAATTAAGATAGCAACGTTAGAAAACGTTCTCTACTGGTTTTGTATTGTTATCCCTTTCTACTGGTTTAGTTATAGTAGATCAGCAGCTACTGATAAGTTATTCTATTGTTCTGGTCTGCTGGTCTACTGGTCTTAGTTATCATCGCCACAATAAAATTCATGTCTAACACCTAAGTTCATGATTCTATAAAATTCAACCCATACCATCAACTTCAACATTCTCTTCTTAAACAGTGTAAAATTCGAAAAATGGAATCTTAAATCATCAAGTTCACTTCGCCTCAACTTAATCCTAAGTAGTGAAAAACTCAAAATACGCAAAACCACATTCTCCACATGTCTCTCCTTTTCCCATGCCCATGAATAACAAGTCTCGGAGGCATGGTTGTATACACCGTCCAAACCACATAACCATCATGCATTTAATTTAGAAAAAATGCAACCTCCAAATTTCTATATCATAAAAGCATTTTAAAAAAATTTCAGCATATAAATTTAAAGCAGTAAAACTCACAGACTTGAGCCGTGACTTCTTGAGCTTCTCGAAGTGACAGTTACACAACCCTTTTGGAATTCTTCACACTGATACCAACTGAAACATACCTTACATTTTAACTTTAAAATCCTAATAATTTTTTTTTTTGTAATCATAAAATTCGAAACACTCATTTAAAATAACTCAACATTTAAAACTCTTAAATTCATAAAAATCCATAAATCGTCAACCACCAAACTTATACGTCAACTTTTAAAACAATCCAAAACTAGACTTCAAAATAAAACATAAAATATCTAAATAAATAATTCTCAAAATCTTTACGTAGAAAATTTAAATACTAAGTAAGTGCGAAAATAAATGTCCCTTGGGAATTAACTACCGGACTCGATCAACTCAAGCGTCAGTATCTCCCTCAAAAGCGTCCTCACCTGCAACCATCCGAACCCATTGAGTCTAATGACTTAACACGTTCTAACCATACGTAGCAAATAATACATATACAAGAAAAAAACATTAAGATCACACTATTATTTAAAATAAGATAGCATAAATTTGTAAGCGTAAATAACCATAATATATTGAATCATAAAGCTTTCCATCATTGTATATCATTTTGGGTGAAGTTTGATCCTTGAAATTGAATAGCTGTAATCGTATCATCATGTGGTCGAGTGATCAGTCTTAGCTCACCATTGTACATGAGGGCGGGCGTCAGAAACTTTCGTCACTGGGTCTCGCCAAATATGAAAATACGATCGTCGGGCTCTCTATGAGGTCTTTTCCGATAAACGGGCTCCCTCTGGGGTCTTTTCCCTCACAATATCCCCAATCATATTATATCATATTTGTCATAGATAATTCACATTTTTCAAATTATTTTCCTTTCCTTTTTTTTATAAAATATTGTATCTATCAAAACTCGTAAAATAGCATTTTTCAGGAAATATCGTACAACTTTAGCATATACCGTAAACGACAATTTTTTTTCATCATAACCATTTAAAAATATCATTTAGCATGTATTATGATTCTTCAGGACACCGCCATACCTTTCTTACTACCCAGGATGTAAAATGACCATTTTATCCCTGGACTCCAAAATTCTCTATTTGACTTTTTCTCATTTTTCTTGACTCGAGCCTATCCCATAGCATCATATAAGCTTAAATTTTTTTGTACTATGTTATTTTTCTTAGACGTAAACCCGAGCCTTTCATTTATTTACTTAATAACTAAACCGTGAAGTTTCAAACCCGAATTATTTCCAAACTTAATATTTTCTTCCAAATTTTTAAACATAAACTTTTCATCCCTAAGATACCCCCATGAGCCACGAACCAACACCTGTGGACCATTGTTCGAACTTATTCCCTTCCCATAGCCAAAACCGAAACTTAATCCATTTCCTAAGCCACGTTTTTCCCAAAACTTTCTAACCACCCTAGAGCTAGCCCAGACACAATCGAACCAGACCATAACCTACTGTCCTGGACACTCACCGAGTTGCCTAGCCTAACCATAGTCATCCCTAGCCGTGTGCGTGATCCATTCCTCGTTTTGGCCAAGCCACGTGCCTAGTTCTCCTACATGGGTTGTGGTGCCACCTACTCGACTATCACCAAGTCCAGCCACCCTAGGACCCTCCCAGCATTTGGACGTAGCAGAACAGGGCCAAGACCAAGCCTGGTTGAGCCCTTGTGCGGCTGTGGTCCACCCGAACCATGGAAACCTCAAAACCCCGAGGTGCACAAGCTTCTTCCCATACGCCTCCCTCCTTCTTTGGCCATCCTTATCCTAGCACATCTAGTGTAGTGACCCGTTCCAGAATCACCTACTAATCAAGAACTAAGCATGCAATTAACTTAATTAATATTAATCAGAGATAACAGCGGAAATATGGCCAACGACAAATAGTTATACAACCCAATCGAAAACAGAACAACTCAAAAAAATATTCGGTACAACCATATCGAATCAAAAAGATACCAAAGAACTAAACCAACCAGCTACTCAACGTCCTCCTCCTCCTCCTCCTGAGCTGTCCAACCTGAGGCCTGCCCCGGGGAATGGGGTGTCCAAGATAAACAAAATCGAGGACGTGAGCGATAAGAACGCCCAGTACAAAAGCATGAGTATACAAACCTATATGAAATGCACATGCTATGATATGATACCAGGGTAGGTCAAGAAACATGAGTAACAAAGGATCTCAATATGCTCAGTCTAGAGGCGCCAAGTGGATAGTGCCGCGCGGTACTCCTCTGGGTCACTGCATCCACTACAAGAACAGACGTGGACCAAAAATGTCCCGGATCACCGAAGCCCTCCCGACCCGTCGGCCACTGTGTACTCTCGGTGTCCATGCGTCCACAAGACAAGACAGGGCTGAGCGGCCCCACAAGATATAGCTTATCTCGAAAGAGATACAGCTCAACAGTAAAGGCTATCTCGAAGGAGATACGGCTCAACATGAAATGCAGCATGCATCATAAAGCGTGACATAATAGCATGCATCATATGACATATATCAATGCACCACATAATCATGCAACACATATAAGAATGTATACTCGACCAGGATATCTCGGATAGTACTTTCGTACCTCTATCACAGCAAGCCTAGCCTTACGCAACACCGCTAATCAGGTCTAGAACAAGCCTACGCATCAAAAGCATACCCAATGAACAATACTACCATGCTCGACTAGCAAAACCAGTACTCTCCAGTACTACCAAAGGTTTAGGGTTTACCTTCGTCCGTCGACAGCCCTTTGATGTCGATTGCCTCGTAACTCAGGCGTCGCTACGCTACCAATCCTGGCAGCTCTTGGCTATCGCTCGACCGACAACTAACCCTAGAAACCTTCCAAACTTCTCAAATATGAGACATAACTCAAGAATTTGCAATGCAAAATGAGGAAATCCGAGCACTATTTATAGGCTATGTTCGGATCCACCGAACCCACTTCGGAACGTCCGAACTCCCACGTGTCCATCGGCTCTTGACACCTCATGATCGGATCCACCGAACTTACACTTCGGATCATCCGAACTTGCATGTAAACCGACGTGTCGATCGACTCTTGACACCTCATGATCGGATCCACCGAACTTACTTCGGATCGTCCGAACTCTTCGGTGCTACCGAACCATCTTCGGTCCGTCCGATCACGACCACGGTCAAAGTTACACATTAAACCTTCTTAATCACCATTAATCCGTTAATTACCCAATTTGGAATTCGGGCTACTACATTCTCCCCCCCTTAAAAGATTTCGTCCTCGAAATCAGGCTTAGAGGATGAACAAAACGAAATAACAACATCGTTATTACACCTCAATTGTTGTTGAATACAACTGATATTTCGATTACAACTGAAAACACAAACATATACAAAGCACAACTCAAAAGAGCTCTGGATGCTCTGAACGCATACGACCCTCTAACTCCCAAGTGGCTTCTTCAGTGCCTCTGCGCTGCCACTGAACTAAAACAAGAGGAATTATCTTATTCCGCAACACCTTGTCTTTGCGATCGAGAACCTGAACTGGTCGCTCCACGTAAGACAAATCTGAATTTAGTTGAACTTCAGAGGGATGCAAAATGTGAGACTCATCTGCTACGTATCGTCTCAACAAAGATACGTGGAACACATCATGAATACTTGATAGGTACGGCGGCAATGCAAGTCTGTAAGCCAAATCCCCCACGCTTTCCAATATTTCAAATGGACCAATAAATCTCGGAGACAGCTTACCCTTGAGACCAAATCTCAAAATCCTGCGAAAAGGCGAAACTCGGAGAAACACTTTCTCACCTGGCTGAAAATAAAGAGGTCGCCGCTTGGTGTTCGCATAACTAGCCTGTCGATCCTGAGCGATCTTAATCCGTTTCTTGATTACTGCAACTTTATCAATAGCCTGCTGGACTAACTCCGGTCCCTCAACAAGTCGTTCCCCAACTTCGTCCCAGAATAATGGAGTACGACAACGTCGCCCATACAACGCCTCAAATGGTGCCATACCAATACTACGATGATAGCTGTTGTTGTACGCGAACTCAATCAAAGGCAAATGATCCTGCCAAGCGGGTCCGAAATCCATAACACAAGCTCGCATCATATCCTCAAGTGTACGGATAGTCCTCTCTGTCTGACCGTCGGTCTCTGGATGATAAGCCGTACTCAAACTTAGTGAAGTGCCCAATGCTGACTGGAAACTACCCCAAAATCGTGTCCTCAAATCTTTATACATCTTATTGCTTCCCGGATGAACACTCAACTTGCTTCGATGGGCCTGAGATAAGATCTCTTCTCTCAAAGTATCATCCTCTGGTACTACAACCCGATTAGACAAACACAGAAGACCATTAGACTGATAATGGAAATTACTATCTCCACCAGCCAACCGAGCTAATCTCTGAGTCTTGAGATCAGACATCTGAGCATCTCGAATCCGAGCGAACAAAATTGGCTCAGATAAAATGGTAGCAACACGAATGCTCTCCATACCTTTCCGATGTTTGAAATTAAATCCCAATGAACAACAATCCTGGATAGTACTAATCATAGCACTGGTCTGAAGTGCAGAGGCTCTCACCTTGCGACTAAGAGCATCGGCTGTGAGATTCGCAGAACCTGGATGGTACTTGATCTCGCAGTCATAATCTTTAAGTAGATCCATCCAACGACGTTGTCTCATGTTCAACTCAGCCTGAGTGAACAGATACTTCAGACTCTTATGATCAGTAAAAATTTCAAACTTAACCCCGTACAAATAATGACGCCAGATTTTTAGCGCAAACACAATAGCAGCTAATTCTAGATCATGAATAGGGTACTTCTCCTCGTGAGGTTTTAACTGCCTGGATGCGTAAGCGATCACATGATCATTCTGCGTCAACACACACCCTAAGCCTTGAAAAGAGGCATCGGTGTAAACACTGAAACCATCAGATCCTGATGGTAACGCCAAAACAGGTGCAGAAGTCAGAAGTCGACGAAGCTCTCTGAAACTATCTTCGCACTCAGATGACCACTCAAATGGAACATCCTTCCGAGTAAGTTGCGTCAATGGTCTAGCTACCTGAGAGAAATTCACAATGAAGCGACGATAATACCCTGCCAGACCTAGGAAACTACGGATCTCAGCCACCGTCGTAGGACGTGACCAATTCAGCACTGCCTCAATCTTGCTGGGATCCACAGAAATTCCTTCCTTGAAATCACATGACCAAGGAATACTACACGATCAATCCAGAACTCGCACTTACTCAGCTTAGCATACAATTGCTTCTCGCGAAGAATCTGCAACACAATCCTCAAGTGCTGGATATGCTCTTCCACACTGTGAGAATAAATCAAGATATCATCGATGAAAACCACAACAAACTGATCCAGAAAATCACGAAAGACTCGGTTCATTAGATCCATGAACACCGCTGGCGTATTCGTCAATCCAAATGGCATAACTAGAAACTCGTAATGCCCATATCGAGTACGAAATGCAGTCTTAGAAATATCATCATCTCTAACTCTCATCTGATGATAACCCGATCGCAAGTCAATTCTTGGAATAAACAGAGGTACCCTGAAGCTGATCGAACAAATCATCGATACGAGGTAATGGATACTTGTTTTTGATCGTCACACGATTCAGCTGGCGATAATCAATACACAATCGCATCGATCCATCCTTTTTCTTGACAAACAAGACTGGATCTCCCCAAGGTGAAACACTCGGGCGAATATAACCTTTATCAAGAAGATCCTGCAATTGCTGCTTCAATTCTCTCATCTCTGACGGAGCAAGACGATAGGGGGAACGAGAAATCGGTGCAGTCCCTGGCATTAACTCAATGCCAAATTCCACCTCTCTAACCGGAGGAAAACCAGGAATCTCATCTGGAAAAACATCAGGAAATTCACAAACCACTGGAATATCATCTATACCAACACTACCTGTGGAGGAATCAATCGCATAGATGAGGTAGCCTTCCCCGCCCGCCTCTAAAGCACGACAGGCTTTCAGAGCAGATACCACTGGCATCGGAGGTCGCGCTCCCTCACCATAGAAAAACCAACTAGAGCTCTCAGTCGTACGAAACTGAACAAGCTTCTGGTAACAATCCACAGTAGCTCGGTAAGTAGTCAAAAGGTCTATACCTAGAATACAATCAAAATCTTCCATCTCCAGGATCATAAGATTCGCACTCAATTCGTTACCCTCAAAATCTAAGGGACAACCCATCACTAGACGCTTTGCTAACACCGAATGACCCATCGGGGTAGAAACGGAAAGAATGACGTCTACGATCGCCCTGGTCACCCCAACGACCTACACTTCCCTGACTACTCTCATCACCAAAGTGGTCAGCCATCGCTACAAGATAGAATGGGGAAAAAAATGGTAAAATGGTCAACGAAAATCCCAAAACAGAATCTATATCCCAAAATCGTAAGCATGCTCTGATACCATAAATGTAGTGACCCGTTCCAGAATCACCTACTAATCAAGAACTAAGCATGCAATTAACTTAATTAATAATAATCAGAGATAACAGCGGAAATATGGCCAACAACAAATAGTTATACAACCCAATCGAAAACAGAACAACTCAAAAAAATATTCGGTACAACCATATCGAATCAAAAAGATACCAAAGAACTAAACCAACCAGCTACTCAACGTCCTCCTCCTCCTCCTCCTGAGCTGTCCAACCTGAGGCCTGCCCCGCGGGAATGGGGTGTCCAAGATAAACAAAACCGAGGACGTGAGCGATAAGAACGCCCAGTACAAAAGCATGAGTATACAAACCTATATGAAATGCACATGCTATGATATGATACCAGGGTAGGTCAAGAAACAGGAGTAACAAAGGATCTCAATATGCTCAGTCTAGAGGCGCCAAGTGGATAGTGCCGCGCGGTACTCCTCTGGGTCACTGCATCCACTACAAGAACAGACGTGGACCAAAAATGTCCCGGATCACCGAAGCCCTCCCGACCCGTCGGCCACTGTGTACTCTCGGTGTCCATGCGTCCACAAGACAAGACAGGGCTGAGCGGCCCCACAAGATATAGCTTATCTCGAAAGAGATACAGCTCAACAGTAAAGGCTATCTCGAAGGAGATACGGCTCAACATGAAATGCAGCATGCATCATAAAGCGTGACATAATAGCATGCATCATATGACATATATCAATGCACCACATAATCATGCAACACATATAAGAATGTATACTCGACCAGGATATCTCGGATAGTACTTTCGTACCTCTATCACAGCAAGCCTAGCCTTACGCAACACCGCTAATCAGGTCTAGAACAAGCCTACGCATCAAAAGCATACCCAATGAACAATACTACCATGCTCGACTAGCAAAACCAGTACTCTCCAGTACTACCAAAGGTTTAGGGTTTACCTTCGTCCGTCGACAGCCCTTTGATGTCGATTGCCTCGTAACTCAGGCGTCGCTACGCTACCAATCCTGGCAGCTCTTGGCTATCGCTCGACCGACAACTAACCCTAGAAACCTTCCAAACTTCTCAAATATGAGACATAACTCAAGAATTTGCAATGCAAAATGAGGAAATCCGAGCACTATTTATAGGCTATGTTCGGATCCACCGAACCCACTTCGGAACGTCCGAACTCCCACGTGTCCATCGGCTCTTGACACCTCATGATCGGATCCACCGAACTTACACTTCGGATCATCCGAACTTGCATGTAAACCGACGTGTCGATCGACTCTTGACACCTCATTATCGGATCCACCGAACTTACTTCGGATCGTCCGAACTCTTCGGTGCTACCGAACCATCTTCGGTCCGTCCGATCACGACCACGGTCAAAGTTAGACATTAAACCTTCTTAATCACCATTAATCCGTTAATTACCCAATTTGGAATTCGGGCTACTACATCTAGGACTCTTCCTTGGACCCCTTTGACAGCCCTTTAACGTTTCTAAATGACAGTGTGTCCCTTAAAATTCATAACACGACTTAAACAAGCGTAAAAATGCAAAAACTTTGAAAAATATTCATCCAACCGTCAAATAATTTGATCAATATATTTTAATGCTTTAAAACATAAATCATGAATAATATGATTTGAATGGTGCAAAAAGAAGGTTCAGAAGCGTGCCTTTACGTTTAAGACGTTCGAAATACGAATACCGAAAGTCGGTGAAGAACGGAGGATGATATCTATTTTTCTACCTTTTTTCTTATCAAAATTCCACCAAAAACCCACTTTGGGATGCAAAGGAGTCGGATTATCGTTGTTGGAAGGAAGAACGATGAAAAAAATCAAAGAACGAAGGAGAAAAAAATTCGGAAACTCCCTTGCCAAGGAACCCAAGTTCGGCCGTCGTTCGTTCATCTCTTTCAATTTGAGTTCACGTAATTTGTGTGTGGGTAGATGTTTAGCGGGTGTGTGTGGGATCTTTTAAATATAATTAAAAAAAATTTCCTAAACACTTAATTAATGAGCTTAATTAAGCCTAGATTTTTAAATAATTAATTAGACCCATTAAGATTAATAAAATCATTAGGCCTATAATTTAAAAAAGTAAAAATATCTGCTTCTAAAAAATCCCTTATAAATACATAAAATTCCTTGCTCCCTCTAATCAATCTAAATTAAAAATTAAAAAGGCAATAATTCTAAAAATATTTAAAATAAATATTTTCTTAACTAAAAATAAAAATTTAGCTTTTAAATATTTAACACCTTAATCGTCCCCGGTCCTCGGTCCCGGCCAAACCCGATATTCGTCTGAAAATCTTTAAACTATGAAACCAATAAAAATTACACAACTAATCATTTATTCACTCAAAATATATCATTCATGCATCCAAAACCATTTAATTAAAATATTTTATCAATTTAATAATTTTTATGCATACGGTCCACGTGGACTGATTTTCGGACGTTACAAGAAATTTCAAGGATCATTGAGTTAAGAAAGTTCTTGATGGCCAACTATCCAACTTGGTGGGATGAAGTTTAAGTTTAAAGTGATTTGTGAATCCTGAGGTAATTACTATGTGATATTGCTTTATACTTGAAACTAAATGAATGCCACAAATAGTAGGTATGAGAAAATTTTTTGTGTGAAAAAAATATTGATAAACTATTATTATTTAGTCACTTTCATGTGTAGATGATATAATGGCCATATTATGGCCTTAAATCCATAGGTTTGTGATTTTTATCCTTGAATTTATTGTGTTTGATTGAGGTGGCGATGAATTGGATGCATTATAGCGTTTGAAATGTGGTTTGCATGTCATAAGTTACAACTGATGGTACTATATCAGCTTGAAGATATCTTCATGATTTTGTTGTGGTTTAAATGTTAGGATGCAAGAGTCTGATAGTTCATGAGTTTGAATTTTTTAGTGCAGAAGATGTTAGATGTTTTTGGTTGGTCTATGAAGTAGGTTGTGTAGCCATTGTTTTGTTAAGGATAGTTTTGTCTTTTTTTTACAAGTAATTGATGGTATATTGAGGAAAGTTTGTAAAAATGTGGAGAATAGGCTTGTAAGTCATTCCATATAGAACTTACTTGTAAATAATAGTAGAGTACTTGTGAATAAATAAAAATTATTTCTCGTGGAATTTTCCTTTATTGAATATTGGGGGTGCATTTGTGTATTTATTGGGTTTTATTTGCCAAATTCGAGATAAAAGAGAATATTGGTGATGCAAATCGCGAAACTTGGTAAATATTGTTAAATTATGTTTTGTGACTAATGGGTTTTTGGAATATACATACCTCATTTATATCTTAGGCTATGTGTCAAACACCTTACATGCAACTGGATGAAGACATGTTGAAAATTCGAGCGGCATATATGCCATAGAAAAATGAAGAGGACAAGGAGTTTACTTGTTCCTTGGAGTTTTGCGGCTAGATGCGGGAGAGATAAACTCTGTGGTGGTAATGTTGCGAGCTATGGCAAGAGAAGTGGTAGCACGATGGCTTGCTAGTGGCCAGAGGAATGAAGCAATGAATCGATAGAAAGACAAGAATGTGGGAAGAATAATACACTTTTAGGCCTGAAGGAGAATCCTGGAGCTTGAATGGTTTGAAAAAAAAAGTGATGAGTTAAGCGTGGTGTGAATTTGATTCTATAAGTAGACACAGAGGAGAAGAACCTGGAGATTAAGTTATTCATTCCTCCAGCTTTAAGAATTGGAAAGCCCTGCCTTTGTGTAAATTGAAGATAATTAGGAAGTGGGCCAAAAATTTTCATGGGCTAAATGACAGACAATGTTGGTTATGAATAAATGTAGCAAGCGGGCTATGTCTACTTATAGTAAATGGATGATGATTCCGTGTATCTTACTTATTAGATATTATGTTTAAATACTAGAATATTAATTCCCTAATTTAGGCTAACAAAATTCAAGTGATGATAGATAATTAATTAAACTAAATTAAACAACTAAAATAAATTAAATAAAAGAGAAATTAAAACTAACGACATGAGAATTCTTAGGAGGGAAATTCGAATTGATAAAAACGATTAAGGCGCAAACGGTACCAATCAAAGTTATAATTAACGTGTAAAATTCAAATTCAATAAATCAATTAGTTAATTCAAGACGGAATCAACGATTTTTTGAGTTAATAAATCTATTTAAATCTAACAGTCCAATGATTCCTTACTGAATTTAATTAAATTCAAATGCATTAATTCGCTATGAAATTTTAAGTTTATCAACCTAATGTCGCATATTGAAACCAAATATTATTTATAGTGAGTATAATCATGTGTTGATTGATGTATTGAAGCAAATATTAATCTAGCGTCTTCGAATTTAGATTAACCAACACATATGTAATTTAATTGTCCATATTAAAAGCACACATTATAAAAAGAAAATCATTCAATGAATTAAAAATAACTAATAAAATTAAATAAAACTCAAAACATCAAACATAAACTGTCTCGTCCTTATCATGACTTTATCATGTGAAAGTCTACTCAATAAGTTCAAAACAAAAGTCAAAACTCATGATTAAATTCATCAAATAAAACAAAATCACGAAAGATAAGAGAAATATCATTGATTTTGTTTTGTGTTGAGATCTTCCTCCAATTTCTGCCTTCTGCCCCTTTTTTCTTCCACCTTCTGTTGTCTTCTGCATCAAGTTTTATTTTTGCCAATTCTGTTTCTCCTCCTCCAGCTTTTATCTTCCTTAATGGGCCTAGACTTCCGAATATTTGAAGCCCACTTGAAATTCCAGTTGTTATAAGATTGTATAAATCTTATTTTAAAAAAGTGCAAATTTCTTCCTCTATCAAGATTTGCCCATATTTTCTTCCAAAAATTCAAAAATCTCACTTAATTTCATAAATAAAAAATCAAAATATTTTATTTTCTTTCTTTTGATATTTCGTTATCTTTTATGTTTTGTACAATCACCTTGGAAAATAAGAAAAAATTCTTCATCAATTATTTCCTTAATTATCAAGATTATTGACATTATCTCCAAAATCAAGCTTTTTTCATCTTTTGGTCAAATATATAAATAAGATAAAAATAAATCAAATAAGCACAAAATAAGGAATAAAAATTCAGAAAGTATGAATATGATAAAATAAAATATTTAAAATCTTAATAAGATTCAAGCTTATCAATCCCACACACTTATTCTTTGTTCGCCCTAATAAATGAATAAAAATATAACATATAAATATTCAATGATTCACTACAAAAATGATACAATTAAAACTATTTAACCTATTAAATTCAGTCACACTTATTCAAAGGATCACATTTTGAAAATCATGAAATTCACTTTCGTTGCAACTATGAAACTCAAGCATTCATTAGAAAAAAATCAAAATAATGAGATGTGTGTAGAGTGGGAGTCAAAAATAATATTCCTCGAGGAGTTTTAGTTCGAGGAATACTCATATTTTATTAATGTTTTCATTAAACGCTCTATAAGCTCATCTTTTATATTTCTCCCTAAATGTTTGAGGACTATGATTAGGGGTGAGGATAAAACCCGAAAAACCGAAAAAATCGATCGAACCGAATAATTTGGTTTAAATGTTTCGGTTTTATCTGTTTTTCGGACGGTTATGGTTTTAAAATTTATGAAATTCGGTTTTTTGGTTCGGTTTTCGGTTTTAATTCTCAAAAAAACCGAATAGCCGAACCGACCATATTATTTTTAAATTTAGGGTTTTTATGTATAATGGGCTATATTATTGTTAAGTATAAAATTTTTATGTATAATGGGCCTATTAGGATTTAGGTACTTAGTATCAATAACCCTCAATTTTCAATCCGATCGTTTTCTCTTTTTTCTCATCACTCACCAGTCGACGTTTTTTTTTTCTTTTCTGTATATATTTCTTTAATTTTTTCGTAAGATGATTGGTGTTCCATTCGAGCTGGTTGACACCTTGTTATCATTCATATTTCTGGATATTCTGTTGGATTAATGCATTTTCCATGTTTGCATGGTTAATTAGTTATATATTGTTATTATATTCGTATGACATATTTGTACACAATACAGTTTATATATATATATATGTATATATATATATATATATATATATATATATATAAGAGTAAGTCCCACAAATTAAATGTTTGGCTAATACTATGATTTAGATTTTAAAGGCATAGTGACGTATAATTTTATTTCTTACCAAATTTTAGCTAACGGTATATAACCGGTCGTATAAACCGAACCGTATTACAAAAAACCGAACCGAACCGTAATAAAATAGTTTGGTTTTGGACTATAGATATTCAAAATCGAAAACCGAAAAACCGAACCGTTGTAGAGTAAAACCGGACCAAACCGACCGTTGCCCACCCCTAACCGTGATCCCGTCCATAGGTTTTTTCAATCTTATAACTTTATGCCACGACTCATGGCTAAAATAAAGGTAAGGAGTTAAAAAATGAGATAAAATAATTCAATTATATAGTGCAATCATCCATCTCTATCCATCATCCTCTTATTGAATTTTTATCATCCTCCATCTTTCATCATCTTCCTCATACTTTCTTCCTTTAACTTTAATCATCTAGCTTATTGTTATTTGTCACCCTTCATCTTTTTATCATCTTTCAGTTGCCTTCCTCCAACTTATTAATTTTTTCACCCTTCATATTTTTTTCATCTTTTAGCTGTCTTCCTCCAACTTATTAATTTTTTTGACCCTTCATCTTTTTTCCGTTTTCCTTCATAGAGAGTCTCTTTTTATTTCTTTTCAATCACCACAATGTTCCTCCTCCGTTTTTCATTCAATCATATATTTTTCAACCCTTTTCATTTCTTTCATGATTTTTCCACAACTCCTCAAATATTTCTTATCTTTTGTCAACACATGTGGTTTATTGAAAATTTTAAAATATTAAAGGATTTATTTCTCTCGAAATTAAGGTAGTGGAATAGTGTATGAGCAGAAATTAGATAGTTAATCTAGGATTTTTGAAAGAATATGAATAGAGGCTAGTTGTGTGCCTTTGACATACTTCATTCGATTTTTATTCGAGGTCAAAGGAGGATAGTAAGGATATGAATGATACATTGGGTAGGCTTAAAAAGTTCAAACGATCCAAAAATCGTATAAATCATCCTTAAATCACTAACTTTCATATTTCGCCTCAAATGGTAATCACACAAGTTCTAGATTATTTAATATTTTTTAATGAGCTCACATCTTGCAAATTCACAATTAATTCATATAAGTTTGACATAAAGTGCATAGATTGTGTCTCAAAAGTCTATACAAAGCTGGTTTGTGCCTAAATCCTTCAGTTAAAACTAAAGTTCATCTTAATACATTCTAGTTGTGATGCAATCTCTTGACTGATATCAAAATTAAAGTTGGTCGATTAGTGTGTCATGTAACTCAAGTGATAATGTCTCGAGGATTAAACATTAAATTATATGCAAGTATTGTGATGTGTAACAAAATAGCTGATCTCCCCATACTTTTAAGATATACATTGTTCTCAGTGTCATGCTATGAATATAAAATACGAGAATAAAATAGTAACACAAAACTTCCCTAAAAGTGTTGCTCTAAAATCCATGAAGTATTACATGGGCATGGGGATTCCTCGAAGAATTCTTATTCCTCTTCTCCATATGACTCCAACGATTTTGGGTTCACAAAACACATCTCCAGTGCGTCTTCAACAATATGATCATGCACGCTACGCTCAACAATATCATCAATAGAATATATTTTATAACAATTAGAAGGATCAACATGATATTTCATACTAAGAAAAACATCAAAAATTATTTTTCCGAAACTCAAAACTAACTCATATTTTTGCACATTCAAGCATATATATAAGAAAGGACAACCTAAAATAAGGAGAATCTCACGATCTCCATCCATGTATAGCACACAAAAGTCGACCGGAAATATGAATATGTCAAATTTAACCGAAAAATCCTCTATAACTCTCTAGGATATTTGATAGATCTATCGGCAAGTTTAAGGGAAATAGTGATGGGTTTAGCTTATCCAATCCCAATTTCTCAAAACAAGAATAAGACATAAAATTAACGATAGAACCAATATCACATAATTTGTTGTTAAAAATAGAAATACTTATAGTGCAATGAATGGAGAAACTACCTGGATCCTTAAGCTTAAGAGGTTATTTATTTTGACAAATAGCTGAACACTCCTAAGAAAGCTAATTAACGGTCTCAAAGTCAACAAGTTTCCTCTTTTAGTCAAAATATCTTTAGCATAAGAACACATTTGAGCCAAAGCCTATACAAAATGAACATTTATGTGCAATTTCTTAAAAATTTCAAGGAATTTTGAAAATTGATGGTCCAATTGTAGTTGCTTTGCCTCTTTAAGGAAAGTGGAGTGCATTAATAATAATATTATAATTAGAATCAAACTCTTCACCTTTTTTACCTGACTTACATGTAGTGGCGACGGTATATCATAAACCGTCGCTAATTAGCTACGGTATAACATAAACCATCGCTAATTAGCGACGGTGATGATTTTTGAAAAACCGTCGCAATAAGATAGCAACGACAACGAATTAAAACCGTCGTCGTTGAACGCACTTTCAACAACAATATCAATTACAATAGTTTTAAATGACCTACGACGACGGATAAAATCCGTTGTCTTTTAGCAATTTTGTTGTAGTGTTAACATCCTCCATCTTTCATTTCACTCTTCCTCCATCATTTTCCTTCACATCTGTAGAATTTTTTTCTTTGGTTCCTCATCCTTGGTCTTAATCATTGTACTATCTACATTCACTCATTTTGAATTTTTCCCAGTATCACTTGGTAGTGTTCCAATGGCTTGATTTTCGAACCGGCTGGCTATTTGACGACCCATTTGAGCTTCCAACCTTTGCAAGATAACATCATTATTTTGAAGCATCGTTTCCATTCGCGTGACATGTTTCATCGTAACATCCTCATAAACTAGTCTTTGATCTCCTTGTTTGAATCCTGAGCATGCTGTAGCTAACAATACTCCTTCTTGTCTTACCTGTTGAGAAGCGGAAAATAGAGGAATATGTGTTGGATTAAGGGCATTCCGAGTATTTTTCCAAAAAAAATTAGGGCGATTTCTCCATCCTTGATTTAAGTGGAGCTATATGGATCTGATTTTTTTCTCCATTGATTTCCCACAAAACTCACCGCTTCTTCATAAAAAATGGGTTGTTCCTCAATGGCTATTACTTGGATTTTATTTGATTGATTTAGTTCCAGTTGAGAGAATTTATAGGCAAAACGATAAAATTTGGCCTTATACGTTTTTTGATGCCAATATGGGTGTGGTGACCTAGATGGCAGAAAAATACCACTGATTATGTGTTCACACTAGGTGGTACGACAGTAAGCTGGGTATCTAAGTTGCAAAAGAAATTTGGGCTTTCGACCACTGAAGTTGAGTACATTGTAATTACAAAAGCTAACAAGGAGATGATATGGTTGAGATACTTTGTAAAGGAACTAGGTCAGAAGCTTGATAAAAACATTTATATTGTGACAATTATAGTGTTATTCATTTAGCAAAAATTCATGTTTATCATGCTAGCACAAAACATATGCAGGTTCGGTACCATTTCATTATATCAGTACTAGAAGATGGAATTTTAATTCTTGAGAAGATTAATAAAAGTAAGAATCCAGTTGATATGTTCACAAAGGTTGTGACCATTGACAAACTTCAATTGGGCTGCAAGTATAAAAATAGATAACTGAGCTACTGCATTGATGGTGTGAAAATATAATGGAAATCAAGTCTTCGAATGATAGAGTTGTGAATATGTGTTTTTTTGACAAAAATTGTAGGCAAGAAAAGTGTGCATATGTTCACATATGCCATCCAATGTGAACGTCCACATGCTACCATTCAAATGGTGGCTAACAAAGTCTGAATTTACATTTGACTTTCCCATTTGAGGAGTTTTCTATATATAGAGCTCATTTGTTCATTTGCTAGATATCATCCAAGCTTTCTACTAATCCCAAGCTCAAGAGAGCAACTCAAGTGAGAAGAAAAAATTAGTGTTATTAAGAAATTTTTTTCTCGGTTATACTCAGATTGAGATTGTGATATATTGAGTGTATTATATATACTTGTAATTTTCTCTTTATAATAAAGATTTGCAGTAGCTTCATGAACGTAGCTTATATTGAGTGAACCACATAAATATTTGTGTTCATGTTGATTATTTTATTCTGTATGTTTGGTACTATATTATATTATCATGATCGACATCGTTTCAGTGTATTACCCAACAGCTTATTCACTTACAGTCTCTATTACTTCCTTTTCATTTCACAATTTAATTCTTCATTTGTATTCATGTTGAGCTATTCGCCTTTTATTGGTCTGGTGGAAGCGTGATGGCTGCCCTATGTTTGAGAAACAAACAATAGAAAAAAATCTAGCCCAATATGGAGGCATGAAACGGTGATTAATTAATGCCTTGCCTTGTGAAAGGAATTTATTCCTTGATATTCTTTCCTTATTTGAATATCTCTAGTATTTTGCCTTTCTAGATATAAGATTTAATATATGATATAAATCTAGGATTGATATGATACATGATATCTTTTAGAAGTGAAAATATCTCTAAGATGTGATATCCTTGTTTAAAAGAGTTTGTTTCCTAATAAACTCTTTTTCTATGCTTAATAGGGTTTGCGAAGAGATGATATATATAGAGATGAGATTTAATATTTTCGGCGTGCGAGAGACGAAGCTGCTAGGAAGAATTTCTGAGTTCAAAGATATCTCGTGCCATCGTTATTGTGTCGCTGTGAAGTGCTGACAACATTTGAAGACAACACCTAATCACTGTTTTGATTAGTGTGCTGATTTCTGAAGATTTTTCACTTATCAGTTGATGCATCCTTTGAGTTTTTGGTTATACGGTTTGTTAGAAGTATAGGATGCAATTTGTCACTCGCCTATATGAGGGAGTTGTTTTAGTCTTTCACTAGTATCGGTTTTTGTAAACTTACAAGTTTTTCTAGTGAATTGTTTTGCCCTGAGGCATCGCACAAGTACTTGGTACTTGTGCATAATTTACATCTTGTCTCGCATATTGTTTTTCAATTAAGTTATGTGTTAATGTGTTAAACTAAAATTTCCGCTGCATGTTGTCGTGAGTGTTACAACACCTACAGACAACACCTACAATCTGATACACGTAACACTTAATCGTATTTTTTTCATACACTGTGGAAACGAAACTTTCAATTGGTATCAGAGCCTACGCTTGATATTACTAAGTGAGATTCTGTTTTTTTTTTGTTTTGTTTCCAGGTGAAAAAAAAAAAAAAAAAATTCTTATGGAAGCTTCATCAAATACTGTCTTTAGGCCACCCGTGTTGGATGGATCGAACTATGCATTGTGGAAAGTAAAGATGAGGGTCTTCATTAAATCCATTGATGAAAGAGCTTGGCAACGTGTACTTGACGGTTGGAGTCCACCAAAACTAGCGGATGCTGATGGAGACACACGACTTAAACCTGAAAGTACATGGACTGTGGATGAAGTGCAATCTTCAAACTATAATTCCAAGGCTCTCAATGCTATATTTTCATCCGTTGACACAAGGATGTTTAATTTAATCACCACTTGTGTATGCGCCAGAGATGCCTGGGAGATACTCCAGAAGCACTGTGAAGGATCTGCGAGTGTGCGTAAAACTAGGCTAAGGATGGTGACAGCAAAGTTCGAAAGTTTGAGAATGGAGGACAAGGAGTCTATCCTTGAGTATGTCTGCCGGCTAAGACAACTCTCAAATGAATCACATGGCCTAGGAGATCCCATACCAAATGAAAGATTGGTGAACAAGGTCCTAAGATCTCATCCTGAGAGATTCAATATCAAGTCTGTGCATGAGGAATCTAAAGACACTTCAAACATCAATCTGGATGAACTCATGAGTTCCCTAAGAATTTTTGAAATGAATCTTGATCTGCAGAAAAAGGATAAAGGGAAGACAATAGCCTTTGAAGCCTCAACCGAATCATATATAGTCTATCCTTGAGTATGTCTGCCGGCTAAGACAACTCACCCTGAGTGATGAAGAATCTGAAGATGATCAAGGATCAAATGAATCTGAAAATCACACATCATTATCTACTGTGATCAAGGAGAAACGCTCAATGCAAATCAATCCTTTGGGTGTTGCCACAGGTGTTGCAATACCTGGTCGCAACACCTCTTCGAATCCTGTATGTCTCAATTCTACAACCCTTAATGAATCAAGTCAGTCTGAAAATCAGGAGGTAGATGATGATGAGATCACTCTGGAAAGTGTGCAGATAATGTATGAAGAATTGTACGAAGACTGGATCAAACGAAATAAAGTGAATTCAATTCTATCCAAAGAAAACACTGAGTTGAAATCTCAAGTATCACGACTTGAAGTAATCTTGAGCAAGAAAGATCTGGAGCTATGCAAAGTCAAGGAGGAGCTTGAAAAATCATCTCAAATTTTTGCCAAACTTAATTCAAGTACATCTAAACTTGATTCACTTCTGATGAATGGAAAGAATGACAAAGCTGGACTTGGTTATTCGAATAGCTTGTTTGAAATTGGAGAATCATCCAATACTGAAAGAAAGCCAACTGTCTTTGTCAAGGAAAAGGCTGAAACTTCGAATGTTCCACACACTGGTAAAGGTGCTCCATCGAAGAGGCAATTGTCTACCAAGAAGTCCAAGACTAGGAAACGTCACTTCATCTGTCACTACTGTTTTAGACCTGGTCACATCAAACCCTACTGTTTTAAACTTAGAGATGACTACAAAAGATGGGAATCTAAACAGGTGTTGCCACAGGTGTTGTACAACACTCGGTGCAACACTGCCAACAGGAAGCTATCGGTAAAAAAAGTTTGGGTACCCAAGGCCAATATTAAATGTTCTGTTATTTATACTTCATTAAAGACTAACATTGCAGGAATTTGGTACTTTGATAGTGGCTGCTCACGCCACATGACAGGTTCTAAAGACCATTTGATTGACTTTGTTGAGCTTAGGAGTGGTCATGTGACGTATGGTGGTGGTGCTAAAGGAAGAATTGCTGGCAAAGGAACCTTGAATGTTGATGGACTGCCCAATCTGCACAATGTGCTTTATGTCGAAGGGCTTAACTCAAACTTAATAAGCATAAGCCAACTTTGTGATGACGGTTTGCATGTAAAGTTTGATAAAGACAATTGTGAAGTGTTTGATAATTCTAATACTCGTATTTTGACAGGTATAAGGTCTGCTGATAATTGCTACCAACTTGGAGAAGACTTAGTATGCAATCATTCAAAGGTGAGCGAATTAAACTTGTGACATCAAAAACTGGGACATGCAAACTTCAAGACATTAAAGAATCTTGGTAAGTATGATGCTGTGAGAGGTATGCCTAATTTATCCTCTGGAATTCCGTATGTTTGTGGTGCATGTCAAAAGGGTAAGCAGACACGTGTTCCTCATCAAGTGTTGCAACACTTTGGGACAACACGGTGTCTTGAACTGTTGCACATGGATCTTATGGGTCCAATGGAAGTGGAAAGTCTTGGAGGTAAGAAGTATTCATGTGTTTGTGTGGATGATTTCTCTCGCTTTACTTGGGTAAGATTTCTTAGAGAAAAATCCGATACATTTGATGTTTTCAAGAAATTACATGCTAAGATTACTAATCTACACAATCTGAGGGTTGGTAAGATAAGGACCGATCATGGCAAAGAATTTGAAAATTCACACTTTACATCATTCTGTGAAAAGAAGGGGATAACTCATGAATTTTCTGCCCCTAAGACTCCTCAACAAAATGGAATAGCCGAAAGGAAGAATAGGACATTGCAAGAAATGGCTAGGGTCATGTTGAGCTCAAAGAACATTTCAAAAAGATTTTGGGCCGAGGCCCTAAACACAGCATGTCATATTTCAAATCGTGTGTACCTAAGGAGTGGTTCTACTATGACTTCCTATGAAATCATCATGGGAAAGAGGCCAAACCTAAAGTACTTTCATGTGTTTGGATGCGTATGCTATGTTTTAAATGACCGTGACCATCTTGCAAAGTTTGATTCAAAAAGTGACAAGTGTTTATTCCTTGGCTATTCATCCAATAGTCGTGCATATCGTATGTACAATCTTAGAACAAAAACGACTATGGAATCTATTAACGTTGTTTTTGATGATCTTGCAGATCTAACAGGAAAAACAATTGAGGATGATGTTGATGGGCTACTGGACAAAGTTGAGTCACTGCCTAACACGGATGTTGTACCCGGTGTTGTAACACCTGCAACAACACCTGCACTGGCAGAATCACATGATGAACCAGGAGAGAATGCTTCAGATGATGATGATGTAACCAATGAAGGAACTGACATTCCTAGTAAGATCCAGAAAAATCATCCATCATCTCAGATCATTGGAGAAGCCTTTGGAGGAATGCAAACTAGAAGAAAGGAGAAAGTAGATTATCGAAAAATGATCGGACTAGTATGCATGACATTCCGTGTACTCTCTGGTAAGTCATTCTTGTTTTGTTTCTCTCATTGAACCTAAAAATATCAGCGAAGCCTTAAAAGATGAATTTTGGGTCAATGCGATGCATGAAGAACTTGAACAATTTGTTAGGAATGATGTGTGGGATTTGGTTCGTAGACCTGATAATGTTAATGTTATTGGAACCAAGTGGATTTTTAAGAACAAAACTGATGAATCTGGAATTATTGTGAGAAATAAAGCCAGATTAGTTGCTCAAGGGTATACACAAATTGAAGGGATTGATTTTGATGAGACATTTGCCCCTGTTGCCCGAATTGAATCAGTCCGCCTTTTACTTGCCATTGCTTGCTACATGGGCATAAAACTGTACCAAATGGATGTAAAAAGTGCTTTCTTGAATGGCATTTTGAATGAGGAAGCTTATGTAAGCCAACCTA
Organism: Primulina eburnea; assembly: GCF_022965805.1. Classification (NCBI taxonomy): domain Eukaryota; kingdom Viridiplantae; phylum Streptophyta; class Magnoliopsida; order Lamiales; family Gesneriaceae; genus Primulina; species Primulina eburnea. The sequence goes on from NC_133101.1 coordinate 53,452,291, forward strand.
AGGGATTTGAAGATCCTCATCATCCGGACCACGTCTACAAGTTGAAAAAGGCATTGTATGGTCTGAAACAAGCTCCACGAGCATGGTATGGTAGGCTTACTGAATATCTGCTTGACTTAGGCTTCAAACGAGGTGAGGTTGACAAAACCCTTTTTATTAAAAGTCAAAGCATGATATTCTTGTGTGTCAAATTTATGTGGATGACATCATTTTTGGTGCCTCTTCTCAAAAGCATGTTGATGATTTTGTGAAATGCATGTCTACCACATTTGAAATGAGCATGGTAGGAGAACTAAGTTTTTTTTTGGATTGCAAATCAAACAAATGCATGATGGTATCTTTCTGTGTCAATCCAAGTATGCTAAGAATTTGGTGAAGAAATTTTCTGCTGAGAACACTAAACACATGAAAACTCCAATGGGTTCGACTGAAAAATTGTCCAAAGACGATGTTGCCGCAGGTGTTGACAACACCCAGTATCGCAGCATCATAGGCAGTCTTCTTTACTTAAGTGCTAGTCGTCCCGATATCATGTTTAGTGTCTGTTTATGTGCTAGATACCAAGCTGATCCTAAAGTCACTCATTTAAAAGCTGTCAAAAGAATTTTGAGATATATTGCTGGGACAGTTGACTTAGGTCTATGGTATACCAAAGAAACAAACACCAATTTAGTGGGCTTTAGTGATGCTGACTGGGCTGGAAACCTAGATGATAGGAAAAGCACCACAGGTGGATGTTTTTATCTTGGTAACAACTTGGTGTCATGGTATAGTAGAAAACAAAATTGTGTGTCTTTGTCCACTGCTGAATCTGAATATGTTGCTGCTGCTAGTTGTTGCTCACAACTTTTGTGGATGAATCAAATGATTAAAGATTATGGATTCCTTAGTGACACCTTAATTGTTTACTGTGACAACTCAAGTGCAATTGACATTTCAAAAAATCCAGTTCAACACTCTCGAACAAAACACATAGACATAAGACATCATTTTATTCGAGATTTAGTTGAGAAGGGTATGATTCGTATGGAATTTGTTGGAACTGAAAATCAACTGGCTGATATTTTTACAAAACCATTGGATTTTGAGAGATTTTCCAATCTTAGGAAGTCTCTCAGTTTGTGTGCACAATGATCACTCACGGATGTTGGCCTGGGTGTGACAACACCCGTGGACAACACTCAGCATGCATGTGCATGTTATTTAGGGTGCTAGACATATTGCATTCATCCTGTTTTGTGTGAAGCCTGTACAAGTGAAGGATACTGAAGGGTGTACTCTCTGTTGTGAATCAAAATTCCTTTCATAATTTTCTGAAGTGTGGTTTATGCTCAATCTAAGTCATTAAGTAGTTGAGAATGTTCGTGTGACACATGATCTTGTTCAATATGAAAAATGACTTGGAAAAATTGTTGAGCAGACTGGTGAAAAATAGAAAAGAGGAGAAAATTAGAACATAAAAAATTGTGTAGAAGAAAATGAAAAAGGACTACCTAGAAGAGTCCAATGAAGACCGTTCTTCTAGAGTGGGAGCCATCACTTCTAAGTCAAAATACAGTTGGAAAAAGCTACCTAGAAGAGTCCCATGAAGACCGTTCTTCTAGAGTGGGAGCTACCATGTCTGAATTCAAAATGTTCTAGGAAGTTTGAGTACAATTTGGGAGTGTTGCCAGTCAGTGTTGCCAACACCCAAGTACAGACTGATCACAGTTTGATCACATGCCTGTGCATCTATTTTTAATCATATTTTAGGCATAAATTTAAGACATTCTTTCTGATGTTTTTGTGAATTTATCACAACCAGTGGGCTATCAGTTTTTAATTCATGAAATACGAAGAAAACCCTAATCCACCTAATTTTGAATTTTTTTGATCTCTAACTGTTTGTGGGGTTAATTTGACGTGGCGTTTAATACTGTCTGATTTTTTTGTCATGATTGCACTGTTTCAGAAAGTTACCGTTGTGTAAAAACTGGTTTGGAAAGGTGCTGAAGTTTCGGCTCAATAGGATGTTACCGTTGGAGGATAGTGGTTAACCATATAAGAATGGGTGTTGATTGATTTAATTAATTATTGTTTCCCTCCCATTCTAAAATATCTTCTGCCCTCACTGTTCATCCTCTCTGCGCAATTTCTCTCGGCCCACAGTAATCTATTGTGCATTTCGAAGATTTTCTACTGCGTTCTTTCTTGATTTTCAGATGGCTGGATTCGACCCTCAAGATATCAGGAGTAAAATGGCTGCTAGCATGGGCGACAAATCACCTGACACAACACCCACAGCCGAAATCGGTGTTGCGGGTATGGAAATTGTGGTTGTACCCGAACAACCGACTCCTTTGGAAATTATCGCCCCGGGTGAAACTGGGAATGAAATCGATGTTGAGAATCCACCAGATTTTGAAGCCCTGAACAAGGTACTTCCCCCTGCACCTATGCCGCGAAGATCCAAGAGACAAGCAGGGTTTGATCCCGACTTCGTTCCTGTCAAGAAATCTCGAACCACTACTCCCTCAAATCTTTTGGATCCTGATTTCTCATCAGGAGATGACTCTGCTGATGATGATTTTGAGTTGGTGGCTCGCCCCAAACCAACAATTGCTGCTAAGGATACCTCTGGTGTTCAAAAGAAAACCCATGCTACTGCTCCTCAAAATGTTGCTGAGAAAGAACCCTCTGCCGAACCTGAGGAAGATGAACAATCTTTGGCCGAGTTTCTTGCTCAACTTAAAGATGAAAAGGCCGCCAAGAAAACGATTCCTGATGAAGATGAACTTGACCCCGAAATGATGAAGGAATTTGAACAAAATCAGCCTGGAGCTGCCACTGATTCCTCCTCATCCTCGGTATCTGATTTTGAGTCTGAGGAACAGGATGATGGTGAATCAGAAGATAGTGGGTCTGATGAAAGTGAGTCTTCCGAGGAAGTTGCTGCTGCTGATGTAGGTGTTGCCGAGGATGTTGCCGACACCAAGGACAACACTGACTCTATTGACTATGATCTCAGTAAGTCGTTCTCGCCCCAATTTTATTCTGAGTCTGCTCTGGAATTATGGCCTCTATTTATTTCTCGAGAGCTGATTGAGGAGAAAAACATTGATGTTGACGCGTATGGGAAATATAATCTGATCGCATTCTTGAAGAAGCGAAAGCTGCTATCCACTGTCACCACTGTGATGCCCTACTGCCGCCGAGCTGTGTTGGAATTTTACTGCAATCTCTTGAGAAGTGTGGCAGATGAAGACTCGGCGAAGTATGGGAGAGTCTATGTTCGTGATCGCATCTACAACTTCTCACCTTCGGTGCTCAATGCATTCTACCATACTCCTGATGTTGAGGAGGGTGAAGAAATACCTGACATCCATGCTGTCATTTCTGTACTCACTGGTGGCATGACCACAGTGTTCCCTGACCATCCCAAGAAGATGAGTGCTGCCAAACTCACATCCTTCTACTCTGTCTTGCACAAGACCTCGATCTGGAATTGGACTCCATCAACAAATTCATCTACGGTGACCAGATTGCAGGCCCTTGTGTTGTTTGCTATTGGCACAGGTCGTGCCTTTAACTTTGGGAAGCTGATATTCCAGAATACATTGCAATATGCTGAAGGGGACTTCAAGAAGACTAAGCTGCCTTACCCATCGTTAATCTATGCCATCTTGGAATCTCAAGGGTTCATTGCGAACATTGATGAAGACCTCTGCCCCGTTGGTGATTCCCTGAAGATTTCACCAGCTTACTTGAAAGGCACCAGAAAATTCGATTTACCTTGGGTGGATTTGAGTGTTGCTGCCGATGTTGGCCACACTGCTGAAACAACATCTGATTCTATGCCTGATTTGACTAACCTGCCACCTGCACCTCCTGCTGGTTATGTTACACTCGCTATCTCATACATTCGTGATCAAATCACCTATGGTCGACAACAAATGGCATTTGCTCGCCAACAGATTGACAATGCTCAAAAGACCATCGATCATTATGAAAACCAAGTGACAGCTTATGAGCTTTTACTTGCTGTGAGTCTCCATTCTGGACAAAAAGGGGGAGTGGATGCTGATGCTGCTGGTCCCAGTGGTGTAAACAAGGCAGATGATGTTGACATTGACTCTGATGATGAGGATGTTGCTAATGAGGCTGATGTTGCTGATGAGGATGTGGATACTGTAGCAGATGATGATGATGGCAGTAATGAGTGATGATAATAGTTGTTCGAAATGTTTTATGATCTGCCCTGATTTGATTTGAATGTTATACATTGAATGTTGCAACATCTGTCACACAACATCTGTTTTTAACCACGCTTGTTTTCAGGGGGAGTCAACAGAAGTTGGCTGAAAGACTGGGTTGCTAACTCAGGGGGAGTTGAGCGTGTTAACTCAGGGGGAGTTGAGCCATATAACCATCTTTGATTTGTTTTGTCCAGAAAGGCAAAAAGGGGGAGATTGAAAGGAATTTATTCCTTGATATTCTTTCCTTATTTGAATATCTCTAGTATTTTGCCTTTCTAGATATAAGATTTAATATATGATATAAATCTAGGATTGATATGATACATGATATCTTTTAGAACTGGAAATATCTCTAAGATGTGATATCCTTGTTTAAAAGAGTTTGTTTCCTAATAAACTCTTTTTCTATGCTTAATAGGGTTTGCGAAGAGATGATATATATAGAGATGAGATTTAATATTTTTGGCGTGCGAGAGACGAAGCTGCTAGGAAGAATTTCTGAGTTCAAAGATATCTCGTGCCATCGTTATTGTGTCGCTGTGAAGTGCTGACAACATTTGAAGACAACACCTAATCACTGTTTTGATTAGTGTGCTGATTTCTGAAGATTTTTCACTTCTCAGTTGATGCATCCTTTGAGTTTTTGGTTATACGGTTTGTTAGAAGTATAGGATGCAATTTGTCACTCGCCTATATGAGGGAGTTGTTTTAGTCTTTCACTAGTATCGGTTTTTGTAAACTTACAAGTTTTTCTAGTGAATTGTTTTGCCCTGAGGCATCGCACAAGTACTTGGTACTTGTGCATAATTTACATCTTGTCTCGCATATTGTTTTTCAATTAAGTTATGTGTTAATGTGTTAAACTAAAATTTCCGCTGCATGTTGTCGTGAGTGTTACAACACCTACAGACAACACCTACAATCTGATACACGTAACACTTAATCGTATTTTTTTCATACACTGTGGAAACGAAACTTTCACCTTGTATTTTGCAATGAAATCATAATGATGCATTTTGGTAAGAGACTAGGAGTATCATAATTTGAGGATGAAAAGGTCTTTCAGTATGTTTTTAGGTAATGTGATATCGATTTCTTTGAGCCCCAGTGTTTTAGGAAATCTACTCAGTTTTACAAGTGACATTTCCTTCATGATGTTTTCATCACATATATTTTTTGTTTTTATTAACTTAATAGTTGGATCCTGAAAAAGATGGTTTAGAAAAATGACAGAGATATATGAAAAGTCATGGACGAGTTAAAAAAGAGAATTTTTAAGTGCATGCAAGTGGACAAGGAAAGATCTCCTGCATGTAATTGGATGAAAATTTTGTATTTTTTTTTGGGAAGAAAAATCCTATATATTTTCTTGTTTTTAAAGTAGATTTTGTTGTATTATATGTAAAATATGATAATTTGCATGCATTTCTCTTGTTGTATTAACTGTTCATGTTATCAAAAAATGTAGGCTATATCAAATGCCATATTCAATGTTTGTCATGAATTTCTTTTCAAGTGTGAGTAATCAAAGTTAAAGATAATTAATGCATGACATGTGTGATCTAAATAATCGATCTCATTTGTATTGTTTTATATTGTAAATCATAATCGATTCTAATAGAAGTCCTTCCATACCATATATTACTGGTACCCCAACATTAGAATCATGAGTAGGTCTCATGTGAGACCGTCTCACGGATCATAATCTGTGAGACGGGTCAACCCTACCCATATTCACAATAAAAAGTAATACTTTTAGCATAAAAAGTAATACTTTTTCATGGGTGACCCAAATAAGAGATCCGTCTCACAAATATGACTCGTGAGACCGTCTCACACAAGTTTTTGCCTAGAATCAGGATATTGGTTCCTGTCGTCTGTTTTTTCAGAATGCTTTGACAGATCCTCTACGAGTTCGGACTCCAGACATCATGGAATATTACTGGAAAGAGTTGGCTGATGATGTAAGTTTGTGCAGCCTTTTTAAATCTGATTTGTACCTTTTTATTTAATTTTATGTTGGCTTGACTATTGTATATGTAAATAGCATATGTTAGTAGTTGAAAATAGCTATCTGAAGCAAATTTTATTGTTGCTGAAGTAACATGACAGATGGATGAATCAGCGGGGGATGAATCAGAATATCATAACATAAATAATCGAATCAGTTTTTTTACTTTTACTTTTCTTTTCACTGAACTCTTTCTTGATTTTGATTCTCATACATTATATTTTGGTGCTCGTGCTTATTACCAACCCCAGAAAAATGGCTTCCATGACTTGAGTTTAACAAAAATGATAGATAAGGATGACACAGTTTAAGAAAAGTATATGTTGATTGAGCTAATATCACAGCATTGTCGATGTTTGGGGCTATTAAATTGATGTCTAGAACATAATAATGTGCTTTAATTTGGTTGGACAAGTACAAAAAAAATCACAAGCTATTAAAAATTGATTTCAATGAATTTTTTTTTATTAAAATCTAAGCTATTGATGTGTAAGTTCATCGTAATTGTCGATAATTATTTACAACCCAAACTTGTGAAAGGTGGGAGATGTCAAAGAAGTAAAAGAATATGAAAAGAGATACCAATTATGGATATTTGATGACTGGATTTTGTCTGAAGAGGTTTTATGAAACATTGCTGAATTTGGTTCTTTTTTATGTTTCTGATCAATTCTGCATCATTCTATTGCTTTGATTTATTTATCGTACTCATGCATATATCTTTTCCATTCTATCAACTTCCTTCCACTATTACATATCCTGGTGCGGGTCTATTGCTGGAAAGGTTTAAGGTTTTCGTCTCGGCAAGATTTGGAGGGATGTTCTAGGGTACTGGGACTCCAAGTCCAGACGAACAGCCTAAGCAGATCTGGGATACTGACAGTGGTCAGGAACTAGGCCAAATTGAAGAAGATACCCAAGTTGAACCAGGTATATATGTTTGATGGTGACATGGATGCGGAGGTTGATTTCGATGTCGTGGCATGACGCGCCATCCATGTGTGTAGTATAGCATTTGTTTCTCCTCATGACTGGGGTTAATACTGAACTTATGGAAATTGAAGTGAGCAGGCATACTGCATACACCTCCGGAGCGATAAGTTACCTTGTCATCCTTTCCCGTGTTTGAGTTTGAATGGAGGATTGTTACTTTCTTCTCTCTGTATAATTTTTAGACTTTAAGAACTCAAGTAGTACACTCTGTGCTTCTAGATACAATTATACACATCACATTTATTGTCTCGAATTATTATTGTCAAATCATATAATATGATCGAAATTAAATTTAATATGAATGAAGATCCGACTCATAGGTTCTCCTAGAAAAAAAAGGACTAAAATTGAAAAAGAATCAATAAAGCCAATAGTGAAAAAGTTGATACTGATAGCAACAACCTATTACGTTCACAATTGAAATTGACTTTTGGATAATGTGTGGCTTCAGTGGTTACTTGCGAGAAAACTGAGGTAGCATTCTTAGACATGGTCCTAGCAACCGCTTGACGATAATTCCATGTTTCTTCTTCATTACCAACCCAATTAACAAACATTTACCAAGTGGAAGGCTGTAATCGTCTTCCAAAAGTGACGGAGGAGCATAATTGAATGCCTTTGATATTCAGTACTATCGGAAGAAATCCTGATTCCCTCCACCCTTTGATTGCATCTACAAGTGCCTTGGTTAAGCTCCCAACTTTATACACCACGTAAATGCTAGCTATGCAGCTAGTGACTGTTGCAAATCCAGTAATGACTTCCAATAAGGGAATGTTGTATTCTACTGGACGTGGAGCTCGATCTAGATTATGGAATCCACGCTCTATGCTTGAGATTTTGACCTTGAATCTGGTCTGCTCGTTGGGTACTGGGGTGATCTTGATCTCAAGTACTTTGGATCCATTTGTTCCGTCAAAAGCTTCTATCTTCTTTATGGCGATACACGATTTCGCGGGGTATTAGTTGCCATTTGATCTAGAAAATAGTAATGATCAGAATGTCCAAAAAATATGAGTCACAGACAATAACACAAATCTAAAAGTGAAATTATTACTTGGAACAGAAGCAAAATAATGCAGCCAATTTGCTTAAAAGTTGCAAGCCACAATTTCACAGTTTTTGGAATATTTCTATATATTAGTTTCAAGAAACAAGAAACAGGAAACTATAAACATGTTTCCTAGAATCAGGATCATGACATTACTAATCAGAGACATTCAAGAAAACTTGAATATTCCCTGGTTATATATGTGATCTTGAAAATATTTATTGATGAAAAAAGAGTAAATTAAAAACAGATAATAATTGAATTACTCCATATTATATTCTATTCTTCAGTTGGACCATTACCTAAAACTCATAAATAACTGTGAATTTTTTCCGGGTGATAACAAGTACTTATTAGAATTTCAGCAAGACAAAAAATTGACTATATGAAACACAAAAAAAGGTGGTTCACACGCATCATCGTACACTCAATATACTGACCCGCACGAACCAAGAGACGACTCATGTCATGTGTATACGTGCATGTTACATTGAACCGTTAATAGCAGAAAAGAAGAGGTTTTGCGTCACCGTATAAGCATCAAAATTCAATATTTTGGAGCCATTGGCATAACCGAAGACCTTTGAAGTATAACCATGAGGCAACGTTGAACAAACCCTAAATGAAGATATTACAAACTTAAGAATAAAACTAACCTTGATTTACTGTAGCAGCTGCGATGAGGCAAAGTTAAAGATTTTATTTAACTTTTACTGCTAATTAAATAGGGTTTTATTAAGATGATTTGAATCATTATGGATGGACTGTGCGACCCACTTCTTAATCAAGCCCAAAAAAAACCCTAATGTTATTATTGATTGCGCAGGATATTTTTATCTATAGCAGTATAGCGTAATATTATCTATATATAAATTGAATGAAAGGAAGATAATATAAATATAAAAATAATTTTGATTGATATATATTTTTTTAACGTGGATAAAGTTTCTTAGAAATCAAATTTTAGGTTAATTTATAGATATGGGTTATACTTGTAATTTTTTAGCGGTCATATGAAGAGACCAAATAGATTAGCAAAAATAATCATATATTATAATTATCTATATAAAAAGTTGCTATTATATATAATAGATGAAACCAATTGCTAGGACTTTTATATCAAAATCAACTAAACATAAGAAATAGTTATCTACAAAAACCGTGAAAATAACATTTTCGGTCATGTAACTCGCACATTTTTATTTTGTCTTATTATTGATTATTTCATAGTTTTAGTTTATTAATTTGTAAAAAAAATTCACTTTGATACTTTTCATCAGAATACCAATGTGGCATCAGACATATCAACAATTTTAGGTGACACGTCACTATCTTTCAGTGTCACATCACTATTTTCCAGTATCAAAACATTATTTTTCGGTGCCACGTTAATTTTCCTGTGAAAAAGCCCATAAGTGAATAAAAGTGCAAGTTATTGGATTAAAACTGTGAATTGATCGGTAACATGAAAATTAAAAAATAAATACAAATTACATGCAAGACCAAAAATTGTTTATTAGTCCCAACTAATCCAATGTTTACTTACAAAGCTAAAAAATTTCTTAAACACAAAGGCTCGTAAATAATTGGATTTGGGAATGAGTTTTAGTCTTTAATTTCAATAAGGATAAATAATCTATGGTTTTGTAAAATGGAAAGAAAATGAAAATCTTCTAATATACCATATTATGATCGGGAGATTGGTTGAGGGGATGAATAAACAATCTAAACAAATATAAAAATTAACCCGATTGGGTTACCAACACTAATTTGGAATTCTCGTCAGTTGGTATCAATAAACCAACAGTTATGCATTGCGCAAAAATAAGTTCATTAAAATAGTTTAAACACTGGAAATGGCTAATAAAATGAATATTTGGGCTATCAAACTAATATAAAAATAGAAAGTGATGGATCGGTTCGGGCACATTTGAAGGTGCTTCAAAGACAATATTCTCAATGAGCTGCAATAGCTCGTGTTCTAAGAATGTAAACACCGATGAATTAGATCGAGTTTGATTTTAAACAAGCGGAAAATATTCGAAATAATCATTCGTTACAAAGCTAATCACTTTAAAGCTTTTAACTCGTGTAAACTGATTAACTGATATAAGGGGGATCAGTTTTTGCATATATAAGTTTAGTTATAGTAAGAACTGAACTGATCAAATCAGTTTTAAAACTATAGTTAAACAATTAATAACACAAGATAAGTTTATGGATGTTCGGAGACTTCAACCGCTCCTATCTACTTCACCCCTTCTACCACCTCGGGTAGGTTCCACTAGAAGACTTTGATTATACAACACTTTGTACTAACCCACTCAGCTTAGGACTTACACCACTGTCTAACTAAACTCCTAGTCTAGACGGAAGATAGCACCTTCCAGCCAATACTTGTTTAACATCTATGTATTAAAGACTACATACACCAGTTTAGTGTCTTTGTGCAAGACTCACTCAGCTATTCATTAAGCCCTTTTCTATGTATATATGAGTGATTGTGTGTGCGTGTGCGAGAACTGAACTATGAATACAACACTAATGTGTTCTCACACACTGAGAATTTTGCTTCTATACTAAGCAGTTGGCATGCCTTATTTCTCTTTAGAACGTCACACACTTCTTGTTCATTGGTCGTCACTGATCTTCATCTTCTATTTGTAGGCATGAAGCTTGATCGTACAGCGAGACTCAACTATTGTATCCGTTGCATTTTTAATATGTTCCTCGAAATATGTCTGTACTTTCCAACAGTCATTCTAGAACGTTTTGGCTTTAAGCACTGCTACAACGTCTATTATTGTCCTTTGACTGGACAAAAACTTTTCCTCAGTGTGCATAGTGGGATTCTATTGAATAAGCTTGTCGTGTTCTGCAAACTGATAGATTCCTAACTGATATTCTGAACTAGTCAGTTGAACTGATCTTGAACTGGTTTGGTGAAATCAGTTGGCTCGTCAGCTGGACTGATTTACTGCTTCAGTTGAACTGGTCAACTGGGATCTTCGTCAGTTGAGCTCTTCATCAGCTGGCCGGGCTTCTGAAGGTCTTCTGCTGAACTACCTATCAGCTTAACAATCAGTTGAACTGGTCTTTTGATATTTCAGTTAAACCAATTCAGTTTGGGCGATCAGTTGGTGCTTTTAGTTTGCGTCTCGATAGCTTCAGTTTTGGCTCGATAACTGATCAGTTCGAATCCTGATCAATTCCGTGCACTTAGAAAAAATCATTAGAAACAAAATAAAAAGTTTTGTCAACATCAAAATCAAGATTGCGAACACGAAATGTTCCAACAATCTCCTCCTTTTTGATGATCACAAAACTTGAGCTATTAAAGCAATTTAAAAATTAAAATTTTAAAATTTAACTGATTCTCTCCCTTTGTGAGAATCAAAAATATTTAAAACGACTAAAAGGAATTTTTCAGTTCGAGGGATAAGAGAACTCCCTCTCAAGAACTAAATTTAAAAACGAGTTTAAAACAATTTTCAGTCCGAGGGATAATTTTAAAGAAAACTCTCCCTCAAGAACGGAATTAAAAACTACCCCTTAAAAATATAATCATTTACGCGATTTTATGAAGTTTTAGCATCTTTTAACATTCACGCAGTTTATACAACACATTAACTGAAAATATCAGTTCAGTTACATTCAAATCAACTGGATAAACATGATGTTTATTTAATCAAATAAGCGTCCCTTGTATTATACATTAAGCACACCATCAAGTGTAAGGGAAATGCTACTACACTTTACAAATATTAAACAACATCAAATATCAATTAGTTTATACATAATAAAACTGGATATACCAATAACTGGTTGCCTTGAAAGCTTTGAATATTGCATCGATCTTGAGTCTTTTTGATAGAAGAACAGCTAATTTGCCTTGGACTTGATCTCTGTGTTGGCTAACTGGTCGAGCTGACTCAAACTGGGCTCAACTGATTCTGAACCACATTTATCATCTACTCTAATCTGATATGGCAATTAAGCGGTGGTATACTGCTGATGATTAAGCTCCACTTTAATCATCCAGCATTTCAGCTTAGTTGGGTTTCGTCTGTTGATCAGCTGAATTGGTAGGCTGGCAACCGAAATCTTTTTCACTGATCAGTTTAGCTGATCTGCTGTCAGTTGAACTCAAAACCCTTCAAGTTTCTTAAACGACAAAATCCGGAGTCAAGTGAAGTGTCTACAATGATAGTTGCAGATCCAAAAATCTTCTCTCTTCCCACGGTAAGCTCATATAAATGTTTAAGAGGGTTTTGAAAACTATTTTAAATAACATATTTTAAAATATCAGCTTTCAAATGTCCTTCTTAAAACAACTAGCTCTGATACCAATTGATGGATCGGTTCGGGCACCTTTGAAGGTGTTTCAAACACAACATTCTCAATGAGCTGCAATAGCTCGTGTTCTAAGAATATAAACACCGATTAATTAGATCAAATTTTGTTTTAAACCAAGCAGAAAATACTCGAAATAATCCTTCATTAAGAAATCTAATTAGTTTAAATCTTTTAACTTGTGTAAACTGATTAACTGATATAAAGGGCATCAGTTCTTGCATATATCAATTCAGTTATGGTAAGAACTGAATTAATAATAGCTTGAACTGATCAAATCAGTTTTAAAACAATAGTTAACAATTAATAACACAAGATATGTTTATGGATATTTGGATACTTCAACTGCTCCTACGTCACACCTTTTACCACCTCGGGTAGGTTCCACTAGAAGACTTTGATTTATACAACTTGTACAAACCCATTCATCTTAGGACTTACACCACTGCCTAACTGAACTCATAGTTTGGACTGAAAGCAACACCTTCCAGCCAACACTTGTTTAACGTCTATATGTTAAAGATTACATACACAAGTTTATTGTCTTTGTGCAAGACTCACTCAGCTTTTCATTAAAATTTACTCACTATATATTTGAGTGATTGTGTGTGCGTGTGTGAGAACTGAACAATAAATACAACACGAAGGTGTTCTCACACACTGATAATTTCGCTTCTATACTAAGCAGTCGGCATGCTCTATTTCTCTTTAGAACTTCACACACTTCTTGTTCATTGGTCTTCACTGATCTTCATCTTCTATTTATAGGTGCGAATCTTGATCATATAATGATACTCAATTATTGTATCCATTGCATTTTGAATCTGTTCCTCGAAATATGTATGTACTTTTCGACAGCCATTCTGGAACGTTTTGGCTTTAAGCACTGCTACAACGTCTATTATTGTCCTTTGACTGGACAAAAGATTTTCCTCAGTGCACACAGCTGGATTACATTGAATAAGCTAATCATGTTCTGCAAACTGCTTGATTCCTAACTGATGTTTGGTGAAATCAGTTGGCTCGTCAGCTGGACTGATTTCACTGCTTCAGTTGAACTGGTCAGCTGAGATCTTCATCAGTTGAGCTCTTCATCAGCTAGTCGGGTTTCTGAAGGTCTTATGCTGAACTATTTATCACCTAGACAATCAGTTGAACTGGTCTTTTGATATTTCTATTGAAGTGATTCAGTTTGGGCGATCAGTTGACGCTTTCAGTTTGCGTCTCGATAGCTTCAGTTTTGGCTCGATAACTAATCAGTTCTAATCATAATCAGTTCCAGTTTCTGCGCACTTAGGTAAAATCATTATAAACAAAATAACAAATTTTGTTAACATCAAAATCAAGATTGTGAACATGCAATGTTCCAACAGAAAGTAAAATGTAAAAAATTGTTTTTGTATGTTCGAAGATTCGAAGAACTCCTATGTCACTCATTCTTCCACTCAAGAAAGATTTACTAGAAGACTTTGGTGATTACAAGCAATTTGCAACAAACCGATTCAGTGAGACTTAATTATCTCTTCCCAATGAAACTCCTAGAATACTTCATAAACTTTAATGAATGATCTTTAAGACTCTTACTGTCAATTACAAGTATTTTTATAACAAAATATTAAGGACAAATTGATCTTCAATTATCAAATAAAAAAATAATATGTGTGTGTGAAGATATTTCTTCATCAGTTTGACTCTCCAGAACTTTATAATACTTGATGATTCAAAAAATTGTAGAGGGACTTGAAAGTCCATTCAATTGAGTTATGAGGATGGAAAAAATTGAATCTATCATCGATTATGATTGATGCCTCAGAGAGATTGCCAATGAATTATTCAGCCTATGTGATCCAATCTCAAACGAAAGCTTGGTCAACAAAGTTCTCAGATCGCTGCACGAATAGTTCAATATCAAAATTTGTGCAATGGATGAAGCAAAAGACACAACTCAACTTGCACTAGAAAATTTGATAAGCTTACTTAGCACCTTCGAGATGAACATGGATATGAAAAAGAATGACAAGGGTAAGACGACCGCTTTCCATGTATCAAACCACTCATATAATGACCTTCTTCAACTGTCATAAGAAGTGAATGTGTCAACCATTGTGAGGACTCTATCTCCTATATCACAAAGAAGTTTGGAGACTATTTGAAGAGGATTAGAGAAAAAAAGAAGAGTGGACATCCATCCAAATTCTCTAGCATTACATCTCTAGAAAAACCACAAAAGTTTGCAGTCCAAGGATAGTTTTGGCAAAATAATGAAGGAAAGAGCCAGCTTAATATGAAAATGTATGACTTTGTGCAATGCAGAGAGTGCAATGGCTTTGGACAATATGCCTACAAATGTGCAAACAGATATAGCAAGAATAAAGGACTTAATGTTTCCCTGAGTGATGAGGAATCTGATGAGCAGGAAAAATCTAATGAAAAATATAATCACACCTCCCTGACTCAGTTTTGGAAGAAAAGCGTTGGTTACAATTGAATCCACTAGGTGTTGCCACACCTGGCTGCAACACCTGTTCGAAATCACTATGTCTTAATTCAATAACTTCAGAAACTTTAAGAGCAGATGAATATGTCGAAGCTGATGATGATGAAATCACTCTAGAGAGTGTGCAAAATTTTTATGAAGAGTTGTATGCTGACTGGATTAAAAGAAATAAGCTGAACACAACTCTCACAAATGAAAATATATAGCTGAAGTAATTGCCAAACTTGAAGTGATCTTAAGCAAAAAAGATCTGAAACTGTACAAAACCAAAGATGAGCTTAAGAAGATGACTGAAACACTTACCAAGTTCAACTCGAGTACATTTAAGCTTGATTCCATACTGATAATGGGAGGAGATGATAAGACTGGATTAGGTTTCAAAAACAACACATTTGAAGTTTGAGAATCGTCTAAATCAACTGTTTTTGTGAGAGAGAAAACTGATACATCTAAACAGCCGCAAGCTACATCAATGACTAAGAAATATTCACCACAAAGACAAGTTGTTGCTCATAAGCTGAAGTCAAGGAAACACAAGTATGTTTGTCACTACTGTTTTAAATCAGTTCTGATCAAACCCTATTCTTTTCAGCTTAGAGATGTTGTCAAGGGTGTTGCCCAAAACCTACCACAACACCTCCAACCATCGACCTACAGTAAGGAAGATATGGGTAGCAAAGATAAAAATTAACTGCAATGTTGTATACACAACGTTAATGTAACGACCAAAAGTCAACCCACGTAAACCACATGCATGCAAAGGATTTAAATTGCTTACTTGCTTTATTTAATTGATTTTAAATGCTTACATGATGAATGTTATATGATTAAAGGTCTAATTGCATGATTTTATAAAAATATGTAGATTTTTCCCGAATATTCGATAATAGGCTGGGGAAAAAAGACTAGGGACAACCAAGATAAAATAAATATTTTTCAATAAATATTTTCAAGGCTTATTAATATGATTAAATAAGATTATTTTTTTCTAAAAATGTTAGAGTTCAAATTATTTTACGAGACGAGCTTGATTTTATTCGTGAAGCCAGTTTTGGGCAAAGAAAGGACTTCAAAAAGACAAATTATTATTTTGTAAACTAATTTTTATAAACTTTAAAATTTTCAATTAAATAGGTGTTATTGAGTCTGAATTACCTAATATTAGTAGCACAACTCTTAAACTTAAAGGCCCAAAATCTAATCTCATTAACATGCAAATTAAAATCTATAAAATAGAAACCTAGGGTCTTTTGTACACCATAGCAGCCAAAACACACACACACACACTACACGCATATTTTTGAAAATATCAAGATAAAAAACAAGGATTCTTCGTCGCCCGTTCGTCCTTCTTCGTGTCCCATGCCAACTATCTTATATTCGAGCATTCCAAAACGCAAAGGCGCGCTTCTAAACTTTTTTTGATGCACCATTCAAATCATAATATGCATGTTTTACTTATTTTAGCATGAAAATTATTTGAATAAAAATCGTTAATGTTTTGATGATAATTTTCAAAGTTTTAATGATTTTACGATTTGTTTGTGAACGTTATAAATTCTAAGGGACATGCTGCCAATATAGGATTATTAAGGGCTAGAAAAAGTGTCGTTTAAGGGGCAACACAAGGGCTGGACGAGCATGTGAAGGTTGTGCATGGTGAAGGGCCGCAAGCTAGGGTTTCATACGGGTTAAGG
This sequence comes from Primulina eburnea, assembly GCF_022965805.1. Lineage (NCBI taxonomy): Eukaryota > Viridiplantae > Streptophyta > Magnoliopsida > Lamiales > Gesneriaceae > Primulina > Primulina eburnea. The sequence goes on from NC_133101.1 coordinate 53,469,128, forward strand.
CTACGACTTGGTTCATGGCTGTGTGCGGCTGGTCCGGGGCTTGGGAAAGGGCCTGTGCTAGACGTGGTTCAGAGTTGGGAATTGTTCTAGCATTGTACGACTCAAGAGCAATCAATAGGGAAGAGTCTTTGAAGGTGTGAGGCCCGGGGCCGAAGACGGCGGGGGGTGAACGCCGGTGCCATCAGTTGCACGGACAATGAGCGGCTCCTGGCAGGCTTCTAGGTGAAGGGATCATGAATGAACCGATCCACACGGGAATGAGAGGGATTCCGAGACTGGGCAATGTAATGGACTGAACAGTTGAAGAGGGCTTAAAAGATTTGATTGGTACTACTTATATCACGAAGGTGCATCTTCTTTTCGGTAGCTCATCACATAAGAACTCCACAGTTAAGCGTACTTGACTTGGGGCAATTTTGGGATGGGTGACCTCCTGGGAAATTTCCTAGGGTGCGTGTGAGTGAGGACATAAGCACGCTGGAAAGACTCGTCTTGATACAGTGAGGACAGTCGTCAAATCTGGGGCGTTTAAGGTCATTTAAGTTCTTTTAAAAAGAAAATTTTTAATTTTCCGCAAATTTTAAAGCAAGAAGTTTTAGGGCCTTTACAATTGGTATCAGAGCGGTGGTTCTGTATAGGGTTTCACTACTACTGACTGCGAGAAGCTCACGAAGCCACGTCTTCGGTCTGTAAGTTTTCAGTTCAGCATTTTGTTCAGCAATTATTTAAAGCATGAATTTATTTTGTCAGCATGCTTCCATACATTCAGTATTTCAGTATTCAGTTATAATAAATTATGGAATTATGCATATTAGTTACGTACGGGTTATGTATGGAACAGTATGCCCCCTAGACGCCAAGTTGGACGCCCGAGAGGTGGTGGCGAGCACCGTCGCGAGGACGATGATCAGAGACAAGAGAGGCAGACACCTCCTCCTCCTCCTCCACCTCCTCCACCGCCCCCACCGGACATGAATGCCCAGATGTTAGCTGGGATGACTCAGTCCTTCGCACAGTTTGCGGGGAACAATGCTGTGGTGACTAGGCCGACAGGGCCCGAGGCCGTCTATGAGCGATTTATGAAGATGCGCCCAAAAGAATTCTCCGAGACATCTGACCCCATGATTGCCGAGGTCAGCCAGAGGATAGAATGCCATTTGGGTGATTGTAGATCGTCTTACCAAATCAGCGCACTTTTTGCCTATTAAGACGACTTTCATCATGGTTCAGTATGCAGAGTTGTATAACCGGGAGATAGTCCGACTCCATGGCATTCCAGTTTCTATCGTATCCGATAGAGATCCCAGATTCACTTCCTCATTTTGGAAGAGTTTGCATTCGACTTTGGGTACGAAGTTGCTGTTTAGCACAGCTTTCCATCCGCAGACAGATGGGCAGTCGGAGCGAGTTATTCAGATTTTGGAGGATCTTCTTCGCGCTTGCGTCATCGATTTCTCAGGGAGTTGGGAGACGAACTTACCATTGGTTGAGTTCACTTATAACAACAGCTTCCAATCTTCTATTGGTATGGCTCCGTATGAAGCGCTGTATGGACGCAAGTGCAGATCTCCCGTTCATTGGGATGAAGTAGGAGAGAGAGCAGAGTTGGGTCCAGAGATTGTTCAGCAGGCAACAGATGTAGTAGTCAAGATCCGTGATAGGATGAGGACTACTCAGAGCCGACAGAAGAGTTATGCCGATCAGCGGAGGAGAGACTTAGAGTTTGCAGTTGGCGATCATGTCTTCGTGAAAGTGGCACCTATGAAGAGTGTCATGAGATTTGGGAAGAAAGGGAAGCTTAGTCCGAGATTCATTGGACCGTTTGAGATCCTTGACAGAGTTGGGACGCTTGCTTATCGTGTGGCTCTTCCGCCGAATCTGGCCGAAGTACACAATGTCTTTCACGTCTCGATGCTGAGGAAGTATATGGCAAATCCTTCGCATGTGCTAAATTTTGAGCCGTTGCAGCTTACTCCGAACCTGTCTTATGAGGAGAGACCAGTGCAAATCCTAGACAGACAGGAGAAGAAGCTTCGGAACAAGCTGGTTAAGCGAGTCAAAGTCAAATGGCTCAACCATTCAGAGGAGGAAGCTACGTGGGAGTATGAGCCAGAGATGAGAAGTCGGTATCCCGAATTATTTGGTGAGTTTTAATTTCGAGGACGAAATTTATTTTAAGGGGGGAAGGATTGCAGAACCTGTAATTTGGACTGCGTTTAAGCCATGCATAATTCTAGATTTTTAAAATTTAATTGATTTCATTGCATGTTTATATCTTCTTTCACTCTTCAATCAAGTCATATAGGTATTTTTAAATATAGCAAGTACATGATTTTAATGCAAGAAGATCGAAATTGTTCATATTTAATTATGTCATTTAATTATATTACGTGCATGAAAACAGAAAATGATTATTTTTGAGATTTATGCGATATGGCTTGTGGTGCATTCACTATGTGGGAGCATTATTTATACGGTCGCCAGTGACCGCTCAGTTCAGGTTGGTACCACCCGATCGCCAGTGACCGATCAGTTCAGGATGGTACCATCGGGTCTTCAGTGACCGCCAGCTCAGTTCCAGGCTCCCCGGTAGTCAGTTACCGATCAGTTCAGCTTAGTGCAGTGGCCACAGGCGTAAAACATAATCTCAACAGAAAATTTTACCAGTTATTTCAGTACAGGCTCCAAGGAGCAAATATTTTTTTCTATGATTATTAGTTCAGTTATGCACGTATTATAATTGCTCAGATCAGTTTAATTTCAGCATGATTACAGATTATTTTCAGTACGCCTCATGACATGATATTTTACCCCATGCATATTTTTATTCAGATTTTACTCGTTACCTATGATATATGCATGCTGAGTCTTTAGGCTCACTAGACTTGATTGTTGTAGGTACTGATGAGGTCAGGGCCGAGGGCGGGGACCAGTGAGCCAGCTTGGGTCGGCAGTAGTGGCACCCGAGGACCTCAGTGCAGCAGTGTTTATTTATTCCGCAAACAAATTTTTATCAGTCATTGGACATTTTTAAATTGTTATTGTGGACAAACAATTATTTCATTCCGCTGCTTTTATTTTAAACATTGAACTTGATTCATCAGTTGGTTTTATGAGTAAGGCCATTTAAGTTCTTTTAAAAAGAAAATTTTTAATTTTCCGCAAATTTTAAAGCAAGTTTTTCGGGCCGTCACAGAAGGACTCTACCCAAGCACGCATAGGTGCGATTCATAGGGAACGGTTCGTGGCTTGGTTGGGGTGGTCTAGGCTGGTCCAGTACGGTCTAGGGAGGATGTCCTGGGTCAGGGCTCGGGCTAGGGCAACTTGGTCAATGATGGCTCGATGATAGTAGGCGAGAACTCGCGCGGCTAGGGAGTTGATCGCTCATGGGCTCTTGCGTGGACTGGGCCTGGGTGTGCTGGTCCAGGAGGGTTCGACAAGGGTCTAGGAGAGCGTTGGTCAGGGACTGGTCAAGGGTGTCTCTTGGTCGCTCATGGTTTGAGTGAGGCCGAGAGTCCTAGTGTGCTAGGGTTCGGTTTTTGGTTTAGGGAAAAAAAAGGGTTCGAACCATGGTCCATGGGGGTCGGTTCATGGTTCATGATGGTCCTTTGGGTATGAAAAATTGACGTTTAAAGTTTGGGAATAAAATATTAAAGTTGGGAGTAACTCGAGATTAAAACGCTTCACAAATTAGTAATTATGAAATTAAATCGAAATCCTCGAGTTTACGTCAAATTAAAATATTAAAAATAATTTTAAATAATTATTTGAGATAGAATCAATTCAATAAAAGTAAGAAAAATCGAAATCGAGAAATTTTAAATCCAGGGGTAAAACGATCATTTTAAAACTGGGTAGTACAAAAAGGGTTGGTAGCGTACCGAGAGATTATAACGCATGCTAAATGATATTTTAAAACATTTATGATGAAAATATGAGATTTTATGATTTATGGTAATGATGTGCAATTTTTACTGTTAAAAATATTATTTTACCAATGTGGAAAGGACACGATATTTTATAAATAAAAAGAAAGAAAAAATATTTTGAAAGATGTGAATTGACTGTGACATAAAAGATATGATATATGATTTTTGGGAAAATCATGAAGGAGAACGCCTAGAGGGAGCCCGTTTACGGGAGAATTTCACATAGGGAGCCCAACGATCGTATTTCGTTTTTACGTCGGCGCCTAGTGCCCGTCCCCATGCGCAATGGTGAGCTAAGACTGATCAATCGACCACATGATACAGCTAGTCACTTTCAAGGATCAAACTTCATCCAAAATGATAAATGATTGAAAGCTTTACGATTTGACGATTTATGATTAAATTATTCTTACAAATTTATGCCAGCTTGTTTTGAATAAAAGTATGATTTTAATATATGTTTTGTATATGTATTATTTTTTACTCATGTTTAGAACGTGCGGAGTCATTAGACTCACTAGGTTTGAATGTTACAGGTGAGAATGAGGTCGAGGGAGGCGCTGACGCTTGAGTAGATTGAGGCCGACAGTACACTCCCGAAGGACACTTTTTTTCGCATTAACTTGATAGTTAAAGTTTTAAATATTTTGATAATGATTTATTAGAGATTTCTATACTTTATTTTGAAGTTAGTTTTGATCATGTTAAAAGGTGGAAGTTGGATTTTTGTTAATTGACGATATACAGATTTTATGCACTTGTGATTTTAAATGTTAAATTAAGTTTTTGGTTATGAAAATGTAGAGTTAATTTAAATGTGAATTTCGAATTTTATGCTTCAAAAATAAAAATAAAAAAATTAGTAGGATTTTAAAGTTAAAAGTATTAGACGTTTCAGTTAAAAACTCACACTGCAGGTCACTGGTACTTTCATAGTGGAAGCTCATGCCACATAATAGGTTCACGTGAACATCTCACGGACTACGTTAAACAAAAAGGTGGTAGAGTAACCTATGGAGGGAGAGCAAAAAGAAGGATTGTTGGAAAAGGAACACTGAATGTTGAAGGACTTCTAGAGCTCCACAATGTGCTACACATCGAGGGATTGAATTCAAATTTAATAAGAATTAGCCAATTATGTGATGATAATTTACATGTTAAGTTTGATAAATATACATGTGAAGTTTTTGATGATGCTAATGTTTGTGTGATGATAGGTGCAAGATCTCCAGATAATTGCTATCAATTAGGAGAAGAACTTACATGGAAACATGCAAAGGTAAGTGAACATGATTTCTGGCATAAAAAATTGGGGCATGCAAATTTCAAAACCCTTAAGAATCTATGTAAGTATGATGCCATATGAGGTATTCTTAACTTGTCATCCGGTATACCATATGTTTGTGGAGATTGCCAAAAGGGTAATCAAACTTGCGTGTCACATCCCATGTTGCCACAATTCGGGACAACATGCTGTTTTGAGTTGCTACACATGGACCTTATGGGTCCCATGGAAGTTGAAAGTTTTGGAGGTAAGAAATATTCGTTTGTGTGTGTCGATGACTTTTCATGTTTTTTATGGGTAAGTTTTATTAGAGAAAATTCAGAAATTTTTGATGCATTCAAACATCTAGTCACAAGAATTACTAATCTCTATAATTTGAAGGTAGGGACAATCAGGACTGATTAAGATAAGGAATTTGAAAACCTCCTATTCTCGTCTTTTTGTGATAGGAAAAGAATATCACATGAATTCTTTGCTCCGAAACTCCACAAAAAAATGGGATAGCCGAATGCAAGAATAGAATACTTCAAGAAATGGCTAGGGTGATATTGAGCTTGAAGAACATCTCAAAACATTTTTGGGCTGAGGCCCTAATCATTGCATGTCACATAACAAACCGTGTGTATTTAAGAAGCAGTTCAACAATGACATTTTATGAGATAAACATGGGAAAGAAACCAAATCTTAAATAATGTCATGTTTTTGGTTGTGTTTGCTATATTTTGAATGATAGATATCACCTTGCAAAATTTGACTCGAAAAGTGATAAGTGTTTATTCCTTGGATATGCCATTAATAGTCATGCTTATTGTATGTTTAATCTTAGAACTATGACTATTATGAATTCTATTACTACTGTTTTTTATTATCATGTAGATCTGAAAAAGAAAACTATTGAGGATGACATGAATGACCCATTGGAAATTTCCATCTCACTGGAAAATCCAGGTGTTGTCCCAGATGTTACAACATCGAGCACAACACGTGACTCTGATGTGTTTGAACCCAAGGATGAACAGCAGAGTGATGATGATGCAATTGAAGATGGAAGGAATATTCCAAAAAAAATTCAGAAAATCATCCATCATCTCAAATTAATTGAAATGTACACGGAGATATTCAAACCCGGAAGAAAGAAAAGGTTGTTACCGCAAGATGTTCGGTTACTATGCATGAGTTCCATGTACTCCCATGTTAGACATTCCTGCGTTGTATCCCACTTTGAACCCAAAAATGTCGACGAAGCTTTAAAAGACGAGTTTTGGACAAATTTGATGCATGATGAGTTTGAGAAATTTGTTCGAAATGATGTATGATATTTAGTTCCACCTCCCGACAATGGTAACATAATTGATACAAAATGAATTTTTATAAACAAAACTGATGATTCAGGAAACATCATTCAGAACAAAGCTAGATTGGTTGCTCAAGGGTACTCACAGGTAGATGTGGTTGACTTTGATGAGACCTTTGCTCATGTAGCATGTATTGAGTAAGTCCGACTAATTCTAGCCATTGCATGCTATATGAAGATCAAACTCTATCGAATGAATGTTAAAATTGATTTTTTAAATGGCATTTGTGTGAAGAAGTATATGTTAGACAACCAAAAGGATTCGAAAATCCACACCACTTGGATTATGTTTACAAGTTGAAAAAGGATCTATATGGATTGAAGCAAGCACTGCTTGCATGGTACGTTAGACTGACAGAGTATTTGCTCGAAATTGTCTTCAAACCAGGTGAAATAGACAATACTCTTTTTATTCAAAAGTATAAAGTTGAAATTCTTATCTGTCAAGTTTATGTGGATGACATCATTTTTTGTGCATCTTCTCAAAAAAATACATGATGGTATTTTTCTTTGCCAATGTAAATATGCCAAGAATCTACTTAAGAAATTTGAAAAATAAAATACTACACATCAAAACACCTATAGGCTCTAGTGAAAAATTGTGCAAGGATGATGTTGTCAAAAGTACTGACAACACTTTATACCGCCACATCATAGGAAGCCTCTTCTATTTGACTGCTAGTCATCCCGAAATAATGTTTAGCGTCTGTTTGTGTGCTTGTTACCAATCAAATCCTAAAATTTCACATATGAAAGTTGTGAAGCGTATTCTACGCTACATAGCTAAAACTATAGACTTAAGATTATGGTACACTCAAGAAACTAATACCAACCTAGTAGGTTTTCAGATGCCAATTGAGATGGAGATTTAAATGATAGAAAGAGCACAACAAGAGGAAGTTTCTACCTTGGCAATAATTTAGTCTCATGGTATAGTCGGAAGCAAAATTGTATATCACTTTCAACTGATGAATCTGAATATGTGGCAGCAGGAAGTTATTGATCCCAACTCTTGTAGATGAATCAAATAGTAGAAGATTATGGGCTTAAGATTGAGAACTTACTTGTGTACTATAAAACTTCTAGGGCAATTGACATTTCAAAAAATCCAGTACAACACTCTCAAACAAAATACATTGACATTCAACATCATTTTACTCGAGATTTAGTAGAGAAATGTTTAATCTGCATGAAAAAATTTGTTGGTACAACTAACCAATTGGCTTGCATATTAACAAAAGCATTAGATTTTGAAAAATTCTCCAACCTTAAGAAATCTCTCAGCATGTGTCATATCTGAACATTCATGGATGTTGTATTAGATGTTACAACATCTCAGACAATACCTAAATGCATGTGTATTTTTAGGACTTAGACATTTTGTATTTTTATTCATATTGTTATATATTTTGTTTTTCACTGTGATGCATAATCTTCTGATGTGCTGACAATTCCTTATTTTTATGTTTATCAACAAATTTGGGCATTATATACTCTAGTTAAGTCACTAAGTAGTTGAGAGATGTTCGTGTATTCCATGATCTTGATCCATGTGAAAAGTGACTTGGTAAGGTTAAAAAAACAAAAGAAAATGAAAGAATGTTTTTGTGTCAGTAGAAAAAAGATGGAAAAAGCTATCTAAAAAAATCCAATGAAGAATATTCTTTTAGTGTGGGAGTCATCTCTTTTTAATTAAATACAAAAATCAAAATAAAAAAATAGAAAAAACTTCCTAGAAGTATCTTTAGAAGAACGTTCTTCTAGTGTGGGAGCTGCCACTTCTATAATCTGTTAGCTAACAGGTCTCTGAGTATGCAGAAAAATCAAAATTGTTTTTAGGAATTGGACGTGTGGTCAGAAGATGTTGTCAACATCAGTGAAAACACCTCATTTGTAAACATATCACATATTTGTATTCATGTATCTGTTTCTGTGACATTCTGTTGTTAGGAATAATTACGAAATGTATATACATATTACTGTGAATATTGTTGAATCAAGAGGCTATGCGTATTTAAACAAAGAAATCCGGTAAAGAACACGATTTTGCTAGAAATCTAATTTCTGTGATTTTAAATGGTTTAATGAGTTGACAAATAAGGAGTTTAAACCTGGACATAATTTTTTAAAAAAATTATGCTGAATTGAATTGTAGTAACCCGATTCCTAATTTGAGTTAATTATCGGATTAATTATATTTTCGGTGGGATCGGAAGGACCGAACAAGTTCGGATCGTCCGATGAGTTCGGATCGTCCGATGAGTTCGGATCGTCCGAGCCAGTGTCGGACCGTCCGAGACAGGTGGCTGGACACGTGGAAGGGTTCTGGACACGTGGTAAGGTTCGGATCATCCGATTGGGGTTCGGATCGTCCGAGACAGGTGGCTGTACTCGTGGAAGTCATGCAAGGATCGGATCGTCCGATCAGAGTTCGGACCGTCCGAAGCGTGCCGGATCGGAGCTTCCGAAATGGTTCGGATCGTCCGAACATTAGCTATAAATAGAGGCGCGAGGCTTCATTTGTGACTCGCCAATTCAGAGAGTTCCATAGCATTTCAGTCGTTTCTGTGAGATTCTAGTCTTTTTCCGAGGTTCGGGCACTAGCGGGGAGCTGCTGGTCTTGTAGCGGAGCTGTGCTCTAGTTGGGAGCTAGCGGCATCAGTGGGCTAGCGACGGACGAAGGTTTGGAATTGTATCAGTATTATCTCAGGATTATCTAGTTAAGTCTGGTAGATAAGTTTTAGTGATGGTTTTCACTTGATGAATAGGCTTGGACTAAACCTGTTGTCTGGTTATTCCAGTGGATTAGGATTGCTGTGATAGAGGTACGAAAGTACTATCCGAGATATCCTGGTCGAGTATACATTCTTATATGTGTTGCATGATTATGTGGTGCATTGTTATATGTCATATGATGCATGCTATTATGTCACGATTTATGATGCATGTTGCATTTCATGCTGAGCCGTATCTCCTTCGAGATAGCCTTTACTGTTGAGCTGTATCCCTTTCGAGATAAGCTATATATATCTTGTGGGGCCGCTCAGCCCTGTCTTGTCTTGTGGACGCATGGACACCGAGAGTACACAGTGGCCGACGGGTCGGGAGGGCTTCGGTGATCCGGGACATTTTAGGTCCACGTCTGTTCTTGCAGTGGATGCAGTGACCCAGAGGTAGGACCGCGCGGCACTATCCACTTGGCGCCTCTAGACTGAGCATTTTGAGATCTTTTGTGATTCCTGTTTCTTGACTACCCTGGTATCATATCATAGCATGTGCATTTCATATAGGTTTGTATACTCATGCTTTTGTACTGGGCGTTCTTATCGCTCACGTCCTCGGTTTTGTTTATCTTGGACACCCCATTTCCACGGGGCAGGCCTCAGGTTGGATGGCTCAGAAGGAGGAGGAGGACGTTGAGTAGCCGGTGGAGTTATTTATTCAGTACTCTTTGATTCGTTATGGTTGTATCGTATACTTTCTTTTCATTCTGAGTTGTTATGGATTTTCGATGGGGTTGTATAACTATCATTTGTTGACCTTTTTCGCTATTATCTCTGATTGTTATTAATTAAGTTAAGTTGCATGCTTAGTTCTTGATTAGTAGGTGATTCTGGAACGGGTCACTACATGAATTATCATCACGTAACAAGATTTTCAAAAATATTTTCACCTGTTAGAATTTTTACCGTTGGAAACTAACTGAGTAATTTGTTTGTTTTTTATGGGTTCCTAATTTTGTTGCCGTTAAACTGAGTGTGTGGGATTCTCTTTTAACCCATAATGGTTCACACTTTTAGTCACATTTTCTAAAATTTTTGAACCAAATTGTCTGTTATTCATTCTGATTTCATTCGCATTACTCTTGAATATATTTCACTTTCATTCAATCACCTACGAATTCTACAATGGCTGGACAAAAATACGATCTGCTAGACATCCGAAGCGAGATGGGACATAGGAAGGATGTTGCTCCTGCTCCAGCAATATCTGTTGAAACACCCACTGCTCCAAGTCTGCAAATCATTCATGTTGCAGAGGCTCCCATCCTTCTCGAAACAATAGCCCCAGACGAGCCAGGGAATGAACTCGATGTGGACAATCCCCTAGATTATGCTGCTATAACTGAGTATTTCCACCACCTCCACTGGTAGGACGATCGAAGAGGCAGGCTGGTTACAACCTGGACCTCAGTACCTCCAAAAGATTTTGCCACAAGGGTGAGTCTTCTTCTCGACCCTCACTTTTCGATCCTTACAATACTTCTGGAGACGATGTGGACTACGAGCTGGTGGCCCATAAAAAGACCACATAAAAACTGCAAAAAGCTCCTCCACCGACGATGAGAAATCGTCCGGTCCTATTGATGAAGAGCTGCAAAATGAACCAAAGGCGCCCATTTCGTCTGATGGGGACAAGGTATCTTTGGCTCAATTGCTAGCCAATTTGAAGAAAGCCAAACACTCTGTCCTTGCAGCTGTTGCTCAGGTTTCTGATGAAGAACCCGACCTTGAGATGATGCAATAATTTGAATATAATCGTCCCACTGGTTCCACCGACTCCTCCTCTAAAAACACTAATGAAATGTTTGAGGAAGTAACAGAAGCTTCCTCTGATAGTGCATGTAATGCCCGAGAATTTGATTACCGTAATCTGAAATGATTTATGGATTAATGGAGGTGATTGAAGTTATACGAACTAGAATGAAGAAGCCGGGCGTCGTGGCATGGTGAGCCAAGATGTTGGACAGAACATCTGGCGCTCGAGCGGTAGAAAAGAACCGCCCGAGCGCCAATACACCATAAAAGAAAAAGTCGGACAGAACGTCTGGCGCTCGAGCGGCAGAAAGTTACCGCCCGAGCGCCAGTGGTGATCAAGTTGATCTTCGGACAGAATGTGCCGCGCTCGAGCGGTAGAGATTAACCGCCCGAGCGCGAGGCATGCATCACGAAAATAAGCCACTTGCCTTGCATGCAATGTATTTATGTATATATATATATATATACGTATATACAAGTAAATTCTCTCAGAAACGAGAGGAAAGGGCCGAGGAAGCTTAGAAAATCCTTACGCCTTTTTACTTCAATCCGCCCGTCTGATTTTGAATCCGGGTACGGTATCGTGTTCCTAGCGACGACAGCTACAATTGGACGTAAGTTTTATTACGTTTAGACATGTTCTGAAATTATGATATTGTCAGAATTGAATAGGATTCGTATATGATGTTCTGGTCATGTTAGACATCATAGAATCGAAGTCAGATTAAAGAACGGACTGTTGATGTAACTGTTATGATTTTTGGAATCGATTTGACTGAGAATTCATATCAGATATGTATGGTTATTGAGATTATGACTGGTATTGATATTGATTATGAGTTCTGGTATTATATCTGTGATGTTTGGACTGACGGGATTATCGAGACAGTATTGTTATGCCGTCGAAACATCAGTTAATTGATATTGATCAGATTCAGTAGTGATTTCAATTATATCGTGATATTGTCGATATGGATTAGATTATGTCTTGACTTGACATTGATCAGATTTTATTGTGATTTGAATATTGATCAGAACAGGTATTGAACTGAGTTGTTTATTGATGTTATATCTGTTCGATATTGTTATTACCAGATTGGGAATGGACCGAGATAGAGTCGGGACTTCTTCTTCTTCTTCGGAGCGAGAAGATAAAGGTATAAATTAATGTTGAGTTGGGATTGCACAACTCGAGTGAGGTTGGGCTCGAGTTTCCCTAAATCACATACTTTACCTTATTGCATTGACATTTGCATTGGGTTGATTGGTGTACTTGTTCTCTTGATAGTAGATAACAGGTATTCGTCGAATTATCTTGTGACAGAAGTGCCTGATAGTGGTGGAATCGCCACGGGCACATTGCACGATGTCTCAAGATAGGATATTAGCGATAGAGCTACAGTCCATGACGGATATGTCAGGACACCGGATGTTTGGTTATATCGAGTAATAGGAAATGGGAATTCGTCTATTACGGAATTCGATATAGGAATACCAGGATATTGGTTATATCGAGTAATAGAAATACGGTTCCTTCTATTACGGAATTCGATATAGGAATACCACATTTGGAAACCGGGATCCCTAGACTAGGATTGAGTCTAGTCTAAAACGTAGAATCACTAGCCTGAGTGACAGCTAGATTGAATGGTATTGATTAATACTGATTTATGTTCCTGATATTGGTGCATGTCTAGAATAAGAATTATTCTTGATATTGATTATGTTCCTGAATAGGATACATATTTAGAACTTGATTTAGTATTGTATTGATTCATGTTCCGATTTGATACATGTTAGACTTATCCGTTATATGCTTTTATATTGTTTATATGATTGCATGTATACATGATTTATACTGAGAATGTAATTCTCACCGGAGTTATCCGGCTGTTGTCTTGTTTGTATGTGTGCATGGCAACAGGGGATAGGATCAGGGTCAAGAAGAGAACGAGGCTGGACTAGATAGCGTGGAGATCCGGGCTTTGAAGCAACTTAGGATTCAGCACTGACTTGTAGTTGAACCTAGTTGGATTATTGTAGATCATACAATAATTGTATGTTATGTTTAATATGTAATTTGAATTTAATTACATTACGGTTCCCTGTGTATTTTAGAAAAAAAAATTTAGACCCTGTTTATTATAATTGATTGAATTATTCCTAACGACGATTAAGGAATGAATTAACGTCCGGGTCCCCACAACAGGTGGTATCAGAGCTATAGGTCCTTGAATTGTAGGTTCCTTCGCACTGAGTTAGAAAAGAGTGAGCGGGGTAGACTGAGTTTTCTTTCCTGCTTTTGATTGCTAGCATGTGATATAGTATTATGTTGATTTACATTGAGTATGCTAGCATGCCAGCATGTTTTATTGCGTTTAAATGTATGTTACCTGAATATCTGAATTGATTTGGTAATATATCTGATTTGAAAATGAATCAGAACCAATTCTTGATCAGAGGTAAGCTGATCAGAAAGGGACTGAGATTGATTTATCTCCTGTGATTACTGACTCTTGTGATCATCAGATATACCTCCTAGGAGAATTCCAGAAAGGGGTAGTACTTCGTCTGATCAGATAGATGTATCAGAAACTCAGACGGAAATTAAGGTGAAAGAGTTTCAGTTATTTCAGCCGTCGATTCTGAGTGGTGTCGAGACATCTGAAGATTGTGAAAACTGGTTTGATGATCTAGAAATACTGTTCGATTTACTTGATTGTACAGATGAACAGAGAGTCAAACTGGTGCCTATTCAGTTACGAGAAACCGCCAGGAGTTGGTGGATTTCAACCAAAACAATATTAGAACTGAGAGGTACAGTGATTTCGTGGGACATGTTCAGAACTGAATTTTTCCGAAGATTTCTCTCAGTTTCGTATCGAGAGGATAAGCAAGCAGAGTTTGAGAATTTGAGACAGGGTCAACTGAATGTTGAAGAATATGTTGCTAAATTCTCTACTCTACTGCGTTTTGCTCCTCAGGTAGCTGGGAATGATGAAGCTGTGACGACTCAGTTCATCAGAGGATTGAATTCGGAGGTAGTTGCATTGATGAATATGCAGCGACCTTACCAGTTTTTTGATGCTTTGAGTAGAGCGAAGAGAGCGGAGGCGAGTCTGATTAGACAATTAGAAAGGTGGTGTGCGATACAACCTCCGACACAGCCATCCCCTCTTGGAGTTGATAATGGCAGTACGAGTGGGAAGCAGGAATTGCTAAAAGCTCGAAAGAAACAGTTTAAGAAAGTAGGAGGTGGACCGAGTGGTTCATCTAGCTCCAGTGGCTCTAGCCCGAATTATACTGGAGTTTATTGCAGGAATTGCGGTGGGAGACAGTCCCCGGAGCTATGCCATGGAGTGACTGGTCGGTGCAACTTCTGTAAACAGCAAGGACACTTTGCTAGAGTCTGTCCACAGAAGGGTTCCCGAAGATTTCAGGGAGCAGGATCATCTGGGGGTGGTGATCGAGGAACAGACCCAGGATTTACTGGATGATACAGTGACAGGTACTGATCTTTTATGATTAGATCGCATATGTATTGATATATACTAATGCATTCTTTATGATTATCGTTGACTGAGTTACATTGATATATGTTTCACCTGTTAGGTTGTTGTACTGTAGTAACGATTTCTTACCTTTTTGGGGAGAAATGTTGATATCAGAAATTTCTGTGAAATATTGTATACTACAGTAAGATGAAAATGAGATTGAACCAGATTGTGTTGTACTTGTATTGTCTGATGATGACTGCATGATTGATATTGATATATTGCACAAGTACAGAATGACTATAAATTCTTGCCAGGAGATGGTAAGATTTGGACCTAAAATGGCCAAGGAATAAACGATATACGGTAGGAATTCTTGATGTTGAACTCCTTGATATCCGTATTATATATGTATGATTCGATGATTATCGAAAGGGATGGAGAAATTCCATATATATATTCAGATGATTACTGAAGTTGAGCCTATGAGGGATTGATTCATTAGTAGCAGGAAGTTTGCTATAATCTTTCAGATGAGATTTCAGGTTTGTCCTGTATATGGGAAATGATTTCAGTCTTGATTTGATACCAGGTATTGGTTTCATTTTCGAATTTCTTATAGACTGATACTGACTGAATTGAGATATCAGTTGATTGATTTACTGCCTGAGAGTTAGAGTTACATTTGATGATATGTTTCTCTGGGAAGTACTTCAGTTCCGTTTATGGGGTGGTAAACCCTGTGTTCAGAAATATTTTATTGATGTTATGCTCGTTTTATCTATGATATTTGATATATTCGCAGCGTATGATTGAATTGAATCGAACAGTTGAAGTGTATTGAATATTATGGAAACTTGAATTGTTGTATACAGAATTGTTCGGATATGAATCTTGATTGTAACAGATTGTATTCAGAGTCTGTGATATCTGAAGATCGTATACTGGCTGATTATAGCACAGGGAAACCGTGATCAGTGGCTGAGAATGACAGTGAATATGCCAGAACTTCAGAAATGTCAGAAATGCCAGAAATTGTGTATTGATATTTGAATCTGATCCGATATTATTATCATTCTGAATCTGTGTTTGATACCGATTGTTATGAACCGTTGAGATGATATATAGTTCAGTTGAGTCAGAACTGATTTTGAAGATTAAAGCAGTTCAGAAGTTTGATTAGACTGTTCAGAACTTGATTTTGATAGTTAGAACAGTGTGTCAGAGCCGAATACCAGGTAGGTAATATTTTATTTTATATTATTAGCTGATTGGTTTGTGTCAGATATTCGAATTTGAATGACAGGTATTGTCAGATTCACACAGTAGTAGATTCAGTACTATTCCGGTAACAGGAAATGTGTGGTAATTCGAATAGACAGTTTTGATATAAACAGATGAAATCAGTTAAATGTCCAAATCGCTGACAGATGAAGACAGGAAGATAGAAACCAAGAGATTGGTTATATCAATTATTGATTTTTTAAATAGAAATGGGAGTACATTTCTATGAATCTGGTAATGGAATCACCGAAATTTTGCCAAGATTGTACCAGTAGGTGGTTATGATTGAACGATTATTCAACTCCGCCTATGTTATATTGTACAGGATGACGTACAAATGTGACCAGACGACTGAGAGGTATGTCAGAAACGAGGGTCAGATTGTATTGAATGCCAAAGTTGATTTTATCAGACTGTGATTTCGTTTGATTTTGTACTTTTGGCAGAATGTATATCATGATTGTTATCTATGATTTCTCGATTGACGGATAGTCAGAGTGAACTATCTAGATACTGGAGGATATCCAGGAAATGTAGTGCTGGATTTTAGCACTAGTGACCTGATGTTTTGTCACTCTATGATTTATTGTACGGTAATAGCTACTAGATGAGTATCGAAATAGCTTTAGTTGAAGTATTGTACAGTGAAAACTGCTATTTTCCTTTGTATGGAAATGATATTGCAGGGTTACCTGAGATCGGATTGGATAGATTAGAAGACATAGACTAATAAGCCAACGTCGGACGATGACTGTTGGTAATTGAGGCCAAAGGTGGAATCTATCCTTGAATAGGATTAGCAGGTAAGGATATTGCTTTGCTATGGAATGGTTGACTGGTATATACGGATGTTGTATAGCCATGGTTCTGAGATTGATTCTATCTCGAGGGATTTCGTGGATATGCGTTTATTGCAATTCCTGTATATCTCTTTCTTGTATCTGATTTGAGATCTGATATGATTATCTGTATTTCATGAGTGAATTACTTGTGATTTCGGGGACGAAATCATATCTTAGAGGGGGAGAAATGTAATGCCCGAGAATTTGATTACCGTAATCTGAAATGATTTATGGATTAATGGAGGTGATTGAAGTTATACGAACTAGAATGAAGAAGCCGGGCGTCGTGGCATGGTGAGCCAAGATGTTGGACAGAACATCTGGCGCTCGAGCGGTAGAAAAGAACCGCCCGAGCGCCAATACACCATAAAAGGAAAAGTCGGACAGAACGTCTGGCGCTCGAGCGGCAGAAAGTTACCGCCCGAGCGCCAGTGGTGATCAAGTTGATCTTCGGACAGAATGTGCCGCGCTCGAGCGGTAGAGATTAACCGCCCGAGCGCGAGGCATGCATCACGAAAATAAGCCACTTGCCTTGCATGCAATGTATTTATGTATATATATATATATATACGTATATACAAGCAAATTCTCTCAGAAACGAGAGGAAAGGGCCGAGGAAGCTTAGAAAATCCTTACGCCTTTTTACTTCAATCCGCCCGTCTGATTTTGAATCCGGGTACGGTATCGTGTTCCTAGCGACGACAGCTACAATTGGACGTAAGTTTTATTACGTTTAGACATGTTCTGAAATTATGATATTGTCAGAATTGAATAGGATTCGTATATGATGTTCTGGTCATGTTAGACATCATAGAATCGAAGTCAGATTAAAGAACGGACTGTTGATGTAACTGTTATGATTTTTGGAATCGATTTGACTGAGAATTCATATCAGATATGTATGGTTATTGAGATTATGACTGGTATTGATATTGATTATGAGTTCTGGTATTATATCTGTGATGTTTGGACTGACGGGATTATCGAGACAGTATTGTTATGCCGTCGAAACATCAGTTAATTGATATTGATCAGATTCAGTAGTGATTTCGATTATATCGTGATATTGTCGATATGGATTAGATTATGTCTTGACTTGACATTGATCAGATTTTATTGTGATTTGAATATTGATCAGAACAGGTATTGAACTGAGTTGTTTATTGATGTTATATCTGTTCGATATTGTTATTACCAGATTGGGAATGGACCGAGATAGAGTCGGGACTTCTTCTTCTTCTTCGGAGCGAGAAGATAAAGGTATAAATTAATGTTGAGTTGGGATTGCACAACTCGAGTGAGGTTGGGCTCGAGTTTCCCTAAATCACATACTTTACCTTATTGCATTGACATTTGCATTGGGTTGATTGGTGTACTTGTTCTCTTGATAGTAGATAACAGGTATTCGTCGAATTATCTTGTGACAGAAGTGCCTGATAGTGGTGGAATCGCCACGGGCACATTGCACGATGTCTCAAGATAGGATATTAGCGATAGAGCTACAGTCCATGACGGATATGTCAGGACACCGGATGTTTGGTTATATCGAGTAATAGGAAATGGGAATTCGTCTATTACGAAATTCGATATAGGAATACCAGGATATTGGTTATATCGAGTAATAGAAATACGGTTCCTTCTATTACGGAATTCGATATAGGAATACCACATTTGGAAACCGGGATCCCTAGACTAGGATTGAGTCTAGTCTAAAACGTAGAATCACTAGCCTGAGTGACAGCTAGATTGAATGGTATTGATTAATACTGATTTATGTTCCTGATATTGGTGCATGTCTAGAATAAGAATTATTCTTGATATTGATTATGTTCCTGAATAGGATACATATTTAGAACTTGATTTAGTATTGTATTGATTCATGTTCCGATTTGATACATGTTAGACTTATCCGTTATATGCTTTTATATTGTTTATATGATTGCATGTATACATGATTTATACTGAGAATGTAATTCTCACCGGAGTTATCCGGCTGTTGTCTTGTTTGTATGTGTGCATGGCAACAGGGGATAGGATCAGGGTCAAGAAGAGAACGAGGCTGGACTAGATAGCGTGGAGATCCGGGCTTTGAAGCAACTTAGGATTCAGCACTGACTTGTAGTTGAACCTAGTTGGATTATTGTAGATCATACAATAATTGTATGTTATGTTTAATATGTAATTTGAATTTAATTACATTACGGTTCCCTGTGTATTTTAGAAAAAAAAATTTAGACCCTGTTTATTATAATTGATTGAATTATTCCTAACGACGATTAAGGAATGAATTAACGTCCGGGTCCCCACAGTGCAAGTGTTTTACCATATGATGAAGACATCCCTGACAACATAGATCTTAGTGGCTATGACTTGGACAGAGCTTCAGTACAAATTTCTATACAGAGCGGGAGAGAGGAATTTCGACATGAAAGCATGTTAAATAATCTGGTGAATTTCCTCAAATCGCGAGGTATGTTCTCTAGCGTGTCTGATGTGCTGTAATTCTATAAAAAAAAACCCGTTCTTGAGTTCTACACCAACATCTCACCGGGAGTGGGTGGTGAGAGGTCTGAAAAGTTTGGACTAGAGTTTGTCCGTAAATAAGGTTTACCAATTCAATCCCAGTATCATCAACACCTAATATAACACCCCCGAGATTGATGATGGCCGTCAAACAGACTTGAACGAGGTAACTTCAGTACTGGCAGATGGGTTGATTCAACAATTTCCAGGGCACCCAGAACACATCTATGCCGCAAATCTCACCTATCATTATTTTGTTCTTCATAAAGATGTCATGCGCAACTCGATGTCGTCTACTAACTCAACGGTGGTAACAAAATCTCAAGATTTGACATTTTTCTCCATAGGGACTCGCACCCTGAATTTTGAAATGCTGGTATTTAAGACGATACTTCATCTAAGTTTCCATTCCCCTCACTTATCTACAGGATCTTTGAATCTCAAGGATTCATTCGCGACATTGATGAGAGATAATAAGATGTCAGCGAGTTGTTGAAGATTCTCCCAGCCCTGCTCAAAGGAAATCGAAAGATAGGCCTTCCATGGTCTGAGTCTCGTACTACCCCTACTAACTCTGATATCCTTGAAAGCACTCAGGATACTACTATATCTACAGGATATGTAATGCTCTCCACGACCGCCATCCAAGCCCAGATAGATCATGCTCTAGCCAAGATAATTCGATCAAAAGCTGACCTGGTCTATTATGAGAACCTTGTTGCTGACTACCGACTTCTTTCGGGTAGTGGTCCATTCTGGACAAAAAGAGGAGATGAAGCTGCAGCAGCTGGAGCACAAACTGATGAAGCAGTACCTTTGGGAAACGAAGGAGTTGAAGCTGAAAGTGATAGTGATCAGTGATTTACCATGATGCTCTGTGATAATTTTTCTCTGCTGTTGTTATTTTGTTTTGATGTTGTCTTCATGCTTTACCTAAAGTTTATGCAGTGAATGTTTATTTCTCTCCTGTGTTGCTAACCATTCTGACAACACGTATGCTAAATTGATAAAATTTAGGAAGAGACATTTTATCACATTCAGGGGGAGATGAATTCTCATATACAGGAGGAGAATGGAATCAATATGGAAAATAGTGTTTGTGATGATTTTGTCCAGAAAAACAAAAAGGGAGAAATTGAAAGGAAAATTAGTCTTGGTTTCCAAGATATAATTTATTCTTTGAGATAATCTTTTCCTTAAATATAATTTTCTTATTGATAAGATAGTGTGAAATATTGAATTAAAAGTTTTTCCTTTCTAGATATGATATTTATGATAAGGATTTTATGATATAGTATCATTGTTTAAAAAGAGTTTATTTCTAATAAAACTCTTGATTTCCATATCTAGTAGGATTCTTTTTAGAGATAAACTATAGAAGATAAGGAAGCTATAAATAAGAGAACCAAGCTAAGGAAAAAGACTTTTGACCTTTGGCGTTTTGACTTGTTCAGTGGATGCTCACTTTTACACTCTTTTACGCCGTGGTTTTCAGAGAAAAATAATTCACAAGGATGCTACTATTTTGAAGAATGTTGTTTCACATGTTACCGTGATTGTTGGAGACATCTGCAGACAACACGAGTGGAAGTGTTGGCTGAAGATCATGTTTTACTGCTCCAGTTTTTGGCATCGTGTTTTTCCTTTCATGATTACGTTTTAGTTCTTATAGTTGTTTTAGAAAGTAATTTATTTTCTCAACATATTGAGAAAATTAATTTTGATTAAAATCACTAGTGTTGGTTTTTTTGTAAACTGAATTGTTTTTCTAGTGATTATTTGTCTTGAGGCATCATATACAAGTATTTTACTTGTGCA
Source organism: Primulina eburnea (assembly GCF_022965805.1). Lineage (NCBI taxonomy): Eukaryota > Viridiplantae > Streptophyta > Magnoliopsida > Lamiales > Gesneriaceae > Primulina > Primulina eburnea. Next base: position 53,490,195 of record NC_133101.1, read on the forward strand.
TAATTAATCCTGAGTTATTTTTATTTAAATTATTTATTTGTGTGTTATTTTATTCTGCTTCATGTTGTCACTAGGTGTTATAACATTTAAATCTGATACACACAACTTTTTAAATCTTATACATTACCTCATACCAACAACGAGGGCCCTATTTCCGAAATAAATTTATCGAATGCACATCTTTCCGGCAGAATCGACAGATTCAATTTCCGTTCATTCCTAGGAATCTGACCAGTTTCAACATCAGTTCAAACAACTTCAGTGGGTTGATACCTCCTAGTATTTGCTCTCTATCCAAGATTATTTTCTTGGACCTAAGCAACAATCACTTGCATGGAGTCATTCCACATGAAATTTAAAATTTTACAGAGATTCAGTACATTAGTTTCTATGGAAACCATCTCAAGGGAGAAGTTCCAAATCAAATTGGAAATCTTCAAACTGCGAGATTCTTGGATTTTGGTTCGAACAACTTGGTGACAACTGATTGGTATAGAATCTCGAGCCTTCCCTCTTTTGACGCACCTTAGTTTAGATCACAACAACCTCAGCTTGGAATTTCCAGATTTTATAACTAGATGTGTAAATCTTATTTTTCTTGATATGTCAACAAACAATTTGACAGAGCAAATTCCCGAATCAGTATTTCAAGAATTGGGTAAAACTTGAGTATCTATCTATACCTCACCCTAATTCATTTCAAAAGGCCATGTCTGCAAACGTTAGCAATCTATTCGTTTTGAAAGATCTTCGATTGGCAGACAACATGCTCTCTGGCTTTATACCTCATTCCATTGGTCATATACCTAATCTACACATTCTTAAACTTTTTCTCTATAATGTCCAAAATACGATAAAGTAATCCAACTACATGGAAATCTAGGATTAATGAAAAAGAGCTAACTAAATTATTTAATTGCATTAAATAAATGTGATATGCATGTTTACATGTTTAAAATAAGTTTTTATAGTATTTTTAAAATTTATTCAAGACACGATCGAAAAACGGAGACCGATGACCATAAAGAGAAAATATTTTTATTAAATTTTTATTTTTAATTGTTTAATATATGGTATATTTTATATTTAATTTTCGAAAATGATGCTTTTTGAGATGTTTTTACACGCCGATGCGTATTTTAAACTGGTAATCGAATTTTGACGAAAACAAGGACTTTTTGGGAACTCGGCTAATATTTCAAAAACTTTCCTACTTTATAATGGGCCTATTATACCAAAGTTATTGGATCAAGCTTTCCACCGTATTTTATATCAAAGCTTTGAAATTCCTAAACCCTAAACTCCTCACACCACATGCCTACAAGCTATAAAATCCTAGGGTTTTCTCTCCAACAAAATACACGCACACACTCTTGTCCAAGAGGCCATTCACATGTTTTTGGAGAGGAAATTTCAGCAAGGTCTTCTCTCCCGTCTCTCCACCAACGCTCTTCGTGTCTAGAACAGTTTTCGTGCGTGAAACAAGCAAAGGCACGACTTAATATTCCTTCACTAATTTTTCATACCATATTAGGTGTATTTAAACATGTTTGCATGAAAAATATGATCTCCCCTTTTTTATTTTCGTTTTTATGACATATACATGATAGAACTTGAGTTTTCATGCTTTTAAAGTCGTGTTCTTGTTGCACGAAGGGGCTGCCATGGTAGGGTCATTATAGGGGATGTTTTTCAGTAGGTTTATGGGTCCTAAGATGCATGAGGGAGGCCTGTTAAGGTTCATGTAATGGGGCCGCACGATTTGTGTTTTGGGGGAAACTAGGGCACGGTTTTGGTGGCTAGGAAGGAGAAGGCCGTGTGCTGCATATGGGTCACGTCCAGGGGTTCTAAGATGGGCTTTTCGTGGTCCTAGATGGGTTAAGGGGCGGCTGGTGCGGGTAGAAGGGCTGGAAAGCTAGGCTTGGAGGTCGCGCAAAGCTTCAATTGCACGGGTTTGAGGGCTGTCATGTATGGCCTATAGGTCTTGGTCTAGCACCAATTTGAGGGTTCGGTCGAGGTCCTAGGAGGGCTGGTTAGGGAATATACATGTTGGTTGAGGGCTAGGCTTGAAGGAACTCATGGTTGGTTCAAGTTAGGGTTTTCGAAAAAGAGTCCAAAATTTTCAGTAGACTCCTAGGCTATTCCGAGGGTTCTAAATGATTTGATTTGGGTTTCATAGAGTATGGTTAGGTGTTAATAAGATATGGTTCAATTTTGATAAAGTTTTGTTAAGTTTCGAGTCAATTCGGATTAAAACCGGAACGTATATTCAAGTTTTAAAAAGAATTGAGAAACTAGTCGATGAGCTTAAATTTACGTCTAAGAAATTTTTATGGGTATATTTTATGGTTTTATGTTAAGTTTGGATGGATTAGGGACGTCTTTTTAAGGTCTAAGAGTAAATTGGGAATGTTAGTGTTTCATGGGCAAAACAATCATTTTACACCTGAAAACATTTTACACCTGAAAATGTTAGATCTTCTGTCAGTGCCCTAAATGTTGTAATGAATGTTAAAATTTTTATTTTGAAAGATTATGGAATTTTATGAAGGAAAAATACATATGCTAAAAGATGTGTTGCATGCGTGGTTTAAAAGAAAAATGTTATATGCATGAATTTTTATAAGTGATGGATATGATGAAAGGATTTGAAGGAGATGACTTGATTATGACTAATATGAATACGAATACGAAAGGATATGATGATATGTAAGGCCAAGGCTCAGTTAACGGGTGAGAGTGTCGCTGATGTCCCCACCGCCTGGTACCATGGTTATACGTAAGATTGATCAATCGACCAAAAGCTGATACGAGAGTCACAATTAATGATCTAAATTCAATAAAAGGAAATGTATACGTATATGATGAAATGAAAGGTTATGATGAAAGGAAAAATGTTTTAAAGTTATGCATGTTCATGAAAAACTATTTTATTAAAAGTATTTTTAACTATTGCTTGTGGATGTATATGTATTACTTGTTATAATGGTTAAGGTTAGTTGAGTCGTTGACTCACTACGTATGAATGATGCAGGAGAAAATAATTTTGATGATATTGGAGGACTTGATGGTTGAACTGGCTGGACTGATGTGCATATAATCCGAGGACCAATGCTAGTTTTCCACATGCTGGACTGATTGTGCAAATAACCCGAGGACTGATACTAGTTTTCCGTATGATGTTGATTTTAAAGCACTTTAAAGATTTTATGACTTTGGCGCTTATGAGTGGTTTTTAAGAGGATTTAAGATTTTATGCTATTTTTTAAAAATGCTAGTTTTAGGTTTGGTTTGACGAGTTTATGTTTTGCACTGCGTTTTGGATTTCTAAATAATTAGTTAGTTAGTTAGTTTATCTTCTTTAGGTCAACTAGAAAATCTCGAGCAACTGAATCTTCGGATGAATGAGCTGAACTTCGCTATTCCTCCTGAGCTCTGCTTGCTCAAAAATCTAAAAGAACTTCTTCTATCTAACAATAGATTTTCAGGATCCACTCCACAGGAGATTGGGAATCTCGAAAATTTGTTGACGTTAAACCTTTCGACTAATCTGTTCTCTTGTGCATTCCCACAGACAATCACTAACCTGAAAAATATAATCTCAATGGAACTATTCCACCTGCTATTGGAAATTTAGCATCACTTCGAGTTTGGAATGCCAGCATAAACAAATTGAGTGGTTAGTTTCCTAAAACCGTCTCTAATCACATTAGATTGGAGACCCTTTCTCTGTTTCATAATGAGCTTTCTTGCATCATTCCAGCGGACCTGGGAAAAAATAGCCTCGCATTGGCCAAAGTTAGATTTTCGTTCAACTTCTTCTGGAGTCGACTTCCCCCTTATCTATGCAATGCTTTGCTCTTACTAATCTTAGAGTGAACAAAAACCACATTTTGGGGCCCTTGCCTGATTGTTTGAAAATTTGTTCCGGCCTTCATCTGGTAAGGCTTGATGACAACAAATTTACGGGCGATATCTCAATCTCATTCGAAATTCATAGAGAGCTTAAATTGATCAATATCAGAGAAAATAAATTTATTGGCCAACTTGAGCCAAAGTGGGGACAATACAAACATCTCTCATGCACTCAAATGGGTCGTAACAACATTTCTGGAGCGATCCCGACCGAGCTAGGCAACTTAACACGGCTGCCTTTCTACTCTTGGACACGAAATAAATTCTCAGTTGAGCGCGCCACTTAACTATGAATTATGGGTTGTTAAATGTCTTTCTTGGTTTTAACAAAAAGGGGCTAGTGTTTGGATTCCCTAATAGCTAAGACGTGAAATATTACTATTGCTACGCACACTTAAAAATTTGTTTTTCCATTTATATTTTTGTTTTTCTACCAAGTTCCATTTTTCCCCTGACCTCTAAATTAACGGGAAAGATTCCATTTCTTTGCGCTATGAGTGTTCTCGAAATTCTTCATTTGTCAAATAACAATTTGGAAGGAACAGTTCCCCAGTGCTTAGGAAATAATAGTGCTCTGATATCTGTAAACTTAAATGGCAATTATTTGAAATGAACGATCCCTCAGTCCTTGGCCAACGTCTGTCGCGACAGCTTCAGGTTCTTGACCCCCGAAAAAACAAAATGCAAGATCATTTTCCCTCTTGGATGGAAAATCTTTTGGAGCTTCGAGTTCTTGTGTTGAGATCTAATAAGTTTCATCTTTCCTATTCTATGATGCGAATATTTGACGTAGAAATATTCGCATCACCTTTCAATTCAATCAACAAATGTCCGTGTTGACATCTTTCCTATTCTATGATGCGAATATTTGACGTATCCGATAATCAATTCAACGGCGCCTTCCCGAATCAATATTTCAAGAATTTCAAAACCATGATTGATGATATGAAAAATGGAACTGAGACAATTATGTCATTGTCACCTGCTTATGGGGAGGAGTCTGTGACAATAATTTTGAAAGGAAATGAGCTTTATTATAAGAGGATTCTGGAAGCTCCAACGATCATTGATCTGTCAAATAACATGTTTCATGGAAATATGTCATATTCAATTGGAAGGCTCAACTCGTTACAGTATTTTGAGTATGTCTCATAACATCCTCATGGGTCATATTCCTGCAACTATAGGATTTCTACAAGTACTCGAGTCATTGGATTATCATCAAATCAATTGGTAGGGGATATTCCCCAGCAGTTAGTAATGTTAACTTTTCTATCACACTTGAATCTGTCACATGATCATCTTGTTGAGCCGATACCTCGATCACTACAGTTTCTTACATTAGACAACAGCTGTTACTTGGGAAACCCGGGATTATGCCGATTGCCTTTGACTAAGAAATGCATACCACCAGAAGTTGCAATGCTGCCACAAGAAGATGATGGTGATTCTAGTATTTTGAATGGATTTAAGTGTCAAGTGATTCTTATGGGGTATGGATTTGGAACATTATTTGGAATCATTTTAGGTCATTTCTTTTTTAACATCAAATGTTCAACTCCAACATCATGATTTACGTGATATTCGTGTTCTAAATTCTATCCAGAATAACGGGTGAATGTATAATGAATAAATTGATAGTGAGGCAAGATCATTATAAATTGCTTGTTTCTGGTTTTTCCCTGCAACCACAAAATGATAAATTACTGAGAATATTTATACAAGTAATAAATTCAGAGACGAGTTAGTGAAACTGCTTTACCTAATATTACACATACAAATTACAATTTTACTAAAACAGTAGTAATATTTCATATATTAATCAGTTAATATACACGTATGCCCTATAACTTTGTTCTATATTTCAATTGAATAAAAATTAATTTCAATTGAAAATTTTGTTCCTGTTGTGAAAAAGTAAAAATTTATGGTAAAAAGTAAAAATCTCAAACTCTCAAAATTTACCAAACTACACACTTTATAATATTTTTCTCTCTACTCAATTGTAATTTTCTTCACAAATGAGAGATCTATTTATAGAGTTTCATTACACATAATCCAAAAAATAAAATACATCATTACCTATATCATCACATACAAATTTCTAACTTTACAACTCTTATTTTCAACATTCAAATATTCAAATATTACTTTTCAATATTCAAATCATTTATTTTCAACACTCCCCCTTGTGATGATGATCATGATACGATGATGTCTTCATTACGTGTTTTGTACTGTCTCGTTAAAAACCTTACTTGGAAAAACCTATTGGGATAAAAACCATAGTAAGGGAAAAAGAGTGCAGTCACGTAAACTCCCCCTGATGTTGACATGAACAATTCTTCACAAATTTCGTAGATTGCGCATCCCAATATTATATATGTGCTTTCTGAATATTGACGTAGGAAGTGCCTTTGTGAAGAGATCTGATGAGTTTTCACTTGATTGAATGTGACGAACATCAATACATTTATTCTTCTCAAGCTCCTTGGTGAATGCGAAGAACTTAGGAGGAATATGTTTAGTTCTGTCGCTTTTTATGTATCCTTCTTTCATTTGAGCAACACATGCAGCATTATCTTCATATAGTATCACAGGCTTCTCATCGAATGATAATCCGCATGAAATTTGGATATGTTGGGTCATTGATTTTAACCACACACATTCACGACTTGCTTCATGTAGTGCAATAATCTCGGCATGATTTGATGAAGTTGTTACGAGCGTTTGTTTCTGTGAACGCCAAGATATTGCAGTGCCTCCACGAGTAAATACATATCCAGTTTGGGAACGAGCCTTGTGTGGATCAGATAAGTATCCAGCATCAGCATAACCAATTATACTTGGATTAGCATCTTTTGAATACAAAAGTCTCAAGTCTGTCGTTCCTCGTAGATAACGGAATATATGTTTAATTCCGTTCCAGTGTCTCTTTGTTGGATATGTGCTAAATCTTGCCAACAGATTCACGTCAAAAGATATATCAGGGCTTGTACAATTTGTAAGGTACATAAGGGCACCGATAGCACTTAGATATGGTACTTCTGGACCAAGAATATCTTCATCATCTTCACATGGACGGAATGGATCCTTTTCTATGTTTAATGATCTAACAACCATTGGAGTACTTAAAGGATTTGCTTTATCCATATTAAAACGTTTAAGGATCTTTTCTGTATAATTTGTCTGGTGAACAAACATTCCACATTCTTTTTGTTCAATTTGTAAACCCAGACAATACTTGATTTTTTCAAGATCTTTCATTTCAAATTCTTCCTTCAAGTATGACACAAATTCTTGAATTTCCTTATTCGTTCCAATGATGTTTAAATCATCAACATATACAGCAATAATTACGCATCCGGATATTGTTTTCTTAATGAAAACACAAGGGCATATTGAATTATTTACATATCCTTTTTTCATCAAGTGATCACTTAGTCGATTATACCACATTCGACCTGATTGCTTTAACCCATATAATGATCTTTGTAATTTCACAGAATAACATTCTCTGGGTTTTGAACTTTGTGCTTCAGGCATCTTAAATCCTTTAGGGATTTTCATATATATATTACTATCAAGTGATCCATATAAGTAAGCTGTAACAACATCCATAAGACGCATTTCTAAATTTTGAGATACCGCCAAGCTAATCAAATACAGAAACGTAATTGCATCCATCACAGGAGAATACGTTTCTTCATAATCAATTCCAGGCCTTTGAGAAAAACCTTGTGCAACAAGTCGAGCTTTATATCTTACTATTTCATTTTTCTCATTTCGCTTTCGAATAAAAACCCATTTGTATCCAACAGGTTTTACACCTTCAGGTGTAAGGACTATAGGTCCAAAAACATTACGTTTATTTAGGGAATCTAATTCAACCTGGATGGCATCTTTCCATTTTATCCAATCCTGCCGATTTTTACATTCACCAAAAGATTTTGGTTCATGATCTTCGTTATCATTTATGATGTCGATTGCCACATTATAAGAAAATATATCATCAATTTCATCTATATCTTTTCGGTTCCATATTTTTCCAGTATTAATGTAATTGATAGAGATTTCATGATTCTCGTCAGTTTTGGTTCTGACAGAACTTTTTCATCATCATGTGTTTCTTCAGGAACACCATTCTCTATTTTATGATCATCATGTGTTTCTTCAGAAACATCATTCTTTATTTTGTGATCATTGTGTTTCTCTATGAATTTTCTTTTTCGAGGATTTTTATCCTTGGAACCGACTGGCCTTCCACGCTTCAGGCGTTTAATGACATCATGAATATCTTCCATTTGTTTCTTTGGAATTTCAATTCGAGCAGGGGCATTTGCAGCATTTATATATGATTTAGTTACCCCTTTTGTGTCTGCAAATGCATCTGGTATTTGATTTGCTATTCTTTGCAAGTGTACAATTTGTTGTACATCTTTTTCACATTGTTTTGTTCTTGGATCCAGATGTAACAATGATGATACATACCATGTAATTTCTTTTTCGGTATGTTTCTGTTCTCCCCTTAACATTGGGAAGATTTCCTCATTAAAATGACAATCAGCAAAACGTGTTGTGAACACATCTCCTGTCTGAGGTTCAAGATATCGAATGATTGATGGACTATCATAACCGATATAAATTCCAACCTTTCTTTGAGGTCTCATTTTCTTTCGTTGTGGTGGTGCAATAGGAACATACACCATACATCCAAAAATTCTCAGATGAGAAATATCTGGTTCTTTACCAAATGCAAGCTGTAATGGGGAGTATTTATGATATGCACTTGGTCTGATGCAAATTAATGAAGCAGCATGTAAAATTGCATGTCCCCATATAGAAATAGGGAGCTTTGTTTTCATAATCATTGGTCTAGCAATCATTTGCAGACGTTTAATCAATGATTCAGTCAATCCATTATGTGTATGTACATGAGCAACAGGATGCTCAACAATGATTCCCATAGACATACAATAATCATTGAAAGTCTGGGAAGTAAATTCACCAGCATTATCAAGTCTAATTTTCTTGATTGTATAATCGGGAAATTGATTCCTCAATTTTATTATTTGAGCAAGTAATCTTGCAAATGCAACATTTCGAGTTGACAATAAACATACATGTGACCATCTGCTGGATGCATCAATCAATACCATAAAGTATCTGAATGGTCCACATGGTGGATAGATTGGTCCACAAATATCACCCTGAATACGTTCAAGAAACATTGGTGATTCAGTTTGGATTTTGACTGGTGATGGTCTTATAATAAGTTTTCCAAGAGAACATGCTTTACATTGAAACTTATTATTCTGAAAGATCTTCTGGTCTTTCAGTGGATGACCATGTGTATTTTCTATAATTCTTCGCATCATTGTTGAACCAGGATGTCCCAATCGATCATACCAATTGGTTAATATCGAATAATTATCAACTACCATGTTTGATTCAATGGGACTTATATGTGTATAATGCAATCCAGTAGGGAGCATTGGTAGTTTTTCAATCACATATTTCTTTCCTGATTTATATGTGATAAGACACATATATTTCTCATTCCTTTCATTCATTGTTTGAGTATCATACCCATGGGAATATATATCATTAAAACTCAACAAATTTCTTTTCGATTGTGGTGAATATAAAGCATCATTGATCAAAAATTTTGTACCATTAGGTAACAAAAATTGTGCTTTACCACATCCTTTAATAAAGTCTACAGGACCTGATATTGTATTCACCGTTGTTTTTGTTGGTTTTAGTTCCAAGAAATATCTTTTATCTCGGAGGATAGTGTGTGTTGTACCACTATCGGGTATGCAAACTTCAGCTTTGCTCATAGCATTTTCCATATTTGAACTTCAAAAAAATATGCAATGAAATAAATTACTGGCAATATCTATACTATTATAAATATATGAGTTTCAATTGTGAATTTACTTGGTTATCCTTTTCCAACTATTACTTAATTAATGTCTTATTTATTTATTTAGGTGACTTTTCAATTTGCTTATCTAATTACCTAATTTGTTTAATTAATACATTTTATTTTACTATGCATTATTTCACATCAATATATTTTCTAAGCTTTATAATAAAAAATTGTTTGAACTTAATTTTTTTAAACTTCAAGTTACATGAATATATAAATTTTTGGTTAGTTGTTTCAAGTTACATGAATATATAAATTTTTGGTTAGTTGTTCGGATTTAATTTTTAAAACTTCAAGTTAAAAAAACATATATGTTTTATACCTAAAAATAGTTCAAACTTTATTTTTTTTTTGTTAACAATTCGAACTTAATTTTTTAAACTTTAAGTTTAAAAAAACATATATGTTTTATTAATAAAAATAGTTCAAACTTTATTTTATACTCATCCATACATTTTTAGTGATCCAATATTTGATTTGCATATGGTTTCGATATATAAATTTTAGTTTAAATAAATATTTGTAGATGTTGGTGCTTTATTGTTTTTGAAATAATTGTGAGGACATCACGATATGAATAATTTTAGTTTTTTATTTTTTGTAATAATAATAATAATGTATTGTGATTTCACCGACTTATTAAAATGAACATACTCATATAATATTGTTATAACGTTTGTTGATTTGATTGATTTATATACGATTAATGTATGTTTTTAATTTTTTAAAATTTAAGTTAAATGAACATATTAATTTTTAGTTAGAGGTTCAGACTTAATTTTTTAAACTTCAAGTTAAATAAAGTTAATTTATTTAATTGATAGATTGATACATCATTATGCATTATTTTTCCTATTATTAGTTAATAATTGATATATTTTTAATTTAATTTAGTTTATTTATTTATTTAGTTGATATATAACTATGCATTATTTCAAATAAAAATTTGAATGCTATTAATATTTCTTACATATTTTTTTATTATGCATTCTTTCACATGAAAAAGTAGGCTACTATTAAATTTTTTTAAAGGTATATTTTCTATGTTTCATAACAAAAAATAGTTCAAACTTAATTTTTTAAACTTCAAGCCAAATAAACATATACGTTTTATAAGCAAAAATGGTTCGAATTGTATTTTTTAAACTTCAAGTTAAATGAACATATAGATTTGTGGTTACTGGTTCAGAGGATAAAATATAAATCAAACAAAGAGAAGAATTTTGTTTTCTGTTATATATTTTATTTATTCATCAATGAGCCTTTTATAGGCAAATATACATATGAAAAAAACCATAAAAATAGCAACAATATTTGACCATTAAACCATGAAATAACAAATATGCTAATATAATTATTTTCTGTAATATTTTGTTAATAGTAAACAATGACTAACAGACTTTATTTGACAAGACAGATAACTAAGTACTTCGACAAACCTTTAACAATTCAATAATATCTCCCTTAAACCGATAAGGTAAACATCGGCTTAATAAGAACATCATCCCTCAAATTTGTTTTGTAGTATGCTAATACCAAGTAGCTCCCTTAGTTTATGAAATGCAGGCAGTTTCAGGGACTTGGTAAACATGTCAGCTACTTGGTTTTCACTTTTGCAATAGATGAAATCAATTAATTCATTCTTTGTGAAGTCACTTAAAATTGATATTTCACATCAATGAGCTTGCTTCTTCCATGGAGGATTAGATTCTTTGATAGTTTTATGGCTGAACTATTATCATAATAAATTGCAAAAAGATCATGATTCTTGAATTTAAGCTCTTCAAGAATTTTTCTCAACCAAATAGCTTGACATGCACGTGAAGTTGATGCAACAAATTTAGCTTCAATGGTTGATAAAGTAACAATTGATTGTTTCTTCGAAGTGCATGGAACAACCGCTTGATCTAAGAAAAAAAATCATATCCTTAAGTTCTTTTTCTATCATCTCGATCTCCTTCAAATCTGATTGTTCTCCTTTCTTATAGTAGAGACCAAGTTCTTGTGTTCGTTGTCGGCATCATAAAATCCTCTCAACAACTTAAAAATGCATTTCTGTAGGATTCTCAATGTATCTGCTTATGAGACTGAAAGAATACATAATATACGACATTGTTGCTGTCAAATACATCAAGCTTCTAACAATTTTCTTGTAAAATGTGTTGTCAATCTTCTTTCCTTTACAAATTTTTGTTAGCTTCAAACCATAGTCTACGGGAGTACTTGCATAATTACATTTCTTCATATTAAATCTGCACAAAACTTTTTGAACACGTTTCTTTTGTGAAATAAAAATCTCATAAGTAGATTGAACTACTTCATACCAAGAAAATGATGCATCTTGCCAAGATCCTACATATCAAACTCAACCATCATGAACTTCTTAAATTTTCCAAACATGACACTATCGTTTTCAGAGAATATAAGATCATTAACATATAAACAAACAATGAGATTTTTCCTTCATCTTCAATTTTGTACAAAGTTTATGCTCATATGAACTTTTTTGAAAACATACCTTAAAAAATAAGTCTCAATTCGACTATACTAAGCTCGTGGGACTTGCTTTAACCCATACAAAGTTTTTTCAATTTATACACTTTATGCTCATTTCCAACTTAATATAACAAGGAGGTTGATGGATACATATATGTTCTTCCAAGTCTCCATGTAAGAACGTCGATTTCACAGCCAAATAGAATATATACCATGAATATTGTGCTACTAAGTCAATTACCAATCTGATCGTATCATGTCTTGCAACTGAGCAAATATTTCTTTATAACCGAATCCAAACTCTTGTTTGTAATATTTTGCTACCAACGGTGCCTTGAATTTGTCGGCTTTCCATTTTCTTTCAATTTACTCTTGTAAATCTACTTCACACATCGTTTTTTGACCTTTTGGAAGCTCGATGAGTTCCCAAGTTTTATTTTTATCGATGGATGTGATTTCAGCATCCATTGCCTTTTGCTATTTTGATTCTTTGACACCTTCTTCGAAAGCTACTGGATCACAATATGAAAATAGAGCAAAATGAACAAATTAATCTTCAATTTGGTTATTACCAGTTACCTCATAATTTGTCATCCATGTTGCTCTTCTTCTAAATCGTTGAGATCTTTGTTCATTTTCTGTCTCATTGACTGAAATATGTTGATTGATTATTGATTGTTGCTTGTACTATACAGATTATGCATTCTCCAAAGGATGATGCATTTCTTCTCCATTTTCTCCATCAAAATCAGCTTGAATTGGTTGTTTAACAGTATTTTCATCAACGAAAAACTACTGAACATCATGAATATTTTTGGCATTGGGATAACTGGATCTACCGATTATCGTGTTAGTATCTATTTGATTCAACTTTGAACACAATTCTTTTTCTGCGCATATATTTTACCTTGATGACTTGTAACTCAACTTAGTTGAGATAAAACGATTGTATTTTGTTAGCTCAAACCAATAATACCAAAAGTTTTAATAGGTATTCATTCACCCCCTCTAAACATCTAGCCGGTCCTAACAACATATGAGATTGAGTACATGCTGATAGTCATAGACTAAAAAATGAAAGCTAGAGAAATCCATCATTCATTGTTGCAATTGCAATTATTAAATAACAAAAGGACACTTGGTTATTGTATGTTATTGAATTGGTTAAATATAATTTGACATAACATATTGATAAAATAATGAATTCCTTCAAAATCATTGATTAAGAATTGATAAGTGCATTAACCGATATTTGAACAGTCGTTTATTAATTATTTTAATTTAAATTATTTAAATTGTGTTTGTTTCATCTTTTTATTTTAATTTCAATTTAATTTATTAATTTATTCAAGTTTTTGTTCAAGTTAATTAAAGAATTGTTTTTAAGGTAGATTTGTAATATATCAAGTTTTTTCGGACGATATCCGTACTTGTTATTAAACTTGACATGTACACAGAAATAACAAACAAAATTACATAACGAAAAGTAAATTATTTAAAATAAACATGTAATTAATATGAATTTATAAAAAATATAATTTCCAATTTTATTTATTATATCAACTAATTTTATCTCAAATAAAATCGTTTCCACGTGCAACGCACGTGCACTGTTCTAGTATATTTAAATATAACACATATCATAATTATACAATAAAATATTATTCTATGAATACATGAAAAATAAATTATTGTATATTTATATTCTACCATTATATTGTTCATTTTCAGAGAAATCGTTGAGAAAATCTGCAGCATCAATATTGTTCATTTCTATCCCACCAACATATTGATCATTTCCAGAGAAATCATTCATAAAATCACCAGCATCAAAATGAGTTGAATCACTCAAACGGTCACTGCGTTCAGTGAAGTTGGTCTCCTTTTCTTTCCCCTTTAATGATTCTTTATAAAGTTTGCAAAGGTACTCAGGGGCTCGACAAACTTTGGACCAATGTCCTGGAGTACCACATCTGTAACAAGAACTTTCATATCTTTTTGAGTGATTCTCATTAACACTTGTATTCTCATTATGCCTTTTCTGTGGATGGTTTGGGACGCTCTTTTGAGATGAGTTATAAAAATAACTATCTCTATTATTTTCAAAACCACGGCCGCGTCCACGACCACGACCAATTCCACGTCCACGTCCACGTCCACATCCACGACCTCGACCTCGACCAAAATCTTGTCTTTGAATTTGATTTTGGTTTCGAGGTTTAAATTCATTTTTACTTACAGCATTTACTTCTGGAAATGCTGTTGGTCCAGTGGGTCGAGACTGATGATTTCTCATTAATAGCTCGTTGTTTTTTTCCGCCACAAGAAGACAGGCGATGAGCTCAAAATATCTCGCAAATCCACGTACTCTATATTGTTGCTGTAGAGTAATATTTGATGCATGAAACGTGGAAAATGTTTTTTCAAGCATCTCAGATTCTGTAATCTCATATCCACAAAATTTTAGCTGCGAGATTATTCGATACATCGCTGAATTATAATCACTGACTTTCTTAAAATCTTGGAATCTTAACATATTCCATTCATCACGGGCGGTCGGAAGTATAACTTCCCTTATATGTTCAAATCTTTCTTTCAATCCTTTCCACAAAGCCATGGGATTTTTTTCAGTCAGATATTCACATTTTAATCCCTCGTCGAGATGTCGACGTAAAAATATCATGGCTCTTGCCTTTTCTTGTGATGTACATATGCCATTTTCTTTAATAGTCTCGCTTAGACCCAATGACTCAAGATGCATTTCTACATCTAGAGTCCATGGCATATAATTCTTTCCCGTGATGTCGAGCGCAACAAATTCGAGCTTTGTTAAATTTGACATGGTGGTACTAAAAAAAATTACGATATATTTTATTAGTTAATGAATATTGCAATACAAAGTAATGGATAAACAACAACTACAAGCATTTGTAAAAATAAAGAAAACACACGAAGAGGATATTCTCCGATAAATACAAGACTCGTGAGTATGATAACCAAAATAATTAAAAATAACCTTAAGAAAGTCATCTTTTTTTTTCTTCGAAAAATTTGATGAAGAATAATTTTTAGAGAAGAAGAGAAAATTGGAGTGATTGAATGTGTTTGTGAGATGATATTTATAGGGTAAAAACTAGTCGTTTATTGCCGTTTATCACCGTTGATGTACAAAAAATAAATGTATGTATTTGTATAATTTTATGGTAATAATATGATGTATATAATATTAGACATGTTTAAATAATTATGTATATCATATCATAATATTATAATGAGTGTCATAATTTATTTTGTTTAAAAATCTTATAGGCTTTTATACTTGTCGTATCCTTTGCCGGGAGTGTGGGATGTCGTCTTAACATCCTCCCAGGATTTATAACAAGTTTTTGAAAAATTTATTTTTATTATTAATAATAACATTATATTATATATTAAATATATATACACAATAAATAAATAACAGTAAAATAAAAATTATTACTTTTGTTACCTTTTTCTTCTGTTCGGAGCTTGGAAAAGTATGTAGGACTTTTAGAGCTTCGTGCTGATAACGTGTTGTGAAAAAGTAAAAATTTATGGTAAAAAGTAAAAATCTCAAACTCTCAAAATTTACCATACACACTTTATAATATTTTTCTCTCTACTCAATTGTAATTTTCTTCACAAATGAGATATCTATTTATAGAGTTTCATTACACATAATCCACAAAATAAAATACATCATTACATACATCATCACACACAAATTTCTAACTTTACATCTCTTATTTTCAACATTCAAATATTCAACTATTATTTTTCAATATTCAAATCATTTATTTTCAACAGTTCCATGTTTTTATATAATCAAAATGTTTTTATCAAACCAGCCAAGTGGGCAATTTGGAAAATTACTAAACCAAAAAGTTTGTATAGTAAAATATCATATTGAATGGAAGGGTCTTTTTCAATACCAAAGTTCCCTCGGTAAGAAGCAATACCAAAAGTAGGCCGAAATATAACTTCACATAATCACTCTTAACCCGAAACAACGAACATATTCGTTCAAAATTGCGAAAGTAAGTTTTTGTGTAGCTATAAAAACAAATTAAAAAGTGAAGAAAATTAAGGAGAAAAAACGAATGAATTTGTGTTTGTTAGTGAAAAGTACGCGGAACAGACGGAATGAGAGAAAAGAGAACTAAAAATAAATCACTTGCATCAAATATGAGTCTTGAAAATATTTATCAATTATTGTCTCTCATTCTATCATAGCACATTCTTAACTGTAGGGCAGAATTATCAATTTATAAATCTGCCAGGTCAACAAAGTTCAACCTCGATGTTCATTTACAAGTGGGCTTGCCACCCCAACAGAGAAGACTCCTTTTTTAGGCAAATTGTATATAAAGTATATAAAAACAAAACTAACGAGAATAGTTAAATTGGGGGAGCACCTAGATCCTCTTCTACCTTGTTATCATTGCATCGCTTGAGCATAAGTAGTTGACCTCGCAAGTGCATAATCTGCAACAGGAAAACGGACCAAATAAAACTATTACTACTTCCCAAAAGAAGCCATCCACTGAGAAGATTTGGCCACGAGGTGTAGAAAAATGAAGAGGTGAAATTCACAATACCTCTCCTTTAAGTAGTGGAGGAAGGCTATCTGTCGAAACTAAGCCAAAAATTTCCTGTGAAACCTTCTCGTCTTTGATACCAGACCATGTTTCAGGGGGTAATGCTAGTAAAAGTGCCGTCAAGACATCATCACTTGCTGGATGCATACCAGAGTAAACACATGAGCCAGAAGGGCAGCTGCTAGCCTCTGTTTGAGATAACGGCACCAGCATATCAACTCCATGCTCTCCATTGCCATTGACCACTGTACCAGACACTACTGTAACAGGCTTGACGCCATTTGTAGCCCTGTAACATCTTACACACGTTTCCCGACAGCAAAACCTACTTGACGAACCAGATATCCCAGCAAAAATTCCAGCCCCTTGGCAGCAAACAGCAGCAGCAATATGTGACAAACTATCCCGCTGATCTGAAGTTTGGTTAAACTGGCAGACAAGTTTTTCGGTAGATAAAAGACCAGTCACCATCTTATAAAGGCCAGTTTCTTGCACTTGTTTCAACACCTCTCCCTGAAAATTTATATGGATTGTAGAAAATTAAAACACCATACAGACAACTAAATAAGGAGCACAATTCTCTGTGTGCAAAGGGTTCCTTTCGTTTCACCTTGATAGCAAGCCTTCCTTTTTCCTCTTGACTTAAAACTTGATCGCCATCCTCTCTTCTGCGAACCTCAGCAACCCACTTAATAAACTCGGAAAAATTTGAAGGAAGAGACATGACAACTGTGGAGAGAACATTCTTGACATCCTTCTCACTATTTGCACTTAACAGCATTGGAACATCATCCATCAAATATTTTGCAGTGCTGGTCCAACTCTCATCCTTGCAGCTCTGCAAGGCAGTTATCTAACTGTAAACACAATCGGAAAGCTAAAGGAACTAAGGTAGGGTGTAACCAAACAATTTAGACCATTGAAGTCTTAGAAGTGAAAACATTCATTGTTCACCCACAGCAATGGTAGATTGGAGCAACAACTAAGTGAAACTTGACGTGTCAGTGGATTAAATTGACAAAACTGCTGTAAAAATTATTCATCAGGCATCATCAAATCAATTCACGTTAATCAGTTTGAAACTCATGAAGCAAACACGCCAAGCAACCAATGGCGCAACCACAAATGAATTAGTTAACCGGAGATTTGCAGAGTTCTTTTTATCTGAATCATTTCACCCTGTGACTACCTCTTCTGAAAGACACAAGAAAATAGATAATCATAATGCTGCTTATGAAGGTTGTTAGTACTAGCATTATTTGGATCATACCAGGGTATACAGCAAAGCTGGTTCTCTCTGATGCCTGGACACGAGCATGAACCTGACAGCATATTTCAAGTCAATGGGGACGTGCAGAGAGCTACAGGCTTGTAATCAAATACATAAGTGAATGCATGCTAAACTGCAAACTATTGCCAATTGTCTGAAAGGCTTCCATCAGAAACATTAATTGCTTTCAAATATGGCTTCATGGGAAGTTAAGGTTGCCAGCATTAGGTTCTATGCACCCATCCATCACTAAGGTGGCAAATGATATCAATAAATGACTAAAAACACGAGATGGAATTTTTCTAGAGGTAACTTTATATACTCTCCATAACAAAATGCACAATGAAATGCAAGTAGACATACCCACGTTGTTGTCCAGTTGTTTCATCAATAGTATTAATGGCATCCCAGAGAAGCTTAAGTGGGACCCAGTGAGGAGGATATTTAAACCGTGCAACATCTAGAATCAATGCCATATCACGTTCAGCGTGATATCCCCCGATTGGTGAAAAATGACCCGTCCCAGTCTACAAAAAATCTCATTCACATTACAATGATATGAAGCTTGAAACCAGCAAGAAAAAAATTTATAACAAAACCTAACCGAACCAAGAGGAATTTACCAAACACATAACCAACATATCAATCAAAATACCAGATGAAAGATAGCTGCAGCCTTGTAATTACTTCCCAAAAGGCTTATGAGTTAAAAAAACAGGTATAGAAAATTAAAGACATCAATATGGCTGTCAATAGCGCGAGGAACATGTCTTAAACCTAGACACAATAAAAAAGAATCAGATTAACATCACATATACAGGCCCTGAAGTGATCAGTTGAAGAGTAAAAGATACAAAATTGATAATTTTATGGAATATCGGAATGACAGTGTTCAGAACTTGAAAACACGCAGACTTAAAGCAAAGCTTTGCAAGATACTATAGCATATGCATATGATAACTCGTTGATCATATAATAACTGCTTAGTTTGGGTAGATTCAATCGCATACCACAAAGTAGAAGAATTTTAAATACAACAGTTACCCAAAACATCTAATGAAGCCCGTCTACAACACAGGGACACTAATTTTCCACTGCATACAGGCTTGAAAACATTATTACATATGCCCAAAAATAAACTTCCACTAGATGTAGCAGTATGGAAGTGGCAGCAAAAAACATGGTATTTGTCACAAAATGGATGAGACACTCAAATTCAGATTGCAGGAGCCAACTCAAGAGGAAAAGGCCAATCTGAGAAAACAAAAATTTTAATATGGAAGCCTTAAGCAAAAACTACAGCTTTATTTGAATTATTATGATTAACTAAAAAGATCGGAAGAGAAAATATCCACCTGGTTAAATGTTCCTCTGTTATAAGATGAAATCAGATGACAATCATCTGAACTTGAACAGTCCATCACATACTTCCGAAATTCATCAAAAGTGCTCTGATTTGCGCGAAAAGCTTTGACATCAGCTCCAGCACAATGGGCCAAGCAAACAACCTTCCCAAATGAAATACCTTTATCCTTGACCTTTTCTAGAGGCTCGCAGCAATCCAACATCGATTCATCGAACCATCTCCAAGGCCCTGTGATTAAATCTCAACAGGCTTGTGATACAAACTTTATTTCAGGGAGAAAGAAGTTAATTTCCACATATTTAGAATTGTTTACGAAAGAGAACGATGAAATAAAGTTAAAGCTAATAATTTTATAATGTTGCCAGCAATTAAAGAACTCTTCTGTACGCAAAATGCCAATCTCTCTAATGTGTCCCCCAAATTCTCCCAGGAGAAGTGAAATTTTCAACCGCAACAAGGATGTTCGGTGTTTGCATCTTTCTAATAACAAATTAATAATTTAAGGGAAAAAATGCAGGTAAATGGATGCAAGAAACAGAAAAAAGCAGAGCTTCCAAAAATTCAAAAGTTTCCAACACCACGACGATGATTTAAATAGAAGGGTAAACTGTTGCACTTTGATCCAAATAGCAATCATTTTCCAATCTATGGAATTTTTCCTAAAACCCATGACAAACACCTCGCATTATATACATCCGCTATTCCGCTTGTGTTTCAACTATCAAAAAATAGTCGAGACGATAAACCACCATCTTAAAAGCCTACATCAGTATGTATTTAAGAAAATATGTAAGATCACAACTCCCAAGCTTGACAGCATTATTAAATTTAAAAGTGGGCAAATCGGTGAAAAAGAAAACCAAAGAATATAACCATGAAAACGAAAGAACTTTGCAGGATGCTAATTTAAGTAAGTTTAACATAGTGAAACATGTCTACTGAATTAGCATGAAACCTGTCCATCATCTTATATGAGTTACCTTTCCATCTTCTACCTGGATCAATAGCAAGGGCATTCAATACCATTGAAAGGCTGGCCAAACCACAATAGGCAGGTTCAGATTGCGTCTGAAAATAAGAAATCAGCTTGAAAAATCCTTCCATAGTACCATTGTGAATGGCCTCTGAGAAGAGTTTCTGCATTGCAGGCCATGAAAAAGATCCATCACTTGAAATGAGGAATACAGAAGACCATTTACACACGTCATCATAAATTCATGCTTATATCTTAGAAACGTCAGCATGGAGAATATTCCCAGAACTTCCACCTCAGTTAATAGATCGTATGATAAAAAATTCCAGATTTTATCCAGAAAATTTTGAGGGAAACCTTTAAATCCATATAACTCTGAAAAACATTAATTTACCAGCTAAAAGATCAAATCATAACATATTAAATTGATTCCATAACTGCCCAATATATGATAATGTCATTCTAAATAAATTGACTGTCCCTAGCTTTGATCACAAACCGTGGACACAGTCATAATATGATTATTATGAGCAGCCTTAGATTTCTAAAAAATTCAAGTTTTAAACATCAATTTCTCCACTTGTAATAATCCGTTCATGTCAGCTACTTGTAACCTACCGATTGATTCACCAAAACAAACTTATTCCCAGAAATCTATTAGCTTCTCAAATAGAACCTCGATCCTTTCACTGAAAACACCATATTCTTTACCTAATCTATTGTCGCTCCCAGTAGAGAAAAATTCCAGCTCTTGGCTACTATATGATATAGTTACATCTTAATCCTCCTCACTGAGTAAGCATAATTTCAAATGACATAGCAGTTAATGTCTAATCAATAAAGACCTGATTTCAACAATAACAACAAAAATTGAAAAGTAAATTAAACAGAGCGTAAACCCAACGCTCAGCGCAATCGTATTAACAAACAAAAACCACCACAGAAATACCTTGCCTTCAAAAGAAGCAAAATCAATGGCAGGAGGAGAAGGGAGTACACGCCTATACAAGCCTGCCATCGCCATTTGTCTTCAAGCTCGGACTAGGGTTCTGCAAGTAACTTTTTCAACTTTTTTTCTCAGTGGCAGAATACCCAATACTGTGTGTATTAATATCTTTGTTAACCCGCGTAAACAACCCGTTTTCAAAAAAGGCAAATATTCCTTCGATGGTTGCCTTTTACGACCGGTGATTCTTTTATTAATCATTTGATTTTTAACCTGACAAAAATAAAATAAATGTCACCTACAAAAATGATTCAACTTGAAAAAAATTAATACAAAAACTGAATAAAAAAAATAAAAGTATAAAACTAAAATCATTTGATAAAATATTATTACGTCAGATTGACAATTCGGGTTACACAAATTTTGTTACTTCCAAAAAATTATGTCATCATCCATTCGACACATGACACGTGTCTTGAATGATGCATAATTGTCATTCATCTATACATCATGATTGAACGAGTTATCGTGATTTATCTATTCACTGACTCATGTGTTGAGTGGATAATAACACTACTCATATAGATAGCATGAACAAGACCTATTAGAGATCAATCCTGACTTCACTCACAGTTCTTACTTCGTTTGTTTATGTGTCTTGAGTCTCTTGCAGTGATATATGATTTAAGATTGTAGGAATCCTTTTTGGGCTATAAATAATATTCATCATTAATGATTCTAGCATGTTTATTTATCATTGAAAAGTGATGTTTTGTTATTGATATATTGTGAAGGTAGATAGATTATTTTATGACATCACCAAAGGCATTATAAAAACCTCATACACCATGGTTCATGGTGTCACTGCTTCACTGTATCCAAAACATGAATATCAATTTGTCGTGGAAAATAAATATAGATTTCATTTTTGGTCTAGTTATCCACTTTCCGAATATGGGTATTTCATCCTACATCCGGAATAACAGTATTTACTCCTACATTAGTGAAATCAGCTATTTCTGGATCGAAGTGAACTTGTATATCCATCTGTTATGCAGTGATGACCAATTTATTTCAATATCTGTTACAGAAATTAAGGCACTCCTTTGCCAAAAATGCCATATTCATGGCAATAACAATAGAAACGACAATACTACATATTTCTACTATGTATTCTGAATTCTATTCCATCGCACACCTATGGAAGCTAATCCTCTGAATGATAGCAGAATTTGCAGAAACAGATGATTCGTAGTTGGTTTATAGAGACACCATCAATCTGAAAAAAAAATTCTTGAAATGTGAGCAGGTGCTAGCTACCTAGGCCAAAAACTTCAGTTCATGACGAGCAAAATCAAGGGATATCTCCCAGAACATCAATGCCCATTAGACTTTAATCTACTCTCATCCTCTTCTTCATGTATACTTGGAATAGGACTCTGCCCAAAGCTGGCATTTCGTAATGTGGACCCAGTATCAGGTTCATTTGAGTTGGAGCCTTTGGATCTTGATTTCGTGGACCCACCACCGTTGACAGACTCCTTGGACTTCTTTCTACGCGATTTCTTGGGGATGTCCGGGAGGTCTCGTGAGGGCGAACTGGTTCCTTGGCTTGATTCTTGTAGCTGGCGAGTCGACTTAACGCTGCCGCCTTCTGATGAATCCTTGGACTGATGCCTTCTTGAATGTCTTGATTTTGTTGAAGAGTCTTTCTTTCTCGGGGAGTCGTTTGCGTTGTTCTCTGCTGAGGCATGGCGCCTGGAAGATTTTGGTAACTCTGGGAGATCCTTGCGTGGAGAATCCGATGATTTGTTGCCTCTCCCTGAATCTACAACACCATATTTTATGTAAATGAAACATCAGTTATTATCTGGTTTATAATTTCGTTTGAGCAAATTAATATGAAAAGAATTTGAACCTGCAGAAACCCATTTGATTTCAGGGTTCTCTCCAAGTTCTCCTGGAGGGCCCAACGGTGCGGACTGGAATCCCGTTTGTGATGGAAACTCTTTCATCTGCAAGAATTTTTCAGTAAATTACCCAATTTAATATATGGAATGATCAGTCCTCCTACATTATTGCATGCAATTCACGTATGTTGTTGCTGTGGAAAAAAAAAAAAAAGACTGGCTGCAACATTTTCTCAAGTCGTCAAAGTGCTGTTCAATACCCAGCTAGGTGAATCAATGGATGGTCCATCCCATCCTATGTGAGCTACATGCTTTACATCTGTGGGTAAGCCAATCTGCATTTCTGGCTCTTTTTCATCCTCTGCATCAAAAAAGTTCTCCTTTTAGGACAACACTTCAAATTAACATCTATTTCATGATAGTATATATCTTGTCATCCCTCCAAAAAAATCCCAAAATTTGGAAATTCCACCCCATCTAAAGATGGCGAAGTCTAATGCATATGTACAATTCCATCACTTAACAAGGAAAAAAAGGTTCATTCCGTGTGGTCGCCATACATCTTTTGCATCGTAAATTAGATGCAAAGAAACAAACACTTCACTATTCACTAATACATTATACAATGAAAAAGTTGTTTTTCCATGAAAAGCTCACCGAATATCTGAGAAATGTATCTTAGACCTTTCAAAAGGCCCTTCACCTTAGTCGACATCTTTATTTCTTCTTCTCTGCAATTCAAGGATTAAGAGGAGAAAACCAACCCTTTAAAAGGAAATTCAGTGCTTTATATCCCATATACTTGAAATTGATCCATGCAATAAAAGAACATGGATTCTTGAAGTCCAAGATGGATGCTTATCGGAGATATATTATTATGTATCTGATTTCCTTCGGGTGGTTGACTCTGTTTTGCGAAAATGTAAAGATGTTCAAAACAGAAGGCTCAACAATCCAAAAGCAAATGCTGTCAAAGCGAAACCTTCCATCTATTCAATGGCAATTAAATCTTTGGTCCACAATGCCCGTTAAGACAGAGCATGTCCACCATCGAAACTTTAGCTTGGAATTAATGTATTCCAAGAAAACTGTAAATTCATGCTAAATTTAGAATAGCCCGTAACGAAGCCTTGGAGTTCCTGGGATGGCGGGTAATCTGCCACCATTTATTTTTTCAATGTTGAAACGGTAATGGTATAGCTTCATTGGGTTGTATGATTTTAGGGTGCATAAATGTCTTTCGTTGCAAAGTATAAAGTTACTTTATATTCATTTCTTCCGCGAGCAGGACCTTCTAAGAAGCCTTCCACCGCTAAGTGTGAATTTTTGAAACCCAAATGGTGTACAACGAAAATTCCGTAATGAAACGTCCACTGCTTTTAAATTTTAAAATCTTATTTTTTCTTATTTAAACTCGAAACTTGCAATTCAAGATGCTCAACAATTCTAAAATCCGAAATTTAATTTAACATTTAAAATTGTGCATAAAAATCTCTAAATCGTCAATTAACAAAAACTCACGTCAACCATTAACAAAACCAAACTAACTTTCAAAATAAAATATAAAAATCTCTAAATATTTTTAACAAAATCTTTACTTCAAAATTTTACTATCAAGCCAATGCGAAAAATAAATGTCCTTCGGGAGTATACTGGCGGACTCGATTCAATCAAGCGTCGGCGCCTCCCTCAATATCATCTTCACATGCAACCATCCAAACCTAGTGAGTCTTATGAATCATCACGTTCTAACCATGAGTAACAAATAATACATATACAGGCACATGCATAACATCATACTTTTATTGAAAATAAGCTTGTAATCATAAATTATTTAATCGTAAAACTTTTCATCATCATATATTTTTTCTGGTGAAGTTTGTTCCTTGAAAGTGACTAGCTGTATCATGTGGTCGACTGATCAGTCTTAGCTCACTATTGCGCATGGAGACGGGAACTAAGCACCGACGTAAAATAGAAATACGATCGTTGGGCTCCCTCTGAGCTTTCTCTCATAAACGGACTCCCTTTAGGGCCTTCTCCCTCACGATATTCCTATATTATGTCCTTTTTTTCACGTTCAATTAACATCCTATAAAATATTTTTCTTTTCTTTTTAATCATAAAATATCATATCCTTTCCATATTTGTAAAATAGAATTTTTAATAGTAAAAATTATACAGCCTTATCATAAAATTGCGAGATCCCATAATTTCATCATAAATGTTTTTAAAATATCATTTAGCATGTGCTATGATTTTTTAGGACACTGTCAACCCTTTTTGTACTACCCAGATGTAAAATTACAGTTTTGACCCTAGACCCAAAAATCCTTGATTGTGACCTTCCTCACTTTTGTTGTCTCGAGACTATTCCAAATAATTATTTAAGCTTATATTTGACTTCTAATATTCTTATTTAACGTAAACTCGGGTTATTTATTTAATTACTAAACTGTGAAGTGTTTAATTTCCGAATTAATTCGAACTTAATATTTTAATTCCAAACTTTAAACATGAACTTTTCATTCCTAAAATACCATCGTGAGCCACGAGCCACCCCCTGTACCCACGGTTCGAGCCCATTCCATTAAAAACCCAAAATTCGAACCTTCGCCTATCTGTATTGAACCACAGCTCAAATCCATCGAGCCACCACCGAGCCATGATGGACCAGACCCTCACATGTGCCTCCTATACCCTTACTGACCTAGCCTAACCTAGCACACCAGCCCCTATCCACCAGCCCAACCGTGCGCTCCCTTCCTTTGTTCCCTCGGCCGCGACCCTCTCCTACCAACCCACCACGAGCCACGACTGCACCAACTCAAGCCCATGATGGACCAGACCCTCACTCGTGCCTCTTGGACCCTTACTGACTTAGCCTAACCCAGCGCACCATCCCCTAGCCACCAGCCCAAGCCATGCGCTCCCTTCCTTAGTTCCCTCGGCCGTGACCCTCTCCTTGAAAGCGGACCGGTTACGGAGGCCGGAAACGCAACGGAAGCGAAAAATATAATTTTTGGCATAAAAATTTCGGCCCCCATAATATATTTGTGTAATATTTGCAAAATCACAAAAACATGCATAGGGTGTTCAAGTGATTTACCTATCAACCCCTTAGAGTTGATGAATGACACCAACTAAAGTATAAATACTTTAGCTCTTCTTGGTTGAAAAATCTACAAGCTTCCACCTCCAATCCTCCAAGAATTAGGCCCACCACAAGCTATGTAAACCCCTTCAAGTTTTGCACTAGAAAAACTTGAAGATTTTTCAAAGAGAAGATTTTATTCTCCAAGAAATGAAGAACAAAAGAGAAGAAAAATATGGAGAGAAAAATCCTTCCAATTTTCGGCCAAGTGATGTGTTAGGGAGAGTGGGAGAATAGCCTAGGTATTGTGAAAAGTTGTCTCTCAAAAGTTGCATGCATTTTGAATATTTTAATAAAAAGTAATCAAGGCTCTTCACCTCCCAAGCATGCAATCCCTACATGTCTCACTTATATATTATATGGTTTTTAACACATTTAAAAACCATAGACTAAATTTTATTATCTCAAACACATTTGAGATTAATTAAATATTACTTGATTTTACTCAAGTGCCACTAGTTAAATAATTATTTAAATTGAGCTCTACAAGACTCAATATTATTTAATTAATTCAACACTTGAATTAATTTAATTATTTAGACTCTACTAGGTCTACTAGTGTTTAATTAATTCAACACTTGAATTAATTTAATTTAGTCCACAATAATGTTTATGAAAATCACAATTTTCAACTACATTATTTACTTGGCCAAATTTTAATCTTAGGAACACTTCCATTAATTAAAATTTATATTTCTCTCATAGAAGTCATACTTCTAATTTTTTCTTTACGCTTATAAACACATTTATAAGCCGTTCAACACATTGAACTATTTTACTTCTCTTCGGGATTTACTAAGCAAGTACTTGTGTGGCCCTCAATGGTTCATTGATACAACTAGCCGTGGGTTC
Source organism: Primulina eburnea (assembly GCF_022965805.1). Taxonomy (NCBI): domain Eukaryota; kingdom Viridiplantae; phylum Streptophyta; class Magnoliopsida; order Lamiales; family Gesneriaceae; genus Primulina; species Primulina eburnea. The sequence continues at coordinate 53,517,631 of NC_133101.1, forward strand.
ACATCTCAATGTGATTCGGACTAAACATGTCTTTATTCGAGCATACCCCAATTGCTCCATTCTTACTTATCAACTCCTTGATAGTAAGAACGTCAGAACTCAAGTCTGATAGTACCCAACCAATCACGTTAAGCGCCTAGCAGCATCGCTTACGTGATTCCCTAGGTATCACATGATAGTGCCTGTAGTGACCCGTTCCAGAATCACCTACTAATCAAAAACTAAGCATGCAATTAACCTAATTAACAATAATCAGAGATAACAGCGGAAAAAGGCCAAAGAATCAAACGTTATACAACCCAATCGAAATCTAGAATAACCCAGAATAAAAATATTCGGTACAACCATATCGAATCAAAACAATACCGATAAACTAAACCAACCAGATACTCACGTCCTCCTCCTGCTCCTCCTGAGCTGTCCAACCTGAGGCCTGCCCCGTGGGAATGGGGTGTCCAAGAATAAACAAAACCGAGGACGTGAGCGATAAGAACGCCCAGTACAAAAGTATGAGTATACAGACCTATATGAAATGCACATGCTATGATCATGATACCGGGGTAGTCAAGAAACAGGAATCACAAAAGGATCTCAACAATGCTCAGTCTAGAGGCGCCAAGTGGATAGTGCCGCGCGGTACACCTCTGGGTCACTGCATCCACTACAAGACAGACGTGGACCTAAAATGTCCCGGACCACCGAAGCCCTCCCGACCCGTCGGCCACTGTGTACTCTCGGTGTCCATGCGTCCACAAGACAGGGCTGAGCGGTCCCAAGATATAGCTTATCTCGAAAGAGATACAGCTCAACAGTAAAGGCTATCTCAAAGGAGAATACGGCTCAACATGATATGCAATATGCATCATAACTCGTGACATAATAGCATGCATCATATGACATATAACAATGCAGCAAATACTCATGCAACACATATATGAATGTATACTCAACCAGGATATCTCGGATAGTACTTTCGTACCTCTATCACAGCAATCCTAATCCACTGGAACCATCAGACAACAGGTCTAATCCAAGCCTATTCATCAAGTGAAAACCATCACTAAACTTATCTACCAGACTTGACTAGATAATCCTGAGATAAATACTGATAAAATTCCAAACCTTCGTCCGTCGCTAGCCCGCTGATGCCGCTAGCTCCCAACTAGAGCACAGCTCTGCTACAAGACCAGCAGCTCCCCGCTAGTGCCCAAATCTCGGAACAAGACTAGAACCTGTCAGAAACGACTGAAATGCTATGGAATTCTCTGAATTGGCGAGTCAAAATGAGGAAATCCGACCACTATTTATAGGCCATGTTCGGATCCTCCGAACACCACTTCGGAACGTCCGAACGCTACGTGTCCATTGGCTCTTGACAGCTCATGATCGGATCCTCCGATCATACACTTCGGACCGTCCGAACTTGCACGTGTCCAGCTGCTCTTGACACCTCATGATCGGATCCACCGAACCCACTTCGGACCTTCCGAACTCCCACGTGTCGATCAACACTTGACACCTAATGATCGGATCTACCGAACTCACTTCGGACCTTACGAACTCTTCGGTGCTTCCGAACCATCTTCGGTCCGTCCGATCATGACTCGGTCAAAATTACACCTTAAACCTTCTTAATCACCATTACTCCGTTAATTACCCAATTTGGAATTCGGGCTACTACATTCTCCCCCCCTTAAAACGATTTCGTCCTCGAAATCTAGGCAAGAGAATGAACAAAACGAAATAACAACATCGTTACCCTCAAAATCTAAAGGACAACCCATCACTAGACGCTTCGCTAACACCGAATGACCCATCGGAGTAGAAACAGAAAGAATGACGTCTAGAGAAACATGCGGTAACTTATGACGCTTAACAGATCGTCCTGGTCACCCCAACGACCTACACTTCCCTGACTACTCTCATCACCAAAATGGTCAGCCATTGCTACAACATAGAATGAGGAAACTAGTAAATTGGTCAACGGAATTCCCAAAACAGAAATCTATATCCCAAAATCGTACGCATGCTCTGATACCATAAATGTAGTGACCCGTTCCAGAATCACCTACTAATCAAAAACTAAGCATGCAATTAACCTAATTAACAATAATCAGAGATAACAGCGGAAAAAGGCCAAAGAATCAAACGTTATACAACCCAATCGAAATCTAGAATAACCCAGAATAAAAATATTCGGTACAACCATATCGAATCAAAACAATACCGATAAACTAAACCAACCAGATACTCACGTCCTCCTCCTGCTCCTCCTGAGCTGTCCAACCTGAGGCCTGCCCCGTGGGAATGGGGTGTCCAAGAATAAACAAAACCGAGGACGTGAGCGATAAGAACGCCCAGTACAAAAGTATGAGTATACAGACCTATATGAAATGCACATGCTATGATCATGATACCGGGGTAGTCAAGAAACAGGAATCACAAAAGGATCTCAACAATGCTCAGTCTAGAGGCGCCAAGTGGATAGTGCCGCGCGGTACACCTCTGGGTCACTGCATCCACTACAAGACAGACGTGGACCTAAAATGTCCCGGACCACCGAAGCCCTCCCGACCCGTCGGCCACTGTGTACTCTCGGTGTCCATGCGTCCACAAGACAGGGCTGAGCGGTCCCAAGATATAGCTTATCTCGAAAGAGATACAGCTCAACAGTAAAGGCTATCTCAAAGGAGAATACGGCTCAACATGATATGCAATATGCATCATAACTCGTGACATAATAGCATGCATCATATGACATATAACAATGCAGCAAATACTCATGCAACACATATATGAATGTATACTCAACCAGGATATCTCGGATAGTACTTTCGTACCTCTATCACAGCAATCCTAATCCACTGGAACCATCAGACAACAGGTCTAATCCAAGCCTATTCATCAAGTGAAAACCATCACTAAACTTATCTACCAGACTTGACTAGATAATCCTGAGATAAATACTGATAAAATTCCAAACCTTCGTCCGTCGCTAGCCCGCTGATGCCGCTAGCTCCCAACTAGAGCACAGCTCTGCTACAAGACCAGCAGCTCCCCGCTAGTGCCCAAATCTCGGAACAAGACTAGAACCTGTCAGAAACGACTGAAATGCTATGGAATTCTCTGAATTGGCGAGTCAAAATGAGGAAATCCGACCACTATTTATAGGCCATGTTCGGATCCTCCGAACACCACTTCGGAACGTCCGAACGCTACGTGTCCATTGGCTCTTGACAGCTCATGATCGGATCCTCCGATCATACACTTCGGACCGTCCGAACTTGCACGTGTCCAGCTGCTCTTGACACCTCATGATCGGATCCACCGAACCCACTTCGGACCTTCCGAACTCCCACGTGTCGATCAACACTTGACACCTAATGATCGGATCTACCGAACTCACTTCGGACCTTACGAACTCTTCGGTGCTTCCGAACCATCTTCGGTCCGTCCGATCATGACTCGGTCAAAATTACACCTTAAACCTTCTTAATCACCATTACTCCGTTAATTACCCAATTTGGAATTCGGGCTACTACAATGCCTGCAAGAACCATTCAATTATGGTTAGCGTACAGTACGGTCCCTTCAACTCATATATCCCGACCGACTCGACAACTATTGGTCTATCGAGAGTTGTCAATGAATCGATACTATGTGTCATGTTGTGGTTGCATCGATGGTGTAATCTATGAAACCCCTTTCATAATTACCACCATACTCTGATCAGAGATTTCAACCCACACATACATGAAAAACACATAGGATATCCATACCCGTAGGTAAGCGGTGAATCCCCGGCTACAATGCATCGACTCCTATATGTTTCGCCGTAACACCCAACCTTGCCACCTGATGACCCCATAAGAGTCGGTAAACAAGTCAAAGTGAAACGCTAGCATATAGAGTCTCAATGTTGTCCCGGGTCATAAGGACTAATGGTGTACAACCATAAACTAGGACTTTTCCACTCGATAAGTGAGAACCACTTGGAAAGTCCTTTATAGAGGGTTGTTCAGTGCACTCTACCAGGAGCACCTATCTGCATGCTCGGACATCACAATGTCCCCTACCAATGAAACATGGTACTCACATCGCAGATACTAGTCTCTAACTCGAGCGGCCTTTATCCTTCTTAGTGGCGGCTGAATCGACTAGGAACGGTTTAGAATATACAGTATTCCAAATATGAGTTTCATGATACTCATCATATGAGCATCTCATATTCTTTCTACTATTTGTATATTCAAGGACTTTATCTATGCAACAAGCATGGGTATAAAGATAAAGATGCGCCAAATTAATAAATTGAAATATTATTAAAATAAAGATCGTTTATACAAAGAGTTTCATTGTGAACAGTCGGCCAACACTTGGCTCGACGTGCACCTACTCTAACACTCCTACCAAGCCACCACGAGCCACAACTGCACCAACCCCAGCATCGACCTTGAACCATCATCCCTAGACCCTACTAGACCAGCTTAGAGCCCCAGACAAGCCGCGAGCCTCCCCTCTCCTGGACCTAGCCGCGTGCGTGCAAGGGGAGATTCCTAGGGTTTGTGAACTCTCCCATCACTTGCGGCAGCCTGGTACAGTCCTCCATGCACCTTTCCACGACTGCACCAGACCTTGATGAGCCAGTCCCGACAAGCCCTAGCCTCTACGCGCAGCCCCTCACTCGAACCCCCCCACGGCCGAGCCTTGTAACCCAAGGAAGCCTTAGGTTCGTTCCTCATTTGCCAAGCTCGACTCCAGGCCTCGTGTTGTCCCTTAACGACTCTTTTCCTAGCCCTTAAACACATTCTATTGGCAGTGTGTCCTTGGAATTCATAACGTTATTCAAACAAGCGTAAAATCATCAAACGTTTAAAATATTTGTTCTATCGTTAAACGGTTCATGCTTCAATATGTTTCATACAAAAATAAATAAAACAAGCATAATATGATTTGAATGACACGTCAAAGAAGTTTATAAGCGTGCCTTTGCATTTTAGAAAGCTCGAATGTACGATCATTGGCGTGGGGTGCAAAGAAGGACGAGCGGGCGACGAAGACTCCTTGTTTTTCCTACTCAAATTTTCGAAAATATTTGTGTTAAGTTTTCGACTGTATGGACTCAAGAAAGACCCTAGGTTTCTATTTTATAGATTTAAAATTTGCATGTTAATGGGTTCAGTCTTTGGGCCTTTGTGTTTATGAGCAATTGGGCCTACCAATCTTAGGTAAATTAGGCTCAATAACACATATTTAATTGAAAAATAAATGTTTAAAAGAATTAGTTTTCAAAAATAAAACTTTTGGTCCTTTAAAAGTCACTCATTTGCCCAAAACGGCTTCCTGGATAAACTTGAACTCGTCTCGTAAAATAATTTGGACTCTACCTTTGAAATTTTAATCATATCGATAAGCCTTAAAAATATTTATTGAAAAAAATATTTTATCTTGGTTGTCCCCGATCTCAATTCCCCAACCTATTATCGAATATTCGGATAAAATCTTCAATTCTCATGAAATCATGCAATTTAATAATTTAATCATGCAATCAAACCTCCAATCCTATAATTTACATCAAGTAAACATTTAAAATCAATTGAGCAATTTAAATTATTTGCATGGATTTGACTCACGTGAGTTGATTTTGAACGTTACAAGTAATGACCAATGACCCAACTGTTTGATTAATTATAAATCGGGAGAACATATCTTGTGCAAACCAAGTCTCCCTCAGCATCATTGTTTTGGACAAATGAAGAATCTTTATCAACAATGCATTGCCAAGACTTAAAAACACAGTCATGCATTGTACACTATTCCGGGCTCCAGGGTAAAAACAAAACTGTTTGATGGCTCGATTCACATACTTCCATTGCGCAAAAGGAGATTTAGACTCAAGAATGTTGTCGTGAACTTGAACACGGGCTTGAAGAAAATTCCAATCTCAAGAAGGTCGAAAAAACGTAGTATAACTATAAACAAAAAAAACAAAAACTTAGTCTAACTTGATAGATGCCGAAGAAGGCCCAGGTATACAGTCAATAATCATGTGAAAGCACAGTTGAACACAAGATAATAATTGAATCAGTCAGATGTTACATGCTGGCCCGAGCACCACCAAAATATAAATAAAACTGGATTAAATTATTGAAAAGGAGTATTCGGGTCTCCCATTAATCTTTAAGATGCCTTGAGATCATCCATCCCGACGCTAGCCTGCCAAAAGCGGAGGAAATACAAATTATTTCAACCACAAGGATCACAGATCAAAAGCTTTTTACTTAGCATCTTTCATAGTCAAAGCTCTCACCAAGAACTTGTGGTTCTCTTCAAGAAGTGGAGCGAAAGTAGTGCAAAATTTTTCGATATCACCATTTATGTCACCAGAGCCACCTATGACATCCAAGAATTTTTTCCTATCAGGAGCGAGCTTCATGGCAATCTGTCGTTTTAATTCAGAACTAGTGTCAGAAGGGCTAATTCAAAACTTAGACGAAGGCAGATACTATCAGCAATACTACCTAATTCATCAACCATGGCCAAATTTTTGTTCATATCTTTGTTAAAACATCTATAAACAACCAATTGTAGGTGAAAAATAATCACAATGAAAACCATCAGGAAAGACCATGATTTAAATGCATTTACCGTAAAGCTTGAACTGGCCAGCCATCCGTGCCACTTTTTCAAGGTTTTGGTGTAGGAATCAGTACAAGCTTGAGACATGGCCCAATCTTGATGCTCCAGTAAATTCCGAAACAATTCCACCAAGAAATCCATAGCCCTAATAATTTAAAACAATTTACATCTGCTCTCAAACGACACTGGTGCTCATGAGTAAGAATTTACCTCTTTGCAGGTATTAAAATATATGCCTCAATGGATGTAAACACCAGATAGGAGGAACAGAAAGCTAATTGCAGAGCAAATAGAAAGAGATGGTACCTGGTCAACCACAACAGACCATTGGTGCAACTGGATGAGCCTTTAGCAGTCTTAGCATCAACTTCTTCCTGTACCATACTGTACAGGTGATTATATTTTGTTGTGTTGGACGTATACTTGTTCTCTAGCCTCTGCGGAAATGGGAAAACACGAATGATAAGTGACGCAGACAAAAAGATCTTTGAGAGTAAAAGCAGATCGTCGATAGGAAGATTATCATGTCTTCAATTAGCATATATTAAATATGGAGGGAAAATATCTCACAGTTATATTGCCTCCAACATCAGATTTGACAAGTGCCATGGCAGCTCCAAACTTTTCTGAGCAAATAAACAAGAATCAAGTTTAAAAAACCAAAATTTTAAAAGCTGCTGTGTGTTCTAGACTTCTAATAGACACTTTACAAGATAATCCTTCACAATGGTTGAATGAGGTAAGAATTTCCGCTCCTACTAAATGATTTATAGACATTGTATTTGCGTAAATCGTAATCTAACAATGCAAACCCGAATATGTAAAAGAATTGCCCCCAGACTCCACATAGTTTACCTATGACAGGTATAATTAGCTTGCAAACATCCAAGAATTGCTTTGTGAGCATTACTCCTTCCTCTGTCTTCACATGATTCATTCCTTCCAATGCAGGTGCGAACACTGTGCCTTCCATCTCTCTTGCTTAAATGCACTAGTGAAATATCACATATTTTAGAAAGATGAAAACATAAAATATGCAGAAGAGGGTAAATAAAACAGATTCAGGATGTCTGTGAAAATATAGAAAACATAAATATGCCATTTCTACCTATTACCGTAAAAAGCAAACCACGAAGCCCAGCTTTCAAGGCAATACTTGAGATACAAATACACCATAAATCAACACTCTGCATTAGGAGTAATTCCTTAACATTATTCTGCCCTTAGTATGCAACTCCTAATGACACTGTATCCTAACACATTCAGATCACACCAGCCTCAAGGACCATCTAAAACTATTGTTGCAGTAATCCAAAATCAGCCATTAGTTTGTTGAATCCTATATAGAAAAACTCACAAAACCTATATATTTAATGTGGTGATAATACAAAATTTGTTGCAGATAAATCAAATTAAGACAAAACAATTCTTCATCTTTCTTCAGATCACCTCCAGGAGCTTCAGCCAGACATAATTCAACAAGAAACAGAAACCGTGGAAAATGGGGGACATTCAACAAGGGGAACCAACAGTTTTGTCTGATTTTTCCTGGATAGTAAACTCAAATAGAAACTTCAAAATCGTTCAGTCATCACAAAGAAATCTGAAACGCAGCTGAGCATCGAGAAAACATTTTAACACCATTTAAGCCCAAACCCAAAAAAAAAACAAGAATGAATCCGAGCGGCAATCACATCAGCAAACTGCACAAATGAATTGATCTTCACAAAGTTTTACGAAATAGAGATCTGAACTTACCTGAAGGTTTTAGCGTTCAATTGGCGGAAAGCAGAAGGCACTAGACAGACAGTTCTCGGAAAGTGAATTGCTTTTGTTTTATGTATTGATTTATTATTTATTATTATTGACGCCAAGCAAGAAAGAGAAATGAATTGAAAGGCCAGAGCTTTATTTTTGGGTCGGCCTCTAGAAAACAGAAACATAAATCACTACTAATAAGCCCACCTATGAAAGGCCAGAGCTTTGTTTGGGCTGACCTCGAGAAAAACCAACCCGTATAAAATCTTCAGCGGCGACCTTCTCTGGGAGGTGGGCTGCATCCTCTACTCCTCCGTCAGTCCGTTCACGCGCCGCCGAAGATGGTGAGCAAGCACGGGATAACTGCTCTTTCTTATTTTTCTGTGCAGTTTTGTACGAATTCATGTTTATTGTTAATTTGTTATAGTATCGGAAATTGATGATTTTGAGGGGAAAATGAGGAAAAAGGGAGGCACGGAAGAGTTTATTAAGAAAAAAGGAGTTTATTAAGAAAAAGGGAGTGAATGTAATTTCCCTTTTTATCATTTGTTTAAAATTTGTTTAAAAAAATAATTTTTTCATTAGTATATTTTAATTTTATATATAATAAAATTTATAATTTAATTAAATAAAAAAACTGACTCTATTCAATTTTTCTATCTTCTTCGACTCAATTCTAAATTTCATTTCATTTTTTATCTCCACAAAAAATATTTTTCTTCTCAACCTTCCATCCTCTCATTTTTTGGCTAACAATTAACCACGAACAACAAATCAAAAAAAAATCCATATATTGAAAAAAAAATTATTTTGAGATATAAAATTTATTGGATCCACCCTGAGTCGTGAAACCAAAAATTGTATCACGACTCACGACTTCATGACCCTGGGTCGCGAAACACAAACCTTCACGACTCATGGGTCGTGAAACACAAGTGCTTCACTGTGAAGCACTTGAGCTTCACAGAGAAGTGCTTCACGACCCAACACTTTGTTGGGACGTGAAGCTGTGAAGCACTTGTGCTTCACTACCTCGACCCACGCGACCCAATTTTGGTAGGTCGCGTGGGTCGAGATGGGCATATATATATATATTAATATATTGTAACATATGAATCGAGAAGCATATTATTATAAAATTTGTTAAAAATTTTAGTATAATTATAAAATTTGTTATACAATAAACATTAATTTCACATCCTTTGATATTCATTCATTAACTGAATATGTAATGAATTTTTTTAGTTCTATTATTATAAAATTTGTTAAGAATTTTAGTAGAATTATAAAATTTGTTAATGTTTATATACAATAAACATTAATTTCATTTGCTTCGATATACATTCATTAAAGTGAATATGTAATGAAATTTGTTAGGAATTTTTTTAGTTCTATTATTATAAAATTTGTTATGAATTTTAGTGGAATTATAAAATTTGTTAAGATTTTTAGTGAGTATAAATTCAACCCACATTGTTAGAATAAGAGATACATTTTTCTACTTGTTATGAATTTTTTAACTAACATACTTAAATTAACATATAACTAATGTTTACACAAATAAACTTTTTATATATATTTACATTCTAATCATATATAAAGTGGATTATAGATTATAAAATGATCAAAACTCAAAAATATCAAAATTTCTACCCACTCGACCCAACTCGACCCAAACCCTAAACCCTAAACAAAACCCTAAACCAAACCTCACTCAACCAATTCTTTTTATTTTTTTATTTAAAAAACATAAAAAAATAAAAAAAATTAAAAGAGAGGGTCGAGCACTCTTCATTTTTTTTATTTTAAAAAAAAATTATTTTAAAAAAAATTAGAAATACTCTTCATTTTTTTTATTTTTTTTAAAAAAATTTATTTAAAAAAAATAGAAGTAGAAGAGTGGGTCGTGCTCTTCGCGACCCACTCTTCCATTTTTCATTTTTTTTTAATAAATTTATTTTTAAAATATAATAAAAAATTAAAAGTAGAAGAGTGGTCCACTCTTCATTTTTTTAACGAGCTAATTAATGATCTTATTTAACCAACATATTCAACTCTCTTTTCTCGATTTTAAAAAGTCAAAATCCCTTTTATTTAATTAACTTTTAAATGATCGTATATTTTTTATTGCCTGATTTTGAGTCATTGGGTTCTGTTGTTTAGCCGTTCAAGAGGTACGTGGAGATCGGAAGGGTTGCACTTGTCAATTACGGGAAGGACTATGGGCAGCTTGTTGTCATCGTTGACGTCATCGACCAGAATCGGGTGTGACTATTCCGCTCGTATTTTATACTGCCATTCGCAGCTTGTCTTTCAATTAAAACTCGATGTGTGGCTGTATTATCGTGATGCTTTTTAGGTTGCTTCTGTTTTTTACGCCTTCGATTCTTGTTGCTTTGTGCTTTTTTTTCCACAGCATTTGTTAGTTATATGCTCTTGCGTTTAGGGGAATTAACCCTTTGTGATGTGCTGTTTGATGGTTTTGCTTGGCTTTAGATCATGTGATTTATACTTACTGTGAGATATGAATTTGTTGGTCATAGAAAATGTCGTTTGGTGTTCTGTGGATTGCAAAGCATGTTTACGGATAGTGATTGCTGACAATTCTCATGGAGAGAGATGACCAAATGGTTTTTTATTTGCTACAAGCACTTGATATGGTCAATGTCTAAGCAAATTTGTTAGCCATTGAGTCTATTAGCATATCTTCTCTTGGTAGGAGAATCTATTTCCTATCCATTGATCAATTATTCAAACGACAATCCTTTTTGCTGATTTTATCTTAACAGCCCGTGGGATGTTAGTCCTGGTGGTGTATAAAGAATGAGTGTTTGGTAGGATGGCAGATGTCTCTTTGAGTGTGATTTGGTTTGACAGTCAAGTCCACATTTTAAATCTATAGCACAATGAGTTTCTCTTGATGCTCAAATCATCGACAACCATTTTGAAATATTGTTTTATGTTGCAGCTGATTCGAATTTTTCTCAATGTGCATGTTTTAGTTTCTAATCTCCTAATCTCTCTCTCTGGCTGTGCTCTTTGCCAAGGTTGAATGAAAATACGTACTTAGTTGTTTAGCCATTTGCCAAAATGACAGGCACTTGTGGATGCCCCTGGCATTGTCCGGAGCCAAATGAACTTCAAGAGGCTTTCCCTCACAGACATAAAAATTGATATTAAAAGGGTTCCCAAGAAGAAGACCCTTATAGCTGCCATGGAAGCCGCTGGTGGGTTTATAGATTTTGAAAACATCGTTGCTCATTGACTGCATATATAGGCAAATTGATGCCCTTCTGACTCATCTTGCAGATGTCAAGAACAAGTGGGAGAGCAGCTCATGGGGTCGGAAGCTGATTGTCCAAAAGAGAAGGGCTGCTCTTAATGATTTTGATAGGTTCAAGTTAATGCTGGCCAAAATCAAGGTGCGTTGTACGATTCTATTTTTACTTTATATCAGGTTGGGCTGTAATTATCTTATTGGTTTTGTAGCTGTTTTTCAAATCTACAATTTTGTGCTTCTCAATTCTACAATCTCTCTACTTTAGGATGTTCCGTGGAGACCTCGAATCCTTCATAGTATTGAATTGAGTCATACCTCTAGCATTGCTATCTTCTGCATGAGTGCATTATGTACATTGATTTTCGGTAAAAGTCCAGTATGTATTGGTGTGTGTTATTTTGATTCTTGAATGTTTCATTGAATCAATTATAGTCTTGTAACTATATTTTTTTGAAAAATTTTAGTCATTCACCCAAAAATAATATACTAAATGACCAATTTTATTATTAAATTTTTGCAAGTATGTGGTTTAAAAAAATTCTCGAGATATATATGTGTGATTGACAACATAGTTATAAATTTTAATAATGATATTAGTTATTTATTTACGTGACAGTGATGAAAAAGATTAAAATTGATCAAAAGAACATAATTTAAAGAACTGTAATTGATTCAACGAAATACACGAGATTAAAAATGTCACACACCAATACATACTGTACTAAAATATATATTTTCACTTAATTATCATCATATAGCAGCACTTGGCTTTCAAAGTTTGATAGCCTGTTTGAAGCTGCAGAGGGCTGGTGTCGTCAGACAGGAACTTGCCAAGCTCAAGAAAGAAAGTGCAGCCTGAAGCACATTTTATCATGCAGGTTTCTGCGTTGAACTAATTACCATACAGAAAAGCGTGCAGTTACTTATTTCCTTCGAGCTATTTGGAATCAAATTTTGTATGGGATATTATAAAATTCACTGTTTTTTGGCATCATAACTGTTTTCGGCATAGATTTTCAGTTACCACTAATTTTGCTAATACATTTGTGGCACAACTGCGAGTTGAGATACATCACATTCGGCATATATGGATCTGTTTTCTTTTAAACAGAAAAAAAAAAAGAAAAAAAAAAGTACTCTCGTCTTTAGACCGGAATTGAAATTTCTTCTGAGCTCCAGCTTATTTATGAGTTGATACTGACTCAAAATTTTGTGAATCATTTCATCTAAGGAAACAAAAATGTGCGTCTGACACATATCTCAGTGGATAAACACGTTGATTAGTTTGGTTTTAAGGCTGCGTTTGGTTGGAAGGATAGGATAAACTAATGATTAGTACGTAAATGATAAAGAAAATGATTGTGGTAGGATTGTAATATATGGTGTAAAATAATATTATGTTTGGTAAGATTTTTAAGTGTAGGATAATTTTGAATTTATTGATGAAAAGATGAAATTGCCCTTTCTCTTCGCGACGGCGACAGTGGTGGCGGCGGCCGGCGGCCGGGCGGAAATGGTATGCCGGAAAAGGTCGGCGGGTGAGATGGCCGGAAACGATTGTCGGAAAATTACCGACGGATTACGAAAAACCGTCGCTAATAGCGACGGTTTTTGAAAAACAGTCGCCGATCTTGTTTAGATCGGCGACGGTTTGTCTCAAACCGTCGCTAATTGGCTGTCGTCAGGTATTCGACCGGCGGTCGGCAGTTCATCGCCTGTCGGTCGGTGGTCGGCCGCGGGCGGCGGTCCGTCGGTGGTCGGCCGGCGGCGGTCGTGGAGGCGGCGGTGGTTGCGGGAAGTGGTGGTGAGTTTGAATTTAGGAGAAGGGTAAAATTGGAAAAATAGGAGGTATTAAGAGTGGGATAAATAATCCTAGGGGGTGAGGAGGTATTATTTTAACCTACCTAATATAACTTAATCATACCTAGGAGGGATAAGGTAGGTTTATTTAAAAATGAACCAAACGCTGGATTGGGCAGGATAAATTAGTCTATCCCTGCTAATCCATCAAACCAAACGGGGCGTAGGACAATGGAATCTATTTTTAAAAATTATATAAAATTTAAAGTAGTATTTTTTTCATCTTTTGAATCCCCAAAAATATTTCCCAAAATCTTTTACCCAAAAAATCACAACACTCGAAATAAACCAAATATAGCACAAGATTATGGGTTTGTTCATAAAGCCGTCACTTCTTGGCTACGTATTATTTTATTTTATACAAATGGAAGATACATACATGTTGTATGTCAATATGTATTATTATTTTTAATTTAATAAATATAATTAAACAATTACACGAAATTATTTTCGATTTAGAAAAGTTTTTCGATTTAAAAAAAAAAAAATTGTTCAGATTTTTTCTATGTAAAATATGAATTGAATTGAGAAGGTTTTTATTAAGATAAGAAATATTATTATAGAATTAAATGTTTTGATGTCCGTTCTAAAGATCTCTCGTTTAATAATATAACATAGATGATATTTACATGTCTAAAGAAAAAGAAAACCCACAAGGGGCACGAAGACGATACTATATATAAACATAATTTCTTAGAGAAACAACTATTTATCGTCTTGTAAAAATATTAAAGTGCCGCATAGAACTCATCAATTCCTTGGACGAGTTACGAGTATACTGTGAGCATTACAACATATAAGAATTCTAAAACAAAAACCTGATCAAGAAAATACAGTTGACAGAGTGATATATATAATATACCTGTTGATGCAAGCATTTTACATTGACACAGAAAGAATGCGCTCCACGTTTACTTATTTTACCAAATATAATTCACTCACAAGTTTTACTTCCTGATCGAGAGGAACTCGAAGCTTCGTAGAGGGTCGTCCCGAGTGGCTTTTGAAGTTACTGCAGCAGCTGAGCGAGAGAAAGATGATGGTTTGAGTTCCATTCCGGTTCCGGACTGAAGTCTTTGTGTTGTAGATAAACGACCATTGCCCGAAACCAGCCTGCTTGATTGCCAATTAGTGAGATCACCAGAGGAACTTGGTCTGAAGGTTGAAACAACAGCCTTCTTTGAAGAGTTGCCATTTCGAGAACTACGGCCTTTTTCTGATTCAGGTTGCTGCTGCACATGATAAACCAGAAAAATAGGTCCAAAATATCAAATGGAGCTACAATTTACAGTATATTAACCATCTGTTACAAATATCAGGAAGCAGTTCTCTCAAATCTTGATGATTGGTTTTTATGGGAAGGGCTAAGAGTAAATACCACATCCTTGGATGAAGGCACATCTTCTGATGTTCTGTGTCTCGGATGTTCACCATGTCGCCCAGACCCTGAAATATTTCTTCTAGAGAAAGCTTCAACCGCACCTGAAAATCTATCTCGAATATCTTGTCCAACTGAACAAAACATAAAAATATCAATCAAGCTCTAAATTCAACATTATAAATTTAATATAATTTAATGATTCAGCATATATATGTAAGCTATTTGAGTGCGTCCACTATTATTAATACTAGCAGATCGTGGCATACACATCTTTAATAAAAATAAAGAATGAAGTAGTTTTTTTAAAATTTTAAAATAAAAGTTATAAATTTTTAAATTTAGGAGTTAAAAAAATATTTAGAAAAATGTTAATATAGTAAATCTACGAAGTTATTTTGATAAGATGGAGAGAGTTTTAGGTAAATCTAAAATTAAACCACGACTTCATATAGTTAGTATAGGATGCTCTTATACTATACATAGAGAAAAGATATCTGTGAGAAAAATTATATCAAAAAAATTACATGCACGTGAGCTCATTTTGGTGAAAGTGAGATACCTGAAGTTCTTACTGGTTTTTCACCAGCCGTTCCAGCCACTGCATTGCCAGTGGGATTCTGCAGGAAGATTAACACCAATTACTAAATTAAAACAAAAGAAAAGAGCAACCAACTTAAAAGTATCCAGCACTCACTCTTGCTTTGGAACTAGCACCAATGTGAGGATATTTCAAGATGGTCCAATCAAATACATAGTCGAATTGGTAACCTACACAAACATTGCAAACTGTAACGCCAGAAATCTGGAAATCCTTAATATAATGACAGCTAAAGCTTTCAGTACCTTCACGGATAAATAAGTCCCGGAAGAGCCTTTTCAAGTAAGAATAATCTGGTTTGTCTTCAAATCTTAACGATCGGCAATAATGAAAATATGATATGAACTCTGATGGATATGCTTTGCACAGCACCTGTAATAATTACATATCAAGTGAACTTGCAGCAATTCTTATAACGAAGTAAACCAAATAATCCAGGAAGGGCACTGGCCAAAATGATTTAATCAGGTTATGCAAATAAAACTAGCAAGGTTTCTACATTTTTCAAGTCAAATATAAACCCTAAACCATATGTTTCAAATAAGGATACCACCATGACGAAAAAATACAAATTATACACAATTTTTTTAACCTCTATAGGAGTCAACATTTTCTTTTCACTAATCTTGTCGTATTTCTGCTTTTTGGTGCCAGCTTTGAGTCCCTGCCAGGGAAGACTAGAAAAAATTTCCAAGTAAGTACAGGATAAAAAGATTGGTGACTATGTGGGAGATATCGGAAATTATACATGGCCGAAATCCCACATGTTCAACCAACCTTCCTCTAAGAAAATACATAAGGACGTAACCAAGGGATTCCAAATCATCTCTTCGGCTTTGTTCTGCAATCATAATTAAATCACAAACCGATGAAGGAAAATAAATCATATCAACCCCTCGAAAACCTACTTTCTGGATAGGGAACATTCATATGATGCCTGATGCATCACTTACCAACACCAAGATGTGTATTGACACTAGCATAGCGAGCAGTGCCAGTTAGATTCTTATTTTCCCTGAAATAGAAGAAGAAGACATTCATCAATTAATATATCCAAGTTAACTAAACTGCAAGAAACTCTCAGATGCATGTGATTACATTATAAAAGCAAACCATAACCTTCTGACATGGTTAACACTCGTGCAGTCTAAAGGATCATAACTGCAAAATTCATAGACCCACCAAGGAAGTAGTCTAATGGCTACAATCACAAGAAAAATGTTCAACTCCATGCTTTTGTCACATCTCAGGTATGATGGAACCATGGCGTGAAAATGAATCATGTTAAACTATCCTTGTAATTCTTAAAAACCAAAATCCAAAATCCAAAAACCACGTGGTATTACCAGACTAGGCACTGTATAGGTCTTAAAAAGTTCAGAATCTACAATCAGTCAGAGTAAACGAATAAACAAAGGGTTAATTGGTAATCAACAACATTTAATAGCTTGAAAAAATCGACATAACATATCACAGATGATGAAAAATAAAATAGATGAAAATTTTCCGTATTCAAAATACATGGGAAAAGCACCTGTAGGGTATGTGCTTATGAGTCTGTAGATCCCTATATTTTTTTGCAAGACCAAAATCAATGATATAGACCTGCAACAATTACCTCAAGCATCAGTAAAAATGATACCAACACCATGCCAAAAGCAATGAGGTGAATGCATCAATTTAGAATTTAACATCCACAAAAGCAAAAGTCAAGAAAGTCAATAGTTTGGAATAATAGGAAAGACATTTTGTTGTCAATTATTCTAAGAAGAAACTAAACACAAAAACACTAGCAAAGAAACCAAATGCCTGTAGAAATTACACCTCAACTAAAAACTGAAATTTATCTGCTGCAACAGTTAAGAGTATATCCAATGTTCATTATACTTCGTTCATCGTTATGTGTGGAAAATGGTCAATTATACCATTTTTTTTAATTCTGATGTTCCATATCTGATGAGAAACAGATGGAGCAACAGAACTACCAGCGCAAGCCCATCAAAACACTTTCAAGACTGACAGTGATAGAAAAAACGAACCTGATTTGCTTTACGCCCTAATCCCATCAAAAAATTGTCAGGCTTTATATCACGGTGAAGAAAACCTCTAGAATGCATGTACTCAACTCTATTAATCTGAAAGTAATTTACAATATTAGACAGATCATAAAGTTCAATGGATACACTAATGACCTAAGAAAAGATTTACAATTTTTTCCAATTACTTACTAGTTGATCTGCGAGCATTAATACTGTTTTCAAGGAGAACTTCCTATTACAATAATTAAAGAGATCTTCCAGACTTGGTCCCAGAAGATCTATGACCATTACATTGTATTCACTCTCGACTCCAAACCATTTCAGGTTGGGAACACCATCTACATGACAATAGAAAGTGTCGTAAAATTTCATAAGAACAAGTGAGTAGAATAGCACTCATACTTCATACAAGAATCATTTTGATAAAATGATCATCTTGTTTATAAACAATCTGCAATCTGCATGTAGTTTAAGATGCTTCCTTCCAAGTCCCAAACACAGAGAAAAACAAAGGATGAAAGGGTCGAAGTTTCAATCCTCTTGAGAACCAAAAAGTTTTCGGTGAGTTCAATATATAATCACAGGCATCCCACTTCACCTCCTTAGCCCCAAAAAAACCCCACTAGAGAAAAGCCAACATGAAAATTGACTTTTGTGCATAGAAAGTTAGTTATTCTCGAGAAGTGCCTGCTACAGATTATACGACCAAAAGACATGTTAAGAAACTCTTAACAATATCTCAAATTGATAATTCACTGAGACGTTTAAAAGGATAAAGTTACATAATGTTAACAATACTTAGTCAACGGTGATCAAATCACAGGTTATTGTACATCAGAATGTACCTCCGCGACTTGATATCTTACAAGAATCTCTCTAGTAATGTGCATTTGTACTTGTGATAGAGCAACTTACTTCCTCCTTGGAGAAGCATATAAATTTTTGATTCATAATGAAGTTGAGGGTGCTTGGTCTTCACTGATTCCTGGAGCGCATGGTAATATGATAAAATATCAAAGTGGCAACTATATTTTACTTGTGAACATAGCATCAACACAAATCCTGTCAACTTTTTACCAGCAAACACCCAGCTTCTCAAAAAAAATCTAAAAAAAGAAGTTGTAGAGGAGCTAATGCAAAACAGAGAAAATAGCTTATTAAAATGAGCTGCATAAGATTGTAATCTCTTCAACATCAGATAATCCATGGCTGCTAGTTTTTTTTTTTTTTTGATAAAATACTGAACTTTTTTTTATGTCAGCAGGCTAAAGTTTTCCAAGCAACATTAGTTCAAATTTGGTGTGGTAGCACGGACATCAATATGTTTTTAATGACGTTTCTACAAGAAAAGAAACTTTTCCACCGACAAACACCGATAATTCTCCTTGGAAATAAAGGCCGATTCCATAGATGTGGTTTATAAACGTCTGTACTTGTTATATACAAGTTTCTGAACTAGCAAGGAATTATTGGTAGAGAAAAACATAGATCCAAGATTTCGAAGGTAATATTAAAAATTTCATATTTGATATTCATCAATCTATGTGATTCCCTTGCTCCAAACTTAACTACAACAAAGATGATGGTCAAAAGGAAGACACTATAATAAGCAAGGAAGCCTACCAACTTGACGGCTACTTCTTCTCCATTCGGTATATTCACTCCTACATCAATTAAGGAAAAAGAATCTTTATAGATACAAAAGAGATCAACCATAGACAAGATTCCCAACTGTTCATTACCAAAACTAGAATTAAGTACCTAAATAAAGTTCACCGAATGAACCACTCCCAATTTTTCTCCCAAGCTTAAATTTTCCACCCACGACATGATCCATGGCAATCGATTCAAATAATTAAGTCCCCAATTCCAACAGTTCCACTTAAATCAATAACCCTCTCCAATTTACAAGCTTGATAGATATTATTAGACCCGAAATCTCAACGAAGAGCAGAGATAAAACATCCGCAGAAACCCAAAATAATTCAAGAAACTGGAAGACTAACGGTTCAATATTGGATCCAACAAATCAAATGAAAAACATCAATCAAGAGACGATATTCCTCCTTTCCGCGAACTACATCCTAGACAAGGATACAAACCCTGAGCTAGAAACCCACAATTCACAGAGTCATCAATAATCCTCGATGAATTTACTCGAAACAAGATCGATCAACATAAGAAAATGCGATCATTTCATGCGAAATTTTACAAGGAGGAGACCAGTGGCGAAATTTGAGGGATGAGATTGAGAGAGATTAAAAGGTGAAAAACAATAATGGATTTGGTGCGTGCGAAAGCAAATATTAATTATATAAGGAGAAACCGGGGGATGTTAAAGAGAAGGCGATCGATGACATTTTTTTTAAAAAAAAAAAAAAAAAACTTATTTGATATTTTTACCACAAATTTCTAATTCGATTCGAATTTTTTATGAATATGAATTGGTACAACTTATCTTATATGAATTATGAGATTGTCTCATATAATATTTACTCGATAAAATAAAAAAATTTATGAGACTCTTTTATGAGTAAATTTTGGTAGATAAATATCATATCAAATCCGACTCATAAAAAAAAAATTCATATTAAAAATATTATTTTTCACTGTAAGTGTGAAACATGTCTCAAATAAGATTACATTTTGTAAATCATGGTTAAACCAAAATTAATTTTATTAGCGAAAGTTTAATGAGATATTAGTGCACCGATGCACGCATTACATGCTTATATAATATTTTTTATAATTCATTTAATTATATTTAAATGATGATCAGAATATAATTATAAGAAATAGTGAAGGACTACACTGTAATTTTGATATATAAATTATAAAACAAATTGCAAAATTAAAGAATAAAAAAATGAACTCGGTGAGAATTGGACCTATAATCTAAACCGAGAAACAATGACTCTATCCGCTGAACTACATATAACTTGCATTAAAATTTTAACATTTCATTAATATATATTTATTAAAACAGACCATGGCAATAAAATTAGTTACTGTAAGTATCTCAAACTTAATAGAATAGTACAGATACACTTCTACCCAAATACATTTAGTAAATTCAAACAAAGTTTTGGGGGTTGGTTAACTTCAAACAAATACGCAAGTATATGATGAGATATTTTTTTTAACAAGAAACTCAACTAGCTCTAAAATCATGATGTTACATATGATTAGAAAGGTACGTCGCAATTTAATGAAACTGATAAAATCACTAGCTAGAAATTTGTAATTTTCAAGTGACTTATAATATAAATGTAATGAGATCAGCAATATTGAAATTGATCATCTCTTTTTAATATTTAACGCAAATTTTCCTAAAAATCAAAAAATAAAATGAAACATAGTCCACGTTAAATTTATGAAACGTTCGCTGTTCGTTTTTTTTTAAAATATACTAGAAAAAAATTTCTAAATCATTCGGCCTAACCACATACAAATATATAGAAATATTTTGCACCTTTTAAAAATAAACTCACCAACTAATTATTTAAAAATCACAATAATGTAATTCAAAATATGAAAAAATCAAAACTAAAATTAGCATTTTTCATAATAAAGCATAGACATCGCAATCTCTCAAAATCTCTCAAAAGTATCATAAGTCATAAAATCTTTAAAGTGAGCTTAAATCATAAACATAATACGGAAAACTAGCAAAGGTCTTCGGATTATGTACAACATTAGTCTAGCTAGTTCAACCATTGAGTTCTCCATCAAAATCATGATCACCTGCATCGATCACACCTAGTGAATCTAATGACTCAGCAAACCTTAACCATGATAGCAAGTAATACATATACATTCACATACAACAGTAAAAAATACTTTTAATTAAATAACTTTTCATGAATATGCATTACTTTAAACATTTCATCATAAACATTTCCTTTCAGCATATACATATACTTTGTCATTTTATTGAATTCAGATCGTTAATTGTGACTTTGTTTCATCTGTATGTCGATGGACATCTATCTACGTATACCAGACGGTGGGGACATCAGCGACATTCTCACCCGTCAACTGAGCCTTGGTCTTACATATCATCATATCATTTCGATGGAAATACGATCGTCAAGCTCGCTCTGGGACCTTCTCCTGTAAATGGGCTCCTTCTAGGACCTTTCCTGCATTCGGGTTCTCTCTTGAGCCTTCCCCCAAGGACAGGCTCTCTCTGGAGCTTTTTCCCTCACGATATCCTCAATCATATCTTTTTTTTCACAATCAGGTCACCTCCTTCAACTTTTCATCATTTTCACCACTTATATATATAAATATATATATATATATATATATATATATATATATAATTTTTCTTTTAAAACCAAGCATGAATATGTATTTTAGGATTAAAGTTTCATCATAAAATTTCATAAACATTTTAACATTCATTACACCATTCAGGACACTGCCCGGACGTCTAACATTTTTCAGGTGTAAAATGATTGTTTTGCCCCTGAAGACCTTAACTTTCTCAATTTATCCTTAAACCTTAAAACGACGACCTAAATCCATCCAAACTAACATATCACCTTAGAATACGCCAATAAATATTTCTTAGACGTAAACATAAGAGCCTCTGAAGGAACGTTTGCAGAGCACCTTGAGGTGCTTCAAACAAAATATTCTCCAAGAGCTGCAATAGCTCGTATTCTAAAAATGTATACATCGATGAAATAGATCGAGTTTGGTATAGAACCAAGCAGAAAACACTCGAAATGATCTTTCGTTAAGAAACACTGATATATTTGTATATCTTGTATAACTGAATAACCAAAAGACTAGATTAGTTTTTGAATTCATTAGTTCAATTATGGTGAGAACTGAACCAACATATGCTCTAACTAGTTAAATCAGTTTTAAAAACAATAGTTAAATACACAAGATATGTTTATGGATGTTCTGAGACTTCAACTGCTCATACGTCACCCCTTCTACCACCCCTTGTAGGATTCACTAGAAGACTTTGATCGATACAAATACTTGTATAAACCCACCCAGCTTAGGACTTACCCACTGCCTTAACTGAACTCCTAGACTAGACTGAAGGCAGCATTTTCCAGTCAACACTTCTTTAATGTCTATGTGAGAAAGACTACATACACAAGTTTAACGTCTTTGTGCAAGACTGTATTTGAGTTGTGGTGTGTTTGTGTGAGAACTGATATCTGAAAACTACCCGAAAGTGTTCTCATACCCTGAGGGAAATATGCTTCTAAGTGTTCCCTCGACTAGGCTGAATGCTTCTCTCTTAAGCTGATATGACTTTGAAGCGTGCCCTTTTCTTTTCTCTCTTGTATTGTATATATCTTCACCGATCTTCACCCTCTATTTATAGACGCGAAGTTTGATCGTACAATGAGACTCAATTATTGCATCAGTTGCATTTTGAATATGTTCCTCGAAATTTGTCTTGTTCTTTTTGGAACACTTTTGTCTTTAAGCTTTGATGCAACGTCCATTATTGTCCTTTGACTAGACAAATGTTTTTGTACCTTTGCGCACAGCTGGATTCCACTTAGTTCAGCTTGTCTTGATCTGCAACTGATTTTCCAAACTGATGTTCTAAACTGGTCAGTTGAACTGGTTTTCAGTTAGGCTGGTGAAATCAGTTGACTCGTCAGTTGAACTGATTTCACTCTTGTTCAGTTGAACTGATTTCAGTTGGGCTCTTCATCAGCTGAACACTCCTTCAGTTGGCCGGGATTCTGAGGTTCTCCTGCTGAACCACCTATCAACTGAACAATCAGTTGAACTCATTTACGACACATCAGTTGAAATAGTCTAATTTGGTTGATCAGTTGATGCTTTCAGTTGGCGTCTTCGACAGCTTCAGTTTTGGCTCGTAACTTATTATATCAGTTATCTGCGCACTAAAGTAGATCATTAAAAACAAAATCACAATTTTTTTTCACATCAAAATTATGATTGCGAACACGAAATGTTCCAACAATTTCTCCCTTTTTGATGATCACAAAACTTGAACAATTAAAGTTTAAAAAGAAGTTCTCCCCAATGAGAGAATCAAAGAAATAAAGAAAAGCTTTTTAAAGAAAAGTTTTTCAGTTCGAGGAATAGCAGAAAGAAACGCTCTCTCTCAACAACTGAATGAAATAATTTGAAAACAATTTTTCGGTTCGAGGGATAATTCTAAACAAAACTCCCCCTCAGAAACTGAATGAAAAGCTCCCCTTCAAAAATATAATCATTTATGTGATTAATGAAGTCTTGGTATCAATCAAGAACTTTAGACAACAAATTTTAAAATAGCAGTTCAGTTATGTAAAGGCTAACTGGATGAACAAGATGTTTATTTAATCAAATAAACGTCCCTAGTATTATACATCTGCGCATATCAACCAATGTAAGGGAAATTGCTACTCTACTAGCAGACTTTAAATAACATCAAACATCAGTTAATTTACACATAATAAAACTGAATATACTAACAACTGGTCGCCTTGAATGCTTTGAATGTTGCAAAGATTTTGAGTTTCTTTTTCCAGAAGATCAGCTAATTTTCCTTTGCACTTGATCTCTGTGCTGGCTAACTGGTCGAACTGACTCAAACTGGACTCAACTGGTGCTGAACCGCATTGATCATCTATATTTGATCTGATATGGCAATTAAGCGGCGACACTTCTGATGATTAAGCTCCACTTAACTCATCAGTTTCAGCTGATAGGTTTGTTTGTTGATCAGTTGGACTGGTAGACTTGCAACAGAAATAATGTCCTTTGAGCAGTTTAGTTGAACTGCTGTCAGTTGAACTCTACACCCTGCTAGCTACTTAAAACAACAAAGTTAATGAATCGAGAGAAGTGGCTACAATGTTAGTTGCTGAGCCAGGAACCTTTTCTCTCCTCATAACAAAAGCATAAAATATTTAAGATGATTTTGAAATCCATTTTAAATAACATTTTAAAACATATTTTAAAATATCTGTTTTCAAATGTCCTTCTTAGAACTACTAGCTCTGATACCAATTGAAGGAACGTTTGCAAAGCACCTTGAGGTGCTTCAAAAAAAATATTCTCCAAGAGCTGCAATAGCTCGTGTTCTAAGAATGTATATATCGATGAATTAGATCGAGTTTGGTATAGAACCAAGCGAAAAACACTCGAAATGATCATTCGTTAAGAAATACTGATATAGTTGTATATCTTGTGTAACTGAATAACCAAAAGACTATATTAGTTTTTCCATTCATTAGTTCGGTTATGGTGATAACTGAACCAACGGATGCTCTAACTAGTTAAATCAGTTTCAAAAACAATAGTTAAATAGTTAAATATACAAGATATGTTTTATGGATGTTCGGAGACTTCAACTGCTCCTACGTCACCCCTTCTACCACCTCTTGTAGGATTCACTAGAATAATTTGATCGATACAAATACTTGTATAAAATCACCCAGCTTAGGACTTACCCAGTGCCTTAACTGAACTCCTAGACTAGACTGAAGGCAGCACCTTCCAGTCAACACTTCTTAATGTATATGTGAGAAAGACTACATACATATATTTAACGTCTTTGTGCAAGACTGTATTTGAGTGGTGGTGGTGGTGGTGTGTGTGTGTGTGTGTGTATGAGAACTGATATCTGAAAACTACCCGAAAGTGTTCTCACACACTGAGGGAAATATGCTTCTAATCTAAAGCTGATAACACGTTTAACCGTTCCCTCGACTGGGCTGAATGCTTCTCTCTTAAGTTGATATGACTTTGAAACATACCCTTTTCTTTTCTCTCTTGTGTTGTATATATCTTCACCGATCTTCACCATTTATTTATAGACGTGAAGTTTGATCGTACAGTGAGACTCAATTATTGTATCAGCTGCATTTTGAATCTGTTCCTCGAAATTTGTCTTTTATTTCTGGAACACTTTTGTCTTTAAGCTCTGATGCAACGTCCATTATTGTCCTTTGACTAGAGAAATGTTTTTGTACCTTTGCGCACAGCTGGATTCCACTTAGTTCAACTTGACTTGATCTGCAACTGATTGCTCCAAATTGATTTTCTGAACTGGTCAGTTGAACTGGTTTTCAGTTAGGCTGGTGAAATCAGTTGACTCGTCAGTTGAACTGATTTCACTCTTGTTCAGTTGAACTGATCTTCAGTTGGGCTCTTCATCAGCTGAACACTCCTTCAGTTGGCCGGGATTCTGAGGTTCTCCTGCTGAACCACCTATCAACTGAACAATCAGTTGAACTCATTTACGACACATCAGTTGAACTGGTCTGGTTTGGTTGACCAGTTGATGCTTTCAGTTGGCTTCTTCGAAAGCTTCAGTTTTGGCTCGTAACTGATTATTTCAGTTTCAGTTATCTGCGCACTAAGGTAGATTATTAAAAATAAATAAACAAGTTTTGTTCACATCAAATTTAAGATTGCGAACATGAAATGTTCCAACATACTCGACTAATTTCTCAATTCGTTTTAAAGCTTAACCCTACTCATCGGTTTTAATCCGTATTGACTCAAAACATAACCAAAACTTACCAAATTTGAACTATAGCTTATTAACACCTAACCATACCATATACAACCCAAATCAAGCCAATTATAACCATTGCACAAGCCTAGAACCTTGCTAGAATTTCTACACCTATTATCTCAAATCCCTAGCTTAACTTTCCATGCACCCCTTCGGCCCTAGCACTCAACCAACAAGACCAGCCAATATGAACATTTCCTAGGATCATGACCGAACCCTAGAGACCCCGCTGGACCGAGCTTAAAAGACCTAGAACCCACAGCCCCGAAACCCAATCCTCCTGCCTCCTTGCACCAACACCCATTTAACCCCTCTAGGATCATCATACAACTCTCTTGAGACCCCTGGATGTGTCCCATATGCAGCACACAGCCTTGCCCTTCTAGAACCCAAAATTCAAAAACCCTAGTTTATCAAAAACCCAAATTTTCGTTCGATATTTTTTGCCCTACCTTTTCCAGCCTTTAAACATGAACCAAAAGACCCTTAAACATGTGGAAAAACATCACTTCCCATAGCACTACCATGACAGCCTCTTTGTACAACATAAGCAAGAGTTTTAAAAGATGAAAACTTAAGTTTTATAATGTTTATGCAATAAAAACGAAAATATACAAAGTGTACCATGTTTTTCATACAATCATGTACCAAAACATATAATGTGGTGCGAAAGATGAGTGAAGGAAGATTAATATGTGCCCTTGCATTTATTACGCACAGAAAACGACTTGTAATGCGAGGGACATTGACGTAGGGAGGACCTCGCTGGAATTCTGCACTATTCGCGTGATTGTCCTCTCAAAAATTCGTGTGGTGTGTCTGTTTGTGTGCTGTTGGAGAGTCTTTGCGTTTGTCTGTACCTGTGTTTGTGTAGAAGGCTTAGGGTTTTGGAAGGCTTTTAATTGATATAGATACTTGTATAGCAAGCTAGGCTCAATAACCTAGTATAACAGGCCCATCAGATTGTAATTAAAATATTTTTTTAGGTTGCTTCTCGAAAATATTAACCGGGTGTAAAGCCCGGAATTTTAATCCTAATAATTTGTAATTATTGAATGATAATTTGATATGATTATGAGAGGATTAATCGGGACACGAAATAAGAATACGTGTGATAATGTATGTGCGAGAGCCGAAGGTCTCGCGCATATGCGCGAAGAGTAGGCGCGCATATGCGCGAGTAAGACAGTAGCCCATGATGCAAGACAGTAGCATCGACACACATGCGCGACTTTATGCGCGCACATGCGCGAGCAATCCAGAAAGGTTGGCGCACATGCGCGACTTGGATTCGCGCACATGCGCGACACAACCCGAGAGTTGTGAAGAATTACTCGCGCATATGCGCCGATCAGGGGCGCGCATATGCGCGAGGCGAGGTGCCAGTCACGCGCCGAGACTTAGTGTCTCGCGCATATGCGCTGATAGATGTCGCGCATATGCGCGAGACGTGTATTACAAAGGATGAGCCACTTGTTTGTTGCATGCGTGAATTGTATATATATATATATATATATATATATATATATATATATATATATATATATATATATATATATATATATATATATATATACACACACGAAGGTAAAGGGGAAATCAGAAGGAAAATAAGAAAAACCGAGGCCAACTTCACCATCTGATTTTAGAATTTGATTTACGAGGAATCCGTCCGTCTAATTTTGAATCCGACTTCGGTACCGAGTTCCTATCAACGCAGGCTACAACTGGACGTAAGTTTTGCTACGTTCTGACATGTTTTGAAATTATGATATTGTCAGAATTGAATAGGATTCTTATATGATGTTCTTGTCATATTAGACATCATATAATCGAAGTCAGATTAAGAAACGGACTGATCATGTAATTGTTATGATTTTTGGAGTCGATTTGACTAAGAACTCATATCAGATATGTATGGTTATTGAGATTATGACTGGCATCGACATTAATTATGAGTTCTGATATTATCTGTGATGTTTGGATTGACGGGGTTATCGAGACTGTATTGTTATACCGTCGAAACATCAGTTGATTGATATTGAACAGATTCGGTAGTGATTTTGATTATATCGTAGTATTGTCGATATGAATTGGATGGTGTCTTGATTCGACATTGATCAGATTATGTGTTTTGATTTGAATTGATCAGAACAGGTTCTGAATTGAGTTGTTATTGATATTATATCTGTTCGGTATTGTTATTACCAGATTGGGAATGAACCGAGATAGAGTCGGGACTTCTTCTTCTTCTTCTGAGCGAGAAGATAAAGGTATAAATTAATGTTGAGTTGGGATTGCACAACTCGAGTGAGGTTTGACTCGAGTTTCCCTAAATCACATACTTTACTTTATTGCATTGATATTTGCATTGAGTTGACTGATGTACTTGTTTTCTTGATTATAGATAGCAGATATCAGATGAGTAATCTTGTGACAGAAGTTCCTGATAGTGGTGGAATCGCCACGGGAACATTGCACGATGTCTCAAGATAACGATATTAGCGATAAAGCTACAGTCTATGACGGATAGGTCACAGTCTATGACGGATAGGTCAGGACTCCGGATGTTTGGTTATATCGAGTAAATAGAATTGGAATCTCTCTATTACGGAAATCGATATAGGAACACCATAATTGGTTATATCGGAATTCGATATAGGAACACCATATTTGGTTATATCGAGTAATAGGAACAGAGTTCCTTCTATTACGGAATTCGATATAGTAACACCACATTTGGAAACCGGGATCCCTAGGCTAGGATTGAATCTAGTCTAAAACGTAGAGTCACGAGTTTGAGTGACAGTTATATCGATTGATATTGACAGATGTTGAATTATGTTCCTGATATTGGTACATGCTTAGAATATGATTATTCCTGATATTGAATTATGTTCCGGATCAGGGTACATGTTTAGAATATGACTTATTCTTGTTATTGATTCATATCATGATTTTGATATAGGATATGATTTGCTGTCTTATGATTTTATATTGTTTATATGATGGCATGTATACATGATTTATACTGGGATATTTATATCTCACCGGAGTTATCCGGCTGTTGTCTTGTTTGTATGTGTGCATGGCAACAGGTGGGCTAGGATTAGGGTCAAGAAGAGAACGAGGCTGGACTAGATAGCGTGGAGATCCGGGCTTTGAAGCAACTTAGGATTCAGCACTGACTTGTAGTTGAACCTAGTTGGATTATTGTAGATCATACAATAATTGTATGCTATGTTTAATATGTAATTTGAATTTAATTACAGTACGTTTCCGCTTTGCATTTTAAAAAAAAAAATTTTAGACCCTGTTCATTATACTTGATTATTTATTCCTAAAGATGATTAAGGAATGGATTAACGTCCGGGTCCCCACACCGGGCCTCCAAAAAGTCGTTATTTTCGTCAAAATTGATTTTCGGTTTAAAATACAACTCGGTGCGTAAAAACACCTCAAAATACCTCATTTTTGAAGATACTTATTAAAATATAGTATATATTAAATAATTAAAAATAATCATTTAATAAAATATTTTCTCTTATATGGTCCTCAGTCTCCATTCCTCGATCGCGTGTCGAATATCTTTTAAAACACAGTTTTATGCATTCTAGTAATATATTCAAATAAACATGAAAGCATGACTTAAACATGCATTTAATGCAATTAAAATAAACTAATTAAATACATAAAGAATTTGTTAACTTACATACATTTGGTTCACGTGGACCTTCAAATTTTTGGGACGTTACAATTTAATACATCCTTTTTAATATGACAAAAATTATATGAGACGGTCTCACGGGTTGTATTTTGTGAGACGGGTCTCTTATTTGGGTTATCCATTAAAAAATATTACTTTTTGTTGTGAACATGGGTAGGGTTGACCCGTGTCACAGATAAAGATTCGTGAGACCGTCTCACAAGAGACATACTCTTTTAATATTATCCCATTTAAGTATGTATCAGATGATCAATCATAATGTTTCCTCATATAAAAGAAAAGTTATAATCTTACAAAAATTTGTCACATTGTTCATTTGCTAAAATATTATTTTAAAATAAAAATGTAGAGTGAACATTTCAACTTTTTTTGGGTTTTTTTTTGTTTTTACATTATAGAACCTGTAGTCTCTATATTCAATAGACACTGGGTAAACTCAAGGATAATGGAGTAATCTACAAATCACGTTAGTCAAGTAAATCGCACTGGACAAACTCTATGTGACTAGCTCGTCCAAGAAAATGTATGTTGATAGAATGAATCGAACTACTGACCATTTATCAAACGTTTACCTACTTTACCAACTACACGAGCTTTCGTTTGTGTAGATTTTGTTTTGTGATACTTTTTTAAAAACATCTTTTATATTTAATGCTTTTTTTTATTGATACTTGAATGGAATTAGGGTAAATTAGGGAAAAAAATTATCAATTTAAGTTTCAACTTAGGGTTTACTCTCTATGACCAAAATTTTTAGTTCGAACTCCCAAATTTTGACAAAGTGATCAAAAATATCCTTGTTGTTATAATTGAGCTAGAAATGGTATCAGAGTGATGGATTGTGTGAGGGCACCTTGGAAGGGTGCTTCAAATACAATATTCTCAATGAGCTGCAATAGCCCGTGTTCTAAGAATGTGTACATCGATACATTAAATCGAGTTTGGTTAGAAACCAAGCGGAAAATACTCAAAGTAATTCTTTGTTAAGAAAACTGATCAGTTTTATATCATGTATAGCTGAATAACTAAAAATTACATGGGATTAGTTCTGACTTATATCAGTTCAGTTATGGACAGAACTGAACTGATATCAGCTAGAACTGATCAAATCAGTTAAGAACAAAAACAAGTAGTTAAACATAAATAACACAAGATATGGTTATGGATGTTCGGAGACTTCAACTGCTCCTACGTCACCCATTCTACCTCCTCGGGTAGGATACACAAGAAGACTTTGATTATTTACAACAAATGTAATTACCCACCCAGCTTAAGGCTTACCCACTACGTAACTGAACTCCTAGTCTAGACTAAAGGCATCACCTTCCAGCCAACACTTGTTTAACGTCTGTGTGTCAAAGACTACATACACATGTTTTATATCTTTGTGCAAGACGGAATTTGAGTGGTGGTAGTGTGTGTGTGAGAATTGATCTCTGAAAACTATCCGAAAGTGTTCTCACACATTGAGGGAAATATGCTTTTAAAACTAAGATGATAACATGTTGAAGTATTCCTTCTGAGCTGATTGCTTCTTCAAAGCTGATAAGCATTATGCGTGCCCTCTCTATATTTTATCTTTTAACTCATCAACTCTCATATTTTTCTTCACTGAGCTTCGCCTTCTATTTTTAAGGGCGTTTGGCTGAGCGTACAATGAGACTCTGTGAATGAATCCGTTGCAGTTTGAATTTGTTCCCCCAAATAAATATCTGGAACATTTGGCTTTAAGTATTGCTGCAACGTCTCTTATTGTACTTTTATCATACAATTGTTTTTGTACTTTTGTGCACAGCTGGATTAAGCTTGTCGTATCTGCAAATCGGTTCGCTCCTAACTGATGTTCTAAACTGGTCTTGAACTGGTGAGATGAAATCAGTTGACTCGTCAAAAGAACTAATTTCACTCTTTCAGTTGAACTAGTCAGTTGGGCTCTTCATCAGTTGAACACTTCATCAGCTGGCTAGGCTTCTGAAGGTCTTCTGCTGAACCACCTATCAACTAGACAATCAGTTGAACTGCTCTTGATACTTCAGTTGTACTGGTTTAGTTCGGTCATTCAGTTGGCACTTTCAGTTTGCGTCTCGATAGCTTCAGTTTAAGCTTGGTATTTGATCAGTTCTAAGCCTTATCTGAGACGTCTGATAAATTTTTTTTCTGAAAACGTACTAGAAATTCTTTTTTTTTTTCAAACCTCACTTAGCATTCGGCCGAACCATAAAATATTTTTGACATCATTTTAAAATAAAACAACCAACTTTAAAATTGAGAAATACAGCTCATACTATAATCTCTCAAAAACTTCTCCAAACATGAATAAAAATTCGTAAAATATTTTTAACATAACTTGAAATCATAAATCATAATTAGTGCGGAAAACTAGTGTCGGTCCTCGGGTTATGTGCACCTTCAGTCCAGCAAAGTTTACCATCAAGACCATCATAAACATTATTATCATAATCACATGCATCAATTACACCTAGTGAGTCTAAAGACTCAACACGTCATATCCTTGATAACGAGTAATACGTAATACAGTTAACATATAACAGTGAAAATATTTGTACTTAAAATATCGTTTTTATGAAGATGCATAAACATAAACATTTTCGTAACATTTTCATGATGCATAAAAATTTGAAATAAAAACATTTTCATAATCTTATGCATAAACATTTTCATATAAACATATTCATATCCATATTCATATAAACATATTCATGTCCTCATATTCATATTCATATTAACATATTCATATTCATGTTCGTGTATGTTGAATTCAGATCGTGATTGTGACTCGTATTCTTAAATGTGTTGGGCGATGGATCCATCTAGAGAAAACCACAGTACTGGGCGACAGGGACATCAACAACACTCACCGGTCAACTGTGTAAGAACCAGATTTCCCACCATTTAATTAAAGAATTGTAAGGGAAATCTTAACATAAGATTTTTGTATGGTATAAAAATAAGACTTGCATAGTGGAGAATATTTTTTTTATGGGATATGTGGAGATACTATTGGACATGCAATATTGTATTGATGTATTGTGTTTAAGCATGCAATTTTCGAATTGGAAGGAAATTCTTGCAAGATTGAATATCATGCAGATTAAAAGGATTAAGGCTTGATTATTGCTTAAGATTTTCGAAATCCTCCTAGATTAATTGCCTAATTATTGAGGTGGATAGATACATGGTTACTTGGAAGAAAATAATCAAAGATGGCTCAAAATCCTCCCCAAGTTAGCATCACTATTTTCGAACCAATCAAGGAGGAAAGAATCAAGGATTTAATCTCACACACTTGGTAGCTGAATTTCGAAAAAGAGCAAGGAAATTGGAAGTCAGACATTGAGAGATTTGAGGCCTAATTGGGTAAGATTTCAATACCAAGTTGAACACCCTCCCCTCACCTATAAATAGGCCAACCCTCCTAGCCATTCCTTACACCAAAATTTCGAAACCCATAGCTGCAATTTTCGAAAATTCAGCAGATCCCCCTAGCCGAAATACTGGACAAAAACCGTCCAAGGAACCAAGCCGAAGCGCTGCCCGAGTGAGGAGCACGAAGCGATCCACTTTTCAAAGCCAAGCACCTACGTTTTTCGCACCAATATTTATTGTAAGTGGGCTATTTTTAAACTTTAAAATTTCGGATTTGGGTATGCATGTTTTCGATTTTTACAAGAAAAATAAATAGTCGAGTACAATCTTCTTTCTACACTTTTCTTGTTTTGTCATACGATTTTAAAAGCACTGTGAGGAGTCGACTGTATATGGGAGGGAATCCCAACCACGACGTACCCTTACTCGGTGGGGGACATAACCGCTATACGGCCTCGCCCCCTTAGAGGAGTAAAAATTAGGGACTGACGTCAGTAAACCGTAGAAAGTAGATGAGTCGCAGTGCTGGGTCAATGTTATGCATGTTTATGAAGTATGTATGAAAGTCATGAAAATCTCGAATTTTATGCATGTTGTTTTATTGTGCTCGATATTTCCCCCACTTGCTGAGTATTCCCAAATACTCACTCCCCTTACAACCCTTCCCAGATAAGCCCGAAGAAGAACTCGAGGATGAGGAGTCCGAACAGTTCTGGGGATGGTGAACGCTCAAGGAATTTAGTTTAAGTTATTATTAATTAGATTTACGTTTCCGCATTAAAATTCTGTTGTCTTATTTATTTTGGTAATTGTAAAGACATTGGTTATTTAATTTGAGATTATGATATATAAACTGGTTCGGGTTATACTGTGCTACAAGAGGATTATTGTTGCGATTGTGTGATTGTGAAAAAACGCCGGTGTCATTCCCGAGTTTCGGGGCGTGACATTTAAGTGGAATCAGAGCCGTCAGGTTCATAGTCCGGTTGGGAAAAATCGATTTTCAAGAAGAAAAAAAACGAAAAATTTTCGGTGGAATTTTAACTCGAGGCCGATGCTATCCCCTCCGAAACGGCCCAACGAGCAAGGCTCACCACCCTAAAATTGTGAGCACCACGCTGAAATCGCGAAAATCCTTCGTTTAGGCCTCCAAAACGTCGTTTTTGCCGTTTTATGAAAGTTTTGTAACCCTTATAACTTTTCGTGGGAAACTCCGAATTCGATTCCGTCAACTGTTCTGGAATCCTCTCAACATATGCTTCGAACCCATATGTCTAATTCCAAACTTTTCATTTTTGGAATAAAATATATATTTATTTAAATTTCGAAAATTTCATATATATTGCATATTCTCACTTGTTATATACTGTCTATTTCGGATTCTGAGCATTTCCATTTTTGATTTCAGGAAATGGCTCCATCTACTCCCATGCGACCCCGTACTCGTGTCCAAGCTGCCCTTCGTTTGAAGGAGCTTGCCCTTCACTATCAGTCCCGTCAGATTCGACGACTTAGAGCCCGATTGAGTGAGGGGAGGAGTGAGGTCGAAACCTTAACCGCTGAGAAAGAAGAGATTCAGGTCCGCCTTAATCAGTCTATCTATCAAGGTGAACTAGTTAGGGGAGATAACATGGACCTACGGGACGTCATAGAGCAGTGCAAATATCAAAATGGAAAGTTGCGAGAGGATGTGGAGCGCTATCGCAAAGAATTTGAGGAAGAAAAACAGCTGAATGTCAGGAGCAAAAAGAGACTAGAAAATTTGAGTGAGGCTATAAGCTGCATTGCCAAGGTGAACTATCAGCTGACTCAACATGGTGAAGCGCTGAAGAACAAGATCAAGGAGAAGAAGAAGGGGTACGAACTGCGCCACCAGTGTACCGTGCATCTGTTGGACGAGGCAGAGGCAGATGTTCAAGAGTAGAAGACACAGTTGGCCCAGCTTAATGCAGAGAATGCCCAGCTTAATACAGAGAATGCCCAGCTCAGCCACATGGAGGAGATTCTACAAGAGGAAGAGCCGGAGGAGGAGCCGGAAGAAGAGGAGCCGATAGAGATTGACGAGCCTATAGCTGCCATAGGAGATGGAGAGATTGATGATTAGAGTTCTTAGTTACCTTTCCCTATTACTAGGAGTTTATCCTTCCATTGTTGCTATTTTATTTTTCAGTCAGCATGACTTATTTCCATTCAATACGCTTTGTTCATTCAGTTGTTTCTTTAAATTCGAAGATTAATAAAGTATGATTATTATTTATCTCAGTCGTTCATCTATATTCAAATTATGTTTATTTATTGACTCAGTTATTCCAGCATAACTTATCTATTAAATCTTGTCGATATATACAACAAATTCTTAGAAGCGTTTAACTTGTAGGAAATGGCCGGTAGACCACCAAGACAGAACCGCAACCCCCGTTATGCTAACAACAACAACAACACTAATGAAGAAGGCAACGTACCTCCACCTCAGTTCAGTCTTAATCAAGCAGACTTGATGGCCATAGCTACCATCGTGGCGACGACACTGCAAGGATTAGTGAACCCGAATGCCAATCAACCACCACCACCTCCACCACAGCATGGATTCAAGTTCCATTATGAATCCCTGCGCAAGAACAGGTGCCCAACTTTCAGTGGCGCTGCCGACCCCGAAGTTAGCTAGAGCTGGCTCAAAAGCGTGGAAACTCAGTTGAGACTGTTGGAAGTCCCGGATGCACTAAAAGTGGACGTGATAGTGCCTTTCCTGGAAGACAAGGCTGCTAAATGGTGGGAAGAGTCTCGCCAGCCATGACCGCTGCTGGACCAATCACATGGCGAATCTTCCGGGAAACATTCCTAAACAGTACTACCCGGCAGAAGTCAGACTGCAGAAGCTAAGTGAATTTGAAAACTTCAGTCAGGCTCCAGACATGTCAGTAGTAGAATATACCTCTCAGTTCAACGCCCTTGGATCATATGCTCCGGCGATTATGGCGGATGAAGTTCTAAAATTGCACCGCTTTAAGAAGGGATTGAACAGTAGGATCCAGTCAGATCTAGCGGTCTACCAACCTGCCAACTTTTCAGATTTGATGGGTGCGGCTATCCGAGCCGAGGCTGATATTCGTCGAAGAGAAGGGGAAAACAGGAACAAGCGACCCCTTAACAGCCAGCCTTCTCAAGGGAGACCAGTGTTCAAGAGGCCCAATCAGTCGGGCGGACCTCTCTCAGGGAAATTCCCCGCCACTAACTATCAAGGACTCAAGACATGCTCAACATGTGGCTTCAAGCACTCTGGGGAATGTCGAAGGGCCAGCGATGTATGCTTTGGATGTGGGAAAGTGGGGCACCGAATTGCAGAATGTCCTACTGCTGCCAACCGACCAGCAGGGCCAAACAGAGGAACTGGGCCAAATACGGGAGCAGGCCCTAGTAAACCAAAGGAGGACAAACCCAATGCTAGAATCTTTGCCATGACTCAGGAAGAGGCTGACGACGCAACTGAAGTCGTGTCAGGTACCATTCTAATTCAGTCAGTGCCTGCTTATGCATTATTTGACTGTGGTGCTACACATTCCTTTATGTCTAAGAGGTTTGCTAAGAAGTTAGGACGTAAGCCGGATAAACTAACTGAACCCTTCCGAATAGCCACACCTACTAATAGAGCCGTGGAAACGTACGAGATTTACAGAGATTGTAAAATCAGTATCAATAATCAGACTTTTAGCACCGACTTGATACAGTTGATCATGGTCGATTTCGACATCATCTTAGGGATGGATTGGTTAGCAAGAAACAATGCAGTAGTAGATTGTAAGGGAAAGGAAGTCAAACTCCGGACCCCAAATCAAGAAGAAGTCGTGTTTCACGGTACTATTGTCCGCATCTCAAGCTTGGAAAGCCATGAAATCCGGAGAAGACATCTACCTAGCAATGGTCAGTGAGGAAAAAGAAGAAGTCGAGCTGAAACTGGAGAACATCTCGGTAGTGAGAGATTTCCCAGATGTTTTTCCAGAAGAACTCTCAGAGACGGTCCCGAACCGCGAGGTGGAATTCGAGATCAACCTGGTTCCCGGTGCGGCACCAATCTCTAAAGCACCTTACAGAATGGCACCAGCCGAGCTCAAGGAGCTAAAGGAACAGCTCCAAGAATTGCTAGACAAGAGGCAAATTCGACCGAGTGTGTCCCCATGGGGAGCTCCAGTACTCTTCGTCAAGAAGAAAGACGGTAGTATGAGATTGTGCATCGACTACAGAGAATTGAACAAGATCACCATCAAGAACCGGTACCCTCTACCGCGGATAGACGATCTGTTCGATCAGCTTAAAGGAACCGCCGTCTTTTCTAAACTGGACCTGAGGACAGGTTATCACCAGCTGAAGGTCAGGGCTGAAGACATTCCCAAGACAGCCTTTCGAACCAGATACGGGCATTATGAATTCACAGTTATGCTTTTTGGTCTGACCAACGCACCGGCAGCATTCATGGATCTAATGAACAGAGTGTTCAAGCCATTTCTGGATCACTGCATAGTGGTATTCATCGACGATATCCTCGTCTATTCTCCTGACGAGACGAGCCATGAAGAACACCTTCACCTTGCTCTGCAGACCTTAAGAGAGAATGAGCTCTACGCTAAGTTCAGTAAGTGTGAGTTCTGGCTAAGGAGTGTGTCATTTCTAGGACACGTAATCTCAAGAGAAGAAGTTTCAGTAGATCCAAGGAAAGTAGAAGCAATTACCGAGTGGCCGAGACCTAAGAACGCCACTGACATCCGAAGCTTTCTTGGATTGGCAGGGTATTACCGAAAATTCGTCGAAGAGTTCTCCTCGATAGTCGTGCCACTAACGAGACTCACACAGAAGAATTCTAAATTCACCTCGAGTGAGGATTGCGAGAAGAGTTTCCAGACACTGAAAGAGAAACTCGCGTCCACACCAGTGCTGATCTTGCCAGCAGAGAATAAAGATTTCACTATCTACAGTGACGCCTCTAAGGACGGTCTAGGGTGCGTACTCATGCAAGAAGGAAGAGTGATCGCCTATGCGTCAAGACAGTTAAAACCGCACGAGCAGAATTATCCTACTCATGACCTGGAACTAGC
The DNA here is from genome assembly GCF_022965805.1 of Primulina eburnea. Lineage (NCBI taxonomy): Eukaryota > Viridiplantae > Streptophyta > Magnoliopsida > Lamiales > Gesneriaceae > Primulina > Primulina eburnea. The sequence goes on from NC_133101.1 coordinate 53,555,902, forward strand.
AGCGGTTGTCTTCGCCTTAAAGATTTGGAGGCACTATCTCTATGGTGCTAAATGTGAAATCTTCACAAACCATCAGAGCCTCAAGTACTTGTTCACCCAAAAAGAACTTAATATGAGGCAAAGGCGATAGATCGAACTCCTGAAGGACTACGACTTGACCATAAGTTACCATCCGGGTAAAGCAAACAAGGTGGCTGATGCGCTAAGTCGGAAGGACCGTGGCAAGGTAACTCTAGCATCCCTCTCTACCCAGCCATGCCTACAGGAGACTGTCAAGTTAAACCAGGATCGAGACCCGGTACTGACTAATCTTAAAGAGCAAGTCAGAAAAGGGAAGTCTCAAGATCATAAGATTGATGACAAGGGAATCTTGTGGATGAAAGAGAGACTGTGTGTGCCCGACAGTGATAACCTTCGCCAAGAGATAATGGCAGAGGCGCACAAGTCAAAGTTCTCAGTCCATCCAGGCAGTACAAAGATGTACAGGGATCTCAAGAATAGTTTCTGGTGGAATGGCATGAAAAGAGATGTAGCTGAATTCGTCTTCAGATGTCAGGTATGCCAGCAGGTCAAAGCAGAACACCAGCGACCTGGAGGATTACTGCAACCTCTGGAAATTCCCGAGTGAAAATGGGAACATATTTCAATGGAATTTGTGGTAGGATTGCCAAAGTCTAGGCAAAGCCACGACGGTATATGGGTGATCGTGAACAGACTCACAAAGACTGCACACTTCCTACCCGTCCGCATGAATTACAATCTCGATAAGTTGGCTTCACTGTACATGGACAACATCGTGAAACTGCATGGAGTGCCAGTTAGCATCTTATCTGATAGAGACCCGAGGTTCGTCTCGCGATTTTGGAAGAGCTTTCAAGAGGCCGTGGGAACGAAAGTGACCCTAAGTACGGCCTATCATCCTCAGACAGATGGGCAAACAGAGAGAACCATACAAACTTTAGAGGATATGCTGCGAGCATGCGCTCTTGAATTCAGTAGCAACTGGAGCACTCATTTATCCCTAATTGAGTTTGCTTACAACAACAGCTATCACAGCAGCATCGGAATGGCTCCATACGAAGCCCTTTATGGAAGGAAATGTCGGTCACCACTTTAATGGGATGAAGTGGGAGAAAAAGCCGTGGTGGGACCCGAGCTAGTACAGATGACAGTAGACAAGGTTAAAATTGTCCGAGAGAAACTCAAAGCAGCTCAAGATCGACAGAAAAGCTGGGCAGATCTTAAGAGAAGGCCTGTAGAGTTCAATGTGGGCGAGAAGGCTTATGTGAAAGTCTCGCCTATGAGAGGAGTGGTCCGATTCAGTAAAGCCGGGAAACTGAACCCTCGCTATGTTGGACCCTTCGAAATCTTGGAAAGTTGGGCACACTAGCATGTAGACTGGCATTACCACCAAACATGTCAAGAATCCACAATGTGTTCAACGTATCCCAACTGAGGAAGTACGTTCCAGACCCGAGTCACGTTTTGGAAGTAGAACCACTCTTGACCGAAGGAAGCTTGGGAGAAGAACTGAAATACGAGGAAGTCCCTATCAGAATCGTGGACACCAAGGAACAAGTCCTCAGACGACGCGTCATCCCTTACGTCAAAGTGCAGTGGTCCAACCACACAGAGCGAGAAGCAACTTGGGAAATTGAAGAGAAGATGCGAAAGGAACATCCCTACCTATTTGGAGACCGATTCAACTCCAGTTTCGAGGACGAAACTCTTCATAAGGAGGGAGGGATGTAAGAACCAAATTTCCCACAATTTAATTAAAGAATGTAAGGGAAATCTTAACATAAGATTTTTGTATGGTATAAAAATAAGACTTGCATAGTGGAGAATATTTTTTTATGGGATATGTGGAGATACTATTGGACATGCAATATTGTATTGATGTATTGTGTTTAAGCATGCAATTTTCGAATTGGAAGGAAATTCTTGCAAGATTGAATATCATGCAGATTAAAAGGATTAAGGCTTGATTATTGCTTAAGATTTTCGAAATCCTCCTAGATTAATTGCCCAATTATTGAGGTGGATAGATACATGGTTACTTGGAAGAAAATAATCAAAGATGGCTCAAAATCCTCCCCAAGTTAGCATCACTATTTTCGAACCAATCAAGGAGGAAAGAATCAAGGATTTAATCTCACAAACTTGGTAGCTGAATTTCGAAAAAGAGCAAGGAAATTGGAAGTCAAACATTGAGAGATTTGAGGCCTAATTGGGTAAGATTTGAATACCAAGTTTAACACCCTCCCCTCACCTATAAATAGGCCAACCCTCCTAGCCATTCCTTACACCAAAATTTCGAAACCCATAGTTGCAATTTTCGAAAATTCAGCAGATCCCCCTAGCCGAAATACTGCAAAAAAACCGTCCAAGGAACCAAGCCGAAGCGCTGCCCGAGTGAATAGCACGAAGCGATCCACTTTTCAAAGCCAAGCACCTACATTTTTCGCACCAATATTTATTGTAAGTGGGCTATTTTTAAACTTTAAAATTTCGGATTTGGGTATGCATGTTTTCGATTTTTACAAGAAAAATAAATAGTCGAGTACAATCTTCTTTCTACTCTTTTCTTGTTTTGTCATACGATTTTAAAAGCACTGTGAAAAGTCGACTGTATACGGGAGGGAATCCCAACCACGACGTACCCTTACGCGGTGGGGGACATAACCGCTATACGGCCTCACCCCCTTAGAAGAGTAAAAATTAGGGACTGACGTCAGTAAACCGTAGAAAGTAGATGAGTCGCAGTGCTGGGTCAATGTTATGCATGTTTATGAAGTATGTATGCAAGTCATGAAAATCTCGAATTTTATGCATGTTGTTTTATTGTGCTCGATATTTCCCCCACTTGCTGAGTATTCCCAAATACTCATCCCCCTTACAACCCTTCCCAGATAAGCCCGAAGAAGAACTCGAGGATGAGGAGTCCGAACAGTTCTGAGGATGGTGAACGCTCAAGGAATTTAGTTTAAGTTATTATTAATTAGATTTACGTTTCCGCATTAAAAATCTGTTGTCTTATTTATTTTGGTAATTGTAAAGACATTGGTTATTTAATTTGAGATTATGATATATAAACTGGTTCGGGTTATACTGTGCTACAAGAGGCTTGTTGTTGCGATTGTGTGATTGTGAAACAACGCCTGTGTCATTCCCGAGTTTCGGGGCGTGACAAACTGAGTCCATGGCCAACATATCAACGTATTCGTATCACATATTTGTATTCGTATCGCGTATTCATATTCGTATCTCGTATAAATGGAAACACGATTGTCGGGCTCCCACTGGGACCATAACCCCCACAATATTTCCAACATATCACATATTTTGTCACAATCTCTTGACGTCCTTCAACATGTCGTAATTCCATCACTTAATAAAAACATGCATATAATATCATTTTATTTTGAAACCAAACATGCAACATGTCTTTTATATGCTCATATTTAAATCATAAAAATCACAGACATTTAAAAATCATAACTTAACATATTAAAAATCATAAACATCCATGAATATTTTAAAATAAACATTTTAACATCGTAAACGTTTAAAATAAACATTTTAAAAAAAACGCTTTAGCATATTAAATCATAAAACATTAAACATATTAACGTCTTAAAAATCCATAAACATTTAAAATTGACATATTAACATATAAACATCCATAATCATTGAAAATAATCATATTATCATATAAAACAGCATTCAGGACATTGCCATGATGTTTACTAATTTTTAGGTGTAAAAAGACTGTTTTACCCCTGAGCGTAAAATTTCACGTTTTTGACATTTTCTTAATTTCATTGACTCTAACATGTCTTAAATAATTATTTAAACTTACATGAATTTTCTCATAGTTTTATTTAGTATAAATCGAGGACTTTTAATTTAATCTTTAAATAAGACGTATTACTGTATTTTAATCCCGAATTAAACCAAAACTTAATATAAAATTCCCAAATTCAAAACTGAGACTTAAATTAATTATTTAAGTTTAACTATAATTTTCCATAATTTTGTAAATCTTAAAACTAGGCTTTTCAATTAACTCGTTAATTAACGTTTCGTGCGGCAATTAAATCCCGAATAAATCCAAACCTCAATATTTTGATCCCAAATTTTTAACATAACCTTTTTATGATTTATTCTACCCTTCCAAGTCATGAGCCACACCCGTGGACCCTTGGATTCAATTTTAGCTTTATTATTTTCGTTTTTGACACCTTATCGAATACACCGAGCCATCTAGTAGTTTACCCGAGCCACGCCCGAGCCACCTTGAGCCAAAACTTAGACAACCCATCTAGGGACTCTACTGTGCAAGCCCAGCCCAAAAAAACCAGCCTTGGCCTGCACAAAACACTTCTGAAACTTGGCCCAAAAACCTGCATGTGTTGTGTGTGTGTCCTTCATTGTATGTCTAGGACTCCTAACCCAACTAGGGCTCTCCCAGCCGAGACACCACCGAGCCCACACGAACATAACCTTCCCTGGACCACGCCCGAACCATACCCAGACCAACCCAAGTCCTGTACCCCGCACATGAGTCTCCTGAATCTAGAAGCACACATGCGCCACTTCCTTGAACCTCACGGGTTCCTCTTTTCCCTCGAGCCAGCAACGAGCGCCACTCTAGACCCTGCCCCGACCCTGGAACCTCTCCCTGGGACCCTGACCGACCACCTAGCCCAGCCCAAACCGAGCCGCAGCCCCTGCAATTCTCGGCCACCAGAATTCACGCGTGGAGTGTCCCTTCACGCAGGGACTCTTCCAGCCAACTAAACGCGAGCCCTAGCCCCCTAAGACTCTACCAGGCCCTCACCCATGACTCTCCTCGAGCCCCAGCCAGCCCTGGCCAAGCCCCAAGGCCCCATGCAAAGCCATCGATCCTATGCACCACAACAAGCCAAGCAACCTTCGGTAATCTATTCTTAATTAATTCATACGGTTCCAGCTTTGTATTGTTCATGTTTGTGCGTGTTTCTAGCCTCTTAAACTTGTGTAAAACAATCTCATAGTACTTCCTAATTATGGCAGCCCCTTAGGTACATGAATTTCATGACTTCTGGATCAACAACATGCTTTAAAAATTATCCTTTGATGCATGAACGAATTAATTTGAAAGCTTTATTTGTTTTTCATGCAATACATCATAAAATAAATACTATGGTGTGATGATCAGTAAAAGGAGAATATGACGTGCATTTGCGTATTTAACGCACGATTATTCGTTGACGATTGCGAAGAATGGCGACGACAACCTTGGCTAGAAATCTTCCTTGAATTAATCGACTTTTCTCAAAATATTTGTGTGTGTGCCGTGGAGCTTGATGAGTGTTTGGTGTGTGCAAAATTCTGAAAGTGAGGCGTGTAGGTGTGAAGTTTGGGGTGAGTTTACATATTTAAATACTAATTAAACCCTTAATTAAACTTAAGCCCATTAAGCCTCCAAATTAGGCCCACTAGTGCTTGATTAGGATTTAATTAAAATATTAAAATATTTTTGTTAAAATAAGATTGTGAATTTAATAGCCGGGTTGTCGAAAAGTTCATGTTTTTGTGAAAATCCAACACCGATAAAAATTACGTCTCGGCGTATAAAATTACCTCAAAACCCCCTATTTTCAAAAATAATAAAAAGCATCACCTTAATTAAAATAATTAAAAACAATTATTTAATGAAATCATTTTCTATTTTTTAGCCATCGGTCTTCGTTCCTCGATCACAACTCAAATAACCTTTAATAATATATTTTAATGCAATCATGTAGAAAAGTATATTTTAAACATGCAAATATGCACAACATAATTAATTAATACAATTAAAACATTTAATTAAAATACAAAGGAATTTAATAATTTACGTGCATGTGGTTCGTGTGGACTTTTAAATTTTCGGAGCGTTACATTATCAATTTCAGTTTCAGTCTCTGCACACTTAGAAAAACTCATTAGAAACAAATAAACAAGTTTTTTTTAATATCAAAATCAAGATTGCGAACATGAAATGTTCCAACAATCTCCCTCTTTTTGATGATCACAAAACTTGAACAATAAAGAGAATAAAACGATCTCCCTCTTTTTGATGATCACAAAAAGATTTAAAATAAATTTAAACAGTTAATAATTCACCTCCTTTGTGAGAATCAAAACGTTAAAAACAATAAAGAGAATAAAGAACTTTCAGTTCGAGGGATAGCAGAAAGATTATCTCCCAACTGAATAAAACTTGAACAATCTCCCTCTTTTTGATGATCACAAAAAGATTTAAAATAAATTTAAACAGTTAATAATTCACCTCCTTTGTGAGAATCAAAACGTTAAAAACAATAAAGAGAATAAAGAACTTTCAGTTCGAGGGATAGCAGAAAGATTATTTCCCAACTGAATAAAACGATTTGAAAACAATTTTTCAGTTCGAGGGATAGCAACTCAAGAACTGATCCCATGTGATTTTCAGTTATTCAGTTGCACAGGATATAAAACCGATCAGTTTTCTTAACGAATGATTACTTAAAGTATTTTCCTCTTGGTTTCTAACCGAACTCGATATAATTAATCGAAGTACACATTCTTAGAAGACGAGATATTGCTGCTCTTGAGAATATTGTGTTTGAAGCACCCTTCTAAGGTGCCCTCACACGATCCATCACAGAGCCGATGTAAAAAATTATTTCAAACATACAATGTTATTATTATTGTGTAATTAAATGTTTGAGGATAAGATTTTCTCAAAAATTATGGATCCTAACGTATGATCGGGATTAAGTATTTACATTATTTATTCCAAAACTTTGGAATGTTTACAATAAGTGCTAACCAAGATTAGACATCAAGTGAAAAGAAGAAACATCAGAGTCTTAAGGTAAACTTATGATTCAAAGTAATATGTTCCTAGAAACAGTCTCGGGTTCTTCTAAACTCTCTAGAGATCTTATATATCCAAAAGACGGTACAGAACTATGGCAATCAACTATATTATGCACCACATAAAATCGATAAAATCATAGAAAAACAAGAAGAAATTCTTGGAGAATTAAAGGATATCAAACAAGAATCCAAATTCCATAACAACAACCAGGTTCTATTAAAAGGATCTCTGAAGGAAAGTTACCAACATCTTTTGGTATTGAACCCTTATTACACCAAAGAGTAAAGGCTAAGGTAATGCCAAAACATTTAGCCAACGATGAAAAATGATCAATCTGATAAAAACTGTATTAGAAAAGAATTAATCTAATGACAACTATAGAAATGATTGGTCTAGAAGATCTTCAAAACCTTGCAGAGTCTTTTGTGAATATCAAGATCATAGATCTGAAGGTGAATGCAACAAAGGGAAAACTTCTCTCGATAACTTTTTCATCCTTTCATGAACCACCAAGGGAAAGTGTGAGATCTCATAATATAAATATGAGAAGACCCCAAGTAGATTTCGAGTAAGTGGAGAAGCACACCAGCGGTAACAAGATCAAGGAAATCAAATTCCCTTGCACCAAAAAGTCCATCGGAAGTCTGTTTTAGAACCAATACATCTGTAAGGGTTTATGATTAATCTTGATGTACTGGATTTTTAAAACATAGAAGATTTCATATATAACTGTACATCGGCTATGAGAATCGTAGTAGACACATTTGATCTCAACAAAGAATGATTCATTAAACTTGTAGAGATGAGTCTGATGGGATAAAAAAATCGCTTGGGACATGACCGACAAAAACCAAAGAGTCGGTCCTAGCCAAAGAATCTCTTAATGAGATAGCTAGCAGAATGGCTACTCTGCGTAAAGTAAAATTTATAGGGGCAGACTATTTTAACAATCATAACATAATAAGAAAATGAAATATACTCAATGAATTGCATGACGTCTGTTTGGTGGATGAATACATCATGTTATTAAATAAATATAGATGGAATTCAGGGATAAAAAAGAAAATATAGCAATACAACTTTTTTTCTCCAAAATGGCAAGTCCCTGGAGAGAAATTCTAGTCAGGGAACATGTCTCTGTTAATCCAGATACTTTGTCATGAATGATCTCTTTTCCCAAATGAAAATTAATATAATTGTTTCATATCGCAGCATTACAAAAGAATTACAAACGATTGAAGAGTATTAATAAATGTACTATTTTATATTATAAAGAAAATGATATTCCAACAATCAAAGCCACAAATGCATAAATGAAGGGCTTTAGAGCTCATCCTTATGTCAAAAGGGGAAAAGTAGAAGTAGTTCTTGAAAACCAAGAAAAATATTATCTAGACAAAAATTCAGGTCTTATAAATCTAGGCAAAGATGTAAGATGTCATCCCAAACATCGAACTCCTCTCAAAGCACGAGGAGTACACCAAAAAATAAACTTTTTAGAAGATCTCAAACTCGAGCTAGTGAAATTTTTAAATATTGTAATTGCTGGAAATGTAGACCAAGAGATCATATTTCGACCAACTGTCCGGAAAATGACATTAAAGGATAAAACTCTTTGAACCAACTTTGGATATTGGAGAAGTTTTTTATTACCAAGATCTAGTTCAAATATACAAGTTCGAAGATATTCTTTCAGACGAAAGTATATATGAAGAAAAATAAATATTGCGTCAGGAAGAATTTGATAGAACAAAATCAGAATTTGACTGAAGAATTGGTGTCTCGACACGAAACACATGAAAACTTGTCTGGTTTCTTTTGTCAGACAACAATATCTCATTAAATGGTCCAAAAGATCATGAGAGAAAATCTTAGTCTAAAGAGATATCAAAGATTCTATGCAAGACAAGTATAAAAGTTCTTAGGAAATCTTGGTCTGAGAAACAAAAAACATCATCTAATTTATAAAAGATTCCAGAAGGAAAATATCAATCCCAATGGAACTTAAAGAGAAACCAGATTTAAATGCAATTAATTCCTTCTGAAGAAATTAAGGAAGAATTGAAAAAACTCAAAATAAAATTAGCACGAACCATGTCCTAGATTCATATCGGAGCAATCCAGATTATGATAAAAGCTAGTTTTAAAGAAGGAATAGATTAACATATTTACATTTCTATATGTGATAAATGAATGGGTGATCTTAAAGATTCAATATTGAGAACAATCTCAGGGAATCTATGCGTCGGAAAAATTGTAGGAGTAATTTACCAAAAATTGTCTATAACCTGACAGATCGAGATTTGAGCTAAGATTTAACAATAAATCAAAATTTCAAAGAAACAAGAGAAACAAGGCTGATGAAAGATAATAATAGATCATATTATATCACGTGTCACATTTCATATGCTCTATCTAATATACATCACTCAGAATTGTTTATTATAAATGAGTTTATTTAAATACCAGAATATTTGGAAATTTTGTTCAAGAAATTTATCTAGAAATAAACGAGTTTTCTTTAATATAGAAAACAAATATTCCGATCCAAGACACACAGATTTTACAAAAAAGGAATCAAAGTCTAATATTAGAATCAAGATGACTATCTTTTCAAGGAGATAGAATAATAAATCACAGGTTGGGAAAAACACATGTCCAGGAAGCACAACATGTACTAAAAAGCTTTTCGACAATAGAAAAGCTAAGATGTCCAGAAGGACGGAGAGAAGTCGAAATAGTAGTTGATATTACAAGAGAAATCAATTTCCTTGTAATATTATATACTATTTCGAACAACCTATCATAGGAACTTACGAACAAATGATCAATCAGTGAATTAGAAGTTCATATCAAAGGAATCCTAGGAAAAGAACCAGATCAATTGATTATTCCCGAGGAACACAAACCTTGAAAAAATCTAGATAATGGAATGGAATTCATGATGGATGATAGAATGCGGAAACTCCAATGACCACGAGACCATTCTCGAAATACATCCCAGCAGGATGTTATATGAACAATATCATGCATAATATTTTGCTGCTTATATTGATTCTAGAGCTTGAATTAGTACGGCAAACACAAGAGTGTTTCCAAAAAAATTGGAAAAAGAATTACCTCAAGTGCTGGACGATTTCTCAAAGAGAATCTTAATTTTACGTGTAGGGATTAAGATGGAAAAAGTATTAATCAGAGTTGCTGAACAAATACCTTGGTACAAGATGAAAACACAACCAGTTTATTTTCATGATGCATGACAAACATTCTACGAGGAAATAATTTTTCAAATGTTTAAATCTTATACACAAGAAAATGAGGTCAGAAGATTAGTATTCACAACACCATATGGTCACAAAGTCATATTCCAGAGACTGAGATAGGCATCTATAAAGGATTCTAGACGGTTTGAAAAAACAATGCTTCAATCAATAGCATATCAAAACCTCCAATAATTAAAAAAAATATAATTTCTCAAAATATCTTTACACTAGAAGGATGTAGAATTCGAATAAAAAATTATCCCTAAAATATGTCTAGAAAATGGTTTTAAAAAAAACTGCAATGAAGATCCTTTGTCATGGTAGGACAAAAATCAACTCCAAGTCAGCCTTAAAATTAAGAAAGTAGAATATGAGTTCGTTATATATAAGCATATTCCAATGAACATAGTAGATCAAAAGGATATGCATATTATTATCAAGAAACATTTAAACCTTGATTTAATCAAAGCAGGAATATCAGCATATAGTAGTCTAGGTTTTCTAGTAAGAAATCAAAGTGAAATAAAAAAGAACAAGCCATCAAGAAATTAATAAAATTCTACATTTTGATGGGTACTTTATATCCAGTAGAGAACATTTAATCAGTTGTATACGCATCACCATAATATTCTCTAAATTTGATTATAAGTTCGGATTCTCGAATGAATGAATAAATCAAGAAATACATAGCTTTTTTCGCACCATAAGGTCACTATATTTGGGAAGTATTACTTTTGGATTGATTAATTTACCCCATATATTTCAAAGAAAGAGGAATAATCTATTTAAAGATTATTTAAATTCATATTTGTTTATATTGATGATATTTTAATAAAATCCAAAAATATGGATGAACATATTAAACATTTAGATATTTTATCTAAGATGTGTAAAAAGAATCTTATCGGAAAAGAAGGTAGTCTTCGTAACAAGGAAAATTGAATTTCTTATAATAGAAATTGATGAGTCAGTAATTGTGGAAAAAATGCAGAATTTTCAGAAAAGCTAAAAAACAAGAAACAATTATAAAGTTTTTTAGTAGTTGTTAACTTTGCTAGAATGTTCGTAAAAAAATCTAGCTAAACGAAGTAAAGTATTTAGTCCATTACTAAAAAAGGATGTAAGATTCTTATAGACAGAAGACAACAAAAAATTATTAAGACAATTAAAAGCGATTTGCAAAAATCTCCCGAAAATTGATATTCCTCGACATGAAGATGATCTGGTACTATATACAAATTTCAGTTATCGTTGATGGGCAGTGGTTCTTACAAAGCACTCACCAGAAGGAGAACAACTATACATGTATTGTAGTTGATTATTCTCATATGCAGAAGTCGTAAGATGACATATCAACGAAAATGAATTTTATACAGTAAAAAAGCTTTTAAAAATTCTCATTATTTTTACTTGCAATGATGTTTACCTTAAAGGTTGATAACATACAGATAAAAACTTTCTTGAATAATATAATTGAATATAAACCCGATGAGGCTAGATTAGGAGATGGCATGATTTGTTTCAAAATTATATTTTTGATATTGTTATTATTAAATTTCATGAAAATATTCTTGCAGATTTTTTAACAAGATATGGTTAGTGCTAATGTCAACGCCATCATGAAAATGAAGAGTCATTTTAGGGAATACCTTCAAATTCTTCAAACAGAGTTTGATAAGCTTGCCCTAAATGCAGAAGTTGCGGGTAGACTACAACAAGTTGATAAGAGCATTGTCTTTTACCGAATAACAAGTTGTTTACAGGCTTATACTCAGCTATGACATGTATTGCAAAATCCTATCCTCCAAGCTATTGAGAAGCCACTGTTTCCCAAATTTAAAATTTTCTAGTACAAGGATCTATACCTTGAGCAGGAGATTCAAGTATCTCTAGCAAAAGTGCTAAGTCAGGATCATCTTTAGATGAGTTAGTCAAAGTAAAAATTGAAACTCCATATCCTTATCTCGAGTCTTGAAGTCAACCATTTACCTCGGGTCTTGAAGAGGGAGATATCAACCTTATAGCTCAAACTGACAAAGGAAAATCTAAGGTTGATACTAACGAGCTTATAGTTTATCCATTTCAGGTATATCAATAGAATTGAGAGAAATTGAAAATAAGAATATGTATCAACTCAACCACAATGCGAGTTGATATAGCATGAAAGTAACCTAGGATATAGATGAAACCAAATTCCTATCCCAATGAGGTAAAAGCAGAGTACGAATTTGAGGCTCTTGCCTCAGTTTATACTACATCACTCAGGTTCACCGAAATCTCAATAATACCAAAATGGATCCAAGAAGTTGTTCACGAAACATGGACAAATAATGACTATTGTCAAGATGAGATATTTTGGAGCTTTACTTTTTTAGTACAACATCAGAACCAGCCGAGAAAGGCTTGCATGAAACATTTCATCACTTCAATAAAATACTAGACATGAACTGAAACGTCTACTACTCGTTTTTTTCAAAATATACTAGAATTTTTTTTCTTTCTTACAATACTTTGGCCGAACCATAATATATATATATATACGACTAATTATTTGAAAATCCAAAACGCAGTGCAAAACATAAAATCGTAGGATGTCAACCAAACCTAAAACTAGTATTTTTCAAAATAAAGTATATGCATCTTAAATCCTCTCAAAGCCGCTGAAAAGCATCAAAAGTCATAAACGTCACAAAATCTTTAAAATCATACTAATGCGGAAAACTAGCAAAGGTCATCGGGTTATGTGCATCATCAGTCCAGCTAGTTCGACCATCAAGTCTTCCATCATCAACAAAATCATGCTCACCTGCATCGATCACACCTAGTGAGTCTAGTGACTCATCAAATTCTAACCATGATAGCAAGTAATACATATAAATTCACATGCGACAGTCAAAATACATTTAATAAAAATAGATTTTCATGAATATGCTTAAACTTTAAACATTTTTTCATTTCATCATATCATCTTACTTTCATCATAAACATAAACATATACATTTCATGTAAGGTGAATTTCGTTCATTAATTGTGACCATCCTTTCATCCTTCGGTCGATTGATCAATCTCAGTTGTAACCATGTTACCAGGTGGCGAGGAAACATTAACCACTTTTCTGTTATGTGTATTGGCTTACAGTCGGCGGGGACATCAGCGATACTTTCACCCATCAACTGAGCATTCGCCTTACATATCATCATATCATTTCGATGGAAATTTGATCGTCGGGCTCCCTCTGAAGCCTTCTCCCATGCTCCCTCTGGGGCATCGTCCCTCATGAATCCTCATTTCCTTATCGTCACAATTAAATCCCTTCTTTCAAAACATTTTTTCTTGTTTCCATCACTTTATAAAAATACATGCAATAACATCATTTTCTTTTAAATCAAACATACAACACATCTTTTAGAATTTATCGTTTTCCATCATAATATCCCATAAACTTTCAAAATAAACATTTTAACATTCATTAAAGCATTCAAGGCACTACGAGGACATCTAATATTTTTCAGGTGTAAAATGACCGTTTTTTAAATGCCCCAGATTCGACGACTGTCCTCGCTGTACCAAGACGGGTCTTTCCAGCGTGCTTATGTCCTCACTCAAACGCACCCTGGAAAACTTCCCAGGAGGTCACCCATCCCAAAATTGCCCCAAGTCAATCACGCTTAACTTTGGAGTTCTTATGTGATGAGCTACCGAAAAGAAGATGCACCTTCGTGATATGAGCAGTACCAATAAAATCTTTTAAGCCCTCTTCAACTGTACAGTCCATTACATTGAACAGTCTCGGAATTCCTCTCATTCATGTGTGGGTCGGTTCATTCATGTTCCTCCACATATAAGCCTGTTAGGAGCCGCTCATTGTCCGTGCAACTGATGGCACCGGCGATCACCTCCCGCCCTCTTCGGCCCCGGGCCTCACATGCGCACCAGCTTCCGCTTGGTTCGTCCCCGAACCACACCGTACTAAGATAGGTCGGCTCTGATACCAACTGAAACGCCCCAAATTCGACGACTGTCCTCACTGTACCAAGACGGGTCTTTTCAGCATGCTTATGTCCTCACTCACACGCACCCTGGAAAACTTCCCAGGAGGTCACCCATCCCAAAATTGCCCCAAGTCAAGCACGCTTAACTTTGGAGTTCTTATGTGATGAGCTACCGAAAAGAAGATGCACCTTCGTGATATGAGTAGTACCAATCAAATATTTTAAGCCCTCTTCAACTGTACAGTCCATTACATTGAACAGTCTCGGAATCCCTCTCATTCCCGTGTGGGTCGGTTCATTCATGTTCCCTCCACCTAGAAGCCTGCTAGGATCCGCTCATTGTCCGTGCAAATGATGGCACCGGCGATCACCCCCGCCCTCTTCGGCCCCGGGCCTCACAGTTTTGCTACTGAAACCCTAAATTTTTCAATTTACCCTTAGACCTTAAAACGACTAGCCGAATTAATCCAAACTTAACATAATACCTTAAAATATACTCATAAACTTTTCTTAGATTTAAACTTAAGCTTCTCGACTAATTTATCAATTTGTTTTAAAACTTAACCCTACGCCCGGTTTTAACCCGAATCGATTTCAAACTTGAACCACAACTTATTAACACTTACTAAACATTTTCCATCCCAAATCAAGCCAACTAAAACCCATAGAAAGGCCTAGAATGCTACTGAAAATTTTTGCCCTTGTTGTACAAACCTAGCACTAACAATTCATCAATCCCTTCGATCCTAGACCCTAACCGATTGGACCAGACCCTGACCACCCTCCTAGGACTTAGGACTAACCCATTAAGACCCACTTGGACCAGCCCTAGCGAGCCATGCACGAGGACGTGCATGGTTCTTCCTATTGCACGCGGCCACGACTAAGTTGTGCCTTAGTCGTGAGCCCCTCCTCTACTAGCCTATCTAGCCTTGCGTGGATCACTGTGGCTCAATGCTGGGACCCTTTCTAGCCCAGCCCCTTGCCTGGAAAGCACCCCGCGTGGTCTCTCCTTTTTAACCTCCCAAAACCGTGCCCTAGCTGTAAGGCCCGGGGCCGAAAAGGGCGGGGGGTGATCGCCGGTGCCATCAGTTGCACGGACAATGAGCAGCTCCTGACAGGCTTCTAGGTGGAGGGAACATGAATGAACCGACCCACACGGGAATGAGATGGATTCCGAGATTGTTCAATTTAATGGAGTGTACAGTTGAAGAGGGCTTAAAAGATTTGATTGGTACTACTCATATCACGAAGGTGCATCTTCTTTTCGGTAGCTCATCACATAAGAACTCCAAAGTTAAGCGTGATTGACTTGGGGCTATTTTGGGATGGGTGACCTCCTGGGAAGTTTCCTAGGGTGCGTGTGAGTGAGGACATAAGCACGCTGGAAAGACTAGTCTTGGTACAGTGATGATAGTCGTCGAATCTAGGGCGTTACAAGTGGTATCAGAGCCGACCTCTCTTAGTACGGTGTGGTTCGGGGACGAACCAAGCGGAAGCTAGTGGGCATGTAAGGCTCGGGGCCGAAGAGGGTGGGGGGTGATCGCCGGTGCCATCAGTTGCACGGACAATGAGCGGATCCTGTTAGGCTTCTAGGTGAAGGGAACATGAATGAACCGACCCACACGGGAATGAGAGGGATTCCGAGACTGTTCAATGTAATGGAGTGTACAGTTGAAGAGGGCTTAAAAGATTTGATTGGTACTACTCATATCACGAAGGTTCATATTCTTTTCGGTAGCTCATCACATAAGAACTCCAAAGTTAAGCGTGCTTGACTTGGGGAAATTTTGGGATGGGTGACCTCTTGGGAAGTTTCCTAGGGTGCGTGTGAGTGAGGACATAAGCACGTTGGAAAGACTCGTCTTGGTACAGTGAGGACAGTCGTCGAATTTGGGGCGTTACATTAGCTCTTGTTGAAAGCCATAAAAACATGCAGCCCTTAACCTCCCTTTCCAGCCCTTGCACAACCCCTTCTAGGACCATTACTAGTCCCCCTTATAACCCTTGAACACATCCCAACATCAGAACACAGCCGTGCCCTACAATAGACCCAAACTGTGCCCTAATTTCCATTTGATCACAATTTTCGTTCCTTGTTTTTCCCTTGTTGTCCAGCCCTTAGCCAAGCTTCTATGGACTCTTAAACATGTTGAAAAACATCCCTTCCCATAGCCCTACCATGACAGCTCCTTTGTGCAACATAATCATGGATTTAAAAACATAAAAACTCAGGTTTTGCCATAAAAACAAAAATATAAGAAAGTGTATCATATTTTTATGCAATAATGTTAAATACACATAATATGGTATGAACGATGAACGAAAGAATATTAAGTTGTGCCTTTGTATGTTTCACACACGAAAAATAATCCTTGACGTGAAGAACGTGGGCAGAGAGACGGGGAAGAAGACCTTGCTGAAGTTTCCCTTCAAATTCACGTGAATGGTCCTTTAAAAAACGTGTGTGTGTGGATGTGCTGATGGAAGAGAAAAGACCTAGGTTTTTAGTGTTTTAGACATGTGGTTGAAGTGTTTTGGGTTTAGGAAACTCTATCTTTTGATATAAATAATTGGGTAGAAATATAGGCTCAATAACCTTATTATAATAGACCCATTAGGTCCATTATAGTGTAGGTAAAATATTTCGTTTAGGAAAGTTTTCGAAAATATTATCCGAGTTCCCAAAAAGTCTTTATTTTCGTTAAAAATCGATTACTGGTTCAAAATACAACTCGCCGCATAAAAACACCTCAAAAGATACTATTTTCGAAAAGAAAATATAAAATATATCATAAAGTATAATTAAAAATAATCATTAATAAAAAAAATTCTCTTTACGGTCCCAAATCTCCATTCCTCGATTGCCTATCGAATAACCTTTGATACACATTTTATGCATTCTAATATAAAACTCTATTTTAAACATGTAAACATGCCTACCGCATTTAATTATTACAATTCAATCAGTCATTTTCAACTTTTCCTAGATTTGCATACAATTGAATTACGTTATCGTATTTTGGACCTTACATGAACATTCAAAAGTTCATTAAGAATCCTCCACAGAATGAGACACTTCTTGTTTCAGCACTCACTAAAGATGACATCTCCATAAGATGAGCATGTTCATTATGTGTATGTCTCACATAGATGCACAAAGTCAAGTTTTCATTTAAGTTTTCTCAAAATTCTATAAACAGATCTTTCTGTTAAATGTCATGACAAAAAAAAACAAAAACTTTGGGGAAAATAATATTTGAAAAGAAATAAATATTATGTGGAACAGAAAACTGCCGAGGAATAAAGAAACTTATCAGAAATTCTGTAATATGGCTCATATGAGAAAATGATCATAATGAATCTGCACCGAATGCCCAAACCAGAAAGGGCCAGATTTCAAGATCTGACCAAAAACATAATGTGGAGACAAGTCTAAATCTGAAGGTCTACACAAGTAGCATTTTTCCGGTGGAACATACAAAAGCAAAAGATTCCCCGACAAAAGTAAAGAAGACATGTGATTCAATCACTCCATTAGTAGAGGATGAACCACTCAAGCACCAACTAAAAGATGTTTTCGGCCAAAACTAGCAATGTAAGTCCGGATTTCAAATCCACAAAGACTTTTATATATATTATGATAGAAGGAAGTTGAATACATCATTCTACATCTTCATTTTTATTTCAAATAAAATTTGTAATATTTTCAATTTATGCATTTTGTAATTCTAGCTACAGGTAGCTAAATAATGTTCTCTTCATCTACAGGAGGTTACTATATATTAACATGTTGCATGTTTGAATAACATAATAAAGACTTTATGGCTCGTTTCATGTATTATTTTAAAAATTAAACTTTTTTACTATAAACACTAAGGTAGTAAATGACACAAGGTTGTGCTAAATGATGTTGAAGATATCTACGTCAGGAACCATCTGTTGCGGCTGCGTGTCTAGAATGTGAGGAACAGTCTGTGAAACTCCATGACATTCTAGTCAAAGAGGTGAAATTTTTAATTTTTCATATGGAAGCATGATGATGATATAGAGGCTGAAAACATTGCATAACCCTATGCTTTTGGGCAGATTCGTGTGGAAAAGAGAGTTCAAGGATGATTTGGAAAATCATTTGGAAAATCTTAAATATAGTAGAGAGTTTAACCTAAATTTCGATGAACAAGTGAGTAAATTCTAATTGAAACTAATATTTAAGTATTTATTTGAAATTTACCAAGGAATTAAGTGTGGAAATAGACCCTAAACACTAATAATTATTAATAATATTAAAATCATGTACGGGTTGGTCAATAATGCGTTTTGATTAAATATAAATTTTCTCTTGAGCGTTAGGTGGCCATCTTTTAATCTCACGTTTCCATTAATTGTCTCCTTTAATTTCTTTTTCTTTCTTTATTATATTTTATCCAATCTTTCAATCACTAACCCATTGCTAGAAAAACCTAAATCGGGTTTGAGTTAAATAGTACATGCAAATGAATCTTTTTTAAAAAAATTCAAATATACAATGGGTATTTTAATTTTTATCCACAAATATAGCATGCCGAATTGATTTTTTTAATAAGTAAATGATCAATAAATCTCCATTAGCATAATTATATTTTTGTTCACTTTTTGTCAGACTTTTTTTTTGGCAATCTCCAATTTACACACGCATAAAACTATGATTTCTTTTAGGCCATCTCCAATCCACTGCACTACATTCTGTACTACATTGACGTTACACTAAAATCATCTCCAACCACATTGCACTACATTTTACACTACAATAGAATATTCCAAAAATATTCTTTTTTTACAATATTAATCTTTCTGTTTTATGTTAATTATTTATAATTTGATATTATTGCAAAAAAGACTTGAAGATGAACGTCGAGAAAATGACAACTTCGGATCTTATTTTGGAGATATTGGAGGATCGGGGTCTGGTTTAGCGCATTACTAAAATCTTTTTTTGACGTAATTTTTTTTTATGTTTCATAATTTTATGGTTTGTTAGTTGTCGTAGTTTGTTTATTGTTTCGTAATTTTTGTTGTTTTTTGTTCGTAATTTGTATCATTTTAACGCATTATTAATTTAATCTGTGTTTTTTTTTATTTTTTTGTTTTTACACTTAATTAATTTCTAATCACAATATTAAAAATTTTATAATTAAAATTTCAAAAAAATATTAATTAATTAAATATTAAACAATTAAATTAAATTAATCAAATTAAAAAAAATAAAAATAAAAAAAATTGTTGCTGCGCCACATGTGGAGCTGCTCCAATCCAGCGCCAGTTTTGGTGCTGGATTGGAGGGAAATTTCATGGCACCATTGGAGATGGCCTTAGCCCTCAATTGTTTTATCTGATAAATACGGTACAAAACATTAAAAATCTGATACTGATAGATGATATTTGAGTACAAATATTTCAGATTTGTCATTAATATATGATTTTTGAGTACTTTAATATGTATAACAAATATTTATATTTATGACACGATTTTATAAGTTGAAAATATGATACTAATATACTCAAGTCTCCCATCTTTCGATACGTAAATATCAAAATAAGATCACACTATGCCACTCGATAAATATCAATATTAAACGTATCGAAATGGTAAATTATATTAAAAGTATCTTAAAAAAATACTTTATTTTAAAGAAGACAATAAACATAAAGGGTCCACAAATTTAAAATGGGGGTTATCATTAAAAGATTTTCAAAGCAAGTCCATGCAAAATCTCGACACATTTTGAAATTGTACCCTCCAACAAGTCGCTGTTCTTGCCTAATTGACAGCGTCTGCTCGTGGCCCTCTTCTCTATTCATTCATTACATTTTTTTTTCAAAAAATAAAAATAAAAATCAGAAATATGGCAATGGATCTAAAATAAGCTCCAATTTTAAAGTCGTTTTTTAAATGGCTATGGATTTAATCGTACCCGTGATCAAACTACGAGAAACGCGCGCTTATTAACCTTCTTCGATACGTTATTTTGGAAAAAAAAAAAGAATGATTTAGCTATTGTTCTTGAGAAATGACCACAATATAAGCATGTCTGACATCCACACCAGAATAAATAGATTTTTTTCGAAAAAACCTGCTAGTGGAGGAAGACCTCCTATAGATAAGAGACATAGAGCTAAAGAGAGAGCCAAAAAGGGATCTTTCGTGTATAATCCTAGATAATCTCGAATGTTCTCAGTTCCAGTACATACACCAAATAATACAATGTAAGCAAAAGTTCCTAGATTCATGAGGATATAGAACATCATATAAGTTATCATGCTTACAATTATTCCAATAATTACGTATACATCCGATCGGTTAGCAACCGATTCTGGTTGTATCAAAAGGTTTGGTTACTAATTACCGGAGATCTATACATAATTGATGGGGTCCGTCGTATAGACTTTAACTTAGTACATCAACTTTTCTTACTACAATTAAGACGTGCGGATCCATTGATTTTTCAAAACCATAAATGTTATTACAACTTTCAGTGGTTTTCTGCAAACTGTTCAATTCTCGTCCTTATCAGAAGTATATTCATATTTCAGGACAAAGGATAAATTGACACAAAAAACCACTTCACCAACCTCACAGTGCAAAGCTTTGTAAATGAAAAAATATTTACGCTCAAAACCACTTTTGTTTCGTAAATAATTTTGTCGATGTCCATAAAAATTACTCAAAAATATTGTAAATAAGTTTGTCGATTTCCATATATAGAGAAAAACACGCGATTAAATTAAAAGTATTTTCATTAAATTAATTGCTATTTTTGTTTAATATTTATTTTTTTATTTCTAATATTTTTTAAACCAAGTGATGTTTAATTCTTAATTGTTATATTTTATCTCATGTCTTATGATTTTTATAACTTAAATTGTTTAGTTTTTTTTTTTTTTGAAAAAAAAAAAAAAACAATCACAATATATAATTAAAAATAATGGATAATAATCACATGTTTTTTTTTCATTGTTTAATTTAAAAATATAATAACAAAATCTTCCTCGTATATATGTTTTAAATTTGAAAGTTTAATTGTAGACAAATAAAATATATTTACTAAATCAAATAAATAATTGTTTAAAAAATGTTCAAAATAAATATTAAATTGTGAAAATTTATGATATAAATATACAATAAATATCTTTTCAGACATACAATATATAAAAATGCAGGCAATATTTATTAATTTTATTTTTAAAAAAATTTTCGGGTCAACCCAACCCGATCATTTTTTTTGGGTAAGCTATCGGGTCAAACCCGATCTGACCCGAACCCGAAAACATCTAATTTTTTTCGGATTGAACTGTGTCGGGTTGATGAGTCGTGTATAATTTTGACACCCTTATATTCAGCAAAATTTTGTGCACTCCATAATTTTAGGTGTTTTGTTAAAAAATATATATATATATTACCTCCCTACTAAAGCTCAGGATGCTCTATTTATAAAACTTATTGAAATTTTACAATAAAAAATAGTATTTTTTGTTATTTTATATTATATGATAAAAAAATTATGACTATTTTTTCAAATATGATAAAATTTGGTTGTTAAAACAAAAAATCATTTCATTTATATTTTTTTTACTTTTGTTATATTTATTTAAAAACATTTTTTTAATATGTCGATTTCGATAGTTAAAACAGATAATGATTGTATTTGAATTTTAAAGGCTTGAATCAAAATTTTATAATAAAATGAAAGTGATGTATCGGGGTAGTCATGCCAATCATTAAATTTAAAAAGCAAAATGGATTCCTATTAATATTTTTTTAGAGTGTATTTAGAACTCCGGCGAAAGTCCAAAAGCAAAAAAAAATCCCAAAAAAAATATCATAATTACTGCACAAAAACTAAACTTTGAATATGTAGTAATTAGTGGATCAAAATCCAATATATAACAAATTAATATACCAAAAGGTTATTTTCTCTTTGCTTTAATTTATTTGTACTTTGCTTGATTTTCAGATTTGTTTTGTTTCAAATCATTGTATTACTTAATTTTAACTAATTTATTTGAAAGTTATTGAGTTATATTGAATGAGAAATATTGTGATTAAGATCTTATTTATCGATTAATAGTCTATGTTTATAATGTTGTTTATGGTGTATCTTAAAACTCGAGAATGGCAATGAAAAATCTAAACTAATTTGAGTTGAGGCAAGTGTTTAACACTCTTTCCTTTAAAAAACTTTAACCAGTCTTGGTGCTCTGGTTATGACAATTCTTCTTCAATATACAATTCTTTACAATAATATCACTATAAATTGAAAGAACAATATCTTTGAAAGGAAGAAGAATAAGATAAGGCAAAATTATTACAAATGTGCGGAAAAACATGATGATCAAAATTCTCTTTTTGTTGTCTTTGATCACGTATTTATAGATTTCAATCATTAGAGATATGTTATTTCATCTAAGAGGTGTCAATTCATCAAAAGTTTGATGAAAAAAGTCAAGGGACACTCTTTAGATGTAATATATAATGAAAACACGCAACTTTTTGACAATCAGTGTCATTAGGCGCCTTCCCTATATCCAGGGCACGAATGGCACTGAGGCACCCCTTGCTGCTTGAGAAACTTTCTCCCAGCTTTTAAGGCGCATATTTGAATATTTTGTTCAGTCGAATTTTTTTTCATTTCTTTTTCTTAATTTTATTCATTAAGCTTAAACAATCCAATAATCCTCCAAATGAATGAAATTAATACATGAATGCACGTGATATCGAAAAGGTGTATACACAAAAAATTATCGCATCAGGATAGGTGGCTTTTGGAATTGAACTTGATGTCTTGTACGGATATTTTCAGGGCACAAATTGAACTCGATGTCTTGAACTTATTGGTAGTTTATCTAAAACCAGACAAGAGTACCTACACGATAAGTTCCTTATCATTAACATTTGATTCTTTATCGGTTGTGTTCGTTTTGACCATTGAACATTTCTTGGTTTCATAAGTATTTATTGAGGTCGTTCGTCCTCATAATTATATAGATGGTATCGTTTTTTAAAGTATCATATTGTACTCTTCTTTTTACAAGCTAAGGAACGATTAAAAGTCCAATATTTAACTTCACTATATTGGTAAGCAATAATACTCGTCGTTCTAAGAATGAGAAGTTAAAAGTTCTCGAGTGTTAACTCAATTTTTCATAATTTGGTTGCCACATTGAACCAAGATCTTAGGATCTCCAATCAACAAAGTAGGGTTTCATAATGAAAATTTTATTTGTAGGTATTAAACTCATTCTTTTCGGCAAATTGTACACTTGATCTTTATTCAATGATTTCGTAAGTGGATCCGCCAAGTAATCTTTTTATTTAACATAATCAATAGAGATAACCCATTTGAGATCAATTGTTGCACTGTATTATGTCGAGACTTATAATTTTAGATGTTTTGTTCTTTTGCAATTATCGATTGACTGTCACAATGTATCATTATTGTAGGCACTGAACTTGTCCAACAAGGGATATCTTCCACAAAATTATGAAGCCATTCTGCTTCTTCTGCAGCCTTGTGTAGTGCTATAAATTCAGATTTCATAGTGTATCTAGCAATGCAGATATGTTTTGATAACTTCCAAGAGACTGTGTCACCACCAATGCTAAAAGACAGCCACTAGTGGATTTGGAATCTTTGGTGTCATAAATCCAATTATCATCACTATATCCTTCTAGCACCACATGATATTTTGTATAGTTAAGTCCATACTCTACAGTGTGCCTTAAATATCTAAAAATCCTTGTCAAAGCCTTCAGATGAGCATCACTAAGATTGCTCATAAATCAACTCAACTTATTTATCGCACATTCGATGTCCAGTCGAGTACATTTAGTGATGTACATAAGGCTTCTAATAATTTTGGAGTATTCAAGTTCAGACATTGGCTATCCATGTTTTTACCTAATAGACACTCACATCTATAGGCGTTTTTACGAGAAACGAGTCATAAGCATTAATCTTTCTAAAGACAGTTTCAACATAATGAGATTGAGATAGGACTATTGCTTATGAAGTTCTAGAGAATTTAATTCCTAGAATAACATCGGGAATACCCACATCTTTTATATCGAAATGTTTAGTCAACATTTTCGTTGTTTCCTTGGTCATGTCTTGATTACTCTCTATTATAAATATGTCATCTACATATAACAACACTATTACATAAGATTCTCGATAGTATTTAATGTAGACACATTTGTCACATTCATTAATCTTATAACTATTTGAAAACATCACATTGTCAAACTTCTCATGCCAGTATTTGGGCATTTGTTTAAGTCCATATTGGGACTTTATGTGTGGGGACCCGGACGCTAATCATGTTCTTAATCGTTATTGGGACTAATTAATCAATTATAATAATCAGGGTCTAAATTTTTTTTTAAAATGCGGAAGGTAATGGAATCAAACTCCTATACATATCAGTATAAAATTATAAATCTGATAAAATATACAATCATACATACTCAGGTTCAACAACTACTATCAAGTGTTCAAACCCTAGCTCTAATCCAAGTCCGGTATCACCACTCTAATCTCGGTCTGTCTTCATCTCTGTGACCCTGTACCTGTCCCACATGTTGTCATGCACACATACAAACAAGACAACAGTCGGATAACTCCGGTGAGATATAAATATCTCAGTATAAACAATGTATTAAACGCAATCATATAAAACATATATAAAAGCATAAACAAACATCCAAACATGTATCCAATCTGACTACATAAATCAATGACTCGTGATCTAATCTTATCTTATCTCAAATCTAGGGATCTCAATCTAATTTAGACTTTGGTATTCTGTATCGAGTGTCTGAGATAGACGTCGATCTACATCTAAGGCTCTTCGATACACCGTAAGTCTAGAGTCTTATCGGTTCTGAGAAAGACTCGGCGGTTCTGCCCTAGCTAGGCTGATCTGCCCTAGACTCGGACTCTGACTCTGTTCTAAGTTAATACATTAACATATCAATCTGATAATCTGCAAATATCAATGCAATAAAGTAAAGTATGTGATTTAGGGAAACTCAAGTCAAACCTAACTCGAGTTCTGCAATCCCGAATCAACATTTATTTATACCTTTCTTGCTGTCGCTCTGATACAATCAAAGTCTTGATTCAAAGTCTGTCACTGTTCAATCTGGCAATGACAATACCAATATTATGTATCAATATTCTAATCCAATCACAACGTCTCTGTGATAGTACAACCGTACAATCTTGCGATACTGATAATACTATATCAGTCTATATCAATTCCAAACATTTACAATCAACCATCGTACAAATCTGATATCAATTCTAGTCAATTTCATTCTGAAATTCATAACAATTCCATATTCAGTCCGTTTCTTAATCTGACTTCGATTCTACACTAACATGTCAAGAATAACATATATGACGTGTATTCAATTCTAACAACATCATAATTTCAAAACATGTCAAAACGTAGTAAAACTTACGTCTTGTAGTAGCCTGCGTTGATAGGAACACAGTACTGAAGTCGGATTTAAAATCTAACGGACGGATTGATCGTAAAATCGAATTTTGAAATCAAAAGCTATTTTCCTTCCTCGGCTTCGTTTTCTTCTTTTCTGAAGAAGTTTCGCATGTTTATATATATATATATATATATATATATATATATATATATATATATATATATATATACCAACGTACATGCAAAAGCCAAGTGTCGATTTTCTCTTCTGCATGTCTCGCGCATGTGCGCGCCGTGAAGTCGCGCATGTGCGCGCATGGTTCTGGACTTAACTTTGGCTACTGGACACCTCGCGCATATGCACGCCCATACGCCGCGCATATGCGCCAAGTGTTCTGCCTCCTCCGCGCATGTGCGCCTATACATATCGCGCATGTGCGCGAGGACAGGGCTTGGCACCTTTTGTCAATTATTTTCTTGACTTTCCCGGTCTGATTCGTTCTGTCTATAATCGTCTCGATTAATCTATAAATCATTTCAGATTAATCTCAAATTACGGTAATAAAATCTCGGGCATTACATTATGAGTCGGCAAACTTTCCTTTCTTGACCCCGAACAATATAAACTTCGGGTTATTCCATATATATCTCATCTTCAAGTTCACCATTCAAAAATGTGGATTTTGACATCCATTTAGTGTATTTCAATGTTATGCAAAGCTACAATTGCAATAAGTACACAAATGAAAGATATTCTTGAAACTGGTGAGTACGTATTGAAAAAATCAAAGTCTTCCTTATGTCTATAACCTTAGGCACCAGATTCAAATAATGTATAGTTTCAAACTGGAGAGTTGGAAGCTTTTCGACTTCGGTTATGATAAAAAAAAAAAAAAAAAAAAAAAAACCAATCAGATTAAATAATGTATAGTTTCAATTTATAATTTTAACTTAAATAAATTTTTGTAGACAATGTTCATTATTTTCATTCTCATGTGAATGTCTTGACCTTTTTTAACTCAAATGAGTTGATGTACTTCGATTTCACAAAACAATCAAAATGGACAAAATCATGTTAGTGTTAATCTAATGTGTATTGTTTCGATTGATTTATGTATATTTAATGTGTATTCTTCAATTTTATCCGTATGCTTTTTATTTGTAGAGTATATAGGTTTTTATGTTAATAATAATAGATTTAATTTTTCCGTACAAAAATTGAATAAGGAACTTGCATATACATGCATTAGATTTTGATATAAACAATAAACTTATCCCTAATATATATGTCTTCTTGTTATTTTAATTTGTGTATTTGTTAAAATGTTTAGGAATTCAATCTCTAATACCGTCTTTTAGATTCGAGTCAACTGAAATATAATATCATTTAAATTGAAACATATTCAATGTAAATTATTTAGCACAAAATTTTCAATTTCTGTAATTCTATAATTATAATGATTTTACTTCATTTTGAAAACATTTTTAATTAATACACTTTTTTGTTAAACAATTAATACACTTAATTAACTGTAAGTTTTTTTAAAATCATATTTTAATTTCATTCAGATATGTGATATTTTATCGACAAAAAATTGCTTGGTTTTTTTATGCAACTACAATGCACGTTCTTCTTCTAATTATTCTTATAATGTAAATGTATTTGATCACATTTTTTTCTATTTTATAATAATTTCATATGATGATTTATGGTAATTTGAATAAGTTTTTTTGTCAATCAAGACATATTCTTTAACACGATATTGTATTGTTTCTTCATTTTTTTCGAGTAATTAAATTTTTATATAACATGTGTTCAAATTATTTTATTTCCCCAAATTGGATATGTGAAATTGTTTAACATATTTTCAACTATCACTGTGTTAAGTTGATATTATTTATTTACATATGATTTTTATGGTTTCTCTATTTTAAATTTTAATTTTTCAGACTTCAAATCTGAGTTTTTATTTGTAATGTATATATAATGTTTATCTTTTATTATTATTAAACAATTATAATTTTGATTTGTCAATGGATAGATTTTTTAATATAATTGATTCGATGAAAATGTTAAGAAATATTATGTATTTCAAAATAAAAATATGTAGTTATTTCTTGATTCTTAATTCTCTTCATTTCTTCATTTTTTTCCTTTCATTTCATTTTAAAATATGATAGTAAATCAAATTTTGTACCCACGAATAATTAGATTATGACGACGTCGAAGTAGATGTCATTTCTTAAAAATAGAAACCAAAGTAAAAAAATAATTTATATTTTAAATTTGCTATATAGATATGTGTTCATCTTTCTCACCTTTTATTATTTGTATTTAAACAAGATAAGATGAACTTTTATCATCTTATTTTAAATAGTCAATTTGTTATTTATTCATTGAATATTATTATTTTAAAACATAATTATCCAACATCTTTGAAGGAAAATTGAAATTATCATAATTTGATTTTAAAGTGATGTATAACCTAAAATATAAGGCAATATATGAGCCCAAATGAGATAGTTGAAAACTTATTTAAGTATGAATTTAGTTCATTTGCAGGGAATATATATGTGTAAACTAAAGAGAATCAAACAAGAAACATCAAAAGTTTCATTTCAAATTAGACAAATTAGTCACTAAGAACAATGATGTTTTGTCAATGGTGGTGAAAGATATTGAAAAACCAAGCAAGACTTCAAAAAACCAAGAGGAAATAAAATGTAGTAAGACTCGAAGTGTCAACGACTCAAATAAACAACATAAGGTCATAAGAAAAAACAAGACAAATATCAAAGAGATTAATCAACATCAGATCTGATGATAAAAAAAAAGAATGAAAATAAGATATGATGATGAAATTGCTAAATTTAATCGAACAAACAAGTGGGAAATTTCTTTTAAAAAATAAAAAAGATATTGAACGATTCAAAAATCAAACAAGAAAAAATTTGGATAAATTAATCGTTGTTGTTTGAAATGATAGATAAACTGTGAATAATATTTGTTATTGAATAATATGTGAAAATCTATGTATCTGAGCTGATTTGTAAATTTGCGATCAATATTCATAATGCACTCAAATTCGTGACCCACGTTCTTTGCTACCAGTTAACATAAAACTGTAACAAAGAAATGAATCTATCTATGTTAAAGGATGTATTGAAGTCCAAGCAGAAGCAGTGTATAGGCTAGTTCCCTTCCATCCTAGCCTTAATGTTCCATCTCTCTGCTCAAGGCTATAGCCATGTGCAGGCGGAAACATGTTCAGTATCAGCTGTGCTTGAGCCAATGAATTTTTGCTTATTGGTATCGGGACGAATCCATTTGTCGAAAGTTCGCTCCTCCAGTGCCTGAACTTGTTCTCCCCAGTTCTGGCTGGGCCCCCTATTGCCAGCACGTTGTTGATCTCCCCATATAAGAGGCTGTGCTCCACTTTATGTCGGGCTGGATTGTCTTGGGCCAAGAAATTTCCCAAAGAGTCGAAAATGGTTGAGTAATAGTGGAGAGAGCTAACAAACCTGTCTAAAAATGAGCCCTCGAATGCAATCTCTTGCTCCACTAATGTGATCACTCGGGGGCTGAGCCCCTGGAGGAGTCTCAGTGTCTTCCAGTCGGGCCCGGTTGTGTCGTATAAAGAGTGCTGCAGCCAGTGCACTGCTAATGCTTCACCTCTTCTCATATGAAGCTGAGAGATATCTGCTATGTCTCCACACTTCTTGTCTACTGGATGGAACTCAAAGTACATTCTGAGGCGCCTGGCGAAATTGGAGAGCTGATTTCCAGTCTCAACCAGTAGCTCCATCGAGCTCCCCAGACCGGTCATACGCACGTGAGGTGGGCCCTCAGCCCGAGTAGCCAGAATATGAAACAAGGCCGGCCATTGCAAGCCTTGCATAATATCAAGATCAATAATATGAACCTTGTCGTGGTGATGCAATGCCTCCAAGATTGCCTGGTTCGAAGTAAAATGAGCAAACTTTACAAATGGGGAAATATGGTTGTACGCTTGGAAGGCATCATGCAGAGAATTGCAATTGATCAGAGGTGAGGATACCCCCAGCCAAGAGTTGATCACCCTGCTAGACATTGCCATTGCGAAATAGGCAACAACTCTTTCTGCACAGGAAGAACTATAAGGGGAAGCAGTTTGCTTAAGTTCAAGCAACATTCTGTGGGCTTCACCAAGATTATCCAGAGATATAGCAGCAGCACATTCCAACAAAAGACCAAGTAACTTTAACCCCGATTCATCGGCTGATCTAGCATTGATCATAAGCCCTTTAACGCTCTCAAAACCCAAACCGTTTTTATCTTCCTCAATCTGATGATCAGTGCACCATTGATGAGAATGGTGTGGCACGAATCCCAGGCTCTCATCAGAATCTTTTTTTGTGCCTTTTTTTGGCTGTAGCTCATCAAACAGCACTGAAGCCACACCCGCACCATCCTCCACCTGGAAGTTGATGGTTTCGTTTTCATATTCAGTCAAGTCTTCGATAAGCTGCTTAGTGACATGCTCCACCCATTGAGACAATTTGTTTCTCTCCGAAACGTTATCAGAATCGATCCCAGACATGGCATTACTGGGGGAGTTCATCTGCTCCTGATGAGAGCCTCCTCCAAGCATCAGAAAAAAGCAAAGAAGAGAAAAATGCTGGGGGAGGATGCAAATGGACGTGCAGGAAAGTATTTGAAGTGTGAAAATAATATAAAAATGAGCAAGAATTGTCCCCGATGAGCAGAATTTGAGCTAGCAAGTTAAGATATTCCCATAGCTTGGCCGGCATAGTACAGACGGATATATGGAGGTAAATAGCTAATTGCCAAGAACACGTCACTTTAATAGTGATTTTTAACTATTTAATCATGCAAATGTTTTTTGATCATAAATAACACAAAGTAACTAACATATAAGCTATCAATATTTTCTTTTCCAATTACAATAGCGATGGGTTTTTTTTCTTTAAACGTGCAATCGATTATGTCAACACAGCACTAAATATGTTGCAACTATCAGTATATATAAAAAATGTTGGCAAGTATCAGTCATTTTATATACTATACGGTTGAGCAAAAAATCTTTAGATTAATTATTACTGTGTGCTAAATATGTGTCATCACTTATCAGAAATACAATTCAATGTACATGCTGTGTATATGTCGCCAAAAATACCATTAAGTTACAAGAGAACAAATGAAAAATGTATAATCTATAATAAATAAAGTTATTTGTTCATTTATTAATGTGTATGCATACATAATGCAAGTGCCACGTTACCAGTTACTAACATACATTTACGTCAGAGAGGAAACGGAAATTTGTCTAAAAGATTCAGTAAGATATCCATAGGTGATATACCAACCGACTTGTATAAAATTCCATCTATGTTCTGTTTTTAGTACATTACACTGCTGTTTGAGAACTAGATTAAAAAACAAGAACTACTTACAAGTAAATATGTGATTCTCACTACTAAGTCATGGCTAAGAAGATAAAAGACTGGATGGGACTACCATTAAGAAAACAAGAAAATTAAAGGTACTTTTTCATATACGAGCCAAACGTTGCCTCAGGCTCCATTTGTTCCAATTTGTTGATGAACGAACCGCTACTCATAAACTATCAAAACACAGTAGCATAATTGTGGAAGTCGATCACCACAATAAGATCAGCTAAATATACTCAGCCTTATCACTTCATTTCTCAAAGACATCATGTTGCGAGGAAATAGATCTGCAAAGCTTCTTGGGACTTGATGATTTTTCTGCCTCTTATGATTCTGACTCTTCCTCTGTTGTAAAGATGAACAGAAATGAGATAATAATATGTCAAGCTTGACAATCACAGAAAAGTTTATTTCTACAAATGTACTACCATATTTGGATGCATAGATATTGAATGTGCAAAAAATAAGTAGATAAAAACACATGCATACCAAATAGTGACATGATTGTTGGCCTCTTTGACTTGGTATTTTTTTTCTTTAGTTCCGCTGGGAAAAAACACAAAACCAACAAGATCCATCATAATTCATGCTAAGATTTATACAGAATGAGTAAACAATTGAAGGTACAACAAAAATATGATAAGCTCCATTAGAGCCCTTCGAAAAAAATGACATCCAAACACTATATTAGAGAGAGAGAGAGACCCATTCCAGGCGTTTGATAGTCATTCACTATTTCAAAGTTCTTGTAAGTGTAGCCGACAAAATTGATGTCTTTGGAAGAAAGCATCTGGAAGTTGAAAAAGAAAATAAGCCTCAGGCCCATCTCAAAATGTGTTCAAGACTGTAATAAAGCCAAGTCAGATAATAAACAAAGCCCATATTTAAAAATTTGGAGAAGAGTATCAGAAGCAGGCATGTGAAGAAATAACCATGGAATTTGCCAGCAATTATGCAGGCTGCAAATACGCTGAACATGTTTCAAGCAAAAAAATAAATACCAAAAAAGTCAAAAAAACAAAAGTTGTTAAAGCGGTGTGCCAGTTTGACTTCCATATCCACTCAGGTTTAACTTACTTGAAACCAGCCTTACATTTGTGAAGTGGAATTAAAACTGGAAACTCAAAATCAACGTCAAGGATAAGAAACAAACCGATACTTTGAGGAATAATCATTGTAAGCCTAAACTTCCGACTGCCTTAAACTTCCATAAATGAAGGAACACATCACATCTCAAAGAAAGCCTGGTTTATTTCTTACCAATTATTATGTGCATTTTGACCACCAAATTTTTTGCTCTACTCTGAGGTACAGTAAAGAATACAAAACTTTACCTCAGTCAAGTATCCGGACTTCTAAAATAAAACAACAGATTTTCCGCAATAAAAAGAACAAACTCAACAAATTTCAGTGACTTTCACTCTTCAGCATCACATCTGGAGCAAACCTTGTTTTGAGAAAATTCAACATCTGAATTATATATCTAATATACATTCTTATTCAGATCTGACAGGCTCTAAGACCATTCCAACAAAAATGACAGTAGTTACAAGTCTCTCAGTAGGCAAAAGAAAAAAATCTTCCAGTCAATATTTAGAAGCACTATAATGTGTTTTTATGATGTTATGAACTCCCCATCACAAGTACCTTTTTCCAGGGACCAGATTTTGACGATGCTTGATATTGGTTCTCAGACTGCAGCTCCCAAAAAGTTGAGATCAACTAGATATATATTTCACAAAAATATCCATGTTTCAAAAATGCTAGAGCGAAAAGAAATCAATACCTCGTCAAACTTCTCAAAATTTTGGGTGTCCAACTCATCATTGACTTCAGGAAGGAATGCAGCTTCCATATTATATATCTTGTCCCAGTTAATGCCCATAAACCAAGGATGGACCTAAATGCGCACACAATTATCATAATATTCCATGGAATCAATCCAGTGATCAGAAAACATGGTATAGAACACGCAGCACAGCACCTTGATTTCACCCGCACCATTTGAACCAAGTCTTTGGTTGACATTGCAAAGTAGTTTACTTATCAGGTCTTTTGCTTCTGAAGAAAGTTTAGCTTCCTCAGGAAATTTTAAATGTGTTCTCCAATTTACTATCTGCACATACAAGCAAGAAATCACATTAACCACACACGTGCTAATAATGATAATAATAAATGAAGTAACAATCAGATATCACAATGCAACCCAAGAAGGCAAACATGTAAGAATAACAAGTAACTTTGATCAAATTTCATGAGAGAGAAATTGGATATGAATGAAAAATTATCGATTCAAGGTAGCATTGGGTTGCCTGTTTGCCATAATAATGCAACAAAACAGGAGCACCAATTACCAGAGAAAAATATAAACATCAAGTGAACACGAAATTATCAGAGTATATATAGCAAAATTTACTAATCCAGATGTTCTGGAAAAAACAAATGAGTAGCCAAGTTTTCATGCAACACCCCAAATAGTTGGGAGGACATTCTCTCATGTTTGACAAATTAAAAGAAGAAACCAGAATCTACCTTTCGACAAGTTGTCATAGGGTCGTCAGAATAGAAGGGTGGATAGCCCACAAGCATTTCAAACATGATAGCACCAAGGGACCACCTGCACAGTGAGGAAAAACCTCATTTCCCAACAACTGATGGCTTGAAATCAACTTCTCACTCTCTCGCCTAAAAAGCTAGAGAGGAAGGGCCCTGTTCTGATATCTAACAAAGATTAAAAAAGAAATAAAAGAGAATGGTGGTTGCACCAAGGGAAAGGAGCAAGCTCGGAAAATTATTTTCTGAAAACACAACAAAAAACAGCAAAAGCAGGAGTATAGAACTTCCTACAAGCAGGAGTATAGAACTTCCTACTATATTAGTTTTTAAAAGTTCTAGAGCAAACTCGCCCAAGCAAACAAAATCATTTTACTTACCAACATGCAGATTTAAAATATCGTTATTCTCTAAAAGGGGAAAAACAAGAAAAATGAATAAGATCTTGCTACTGCTAGCAGAAGAGAGCTAACCAATCACATTCCAGTCCATAACCCTTCTTTAAAAGAACTTCTGGAGCAATATAATCAGGTGTACCCACAGTGGAATAAGCCTGAAAGATGGTAAATGATATGATTAAAAAAAAACATGGCTCCAGCCTCCAACTAGTCAATAATCAAGAGAAAAACACAATGAAAACTAAAAAGTTCAACATGCCGGATGGTCCATAGAGCACATGCTATTCAAAGAAAATATGCTACTATCCAGCAACATTGAAATATAGTTGAAGAACAAAGAAAACCTACGATTGCCTTTTTTCAAAATGAATCTTACAAGCATTCTCCTATTTTTCTGCCAATGTTGTAATTGCTCTTGTTGTGTGCGTTTTCGAGCTGCAACACGTTCATCACTTCTTGAAGTTCCACCAAAGCTGTCTCCAACTGAAAAGTCTTCTTGAAGAGTACTACAGTCTAAAGGCTTGCAGAGTCCAAAATCTGATAATCTTAAATGACCATATCTATCAAGCAGCAAGTTATCTGGCTTGATATCTCTGTAACAAATCAGATGTTTTAAAAAAGTCACAAGAACTGGAGTAGATCAACAAGAACTGTGAGAAAAACTTAATGCTCCAGAAAAACTATAATTTAAATCAAACATATACAACCTATGTATATAATTATGTTTGTGGATAGATTCAATGGCTAAAACTGTCTCTGCTACGTAAAATCTGGCCTCGTCTTCAGTCAAGGTATCTTTCCTCATCAGTAAAGTCATCATATCTCCACCAGGTAAATACTCCATGATAAGATACAAATATTCTTCATCTTGAAAAGAGCAATATAGCTTAACAATGCAATTACTGTCCACCTCAGCAAGCAGATTCCTTTCAGCTTTCACATGTTCAACCTAAAATATACACTATCTGAGAACCAGTGATACAGTAAACATTGCAACAAAACCATCATTATAAAACCACAAGCAAGTACCTGGCCTCTACGAAGCATTTCTGATTTCTTAAGCTTTTTCATCGCATATACATGCCCTGTAGTCTTTTCCCTACAGACTCTAACCTGTATAAAAAATCGAGTAATGTAACTAATTGGATTCACTTTGTAGAGCCCCCAAAACATCTGATTCATCAAATAAGTTTACATGGATCATGGCTTAGATGGGTGATTGGGATCATATCAACACCCCAATTTAGCTTCCATACCATATAAACTAATCATAAACAGTGAAGCAATCAATTAAAGCAAATTAAGATAGCTATGATAAAACTATTTTATTATAAATCTTTACCTCCCCAAAAGCTCCTTTTCCAATCATTGTCAGTAATTCAAAGTCATCAGCACCCATTTTGTGCCTCTGAAGGCGCATATATACAGTTTCCTTCTTCTCTAAAAACTTAAGCTGGTTATTTTGATCTTCCTCAGATACATCAGCATCAGCTAACTTCTTTTCAAGTAAATTACGCCTGATACACACAAAATAAAGGAAACAACTTGAATCCAGAAACAGAAAAGTGGAACTATCTACCAGCAAATAATAGGAAAAAAATATAACCACAAAACTCATCATGTCACATATAAAGTCCAAAATGAATTCTTCTAATTCATGGTGAAAAATATCAAGGCAGACAGCTTTGCATTATAAAATACAACCTTAATCATAAATCAGTTATTTTGTCCCAAAATTAGAGGCAAGACATGTAAATATACTGTTACATTGTGGCCCTCCATGATGGTAAAGTACTAGCATCATTTGCTCCATGACCTAAGCATGCACAATTTTCAACTGCTATAGGCATGTTTTTGTATATTAAAACCAAAAAATATCATCTCGCTGCTATTTGCGG
Source organism: Primulina eburnea (assembly GCF_022965805.1). NCBI lineage: Eukaryota > Viridiplantae > Streptophyta > Magnoliopsida > Lamiales > Gesneriaceae > Primulina > Primulina eburnea. Next base: position 53,591,830 of record NC_133101.1, read on the forward strand.
TTTGCTTTTCCAGAGTTTTTTTTTTGCTTAACTTTTTATTTATCCTCGATTTATCTTGATTTTTCCAGATTGTTATTCAGATATGTGCTTGAAATTCGAAACAATAGATTATAATTTTTTACAAGCCCACTGCTATGCCATTCAAGTAACAACTTTAATAGTAGTATTTTATAATTAAGTTTGAGCCATTGCATGGAATTTAAACAAAAGGAAAGCCAAACATAAAGCAAAGGACAACTTTTAATCACGTGTGACCATTCAAGACAATAATCAACCTAAATCAAATGAAGAAATGTATAATAACGGGCCGTCAACAAATGTGTCCTGATTTCACAATTGCACTTCAAGATAATGCTACCTTCATGTATTTTAGATGCCATAACTGTAAATAAATTTAATAGTCATGATGTTACTGCAGAAGTTAACAACAGCAACCAGTAAAGGGAACCAATAAGATGCATGATGTTACAATAAAATAAATAATACAGTAATGATATCTTACCGCTCTCTTCTTTCCTGAAGATTTTTCTGCTGCTCCTTATAATGGTTTTCAATATATTGCTTCGCCGCAGCAACCCTCTGTTTCGTGAGATTTGAGGCTTCCTCAGCCGAAAGGGGTGCTGGATCTTCTCTTGCACTACCCATTGACTCCTTTTTAATGGATGACTTTGAGCGATCTCTTGGTTGAAACTTCTGGAACCAACTCTTCGCTGAATCCATTTATTTCCTACCTCAGCTTAATAGGTGATTTAAACACAGTTGACAGTTCTTCGGCCAAGTTTCCCATACTAAAAATCCACCATGCTCACCCACCAAACGCAAAACCTACCAACGACCAAACCCCAATTACAGCGCTATGATGTGTGATACGTAGTCCATACAGAACAATAACAAATATTATGACACCATGCTAGAAATGCAGAAACCTAGTTCTGACAAAAAAATAGTTGTACTATCTCTACATATATGATAAAACGGAATATTTAAGCAAAATAACCTTGGTTAAAGATTGTTTTTTGAAAATTAAGTGTAATTAAGTATATTTGACACTCAAATACACTCGAGGGGGGTTATTTTCCAAAAACAAAATTTGTAACCACGATAATTACACGGGACTTTTAAATTTCTAATCTTCCCGCCATATTTATTTAGAAAAATAACCTCCTTTTGCTAAAAAAAACATGTAATACAAACCGTTGCATTATGTTATTTTAACAAACGAATTTCTTTTTTAGATATACATGTGAGAGAAGGTTATTATTCAAAATATACCCTAGTTACACACTAATGCCTGATACGAAAAAAATTCAAAACCTTACCTATTCAAAATACCATTTAGAATCTTAGATTTAAGATCTATTACTATCTTAAAAGGTATGAATGTTTGGCAATTATGAAACCATTTTATTTGTGTCCATACTATATCCAAAGAATACTCCCTAGATACTATATGCCCTATGATAAGAATTTTTTTAATGATCGACTTGTGAGTTTATGCATCCTAGGGATCAAATTGGTCTATCATACATAGGGAGACACACCATATATAGCACATATTTTTGGATATGTATGAACCTGTACATCTAACGATAATATAATAGACACAGAATAGCATAATAAAATCATAAGGTGAATATGAGCGTAACATGGTCAGCACCCATTTTACAATTTTTGCATAGAGCCCTTCAAATTGCGATTTCGAAACAGACACACAACAAATGCATAATTGTAATATCTCAATTAAAAATAATTCGCAGATATTGGATATCGTGGTGTTCTACTGAAAGTTATCACTCTTTAATTTGTGATAGTTTCCTTCAGAGACAATTATGCACGCAGATCGTGCATGCGGCAATTACTAACATAGACTGCGTAGAATCCCGGCTCATTATTTCAGAACAGAGAAGAAACTAAAACAAGAAAGTATTAACACAAGATATAAACTACAGGGGGGGTCCTATCAACACCTCGAACTCGAAAATTAGCAGTCTTCGGCAACCCTGCTGAAAACCCACGTAAAGTCAACGGATTAAAATCCACACTGTCCGAAATTCATCAGATAGCCGCCAACAAAATCGAGGATACATGATTCGTGTTCCATAAGACAATTTGCAGGAGAATCAGATAACAAAAGAAAAAAAAAGGTACGACGAACAACAAATTCTGGGGGAAAAAAGCAGAGCAAATAGGCAGAAAGATCGGCGTACCTCCAAATCCGAAGATCGGCTAAATATAACCTTGCACGTATATTATTGTAATTTTAAAACTCAAAAAAGAAAAAGAAAACCCACGAATGAACGGATACCAATCTACATTGAATGAATCAACAAAGCAGTGTCCCGGAAATAATCATTATTATTATTATTTATTTTTTTTGAAACAATATTTATTGTAATTTATGAAAAAGTTAAACGTGGGAATGATATAATCTTAGGTTAATTTAATTTTGAGTTTATATTTTTATAAAAATTTACAAATAAAATTTCGTGAGAAGTTATAATTTTTTGTGAATGTTATAAGAATTTAAATGAAAGTATAAGAAACTGAATAAGGAAGTAATATTTAGAACTCATTTAAAATATTAATATCGAAATTTAACGTGTTTTTCAATTGAGTGGGTCTTATGTGAGCCTGTTTCACGGATTTTAATATGTGAGACGGGTAAACCTTACCAATATTCACAATAAAAAGTAGACAAAAACTTGTGTGAGACTGTCTCACGGATCGTATTTGTGAGGCAGATCTATTATTTGAGTTATCCATAAAAAAGTATTACTTTTTATGCTAAGAGTATTACTTTTTATTGTGAATATGAGTAGGGTTGACCCGTCTCACAGATTAAGATCCGTGAGACGTTCTCACATGAGACTCACTCTAAAAAGTAATGATGTTAGAATAGAAAGTAATATTTTTTCATAGATGACCCAAATAAAAAATTTGTATCATAAATACGATCCATAAGATCGTCTAACATAAATTTTTATCTTTTCAATTAATCATACGTTCCATCTCAACTACGTTGTTTTGTGTATAATCGGTATGTGTCATATAAATAAGTGAGTTGAATTTTCAATTTATCGTTTCATTAAAATGATAAGACCGGAGTTAGAACAATCGAAATTCGTTAGGTCCGTCCCGTCACATTAAATAGATAAATTGATTGATAATTTTCCAATATATGTACTTGGTTGGTGGGTTGCAGGCCGGCCCTAACCTTGTGACTTTAAATTGCAATTATTTTATTCAATTAGTGATCTTATTTCGAAACAATGCAAGTCAATCTCTCTCTCTCTCTCTCTCATTTTGGTCTCAATCAACATAGGATTAGGGGATATTTTTATTTTTAACGGTGACGATTGTCTATCATTTTCCAAACATTCCTTTGGAAATTTTGTGATACTGAATAACTTAATTATGATATATTTATATATAATAATTATTAATATTATATATGTGGAACCCTTGTAATTTATGAAGATGCATTGAAAGAATTGAGCCAATCATTTTTTGTGACATCCCTCATGACATATTCCTTAATTTTCCAGAATGGACATGGTATTTCATTTTGTTAAATTTAATTTTTTTAGGACAATGAAACCCGTGATGAGTACGCTTTATTGTACACTGATTAAACTTCCAACCTAACTCAGTGAACTGTAAATTACGTTGATCAAATAAATTACAACGAACAAACTTATGTGTCCAAAAAATGTTAGTAGAGTAGTGGTAGCTGTTACCATTTGCTGAACTTTGTTAATATTAATGAATTAATGAGTAGGTGACCATCAGTTGTTTTCATGAGCAGGAGAAATGTAGCCACCAATAAACTTGATCTTTACATTGTTGATTTTCCAAGTAAAACGATCACCTGCAACACACTCTACCCACCAACTGAAATTGATCAGATTTTAGTAGAATCTTAAAACAGGAAACTAAAATATATGATTTTGTGGTTTGGTAGGAGACAGTGTTTGGTTGGCATTTAAAAGTCTTATTTAGCACCAAATTTTACACTGATTTGCTGAGCGAAATACACAGAGCGAGTCGACTCGACTCAATGCATTATGTTAAATAGTACAAAGTGTAGCAAATAGGATTGAAAGACGAGGCAAACTCTTAGCATTCCAGGTAAATAAAATCTGAACAATCAAGTATATATGTTAGTGGGCAAGTGTTATTTCCCCACTTTTGACATTTTGCTTCAGATTTCCTCGTGTGTGTACTTTAATACAACAGTAACAAAGACGTTGCTGTGTCATGATGCCAAACTTGTCAAAATGCTGCCCAGCCGGTTGCAGATGTTCTTGTAGACCCTGGATCAGCCGCGGAAGGGAGGCTTTTCTGCATAAAAGACAATAATAACCGATAACGACATGAAATGTCTTGGCCGACTATGTTTCTGAGTGAAATAACGACGCAGATTCAGTTAGTTTAAGCATTAAAAAATAAAAAGCACCAGATACAACAAGATCTTGATAATATTGCACCAACAAAAACAAAACAAAAAACTCATAATTCAGATAAATCAACATTTAAAAAGTCTCACACAAATTCATTACACATCGTATGTGCAAATCTGGTGTAGGTGGGAGGAAATTTAGCTTGGACTATGTGCTTGTGGCATTGTAAAATTGCTTGTAGAGAAAAAAGTAACAAAGAAACCATGCCAATTCGCACGATAAACCAGAACATTGAAAATATTACCTCAAGATTAGAGAAATCTGATAGAGGATCATTTGAATCCCTCGCATTGTCCTTGCTTCCCTTCAGAGAAGACATGTGACTGGCAGATGCCATCCTAGCAGCAGCAACAGGATCATTAGGTGGTGGAGGAAGAGGAGACCTAAGTTTCCCAGCTCCACTGGGCGGGGGAGAAAGAACAAGAGTTTTAGATTTTCCAGTTCCAGTAACTGCTCCAGACAATCCTGCGGCAGAAAGCATGCCCGTTCCACCGGATGGCTTATTTTTCACGTTTATTCGAATTGTTTCACCTTCCTAAAGACCAAACAACACACAATTTGGTCCATTTCAATTGAGAACAGGGAGACAAAATGATCGATACAAATGTAATGGAATTCAAAAAAAAAAGATGGAAATTTCAGGAAAAAAATAACATGATAGGAGATTGTAGAATGACCGACTTGTCTTGATAAATATGTAGAATGACTCCTACGTGGATTAGTAAATAAATTGCTAGTGATTAGTTTTCAGCATAATAATTCTAGAAATTATGTAGTCCCAAGAAAGAATAGGTAAATTCACTGTGAAAATTTGTATTTGTTTTAATTTGATGATCAATAATAATAATAATAATAATAATAATAATAATAATAAAATATCTTATTGAAAGTTTAATTTTTAAAAACACTAATTATTCGTAATACTATTTTAGTAGAAGCTGAGCTGATTATCTAATGGAGATAACTTTGCTTATAGATTTCGATCTTGCCAAAGAGTTCTGATTTAATATTCACGATTAAGCTAAATACCTCCACTATGCACACTTATATTTCGACATTATTTCACAAAAGCTCAACAATAATGAATTTGGATGCATATTGTCGTTATTGGTGCTTTATTGATCCTTATCTGTTGGAATTCTATATTCGGTTATGTTTTGGTGATATTCTGGTTGATATATAAGTCATGCAAGTCACCTGTTGGTTTCTACGGGTCAAAAGTGCTACATGTGAGGATGCATGTGAGCCACCTCTTGGTTCCTGTGAGTCAAAGTATTGCATGATGGGGTTTAATTGTGGATGTTGTTATGTTCTGTCTGTCATGTGATTCACATCTTGGTACCTGCAGGTCAAAGTGCTGCATGTGGGGAGCATATGTGTCACATCTTGTTTCCCTATAGTCAAAGTGTTGCATGATAGATATTCTGATCCGGATTATGTTATTTTGTTTTTCTTGAATTCTTATATCTTATATGCATGTGTATTTATTATTTGTTATTGTGAAAACTTTTGTCACTATCATTGAGATCAAATTAGTGGTTGGATGCAAGAATGTAATGAATAATTTTGGTTTCAGATAATACGTAGAACATATAAAAGAGGTCATTGAGGATGAGGATGACGTGGAAGAGGATTCGCAGAGTTTGGAGACTTGAGTTCTTTCATTTTGAGTTTTTTTAGGATTCGTAGATTATTGCTTTTCAAATATTTTGGCTAGTTCTTAGTGAGACTGATTTGCTATTCATTGATTTAACTGAGAGACTGACGGTGATTCTTCCGATAAATAGATTATGGTCATTTTAAATTTTTAGGCCTATAGGTCGGTTCGATCGGTTATCGGTATAATAAAGAGGACTTAAATTACTATAAATTATTGCATGTGTTTTGAGTGTGTAAATCCGGGCCTTACATTTAAGGAGAAACATTCAGAAAAACACACGCAGACAAAGTTATATTTAACAACTATGCGACAATGTAGAAGCCAGCCAACACACACAACTGCCGGAACTAAGAGATACTAGCAAAAAATCTGCCATGACATAAAAGTTAAGCTTGTAAAAATGCAGAATCCGGCGTATATATTTCGTAGACAGCTGATTCAATAACAAGCTAAAACATGCAAGGAACATTTCTCTAAGCCCCCCTTCAATCAATGCGTTCTAAGTTTTCATCGCACAATCAGCTTATTCAGAAATGTCAAATTCAAGAATTCAATAATCATATATATCTATACACAGTATTTCCCTTAAAGACGTAGCTAATTAAACTTTCCATTTTGCAAGAAAATAAAAGGATAGAATTCATAATCATAAACACGCAACAGTAAGCTTCAGTAAGTAATATACCGCAAAATAAACTCACCTTCAATCTGTGAACGGCGGGATGAATATCAATATTCCCCTCCTCAGCCCCTTCCCCACTACCACCACCGCTCCCAAGCTCATCCCCTTCCCTCTTCACGTATTTCTCATGATCCGACAACGCGACATTGAAATCAAACGCTTCGTTCCTCTCATTAAACCCTAAACCTATGAAGGCATGCTTCCCACCCCCATCCTCGATCATCAAAACAAAATATCGGGACGAATCCAGCACCGATTCAACCGCTTTCTCCCTCTGCCCCGGATTCACGAAGCAGGCGGCGAATAACTCAGCGGAATTCGGATCCTCAAGCCGGATCTCACATCGATTTTTACAGGAAACGACGCGGAGACGACCCGACCAGATCTTATCGGACTGCAGCCACTCGCCGCACTTGTAGCCACCGCTGGAGGGTCGGGGAGGGATCTTGAAGACGGAGACTTCGCGGACAACGAGGAGGGTGTGCTCGAAGACCTCGTCATCATCATCCTCGTACGACATGGTAGCAATAGTATTCAATCCAGTCGCATTGAGCTGAGTTCAGATCAGAGGTTTTTTATCCTCGCGAGTGAAGACAACGGAATGTTATTTTTTTTAACCCGAGCCATTGGTTGGTTTACCATTTTGTGACCCGTTTGGGTCAAAACGGGTCAGGATGAACGCAACATTGAATTATGATATGATTGTTGATTGATTACTTTTGGAAAATTTATATTATTAATAATAATTTATTTTTATTTTTTATAAGTTTAGTTGAGGTGTTTCAACGACAATATCTCATTCGATGGCATTTTAGATCGGTGTAATAGACCAGCTTGTTCGACAATTTTAAGATCATTGTTCGACAATTTTATTGTGAACGATGTCCGTAAGATAAATTAAGTTTTCATCGTCTTACTTAATCTACCAACTCGAAAAGATGTGGGCGAAAATAATTGGATTTTTGATTGATATAAAATCCTGATCCGATAGCCAAAATCCATACTTAAATGAGTCCGGGATCCACGACCCGAATACTTGACTGTTGACGTAGACTATTTTACCCTCGCCATTTTTGGTTCATAAACCTAATTGGCTTGTCAGAAATCTCGCAACAGGGTTCTTGGTAAAAAGTGGTGGCTTGGAATCGGGTACGAGACCTCTGAAGTTTTAATCTTTGTTTTCTTCGATAATCGAGTTATCGAAATCACACTAGAATTGCACTGCGAAAGTCTCGAGCTTTGTGGGTTGAGTTTTTACGGTTTAGGGTTTTTTGTTTTTTTTAAAGGAAAGAAAATGGTACTGATTTGCTTATTGCAGGCGAAGTTTGGTGAAGATGTATCTCCAATTTTACATCAATGAAAACGGCGACAAAGTTTACACAACAAAGGTTTGTTTCAAATCGATTCAGTGTTCGTTCTGTTGGGATTCTGTTCATCTATTGTACTAGTGAAAAGATAAAGTTTATTCATGTTTGGAGCCTGATGGACTGTTTGTGCAACTATATCTCTAGTGCAGAAGGAGTCGCCTTTAGGTTTGGCTACACAATCTGCTCATCCTGGTAATGCTGCTGAATCCATTTTAGGCTTTGATTCTTGTTTGATGGGGGAAATCATTCAATAATGGAGTGCTTTGAGTTTTTTTTTCCTCCTGTCATCTTAGTGTAATGAAAAACTATGACCTGAATTCTTGTATTTGGCGACATGATTCTGCTGGTGTTCTAACTTTGTTGAATGAGACATTCATGCTTATTGGTAAAATATGTTCTATTTGTATTATACTCAATTATACTTGACTGCATGAAGCATGTCAACATAAGCTGAGCTGAGAATATAGATTAGAAGGGGCGAAACAAGACAGGACTTCACATTCCCGTTTATATGCAGCTCGTCTTTGTTATGTCGAAAACGTCGAAATCTTTTTGATTGTGCTCTGTTTTTTGCCCCCTTTGATGCAGCACGTTTCTCTCCTGATGACAAATACGCAAGACAGAGGGTTCTTCTGAAGAAACGCTTCGGTTTGCTACCAACACAACACCCACCTCCTAAATACTGAGTCTTCTGTTTTGAAATGAAAACATTTGGTATTTTATGTATTAGATTAGAAGTGTGAACTAAGACCTCGACTGGTAAAGGGTAATTCTGGTTCAATTAATGGATTATTTTGCATATATTTTGACCCATTAAATTTTATTTTGATGCTTTAGTGATGTGGTATGCACAATGAGTATGAGTCATATTGCCAAAACATTTGGTTCACATCCGCTTTGTATTGCCTGAAATGATTTTGATTTTGATTAGTTTCTAAATTGTCCAAAATCTGATCTTTTAAGTTATCACATGCATCTACTTAAAGTTCATCAGATTTTATCTCCTTTGGTTTTGGAATAAACATTTGTTCCTTTTTTTTCTAAAATACTAAAATCAAATTGCGATATTTATGAAGAAATAAAGTAGCTTAAAACTCAGGATCTGTAGAAACTTTATTGTTCATCTATTGTTGGAAAGCCAAACATTTAGTTAGAGTAATGGACTCTAATTTGATCCATCATTTCTTTATGAACACAAAAACATGTATATGGAAAAATTACAGTATAAGTTTTTTGTGAGACGATCTCATGGGTCATCTATGTCTATATTTACAATTAAAAATAATATTCTCGTTATAAAAAATAATATTTTTTCATGTGTGATCTAAATAGAAGATTTGTCTCGTAAAATTAATCATTTAGACCGTTCATAAAATTAATCAGTTAGACCGTCTCACCATAGTTTTTGTGGAAATTATACCAAAAAGTTTAAGAATTTGATGATATGGTGAAAATATGTGAAATGTAGTTATATGTGTCTGAAAAATTTAATAAAATACTAAAGTTTTTATGCCAATTTTTATCGAATGAATAAATTATTTATGGTTTTACGTATTTGTTTAATATTAACTACAGACAATTAAATGAGAAGATTTATGCTGTTTCTTAAAATGATCCTTTTTGTTTAAACATTTAACTTACTTAATTCTGTCTGAATTTCATTTACCTCTTATTTTATTTTTGCTTACTTTTTAATAATTATTTTTTTAGTCTATCTGCTTCCATATATTAAATTAAAATTTTTACGTTTCGACCAAAATGTCGTCGAGTTATATCTATTTGATTTTGCAAATTGTTATTCACTACTTAACCACGAAGTTCACGAAGTTGAAATCGGTGGATCCTGTCATAGATTCTTTCAATGACGTATAACACAACATTTATTTCGTTTCCTACTTAAAGACGTATAATAACATATTTAATTTGTAAATAAATTAAATAACAAATGGGTAAGTGCCTAGTACTTATATTCAGACATGCATATTATTATATCAATAACGTCGTATAGAGGAGGAGATAATTTGTTTAGTTACTCATCATAGCTAGAAATATAATACACATAAAATGAAAGAAAATCTTATATAGTTTATCTGAGACAAAATTGAAGAAAATGTTTAAGGCCTTCAAATTTTTATGTCTTGATATATAGAGGTCTTTGATTGATTTGAAATCCGAACTTTAAACTTGATTGATAACTTCACATTATTGTTGCCAGTTGTTGCGAGTTATTGCTGACTCCTGAGCAGCTACTTGTAAAATGGCTCGCTTTTCTTTTGGCTACCATTCTTGGTAGTTGTTGAGTTGTCCCACTGATGCAGTGGTTGAATCACATGACTACTTTAAATTTTTCGAAAAATATTTTATTTTTTATTGGTCCAAAAGGAAAACGTATTTTGTGTGGTCCTTCGTCACTTTGATTTGGCTTTGCAATATGCTTCTAGTCAGATCTTTGCCGAAACCTTTCCTGAATTCTGACTCTTTTTGGTTTGTGCTTTCTAGGCATATCTCTTCTAACTCTTCCGATGTGAGCAATGTTATAGAATCTGACGAGTCTCTTTGCTTCATAGTAGCATGCTATTCGTAAAAAGATTTTTCTTTTCTTTTCAAATATTTCTTTTTCAAATCCTTTAGTGTTTCATATCATTTTATTTAACATGAAAGAAATGCTGAAAGGTGACAAGTGCTTCTTTCAATTGTTGTGGATTTGGTCACGTGAAAAGGGATTGTACTAACTTGGATGATCTGAATGGAGTCAAAGACTCTATGATAGGGTCTTTTAGTGGAAAACAGTCTGAAGACACTTTGCACCAGAAAGATTTTCCTGCTCAAGGTTTTTGTCATAGAGGGAAATAACAATTATCTTAGCAATGCCTACGAGTCCAAGGGCCTAAACCAATATCAAACTGAGGAGGAAAGCGAGAGAGTCATTACAAGTAATTTTCGTTTATGTGGTATTCATGCCTATGTATTAATTGACATTGGGTCATCATATTCATCCATAGCATTAATGTTTTTTAAGAAGTATCAACTCTCCTATGTGTCCTTAAATATTTTAATGTCGGTGTCTACAATTATGGGACAAGAAGTTTTAGCTAAGAGGCTAATTGTAGACTACTTGTTAGAGTCGAAAGAAAATATGTGTATGCCAATTCGTTGATATCGGTCATGGAAGATTTTTATTGTATTATGGGAATCGATTTATTGACTAAGTATAGAACGACTGTAGATTTTTAGCTATGTCTTGTTCAATTTTGTCCAAAACGAGACGAGATTTGGTTCTTCTACGATGAGAGAGCTCGACCTCCAATGCTAATAGTGTACGTTGTAAAGGCACATCCGGCTTTAGCGAAAGGAGGGGATGAATACCTCATTTATTTTGAAGACATATCGAAGGATGTAATCGACGAGAAGAACATCCCAGATGTTGACGAATTTCCTGATGTTTAATTTTGATAAAGTTCCTGATTTCCTTTGAAGAAGGAAGTAGAATTTGAGATAGAATTGGTACCAAGAACCTCATATGTTTCCAAAGCGCCTTATTGGTTGGCACTTTTGAAGACGAAATATTTGAAGCAACATTACAAGATCTTCTTGACAATGGGTACACTAGAACCATCGTGTATTCTTGGAGAGCACCAGTGTTGTTCGTTAAGAAGAAAGATGAGTCTATGCGGTTTTGCATAGATTATTGACAGTTGACCAAAGTAACAAGCAAGAATAAATATCTATTACCACATATAGATGACTTGTTTGATAAACTGTAACGGAATTCAGTATACTCAAAGATCAATTTACGGTCTAGATATCATCAGCTTTGAGTTCATCAATGTGATATCCATAAGACTGTTTTCGAACAAGGTATGAGCATTACGAGCTTTTAATGATTCCGTTTTGTTTGACGAATGATCCAGCAGTTTTAAGGTTATGATGAACCGAATAATCCAAGAGTATCTTGACAAGTTCATCGTTGTCTTTATTGACGACATACTGGTATGCTCTATGTAGTGCTAAAAAACTAGTACACGTAAACCCTATGCATTATTGAATTAATTAATTTATTTAATTAATAATTTAAGCAATGTCTGCTATGTGTTAAATTATTTTAAAAGTACATATATTTATTTTACTATGCAGTTTTATTCTATTTAAGATGTTTTAATGAGTTTTATATTTCAGATGAATATTAGATGTCGAACCAGGAAAAGAGATTGGAGACGATTAAGATGTTAAAAATTTAAGTTATATTTTATTTTAAGTCAAGAAAATAGTATTTTAAAAGAGTCATAAATTTTACCATATTTATGGTTAAATTTAATTTATCGAGTGGAATAGAAATGCTAAGCATTTTAATTAGCAAAATTCAAAATTTTAGAAATATTAAATACGTCCACTCAAAATAAATATTTTAATAATTAATTTTATGACTTAACTAATTAAACTAGGTAGTAATTAATTAAGGGTAGAATTTAAAATTTGTAGGACCCTTAATTTCAAAAGTTAGAAGGTTAAATTAGTAATTTAAATTGCAAAGGCTTAATTAGTAAATTTGATTAGAGTTATAATTAAACTACAACACCTAATACATATCCTAAGTAACCTATAAATGAAACCTACCCTAATACATATTCAAACCCACGTAAATCACACACAACACACAACACACACCACACTCAAACACAACACAGCATAATTTTAATATTAATTTTCTTTTAGTATGAGTGATGACTATTATTTTATTTTAAAAGTCATATACTTTTAATAAATTATTTAAGAAAATTTTAAATTTTTCCGTAAATTTAAAGTATTAGTATTTTAAGACAAGGTTCTTCACAATCTAGTAGTCTTAAAGAGCATGCACAACATTTAAGGATTGTGTTGCAAACATAGACAACACATCTGGATTTGTGTTTCAAACAGATGAAACCTTGCGTCTGTCAGGGAGAACCGTTGTTCCAGAAGATTTTGATTTGATAGACGAGATTTTATCTCATGTCCATAAGAATAAGTAGAGTATCCACCCTAGAAACATGAAAATATTTAAGTATATGAAGACCATGTTTTGGTGGAAATGTATGAAGAGAAGTGTTTACCAGTTTGTAGTCAAGTGTTTGATTTGGCACTGAGTGAAAGCTGAATATCGACGACCAGGAGGATAACTTCAGAATTGTCATATCCCAAAATGGAAGTGGTAGCATATGACGATGAATTTTGTCACCCACTTGTCGTTGTCTTCCCAAAATTGTGATGTCATTTGGTTAGTTTTAGATCGACTGACTAAGTCAGTACATTTCATTCTGTATAATCGAGAATATAATTACGATCGCATGGCAAGACTATACATCCAATAGATTTTTAAATATCATAGTGTGCCAACAAGTATAGTAAGTGATAAAGACCTACACTTTACCTCAAGGTTCTGGAGATGTTTTCAGAAAGAATTGTGAATAACATTGAGTCTGAGTACTGTCTATCATCCAGAGATTGATGATCAGTCTGATAGGACTATTCAGACACTTGAAGCTATGCAACGTGCTTGTGCTATGTATTTTGGACCAGTATGATATGATCATACGCCATTTGTGGAGTTTGCATATAACAATACCTACCATATCAGCATTTTTATAGCTCGGTTTGAAGTATTATGTGGGGCCCTTAACTCCTAATCGTTATTACAATGCAATCTGATTAGGGTTTAATTAATCACAGCGGAAAACGGGTTTAAAATTTCTTTACAATGAGCCCAAAATATCTCTTCTGATATTTAAATACTAAAAATAGTATCTAAATTCAAATCATAAAACACGCCCACACATAATCAAAACCAATCACATACAAATAACTCATATTCTCGGAACATGCCCCGGTATATAGATACATATACATATATACTGAGAACAACATATAAAAACCTCAACTCAACAGTGGCTCCCTCCAGAAGTACCCTCTCCGGTCTCCTGATGTCCTGGAGTACCTGCCATTGTCCACACACAAAGACAACAACAGTCCCCCCTTGGGGGTGAGCAAAGCTCCGTATGGAACAACCAATCATATATACCACAGATATCTAAACAATGATATATGGTATGCAATGCATGTATGTCGTGGAGGTATCAGGTCAAATGCCCATCCACTGAGCACATGTCAGAATCAATCGAATCGCTATCAAATCAAATCAATGCTCGAGCTGGCACACCGGCCGATATGGGAATACACATATGACAACGTCGACGAAGCGTCGTCAATCCCACATCTCATATCCAATCATATGGGGCCACAATTTTCTATGCTTTACGGGTCATATAATACCGGCATAGCGATTGAGTTCACAAACCCCGGAATCCAATCCAATCATATCAGGGTATCCAAGGATCATAGCTCAACGTGCATGTCATGTATCGATGTATGCATAAATTAAGTGTGTTAACAAAACATTTATTTTATACATCGATACTCCAATCTCCATGTCATGTATGCCACATCAAATCATCAATTAGGCACATAGACACGTATTCCAATCCAATCCAATCAAATCAATCCAATCATATATCATATAATACAGATACCTGTCGTATGTTACCCGGTCGCAACATACCTTAATTCTTCGTTCCAATTGATGTAGCTGGAAGATACACTTTATCTACATCAATTACATACTCATTTCAATCAATAACATACTCCAAAATCATTAATATGAGTTTCAAATATCATTTGAAACTTCAAAAATTCATATCAAATCATAATCATATCATAATTCAATTCCGACTTCGATTACGAGTTTATTGTCGGATATTCTACTACATATCAGAAATTCAACTTCAAATACATGCTATTCCAGCACCTTGATATTTAAAGCTGCTGAAACCAGAAGAAAATTACCTCAGTCTGAAGCCCTCGACGCGACGATCACAAATATATAATTTGTCTCGCGTTTAGACAACGTCTCGAAGTCAAATCGGAAGAAAGAATTTCGAAATCTCTCGTGCTTTCTCGAAGCTATGGTGAGAAATGAAGAAAGAAACGAAACAGAAGAATTTAAGCTTATCTCACCGCCTCTCGCGCTCGGGCGGTAGAATTCTCGCGCCCGAGCGCGAGACACTCTGCCCCCGAGTACAATTGCACCGCGCTCGGGCGGTAGGAAATTACCGCTCGGGCGCGGCATGTTCTGTCCGAGAACATGATTTACATCGCGCTCGGGCGGTAACAAACTACCGCTCGGGCGCGAAGTATTCTGCCCGAATACTCTCCAACTCAACCCTGGCGCTCGGGCGGTCATTTTCTACCGCCCGGACGCCGCACATTCTGTACAAAATATAAAATTTGTACTAATTTGGCGTCCGGCCTTTCCAATCGAGCTCTTACAACGTCAATTCATATCCAATACTCATGGTCAAAATGCACATCATATACATAATCACATATCAAATTCATTAATTATCGATAATCACATAGGATTTACGATAATACGATACACGGTCCTTACATTTCTCCCCCTCTTAAAAGATTTCGTCCTCGAAATCCCAAACATCACTATATACATAACATTGGTAAACATACATATGTCACCAGTTATAGTACATATCAAAACTAAAATCAGAATAAGGATCAGAATACATCGAATACAATGGAACAGATGGATCAGCATCAAATAAATGCGGATATGATTCTCGCATTTTGCTCTCCAATTCCCACGTTGATTCTTCAACACCATGTCGTGTCCATTGCACTCGTACCAGAGGAATCGATTTATTTCTCAATATCTTTTCCTTTCGATCCATAATGCGAACAGGTTGTTCAACATAGGAAAGAGAAGGATCCAGCTCAACCTCATCAGGTGCAAGTACATGTGATGGATCAGGTTCATATTTCCTCAACATAGAAACATGAAACACATTGTGAATAGCAGATAGAGCTGGTGGCAATGCCAATCGATACGCAAGATCACCAACTCGATCCAGAATCTCGTATGGACCAACATATCGAGGAGATAACTTCCCTCGCATGCCGAATCGAACAGTGCCTCTAAAGGGAGATATCTTCAAAAACACTCTGTCACCTTTCTGGAATTCCAAGGGTCGTCTTCGTTTATTCGCATAACTCGTTTGACGATCCTGAGCAGCTTTCATCCGCTGCCGAATTAACTGAACCTTATCGTTCATTTCCTGTATCATTTCAGGTCCAGTCAATTGTTTCTCACCAATCTCATCCCAGAATAACGGTGATCTACATCGTCTCCCATATAGAGCTTCAAACGGAGCCATACCGATACTCGTCTGAAAGCTATTGTTATAAGAAAATTCAACCAATGGTAAGGCATCTTGCCATCCCATTCTAAAGTCCATCACCACAGCATGCAACATATCTTCTAACGTTTGAATCGTACGCTCGGTTTGGCCATCAGTTTGAGGATGATAAGCAGTACTCATAGCCAAACGCGTACCCATCGCTTCCTGGAAACTACCCCAGAATTTAGAAGCAAACCTGGGATCACGATCAGATACAATTGAGACTGGCACCCCGTGCAGTCTCACAACATTCTCAATGTATAAACGGGCCATTCTCTTATAAGAATAAGTCCGTTCATACGGAATAAAATGTGAAGATTTCGAAAGCCGATCAATAATCACCCAAATAGCATCACAGCCCTTGGGCGAACGAGGTAAATGAGTTACAAAATCCATAGCGATATGCTCCCAATTCCATTTCGGGATTTCAAGACTATGGAGCAGTCCTCCAGGTTTCATTCTCTCGGCTTTCACTTGCTGGCAGACAAGACATTTTGAAATAAACTCAGCAATGTCCTTCTTCATACGTCTCCACCAGAATTGAGGTCTCAGTGTCAAATACATCTTTCGACCTCCAGGGTGAATACTGTATTTGCTACAATGTGCTTCTCGAAGAAGGGTAGATCTCAAATCAGAGTCGTCAGGAACTACCAGCCGACCATTAAGTCGTAAAGAACCATCAGAAGAAATCTGAAATCCAGACTGATGTCCTGCAGATACAAGTTCTTTCGACTTTTGGATCTGAGCATCGCTTCGTTGGGCCTTTCGTATCTTCGATATCAAACTCGGCTCAATTTGCAATGCTGAGACAGTGACAGAATTCCAATTCGAGTGAAAAGTCCAACCAGAAGTACATATATCTTCATGTACCTTGGCGACACTGACAGAAGCTAGAACAGAATCATGAACTTTACGGCTCAGGGCATCCGCAGTAACATTCACCGATCCGGGGTGGTATTGAATCTCACAATCAAAATCTTTCAGGAGATCCATCCACCTGCGTTGCCTCATATTCAAATCAGATTGAGAAAAGAGATATTTCAGACTTTTATGGTCCGAATAGATAACAAACTTTTCTCCGTACAAGTAATGGCGCCAAATCTTCAAAGCAAACACAATGGCAGCCAATTCAAGATCATGAACAGGATAACGTGTTTCATGAGATTTCAATTGACGAGACGCATAAGCAACCACTTTGCCATGTTGCATCAGAACACAGCCCAAACCTTTACCAGACGCATCTGTACACACCACAAATCCTCCGGTACCTGAGGGAATAGTAAGCACAGGTGCTGTGGTCAATCTCGTCTTCAATTCAAGAAAACTAGCTTCACATTCATCTGACCAAATGAATCGCTGATTCTTCTGTGTCAGTTGAGTAATCGGTTTAGCTATTTTCGAAAATCCTTCAATAAAACGGCGATAATATCCAGCTAAACCCATGAAGCTACGGATCTCAGGAACATTCGTAGGTCTCGGCCAATTCAATACAGCTTCGACCTTCGCAGGATCAACAGATATGCCATGTCTCGAAATGACGTGGCCCAGAAATACCACTTTGTCCATCCAGAATTCGCATTTGGACAATTTGGCATACAAATGACTAGTACGAAGAGTTTGAAGTACCAGTCTCAGATGTTCAGCATGCTCCTTTTTCGATTTTGAGTACACAAGAATATCATCGATAAACACAATAACGAATCGGTCAAGATAATCTCGAAAGACACGATTCATTAAATCCATAAAGATAGCAGGAGCATTCGTAAGACCAAAAGGCATAACCAAGAATTTATAGTGGCCATACCTCGTACGAAAAGCAGTCTTGGGTACATCTTCGTCTCGAACTCGTACTTGATGATACCCAGAACGAAGATCAATCTTCGAGTATACAGAAGTACCCTGAAGCTGATCAAACAAATCATCAATACGAGGAAGTGGGTACTTATTTTTCACAGTATCCCGATTCAGCTGCCTTTAGTCGATACACATTCGCATCGTACCATCTTTCTTCCGAACAAATAAAACTGGAGCTCCCCAAGGTGATACACTCGGTCGAATATATCCCTTATCGAGAAGATCCTGTAATTGTTCTTTCAATTCTTTCAGTTCCAATAGTGCCATGCGATAGGGAGCTTTAGAAATAGGCGCAGTCCCCGGCACAAGATCAATACTAAACTCAACTTCTCGATGAGGAGGAAAATCAGGAATCTCATCGGGAAATACATCTGGAAACTCTTTCGCAACAGGAATCTCAGATAAAGAAGACTCCTTCTTCGAATATCAATAGCGTAGATAAGATAACCCTCATCTCCGCTATTCAACAATCGAGACATCTCCAAGGAAGATACCAATGGAATTTTGGCTTGGGAACCCTTGCCATAAAAATTCCACTTGGGTCCATCAATCGGTCGAAATCGAACTACTCCATGACAACAATCAACAGTAGCTCGATTCGTCATCAAGACATCCATGCCAACAATACAATCAAAGTCGTGCATAGGGAGGACAATCAGATTCAGAAATATCACATTATCCTCATATATCAATACACAATTATGCACAACTTTCTCAGACAATATAATCTTCCCTGCTGGCGTGGCTATCGACAAAGTATCATACAACGGGGTACACTCAATATCGTGAGATGCAACAAATGCATGAGATATGAATGAATGAGATGCTCCTGTATCAAATAAAACACGTGCAGGATAATCGCAAAGCGTGCAAATACCTGCAATCACACCTCCAGGAGCTTCTCTTGCCTGATCCTCAGTCATGGCGTACACTCTCACTTGAGGAGGAACTTGGGCACTCTGACCACCCGGTCCTCGATATCGTGGGACACTCGACTGCTGAAAAGATGGAACAGGAACAGCAGGTCTCATCATACTAGGGCCACCTCTAAATCCTGACTGGGGTTGAGCAGAAGTCGTACCCCTGTTCGGACATACTCGAGAGAAATGGCCTTCCTGCCCACATTGATAACAAGTACCAAACATACCTCGACACTGCTCGATAGTATGTTTGCCTCCACAATGACTACAGTAGGGAGCTATCACAGGACTCCCTCGCTGTGATCCACTAGAGCTCGAAGAAGACGAAGAAGCAGATCCAGTCTTCTTGAACTTCTTACCCCTCGGTCGCAAAGTAGGCTGCTGAGCTGACACCGGTGGTGGAGGAGTATACTGTGGACCTCCCCGCCTAAGTCCAGCCTCGGCTGCCTTGGCTCGTTCAACTGCCTCTGCGTAGCTGGTAGGCAATCCAGAAACAACATAGGTATACAAGACAGGATGTAAACCATTTACAAACCTGTTATATTTTGCCCTCGCATTCCCAGCCACGTGAGGTGCATACTTCAATGACGTAGAAAATTTCGAAGCATACTCTGCAACAGTCATCATTCCCTGCTGCAGATTATTGAATTCATTCTCCTGAGCAGTATAATAAGAAGGAGGGGAATACTGTTCCAAAAACTGGGCCTTGAAGACATCCCATGTGACTTCAGTCCCAGCCTCTTTCAGTCCAATCTCAGCGGCTTCCCACCAAGATTTAGCTCGGTCCTTCAACTGATAAAGAGCAAGTTTCAGTCTCCGAGCTTTGGAATACTCAACAATATTAAACAAGTGATCGATATCCTTCAGCCAGGCCTCAGCTCTTTCAGCACTCTCAGTGCCAAAGAACTTCGGTGGTTTCAGATCCTGGAATCGAGCCATCACAACATCCATGGACAATCCTTCAAATTGCCCAACAATCCTTTCAGTACTGCTACTCGCAGTTTCATTTGTGTGATCCATCTACAAATCAAAAGATGAATATCACAATTTCATATCAATTCATAATCTCATCATCTCATATCATCAATCTCATCAGATACTTACTCAAATCAAATCACATAAGAGCAAGTAATACAAATAAGTCAAACACATACGCACAATTCATTTGTGCCTATTCAAGTGTACACAAGACTCAATAGAGCATTCCCAGCTATGCTCTGATACCATCTAGTGTGGGGCTGTAGTATCCCGATGCCTAATTTGAGTTAATTATTGGATTAATTGTATTTCGGTGGGATCGGAAGGACCGAACCGGGTTCGGATCGTCCGAAGTTGGTTCGGATCGTCCGAAGTGGGTTCGGATCGACCATTCTGTTCGGAGTCAGACGAGTCATGTCATGTCAGAGTTCGGATCGTCCGATCAGGGTTCGGATCGTCCGAAGACAGGTGGCTGGACACGTGGAAGACATGCAGAGTTCGGATCTTCCGAAGTGGATCGGATCTTCCGAAGTGCACCGGATCGGATCTTCCGAAGTGGATCGGATCTTCCGATCGTTGTCTATAAATAGAAGCGCGAGGCTTCACTTTTCACTCGCCAATTCTGAGAGTTCCAGAGCGTTTTAGTCGTTTCTGATGGGTTTCTAGTCTTTTCCCGAGGTTCGGGCACTAGCGGGGAGCTACTGGTTTTGTAGCGGAGCTGTGCTCTAGTTGGGGGCTAGCGGCATCAGTGGGCTGACTACGGACGCAGGTATAGTTCTGGGTTCCCTTTGAGATTTGGGAGTATCTATTAGTCTAGTTAAGGCTTTTAGATGTGGTTTAGTGATATGGTATCACTTGGATTGTAGGCTTGATTCTAGGGCTGATTGCTAGGATCTACTGGTTTGAGGTACGAAAGTACTATCCGAGATAGCAGGATTGAGTATGCTTTACTATGTGTTGCATGTTTATATGTTGCATTATTATCTGTCATATGATGCATGGTTTATTATGCGGCATTTGCATAATCATGTTGAGCCTGATTATCTTTGAGATAGCCTGTTGAGAGGGTGCTCAGCCCTCGTTTGTTGTGGATGGTTGGACCCCGTTGGCCGACGGTGGTCAGGTCACCGGTATATCCACAGGTTTATTTTGGTATGGGAGCCACCTCCTGGTGCGACGGCGCAGAGTGCTACATACCTTGACGTCATTTACCTGAGCAGTATTTCGATATACCCAGATCCTGGTATCCAGTACATTTTGCATACATGCATGTCATAGTCTTGTATACTCATGCTTTCGGTGCTGAGCGTTTTATGCTCACGTCCTCGGTTTATCTCTGTTTTGGACACCCTATTCGATGGGGCAGGTCTCAGGTTGGACGGTCCAGGAGGGGGTGGACAGGGAGCTGGCAGAGGTTGACCTGTAGTTGTTGGTATTTGTTCTTGGTATATAGTTCGATCTGGTTGTTTAAGTATTTTGTACTTACAGATTTGATTGGGTTGTATTACTGTTTTTCCGCTGTTTACCTGATTCAGTTTTAAATGTTAATTTTGCATGCTTAAGTTCTGATTAGTAGGTGATTCTGGAACGGGTCACTACAGGGGCCCTTAACTCCTAATCGTTATTACAATGCAATCTGATTAGGGTTTAATTAATCACAGCGGAAAACGGGTTTAAAATTTCTTTACAATGAGCCCAAAATATCTCTTCTGATATTTAAATACTAAAAATAGTATCTAAATTCAAATCATAAAACACGCCCACACATAATCAAAACCAATCACATACAAATAACTCATATTCTCGGAACATGCCCCGGTATATAGATACATATACATATATACTGGGAACAACATATAAAAACCTCAACTCAACAGTGGCTCCCTCCAGAAGTACCCTCTCCGGTCTCCTGATGTCCTGGAGTACCTGCCATTGTCCATACACAAAGACAACAACAGTCCCCCCTTGGGGGTGAGCAAAGCTCCGTATGGAACAACCAATCATATATACCACAGATATCTAAACAATGATATATGGTATGCAATGCATGTATGTCGTGGAGGTATCAGGTCAAATGCCCATCCACTGAGCACATGTCAGAATCAATCGAATCGCTATCAAATCAAATCAATGCTCGAGCTGGCACACCGGCCGATATGGGAATACACATATGACAACGTCGACGAAGCGTCGTCAATCCCACATCTCATATCCAATCATATGGGGCCACAATTTTCTATGCTTTACGGGTCATATAATACCGGCATAGCGATTGTGTTCACAAACCCCGGAATCCAATCCAATCATATCAGGGTATCCAAGGATCATAGCTCAACGTGCATGTCATGTATCGATGTATGCATAAAATGACGTGTGTTAACAAAACATTTATTTTATACATCGATACTCCAATCTCCATGTCATGTATGCCACATCAAATCATCAATTAGGCACATAGACACGTATTCCAATCCAATCCAATCAAATCAATCCAATCATATATCATATAATACAGATACATGTCGTATGTTACCCGGTCGCAACATACCTTAATTCTTCGTTCCAATTGATGTAGCTGGAAGATACACTTTATCTACATCAATTACATACTCATTTCAATCAATAACATACTCCAAAATCATTAATATGAGTTTCAAATATCATTTGAAACTTCAAAAATTCATATCAAATCATAATCATATCATAATTCAATTCCGACTTCGATTACGAGTTTATTGTCGGATATTCTACTACATATCAGAAATTCAACTTCAAATACATGCTATTCCAGCACCTTGATATTTAAAGCTGCTGAAACCAGAAGAAAATTACCTCAGTCTGAAGCCCTCGACGCGACGATCACAAATATATAATTTGTCTCGCGTTTAGACAACGTCTCGAAGTCAAATCGGAAGAAAGAATTTCGAAATCTCTCGTGCTTTCTCGAAGCTATGGTGAGAAATGAAGAAAGAAACGAAACAGAAGAATTTAAGCTTATCTCACCGCCTCTCGCGCTCGGGCGGTAGAATTCTCGCGCCCGAGCGCGAGACACTCTGCCCCCGAGTACAATTGCACCGCGCTCGGGCGGTAGGAAATTACCGCTCGGGCGCGGCATGTTCTGTCCGAGAACATGATTTACATCGCGCTCGGGCGGTAACAAACTACCGCTCGGGCGCGAAGTATTCTGCCCGAATACTCTCCAACTCAACCCTGGCGCTCGGGCGGTCATTTTCTACCGCCCGGGCGCCGCACATTCTGTACAAAATATAAAATTTGTACTAATTTGGCGTCCGGCCTTTCCAATCGAGCTCTTACAACGTCAATTCATATCCAATACTCATGGTCAAAATGCACATCATATACATAATCACATATCAAATTCATTACTTATCGATAATCACATAGGATTTACGATAATACGATACACGGTCCTTACATATTATATGGTAGACGTTAATGCATTTCATTGTTTTGGGACGAATTAGGAGAACGTCCAGTGAAAGGACATGAATTAGTGCAACAAACCATTGACCAAGTGGAACTGATCAAGAAGATAATTAAAATTGCACAAGATCGTCAAGAAAGTTAAGCGATTACCAAGTGTATACCCCTACAATTTAGCCAAAGGAAAAAGTATTTTTTTAAGTTTCACCATTCCGCAGGATGATGAGATTTGGACTATGAGAAACTTAGCCCCAAGATTCATCGAACCTTTCGAGATCTTGGAATGTGGTGGGAATTTGACATATCGATTGGATTTACCACTGTATTTGTCTAGCATTCACATCGTCTTTCATCTATCATTGCTACGAAGGTATGTAGCAGATGAATCGTACGTTCTTGACCCGAAAGATGTTCAAATTGAAGAATACTTGACTTATGTCGAGCATCTCTCTTAATTCTGGGTAGGAAAGGGAAGAAGCTCAAAAACAAAAAAATCCCACTTGTTTTATTTCAATGGCAATGCCAATGTACCGTGAGGGCAACTTGGGAGTTAGAGAGTCATGATTTTATCTTCTCTCTTTGATGTAATAAGGGTTTGGTGCTAAAAAAATTGTGGTAACCTCCTCTTGATATTCTATCGCTAGAACTGAGTTGTTGTTCAAAGATTAGGATTCTTGTTTGAATAACTTTTTCAACGTTCCAAGAATTTTTATTCCAATGATTTATTCAAATTTTCGTGGTATAAAATATAGTTGGTCAACATTTTGCACCATATTTTGGATTTCTCTAAGATCTCCCAAGAATTTAGAGGAATCCGGGTCTATTTCCAGGAATCTAGTATTTTGAATCATATTTTGCTTTAGTAATTTGATATATTTTTGGTTGTTCATGATAGCTAACATTTATCAGATTTCATTATTTTTCATATTCCAAAACATTGGAATAAAACCTGAAATTAATATGCTGAATATATGTTCGGATCTATAATTTGACAATTATCTCATCCTCAACAAGATAAATTAATTAATAATAATAATAATTTATATGTCTGAAATAAATGAACATAGGTTCTAATATCAATTTCATACATTTTATAATAATAATAATAATAATAATAATAATAATAATAATAATAATTATACCATGGTTAATTTGGGTATATTTGAAAAATATTTATATCTAAAAGACCAACTTGAACTAATTGTTAGAATGATAAAACATCAATATGAGAAATTCTAAAGAAAGTGGATCAAATTGAGATTTTGTTAAATATTAAAGATCAAAGTAGATTTGTGCTATTTTCAGTATATATATTATCGTTAAATCTCATAAGAACTTTTCTCATAAACTGGAGAAGCTCCAAGGTTCAGCTTACAACGAGAAAATGAACTGCCAAAATTGTTACCAAATGAAGAAAATGAACTATTTATACTAAACTAAAACATGAAGAAAACACATTCCTAAAAGCGTGTTAAGATGAAACTTATTCTACCAACACTCCCCTTCAAGATTGCTGTAGGTTCAAGACATCAATCTTGGATAGGAGATAAGAATGTTGTTTCCGACTAAGTCCCTTGGTGAAGATATCAGCTAGTTGCTCTGTGGTAGGGATGTGTGCTGTTCTGATCATGCCACTCTTTATCTTTTCTCTAATTAGATGGAAATTAATCTCTATGTGCTTGGTGCACTCATGATACAATGGATTCACGGCAATGTGTAGCGCTGCTTGGTTATCACAATACAATGTTGGAGTTGAAAGTAATGTCACTCCCATATCTTTCAGTAGCCCAATTATCCATGTAATCTAACAAGTGGTGCTTGCCATTGCTCGATATTCTGCTTCGGCGGAAGATCGTGACACCGTATTTTGCTTCTTAGACTTCCAAGAGATCAAAGACTCTCCCAACTTGATACAATAACCTGTGATCGAACGGCGTGTCATCGACATGCTGCCCAATCTGAATCGCAATAAGCATGTAGAGAAAAAAAAAAATTATTGGCAGATAACAAAATGCCCAATCCTGGTGCAGACTTCAAGTAGCGCAAAACACGCACTGCCGAGTCCATGTGTGATTTCTTTGGTGCATGCATAATGTAATGCCCGAGAATTTGATTACTGTAATCTAAAATGATTTGGGTATAATTACGTAATCTGAGATTAATCTGAAATGATTTATGGATTAATTAATGTCATATAAAGGGACACGCTGGAATTGGATTTTGAATTATGAAGAAGCCGGGCGTCGGTGCAAGACAAACAAGAATTTTGTACAGAGCTCGTGGCGCCCGAGCGGTAGAAAGAGACCGCCCGAGCGCCAATGCACCATAAAAATGATACTTGAACAGAATGTTTGGCGCCCGAGCGGTAGAATATTACCGCCCGAGCGCCAAAGAAGGATAAGTTAAACCTTCGGACAGAAAGCTTGGCGCCCGAGCGGTAAAGATTAACCGCTCGAGCGCCGATCGAAAAATATGAAAATGTGCCACGTTTCTCTATCATGCAAGTTGGATATATATATGTATATATCAAGTTCGTCCCTTAGAATTTAGAAAGAAAGAATTGAGAAAAGCCACGAGGGAAGCTTCAGAAATCCTTACGTCTTTTTATTTCAATCCGTCCATCAGATTTTGAATCTGAGTACAGTATTGAGTTCCTATCAACGTAGGCTACAACTGGACGTAAGTTTTGCTACGTTTTGACATGTTTTGAAATTATACTATTGTCAGAATTGAATAGGATTCATATATGATGTTCTTGTCATGTTAGACATCATAGAATCGAAGTCAGATTGAGAAACATACTGCTTATGGAATTGTTATGATTTTTGGAGTCGATTTGACGGAGAATTCATATCATAATTGTATTGTATTGAAATTATGACTGGTATCGATATCGATTATGAGTCTGGTATTATATCTGTGATGTTCGGATTGACGGGGTTATCGAGACTGTATTGTTATGCCGTCGAAACATCAGTTAATTGATATTGATCAGATTCTGTAGTGATTTCGATTATATCGTGATATGGTCGATATGGATTAGAGTGTATCGTGATTTGATATCGATCAGCGTATATTTCGATTTAAATATTAATCAGAACATGTATTGAATTGAGTTGAATATTGATATTATATCTGTTCGGTATTGTTATTACCAGATTGAGAATGGACCGAGATAGAGTTGGGAATTCTTCTTCTTCTTCTGAGCGAGAAGATAAAGGTATAAATTAATGTTGAGTTGGGATTTCACAACTCAGGTGAGGTTTGACTCGAGTTTTCCTAAATCACATACTTTACTTTATTGCGTTGATATTTGCATTGAGTTGATTGATATACTTGTTCTCTTGAATTATAGATGACAGATGTTAGACGAGTAGTCTTATGACAGAAGTGCCTGATAGTGGTGGGATTACCACGGGCACATTGCACGATGTCATGAGATATTGTATTGGCGGAAGTGACATAGTCTGTCACTGGATAATTGGCTATCGATGTGGATAGAATTATAGCTCCTTCTATTACTGGTGATCAGTACTCTATCGATGTGGATAGAATTATAACTTCTTCTATTACTTTTGATCGATGTTATATCGATGTGGATAGAATCGGAGTTTCTTCTATTACTGGTGGTCGATACTATACTGATGTGGATAGAAACAGAGCTTCTCTATTACTGGTGAACGATACTATATCGACGTGTATAGAACTGGAGTCTTTTCTATTACTGTTGGTCGATATGGAATGCCAATGCCTGGAAACCGGGATCCCTAGGCTAGGATTGAGTCTAGTCTAAAACATGGAGTCACGAGTTTGAGTGACAGTTGTATTGATTTGTATTGATGGATGTTGAATGATGTCCCTGATATTGGTTCATGCTTAGAATAGAATTTATTCTTGATATTGAATTATGTTCCTGATTAGGGTACATGTTTAGAATATGATTTATTCTTGTTATTGATTCATATCATGATTTTGATATATGATAGGATTTTCTGGTATATGCTTTTATATTGTTTATATGATTGCATGTATACATGATTTATACTGGGATATTTATATCTCACCGGAGTTGTCCGGCTGTTGTCTTGTTTGTATGTGTGCATGGCAACAGGTGGGATAGAAGCGGGGTCAGGACAAGAATGAGGCTGAACTAGATAGCGTGGAGATTCGGACTCAGAAGCCACTTAGGATTCAGCACTGATATGTAGTTGAACCTAGTTGGATTATTGAAAATGATACAATAATTGTATGTTATGTTTAATATGTAATTTGAATTTAATTACATTACGTTTCCGCTGTGTAATTTAAAAAAAAAAAATAGACCCTGTTTATACTAATTGATTAATTAGTCATAATTATGATTTAGAACATGATTAACGTCCGGGTCCCCAGACATAAACTGACTGAGGACTTGTACAACATAACAAATTTCAGGTCTTGTAATTGTAAGGTAAATGAGTCTACCAACCAATCTCTTATAAGCACTGGGATCAGACAACAAATCATCAGTGAGACCAGGAGTAGAACTCTGTTGACTAAACACATCAAGTTCATGACTGGTCAGTTTTTGGTGCTGAATAACAGGAGTATCACAAATTTTAGCACCTGTCAACCCGAGTCAGTTAGCAATTCTAACACATATTTACATTGGTTGAGATAAATCCCGGCCTTGGACCGAGCAACTTCTATGCCGAGAAAATAACGCAAGGAGCCGAGTCTTTAATATGAATGTGAGAATGTAAAAAATTCTTCAGATCAGTAATGGCTTTCTCACTACTTCCGGTCACTATAATATCATCTACATATACCAACAACAACAACGTGATATGAGTAGAATCATGCTTAGTAAAGAGGAAATGATCATTAACGGATTGAACAAAACCTGCCAGCTTCATAACACTAGCAAATTTAGTATTACACTGCCGAGAAGCCTGCTTAAGACCGTATAGAGACTTAAGCAACCGTAAAACACGTTTCTCCCCTTGAAGAGGATTCCCATGTGGTATTTGCATATACACTTCTTCCTAGAGATCTCCTTGGAGGAAGGCATTGGGTACATCCATTTGATAAAAGGGCCAATGCTTTGTAGCTGCCACACTTATTAAACAACGTATAGTGACGATCTTTGCTATGGGGGAGAAAGTATCATGATAATCTATGCCTTCTAGCTGTGTGTATCCCTTGGCTACAAGACGAGCTTTAAAACGATCAACAGTTCCATCTGGATGTCGCTTAATTTTATACACCCACCTACAACCAATAGACTTCTTCCCAATTGGCAACTGAACCAAATCCCAAGTGTGGTTAAACTCTACAGCTGCCAGTTCTAAATCCATGGCTGCCTTCCACCTAGTGTCCAAGATGGCCTCATGATAAGAGCTAGGCTCTCTGTCAGAAGAAACACATGCCAAATTTTTTTGATAAGGTTGGGAAAATTTGGAATAAAAAAAATAATGGTGCTAAGGATATTTAGAGGTGGCTAAATTACTATGGGATAAAGTGGGACAAGAATAGTCCTTGGTCCAAATGGGAGGTGTGGAGACATGCAAGGATCTTCTGTGTGATTGGGAAATTGCATGGTCAGTATGAGGAACAAGAGGTGGGGCTGGTTGGACAGTAGGATTAAAAAAAGTAGGTGAGATGTCCCCCTCCAAATCTGATGTAATGGAACAAGGGTTAGAAGTAGCATCTGATGGAAATATAGGTAATAATGAGTCTGGAATAGCAAAAGGAAAAATATTCTCATGAAAGACATCTCTTGAAAAAATAAATTTCCCAGTAGCAAGATTCATAACCTTGTAACCTTTTTGAGTGCTAGAATAACCCAAGAATACACAAGAATTAGCTCGAGCAAAGAACTTATTTCGAAGGGTTAAAGAAGTGGCATAATATAGACAACCAAAGACACGAATATGATCAAAAGATGGAGTTTTATGGTACAAGATCTCATATGGTGTCTTGTTCTGAATCAATGGACTGGGGGTACGGTTAATGAGATAACAAGATGTCAAGACACAATCTCCCCAAAATCGTAAAGGTAATGAGGATTGAAACCACAGAGCACGGGAAATATCAAGTATGTGCCTATGTTTACGTTCAACAACTCCATTTTGTTGTGGAGTGTAATGACATGAACTTTGGTGTATCATGCCTAGAGATTTAAACAACAGGTTGCATTCACTTTTGAAGAAATCACCTGCATTGTCTGTTCGGATGGTTTTTATGATGGCAGAGAATTGAGTATGAACCATCCGAAAAAAAACTTTAAGATTTTGCAGCACCTCAACTTTAAAATGCATGAGATAAACACAAGCTGCTTTAGAAAAGTCATCAACTATTGTAAGAAAGTATTTCTCACCATTATGCGTGAGAGTATGGAAGGGGCCCAGACATCAACATGAATCAACTCAAAACAACAAGAAGATTTGGAAGAACTCAGTGAGGGAAATTTAAGTCTTGTTTGCTTATACATGGGACAAATGGAACAATGAGGAAGAATTACATAATTTTGAATAAATGGCAACAATTGCATTCTAGAAATAGACACGTGTCCTAAGCGTTTATGCCAAAGAAAATTATCACCAGAAACATTGACAATTGAACTATTATTACGAACAGAATTATTGCAGACTGAATCAAGAGATTGAACAAAAGGTACTAGACTGTGATCTGAGCTGGAAAAAAATATTGTATCAAGGTGATAAAGTCCATTGAATTCTTTACCAATCCCCATTAATTTCCCAGTCTTGAGGTCCTGAAATAAACAAAAGTGGGGATAGAGTGTAACAAAACAATTGTGGTCCTTGGTAAACTTGGATATTGAAAGAAGATTGAAGTTGAAATCAGGCATATGCAATACGTGGTCAAGTGTGATAGAATCAGTGAGTAAAACAGATCCTACTCTACTGACAGAAGCCTTGCTACCATTTGGCAATCGTACAGACCTAGGAGAAGTCACTATGGGTTCAGAGTTGCGCAGCAAACTAGAATCACTAACCATATGTGCATTTGCACCACTATCAATTATCCATTGTGAGGGAGAGTTCGAATTATCAGGTGTACCTGCCATGTTCACAGTTGGTTCAGTTGGAGATTGAACCTTGTGTGTTCCTAACATCTTTAATATTTCAGCATACTGAGCTGGTGTGAAGATTGAAGCACTGGTAGCACTGGGGACTTCCGCATTACCCATTGGTGAAGTCTCTACTGGTGCAACATCAGTTAAGTTTCCATATGGCCTTTGATTTTTAGGAGCATCCTTGTATGATCTTCCGGTTGGCCCCCTCCTATTGTTGTTAGCTTTGTATAGTTTGTGACCGGGAGGATATCCAACAAGTTTATAACAGAATTCCTTGGTATGACCATTCCAGTGACAATAGTCACATGTTAAAGTATTTCTTTTCTGATTATTCAGTTTGCCTTGTACAGAAAAGGGTTGTTGATGGCAATTCAACTGTAGAAAGTGACTTGTGTGATTCCCTTGGGATATGATCGAGAATGATTGGCCTGCAAAAGGTAGAGGGCTCATGATCAAAATTTGGCTTCGAATTTGAGCAACCGTCATTTAGTCCCATCAAAAATTGTAGAAGCTTGTGTTGCTGATCATGTGCAATGTATTATCTTGCAGTATCACATTCACACGATGGAAGGGTGACTACGGAGGAATACTCATCCCACAACTGCTTCAATCTACAATAATAGCTCGACACAGTGTTGCTACCCTGCATTAAGCGTCCAATTGCGCGATGCAGAGCAAAGATCCGTGAACCATTCACTTTATTGTATTGATCCTTGAGATCATTCCAAACGGCAAATGCATCAATGGCGTAAACAATACCCCCAAAATTTCTTTCGAAACCGAATTCATGATCCATGACAATACTAACGCATTGCATCTCTCCCATTGATGCAAAGCTGGTTGTTCAAGAGTAGGTTTCTACACGTACCGTCGATAAATCCAATTTTATTCTTTGCACGTAATGCAATAAGCATGGCTCGACTCCACACTCCATAATTGTCTGCCCCTGTCAAGTGATCATTAACAAGGCACATACCAGGAGTGTCGGAGGGATGAATGTAGAGATGATCATTGAATCCAATACTAGCCGCCATTGAAGATACTTGGAGATTGAGAAAACTCGACCGAAGCTCCAGAAAAGAAGAATTGAAATAACCGCACACCGATTCTCAAATTGGTGTTGTTACAGAGCGATGCGTCGAAGAAAATCAAACGTACATTTCAGATCCGAAATTCTGCTCTGATACCATGTGAAATCTCATAAGAACTTTTCTCATAAACTGGAGAAACTCCAAGGTTCAGCTTACAACGAGAAAATGAACTGCCAGAATTGTTACCAAATGAAGAAAAGTAACTATTTATACTAAACTAAAATAGGAAGAAAACGCATTCCTAAAAGCTGTGTCAAGATGAAACTTATTCTACTAACAATTATATTATATAAAAACACTCTATACTAACTATATAAAGTTATGAAATAATTTTATATTTACTTAAAATATCAACGTATTTTTCAAAGTAATTACATGATATCTATATATAATTACATTTTTATATTCTATTTTATCTTTTATTTCAATTTCAAAACTTTGTGATTTTTATTTTGATATCTATATATAATTACATTTTTATATTCTATTTTATCTTTTATTTCAATTTCAAAACTTTGTGATTTTTATTTTAAAGACTAATTTATTCTTTATTTGTATAGATAATTTTATCCAGAACACGCATCATCCGCTAGGATATATAAAATCCGAAAAATGGGCTCAAATATTGGGCAGAGAAGGGAAAAAATCTGGAGAGTAGGGAGAGATTCGAGCTCGAAAGCAAGAATCAAGAGAAAAGACAAGAAAATTGAGATTAGAGACAACAAAAGTCAAGACTTATCCAGAAAGAGGTTTTATTTGATTATAGTAATTTGTGTGAGCTAGAAAATGGGGGATTTACAGCCGTCCACAGGCCGCAAACGCCCAAGATATCAAGAATCCGGAGGGGAAACTGACCCGGAAAATGTGGCTGATTGTTCAGGTTCTTCCTTCCGAGGTGAAACAATATATTTTCCTTCTTATGCTTTATTGTCCGATTGTTTTCTTCCGAAACTTTCTTGGACTCATTGTTATGACATCGTTTGATTTTGCGTACTTTACTTCACAGAGGAGGATTTCTCATTTAATGATACTCTGGTTGCTCTTCAGATGATGCGAGCTCAGTTTCCAGCTATTGAAAAGGTCTTTATTTACTCTCACATACAATATTGAAATTTTGGAAGTTTAATATATTTACTCTTTTATGAATCTCTTCAAGGCAGTTCAATTTTATTTGTTTGCAAAGCTTCCAATTTTGGAGTTCTATGTGTATTCAGGTGTCTGTTCAACCTTTTGTTTTGCGGTCACAGTTGTACAGCAGCATAGTGGATAGGACACAAGTGGACCGAGATTTAGAGGTTAAGTAGCTTGTTTAGCATTTACATTTTCTTAAGATATATTTTTTCTTGTTGGAATGTGATTATTACGTCAATTGTTGACTTGATTCGAGGTATGTTTTAATGATTGAAATCATGCTTCACTGTTTTATCTCCTTATTTATCATTACTAATGATCATACATTATTCTCCTAAAAGGAACTGTATTCCAAGATGGTTTTCTTATGGGGTGATTATCGTGCGCGCACACACAGTCCTGTGGTTGTGATGAAATGCACATAGTTTTAAAAAAGCTAATGGAAAACAAAATCATAATCACCCCATAAGAAGACCATCTTGGATATCGCCATACAGAAAACTTTAAAGTTCACTTCTCAACTAAATGTTATTTGTTCACCTTTTTCTTTATTAAACTCTATTCACTAGGTACATGATTAGTGGATGTAATGGTCCTTCTTTTTCTTAATCCTCTGCAGTCCTTGCGAAGGGACAGAGTGTTGCGTGTATTTAAGTTAAATACTGGACAGGATGATCATGCCATAATGTTTATGGATGACTACGTGAAACAGGTTGGTTTGTCTATTTAGATCCTTCTGGATTCCTTTTTTCTAATCATAATTCAACAGTTAATGGTATGACTTGTCCATGCCTATTTTTCTTTTAATCTTTAAATTTTGTACATGGAATTGGTGCTCTTATGATTCATAGGAAAATACTTAAATATGTATATTTTCATTCTCAAATAACTGTTGTTTCTGATAAATTGTAGCCTAAATGCATGGGATTGCGTAATGAATGGCGTGCATTTTGGGTCATTCCAATTTCTTCCTTTCATGTATCTTTTATTCTTTGAACGTTGATCCCGTATTGTTATTTCATCATTCCGGAGGAGTTTGTGGAGCCTAGAGGTTCCATGATTTGTTATTTCTTCGTTATTTTATGAATCATGTTACAAAAGTTTGGAAAAAAGTGTGCATTGTATATCATCTAAGCTTATAAAACAGACTCAATTCAAAAAATAGAAGACCCTGTATTTTTAAAACTCTCCCTTCAGACTTTATTTTTCTTGGGTCTTTACTTGCCCAGTAATTTGTTCATGTATGAGTATTGTTTGAATAGTTGAAATTTGTGTTGTACGACTGCTATCACATTAGAAGATATGCTGTTGTCTCGCATATGAAGAATCTTATCCTTAACGATCAAAGACTGACAGAGGTATTTGAATTGTTTTAGATTGAAGGTGTTATGAGAAGGTTGGAAGAAAAGAAGAAAAATGATGTCACCGTTTTTGAGTGGTTTAAATTGCATGTGATACAATCCAAGTTGGATACTAGCATTGAGCATGAAGAACTTGTGAGTATTGCTTTCCTTGAATAAATGTTCAAATGTATAACTGTGCTTGAAGCAGCAGCTTGTATATCTTTTGCAGTGCTCGCTTCTGTCATTGGGTGGAGTGGTGAAAGAGGATCACATCACTCAATTAATTAACACTGGTCTTCTTGTGAGTATACATACACTTCACTTTTCACGAAAGCACTACTGCTTGTGTCCATTACGTAACGGCTTCGAGTCTTATTAAGGCGATTTACTTCACCTGTTTCTTCTTTTGCATTTGCCATATCGAGAGAGGGATGTGTACTTGTGTTTGGGTCTTGGATTTTGTTGGAAAAACATGAAATTAATTTGTATTTCTTTTCTAGGTTTGCCAACTTATCGATCGAAACATGTATTGGTTTTCAATTCCGAACATTGGTTCAGTGCTCAAAGGTCTCTCACAGGTATTGCTTATGGCTACTCATCACATTTTGGGGGTTCATATTTAAGATGCAAAATTATATTTTATCTGTTCGTTTAGTCATTGTATGTATCCACGAAATAGTTGGTTCGAGTTGCACAACATTGAGCCAATGCTATGCACACTATGAGCTGTTAGAAATGTGGAAATCCGTACTAAAGATTCACATTATTTTGAAGGGAAGGAAGGAGCTTTTGTCTTTACTGAATCGTAAGCGATACAAAGAGATGCTGTTGGCTACTTTGGAGAAGAAGCGTCTCCAACTTTCTCCTCTCGATATAAGATTTCATCTTCGAGATCTGATTGGTTCAGGCCACCTGAAAACCGTCCAGACACCCAGTGGATTGGTGGTTCGGGTTGCAAAGGATTAAGACGAAGGCATAAAAAAAAACGGACTACTTTTGTTGCACTTTCATTTTCATTTAGGTGCCTTTTATCGAAGACTCCTCATTCACGAATGCTTGAGTGCTACATGTGCAAGGGAAGAACAATTCTGGTAAGCAGATGTTCGGAGAACTTGGAACTGGTAAGCCAAATCATACAACTCTGCACTCGGGCCTATGTAATAATTACAACCTCCGACCGCTCATCGATCATGTCCATTATGGGGAAGATCTTTCGAAACTTTCGTTGACACGACTCTTCCGGGTCACCACATAATTCTTATGGATTCTATAGTGTCATTTGTTTAATTGTCTTGATCACAACAATGTAGGATGCGTCAAAATCAGGACCAATCCACCCTTTGTATCGTGGAGATTTTTTCCTTGACAAAGTCAATATATTTATTTGATATTTTTAGATGGGTTTTTCGTTTTCTTTTTGATTAGTGGATTATTATTATCATTATTTTTTAGTTACAATTGAATCTCGAATTTTAGGCTACAACCTTCAAATAATCGCAGCGATTACTCTTCTTGTTGTCTTATTGACAGGCATCTTAGGGTGCACCACCTTAAAAAAAGTATCGGTGCTGTGGATTTCTCTATTCAGCGTTATTATCAATATGGTGTTTCGTATGCATAATTAATACGTGACAAGAATACGTTTAATCGCAATAAATGTTTGTTGGTCCGTATATCACTTCAAATCATATCTGAACTTTCATAATTATTGCATTTTATGGGTAAAATTTTTATTTTTACAATCAACTTTTTTGTAACACAAACTTTTTATGAACTATTTTGGGTATTGTTATACGAGAAGAGTAGGTCTCATGTGATATCGTCTCACAGATTTTAATCTGTGATACATGTCAGCTTTACCGATATCCACAATAAAAAGTAATACTATTAGCATAAAAAATAATATTTTTCATAAATAACTCAAATAAAAAATATGTTTCATAAATAAGACCTGTAAGAACGTTTCACACAAGTTTTTGCCATACGCGAATACTTAAAAATGTGTGTATTATTGATTTAAGTGGATTAAACTAAATGGAATAGGAAGTGATACCCCAGGGATGGACCACTACCCCTGGCCCATCTCAAGTCCAACTGGAAAACAAGTTCATCAAGGGCCCAAGTATTCTCTTATAAATATCAGGTTTGAGTGCGATCAAGACCGTTAAAAGGGGGCCAGGAGGATGTCCTGGCGTAGCCACTTCGACGCTCAAGTCAATGATTGAGGATATATGGAAGGAGCAGCTAAAAGTGCTGTTTCAAGTCAATGATTGAGAATATATGAAAAGAGCAGCTAAAAGTGCTGTTGAAAGCAATTCAGTGAAGAGTGGGTTGGATGGAGCGGATCCAAAGCAGAAGCGGGTAATGGTCCACTGTACCCGACATAAGTAACAGGTTTGCACGTGAATGGACTTGGGATGCACCGGATTCGGACTTTGTTCCGAATTCAATTGGCCCCACTTTGCGTCAAATCGGATTGACCGCAGAAAGCGGGATTCTCGTACCAACGATGCATTATTTTTGTTATCATTTTACTGTGAAATATAACTATGCAAAAACGAGTATATCTTTTATGACACGATATCACAAATATTTATTTGTGAGACGAGTCAATTCTATCGATATCCACAATAAAAAAATAATACTCTTAGCATAAAAAATATTATTTTTGCATGGATGACTCAAATAAAGATCTGTATCATAAAATACGACATGTGATATCGTCTCACATAATTTTTTGCCTACAAAAAGTTAGGTGTCTCGTGAATTTATGAGATAATATTTTTGTGATTTTTTATATGTCGAGTTTTGCAGTAAATGGATTATTTTTTGTCATAAAATTTAATCATTGTAAAAATTTAATTATAATTGATTTATTTCTTCACAGTGCATTATCAACAAGAAGTAACAACACATGAGTACTCTCCTTCGATCATATATCAGTGGTCCGATCCACGTGATGCATGTTAATACCGTTAGAATATTTATCATCAATTTTTCATATAAGATAAATAAACATATTTTATAGATTTTAAAAGTGAATGAAATTTGTTACATCAAAATTAGTTAGTGTATTGTCCTCATATTTTATAATATAATAATATAGTATATTATAATATAGTATTATAAATATTGGTGTAAATATAGATATATACCAATATTTCTGATGATAATGATAAAAACATAGATAATTTAAATGTGTGTCCATGAAAACATTTAAAAATGACTTAATAGGAAGTTCACATGTACCCTATATAACTTTAATTTTATGAGTCTAAGCGAATATTAATTAGACAATTCCAATTACTTGAATATATATTTTCAAAATAAGTAACAGATTAATGGTAATAATATTTTCTATATAAATATATATATATATATATATATATATATATATATATGATATGTGTTGATTCGGTCCATATTTAGAGTGCATAACAACTAATTTTTTTGAGGAATCAGATTGAATAAGATATATGTATCACAAGATAGGGGACGATATCATAGGAGTTTTCGTGAAGTTTATAATAGATGGTTTCTTGTAACTGCGTAACAGTAATGTAAGTTAGTTTTTTATTTGCTATATTTATGTATTTGATACTTAACCAAATAAAAATTTATTCATTAAAATGTTAATAAAATTTTGCAAAAATTGTTTATTTTTTTGTAATATATATATATATATATATATATATATATATATATATATATATATATATATATATATATATATATATATATATATTTGCAATATTCATCCATCAATCCAAAGCTAGTGGATTCTAACTTTGATCTTTGAGAGCCGCAACAATCACTTTGACACCAGTTTCAAATATCACATGCTCCACTAGTAGGACAGAAATAATTGATCTAATATGAACCTCGATCAATCTATTAATTTTATTCGAGTTTACACGTGCTAAAAAAATGTTAATTTAGCGACGATGTTCAAAAAACCATCGCTAAATTTAGCGACAGTATTTCGAATTCCTTAGCTAAATTGAATTTGCCCTCACGGTTTTAAGAAAATCGTAGGCAAATTAACGACAATTTTATGGAAAGCTTGTAATATAAATCAACTTCATGAAATTTCTAATATATAGATTTATTCATACAATCAAAGCATGCATGATCAATTGAATGATTTGAAAATTTCTGGCTATTGATCAATTATAATCAGCACATTGTATTACTTAAGATATTATAGAATTTAAGCCATTGGATCATAACATTGATATCTCATCTTGTAATATCCAAAACTTTATTCAGACCAAACCTATAGTTTATATATAATGTATTTATTATATGGAAACTGATATGATGCTCATCTATCGTGTCTACCGTCAATGTTATACTGATCACCTATCGAATATAGTAGAACATATAAAACAAATTACATCTAATAGGAGATTATCACCTCAAAGGTAGACACATAGATGAACACGGTGGGTGGATATCATATCACAATTGTCTATTTTATTATATATCGTAGCAAGATTTATTTATATTCTTACTATAATATATATCCTTCATAATTTATATCCATCATAATTTTGAGATATACTGAAATGAACTGCCTTTAATAAATTATTAAGTGAAATTTTTAATTTTGATATTATATTTTAGTTTGTTATGATTTTGGTATTTTATTTTATCTAATTTAAGTTTTAATCATATATTTTTCAATATTTTGAAATTTTACTCTTTCTTAATTGGCTATCCTGATGTGCAAACACTAACGAAGTCGTGTTAGTGTCACGTCAGTGCCCCATCAGCTCTGTGTCGTGAGTATTAAAACTAAAAAATTGAAAGGAAAAAAATAGCAGATTAAGACTCAAATTCAAATCTAAAATACATGTATAAAGCTGAGGTTTAATTAATATTAATAATCATTTTCTTCATACCACGCGAACAATTTAATTCCTCAACAAAAACAACATACAAGTATACATATATTTTGTACCTACATTAAGATTTTTGTCGGAAGAATATGATAAAATGCTAAAAATAGACTTCTTAAGTAATGAACCAAAGAAAACCACGATCCTAATAATTCCCAATAAAAATGCTAAGAAATTATGCACACTAATATATTATTCCCACGTATATATGTTTTTTTTATATACATACACGTAAATTAAAGGCAGTAAATTAAAAATAATATTTTTAGATTGAGACAAAAATTAAATTTAATTTTTATAAATAATTGAAATAAGTGACTCCTTATTCTTATAGTTAATTAAGCCATCTACAAAAATGATCTCTGATCACACACACACACACACGTGTGTGTGTGTGTTTGGGCATGGCTGATTATATGCTTGTTGTCGGCCAAATTGGTGAAACTTTATATTATATTTCTAAAAAGATTAATAAGTTTTTCAAACATGTCAAGCTCGCTTTAATGATAGTATTCCATGTTCAAGATGAAAAAATGTCATAAATGTTGGAAGAAATTAAAAAGAAAGAGATTGAATTTTGTCTTTGTCCTTTTCAATGGACGGGGATCTAACTATAGATTTCTATACGCGAATTTTCAAACAAAAAAATTCCTATTTTTTTTTTATATATAAAAAAACCATGTGCCTAATCTAACTACATGGTACAGATTCTTTAAACAATTCAATCCTTTGAATTGTTAAAGATTGAAACTTGGATCTAACTTAACCCCAAAAGCTAGCTTAAAGGAGGAGGATTGTTCAATCCCATATCTACTACTCAAATGTTATTTATACAACCGATGTGGGACAATTAACACACCCCTCTCACGTCCAGGAATGAACATCTGGAGCGTGGAGTTTACAAATGACCCAATTATGGGCAGAACGGGTGGCCTAATTATAGGCAGTCCAACACATAACGGTGAAACTCGGGCTCTGATACCATGTTAAGATTGAAACTTGGACCTAACTCAACCCCAAAAGCTAGCTCAAGGGAGGAGGATTGTCCAATCCGATATATACCACTCAAAGGTTATTTATACAACCGATGTGGGACAATTAACATGAATGCTACAATTTTTTAACAAAATTTACATTATTTTCTTGTTTAATTAGTTTTGTAAAGCTAGCTGAATGGGATGAAAGGGTTTTCGTCTCAAATATAAATAATATAGATATACAATGAACCTATTTGAGTATTGATATCCCATTAAAATTGCATGCAAAAGGGAATTCAAATTCGATCCGAAAATATATAATAATTAGTGCACTGTGCATGGTAAATTTGAAGTGGAACACTCCCAATTCACTTGTTCAAACTGCAGGGAGAAGTCTTAATTATTCAGACAGTAAAGCTGGTAAATTAGTTGAGCAGACGAAAATGAAAGGAGCGAGTACTGTTACTTGTCTGAAACTACTGATAACGATTTCTATCACTGCTTCGGTTTTACTAGTTCAAGGAAAGCAACCCGCAATGATCTTGATTGATTAACATCAGTTCTTGATGAAACTGGATGAAAATTTAACCCTAAGATGGATCTAGAAAGGAAGTACAGAATGTAAAGATCGTTGTACGATCATCGAAATCGGCCCAACAGTGATGGTAGATTTCTTTCTTTTTTTTTACCAGGAGTTCATGTTCATATTACGAGCCTTCACCTGGTGGTTGCGGCAGGGCTGGTGGCGGCGTGGTCAGCTGTTGTGGCGGGCGCTTCCGCTTTTTCTTTTCATAACTAACCCCTCTGGCTTTCGACTGTAGATCACGCACCTCTCGGAGGTAAAGACGTACAGATCGACTTCCGAAAGGGTTTGTCTCCGTCTTGCCTCCATTTTCTTCGTAAGCGGCACGGAGACGGCCGATGAGTGCGTCGAGGCTGCCCCAGGCCTGGCGGAGCGGGCAGGGGCAGGGGGCAGGCGGGTGGGGATGGCCGTAGAACGGGCAGACTTGGTTGTGGACTTTGGTTTTGCCGAACTGGTCGAGGTATCGGAGGAACTCCAGCACGTGCGCGCCGCTGCAGCGGCTGAGGGATAGTGGCGGGCGGTGGTTGCGCAAATACTGACCGAATGTGTTCCAGTCTCGGCGTTTCTGGTTCTCGTAGCGGCTGACCGTGGAGCCGGAAGACGAAGCTCCGGCTGAAGAGGAAGTGTTGTTGCAGGTGTTCATGCTGTTCTCGGAGTTGGAGTTTTCCATTTCTTGTAACGACGATGAATCCATAAACCAACAGAAATCCAATCAAGAAACCAAGAATCTTCAACTTCAGGCAATATAATATCTAATACCCCCTCAGCTTGCTTCCTGAAGAACAAGTTAAAAGAAAGACTTTATCCAGATCAACACCACCAGCTTCAATATTTCTCCTCATATGGTTTCAAAATTGCAAATCAAAGCAAGAAAGAGAGAATACGCAACAATTAATCAACCATTTACTTATGCATTTGACATGATGATAAAACCTAGACTTCTCCGAACACAGAAAAGAACATTGAATTCAGCACTAAAACAGAAACCTCAATAGAGACGGAAGAAAATCGGGTTTTATATCATGATTGATTCATCAGGAGACAACCATTTTTATGGAGTAAAGATTGATAGGATAGATGAAAGATAAGAGAGAAGAGATTGGTGGAGTGGTCATGTTATTATACTTTGTTTGAGCAAATACTAAAGAAAATGGGTTGGTGCATTTTAAGGATGCAATTTTCCGAAAATAGGGGACTCTCAGTCACGGAATTTTCATATATTTCTCACTGAACTGTTTGTTATTCATGCTCATGGGAGAAAGAGACTGTTGGATGCTAGGGTTTTATGTGGAAATGGAAAGAGGGAGACAGTGGGTGAAGATGCAGACAAGAAAAAAGGTAAATGTTAAAACGGGTAAATTTTTGTAACTTTTATCTCTTTCTTTACAATTTGATTTTAATTACTATTTTTTTTTTTAACAGACTAACCTGGTACTTCAAGGAGTATTTATATCAAAAGGGTAAAATGCTTTTTGACCCTTGCGTCAAACAATTAATTAAAAAATTATTTCCCATCAAACAATGAAATATACAGATGCAAGATTTCTCGATTTTACGGTATCGTTTTGTGAGAATGATGAGATCGATATCATTTCATTATCTTTTTCCGGTTAAGTTTTACGATAAATATCGAAGCTATTACCACAAATAGTATCGTGTTCAATGATTTTGGTGACGTTTATTTATGAAAAAGTTTGAAAGAGTCTGAGTCTTTTTTTCATTAATTACAAATTTTGCCCAGAGGTTGGATTCTCACTTCTGGTGTATATATATATATATATATATATATATATATATATATATATATATATATATATATATATCAAATTCAAGATTTTCTTTTTAATAATCTCTAGTTTTCTACCATCTAATTAAGATCCACACACACACACACACACACACACACACACACACACATATATATATATATATATATATATATATATATATATGTTTTTTTTATTTTTTTAGAATGAGCTTTAATTAATCTCAAATTTTAATGAAAGTACATGCTTTGTGTCGTTCCTTTTTCATGACAAAAATGGTCCTAAATTGCATTATCAACAATTGTCGATCCATCTCTCTTTTAATATTATATATTATGAAGTATATTGTCAATTTTTTTTTATATAAAAAAAACTGTTACTAGTTTCCATAAAATTACTGAAAAAATTCACAGGACTAATTGTTCCTTATATTTTGTTATATAATATTTATTATTAATTACATAATTATTAATTACATAAATTTAATAATATCATTAGACTAAACAAGGGACAAAAAGAATATGCACTATTTTTTTAAACTAACATATTAATTATATAGTAATTATTTTCATATGTTCAGTCATAAAATAAACTCAATTATTATATATAAAAAAACTACACCTTTCAAATTATAATTCCAAACAATTTAATGTCGATAACTATTTTACATCAATAAATATCATCGTTTTGTGGACAATATTGATTGAACCTCTCACTTTTAGAAAAAATAAAAATAAAAAATAAAATCAATATATATATATAATGTCAAATCAAAATAGTATTTGCTGTTTGTACTCTTGATGCGAATTTATTTTTGTTGCCTAACTTATCCTAAGACGAAGTAACAAATTTAAATGCAGCACTGTGGCAAAGTCATGGTGGAAGACTTGACAACAGTGTGGATTTCTATAAAAAGAGAGTGAAATCAGTTCCTTTCTCGAGAAATCTGATACATAATATGAAGGTGTTGAGTTAACAGAAGGATAAATGGAACTTTTTTTTTTATTTTTATTTTGACAATTTCTCTACTTTATAATTCTCAAAACCATTTTCAAGAAAGGTGCTTTGTCACTTTCCTCCTATATTTTTCGTCAAATTTTCTATCAAACAAATTATTAGGCCAGTTGGTTTTAATTATTGAATCACACACAAGACATCTTGATATAGAGTGTTTCTTTTCCGAGTGCGATTTTAGCTTTTGGATCATCAACAAGTGATCTCGAATTTCATTAAAATGTGATACATTTTCGCAGCGTCGAGGAGAATTTCTCTATATGGAATAAAGACTAAACCTGATTTATTTAGCTTTTTTAATTTAATGTGATTTAATTAATCTGAAATACAAGTTTTTTTTTTGAGCATTTAATTGTGTATTATGGTCAAAGATGAAGACTTATGTAGCGTTTGCGTACACGCGATTTGCCTGTCTCATTCGGAAACATACTCATCCCTAACTAGATATATTTATTTTAAATTATTACGTTTTCCATTTTTTTATATAAAAAATTTCTGGTCAGCATGTTGGCGATTTTGGCTCTTTATTTGTATCGTGAAAATTCTTCCTTGGTATCATAATTTTAGTTTTTTCGTTGGAAATATTGATACGATGTTGTATAGATGTAACTGTCACGTTGATATCATATGGAAAAATGACAAAAAAATACCCAAAAAAATAAAAAAACGAATACAAAAGTAATTGCTTAAAACTGAAATTTGACAATATAAAGATGAATTTTGAAAATTGTTGATGCATTTGTTATGTATATATGTAACTGTCACGTTGATATCATATGAAAAAATGACAAAAAAATACAAAAAAAATAAAAAAACGAATACAAAAGTAATTGCTTGAAACTGAAATTTGACAATATAACGATGAATTTTGAAAATTGTTGATGCATTTGTTATGGAATAATTCAAACATTCTTTAAAACCATTATCAGTTGATTTTGTGTGTGTGTGTGTGTGAAACATGAGACTAGAATTAATTGATTTAAGAATATTTTCTCTTAGAATTTGAAAC
The DNA here is from genome assembly GCF_022965805.1 of Primulina eburnea. Taxonomy (NCBI): domain Eukaryota; kingdom Viridiplantae; phylum Streptophyta; class Magnoliopsida; order Lamiales; family Gesneriaceae; genus Primulina; species Primulina eburnea. The sequence continues at coordinate 53,636,370 of NC_133101.1, forward strand.
ATGAGCTTGCTGATGTCTCAGTTTCTTGAACAGACAAACATGGAGAGAGCTCTAATTCTGAGCTGAAAATATTTTGATGTCCCTTTCTTGTGGTACCAAGCCATGATACATCGTATGATCTACTACACAAATGCATGAATCTGTATCACACAAATAATATGTATTTCTTCATTAGAAAATTTTCATATTTTTTAATAAAGAATTTATGATTTAGGTCTTGTATCTTACACTTTTTTTTTTATCGCATTATCAGTGAATTCGTGATCTTAATATGCTACCTTACATTTTTTGGGGATCAATTTTAGTTCTTTTCACCCTATGTCGTCACATCAACAGTTTCGGGTGACACATTATAATTTTCTGGCGCCATGTCAATGTTTCGATAAAAATACAAATTAGTAGACTAAGACCGACAAAACTGAAAGTTATAAACATGCAAATAACATGACAAAAATGTAATTTCCCTCGCCATATTTTCCCTTTTTAATGATACTAAGGTGATTAGATATAGGGGTATTTAATTACAGTTTGGTTCAGTTTTAGATAAAAATTTAAACCAAACCATATTTTATTGGTTTTACAAATTTTAAACCCAAAAAAAAGAATCATGAAGTTTCAATAACCAAACCATGAATTTCGGTTTGTTTCGATTTGGGCTAATTTGGATGACTAGTTATGAGTTTATGGTGAAATAGTGCATCACATATTGCAATTTTTTAATAAATAGAAATTGATATTCGATAAAAAAATAATAATAATAATAAATTGAATAAACATTTTATTTGAGTCAGAACTCCAATAATTATAAGTAAAATCATATATTAAATACTTATACACGTTACATAATTTTACAACTTATAAAGAAACCTAAATTTTTTGGGTTATACACTTGTAGATATTTTTAATTTGGATAAAAATTTGTATGAGATGATCTCACGAGTCGTATTTTGTGAGACAAATATCTTATTTGGGTTATTCATGAAAAAATATTAGTTTTTATGCTAAGAGTATTACTTTTTATTGTGAATATCGGTAGGTTAACTCGTCTCACAAAAAAATGCTTCCTTTAAAAACAAATCGATTGATTAAAAAAGCACGATGGATTTGAATTTTGAGCATATGTGCAGTCTATGTAATGAACAAACAAACCACAAGGCAAGAACATCTCCGCAGACAAATGTGCCAATAATAGTCACAAAAGACAGCAAAAGAAAACATGAACGAGTGAATCTTGTTATTTCACGATCTCCCTCTTGCCATGGGACTCCCCCGTTGATTCCGGAAGTGATTAAGAAGCTGTTGAGCATGTTTGAATCAATGAAATGAACAAGAACTTACATTTTTGAGCTCATAAGCTATGTATGTCGATTTGAGTATCTAGCAGTACTATGAGATAACTGGAGCTCTGCTGCATGCATACCTTTTCTTTAGCTCTTGGAGTTCCAGATTGTGTCAGTGCGACAAGGGGTGGAACAGCTCCTTCTTGCAAAACATTCCGACAGTGTTTGCTACTGTTAATGCACAGCTGCATCAGCACGGAAGCGGCGTTCTCCTTTCCTCTTTGAGTTCCGGTATCTAGAACCTCCACAAGTGATGGTATCCCCCCTTCTCGAGCAATAACTGTGCATCCATCTTCGATAGTGGACAAATTGGCGAGAAGAGCTACAACTTTATCGGCCATTTCTGTATCCATCAATGGAACCAAATGTTTTACAGCTCCTGCCTGAACGATGCGAGCCTTGTTTTCATGAAATATAGATAAGCTGAATAAGGCAGTCGCAGCATCTTTCTGTCCTCTGATAGAACCTGTTCCTAATAGATCAACCAATGCCTTGACTGCACTTGATCGACCAATCTTCATCCTATAGTCATCTAAAAGTGAGAGGCTAAAAAGAGCAGCTGCGGCATTCTCTTTGGCCTCTGATGTTCCGGTTCTCAAAACGTGGATAAGTGGTTCTAGAGCACCTTCTTCTCCAATCTTGGCCTTGAGCTTTTCATTAATCGATAAATTAAGAATTGCGGTGACCGTTTGTTCCTGGATGAGCTCCTTATCAGAGTTTAACAATGAGATTAATGGGGAAATTGCCCCGGATTGACCTATAATGAAGCGATTCTCCACATTATACTTTGCAAGAAACCGTAATTCTCCAGCAGCAGCAGTTTGCAATTCGGTTGATTCGCTCTTCAAGTCTTCGACCAGTTTTTCGATGTGGGAAGTAGAAGTCAAATCATTAGACCCTGCCTCGGACGATAATGATGGTGTCCTCAATGAGTCTCTATGATTTCCGTTTACGGCCAAGCTGAGACACTGCTTCCCAGTTAAAGGAGATTCCCTGAAAATTTTATTTGAAACTGAGGAAGTGGGACAAGCAGATGTTATATCCCCTGATTTTTCACTTGCATCATCTTGCTTTGTGGATATCCCTGAAATTTCAGTTGATTCTGTCAGGAGATACTCGATGCTTGAAACAGCACTTGATGCTGATTCACTCCGGCTGTGAATAGATGAATGTTCCGGGGACGATTGATCGAATTTCTCAGACTCCTCTATGTCAACACCGTTTTTTTCTTCAATAGGTCGAGAACTGTTTGATCCCAAAGATGAATTTTTCGTTTGCGCTGAACACTGGAGACCATCTTGATTACTAATTTCTTCTGAATGAAGTTCAACTGAGACAATATATGGAGGGTTGCGGGAGAGCTTTACTTTATTTTCATCACACCAACTCAAAATAAGAGCTTTAACTGTACAATTGGGAATAAGATTTTTGTGAGAGAGTTTCTTATGAGTAATGGGGCAAGTCTCTAATCCATGATCGAGCCATTTTCTAATGGCACCACACTCGTATGTTTGGCCAGAGGACAAGATTACAGGATCCAACATGAGTCCCAAAGATAAGGGACAGCGGAAATATGGAGGAATCTGAATACCGTGTATGTCTTCAACATTCTCGCGAACCATGTAATCACGAATATGACTCATAAGCTGAGTAGCCTGAGGGATTTGATCCGAACCCTTTTTTGTTCTATTGTCTTCCGCTTTCTGTTTTTCCTTTTCCAAAGCAATACACTCACTCAAGAATTCTTGTTTTGATCTCAAGTTGAGGGACTCGATAATTGCCATAAGATGTACGGTGCCAAAAATATCTCCTCCTTTTTTGCTTTTAACAATCGCATCTATATATTCTGACACTTTTCCGAGATTCAAATTCTGAGATTCCTGCATACATAACTAAATTGAATCTAACGTTAGACATTTTTTTAGTAAAATGAAGATGCCAAAACAAAAGGGAAATAACGGATCAACAAGCTTCCCATAAAGAGAGAATTAAATGTAGTTGGTACCTGAGCGCGAGATAGACTCAAAGTGGTTGGTGATGACACAGATATTCTGTATAAAACACAAGATAGCTTGACTATGGAAATCTGAATTGTAATCACCAAGGGCTTACTTTCTAGTACCTGAAAGAGACAACGGGAATATGTTAAGATAATTTTTTGAGAGAGCACAAGTGCACAACTTATATAATACTCCAAACATCTCCATATTCTTCTTTGAACTTTATATGGTGACACTGATTCGTGGTTGTCTACAGAAGGTTACAGTATTCATTTCCGATGATAAATCTTAGATTGCTCGAAACAAAGAAAACTATGAAAGCCGCGTCAAGTTACTCACACAAAGAATCTTGCTCATTTTCAGAGACCATTTTTCAAGTAACATTCTAGCCCCATTGACAGCAGAATCCAATTCTTCACACACTTTAGCTAGAGATTCATCGAAAGTATCTTTACAATCGGCGATATCATCAAGTACTGGCTTCAATTGCTTCAAGAAAGCTGCTATACTTCTGTATTCCTCCTCGACTGGAATTTTCCCAGAGGCACAACATGATACCAAATGAATGAAGCGAGATATACTGTTAAGAAGACTTCGTAATGACGTCAAGTCCATTGACCTGTTTACATAACGACAGAAAATAGACCGATAGAATCAAAAAGCGGGAATCAAAAAGCACCAAGAGCATGCATTTGCATAAAATCAACTGACAAAGCGGAAAAGGAAGAGACCGCCGAAAATGTCTACCAAAATGCAACGTGAGCAACAATTCACACACTAGAATTTCACCAAAAAGTTCGTTTTCAGGTTCAAAAAATACTAAGAAACAAATTTACCATAACAAAGAATCATACCATCAGAATTGCCAGCAAACAGAAATATAAAGAAATTAAACCACAGTAAAACGAAACGCTAGGTAATCAACAACCACCGTGGGAAAGAAAACAGTAAATTCTGCATTTACCAACAACAAGCAAAAAGGTGATTATATTTGGAAAAAGAAAACTTTCAGGTGATCACAAGATCTTCTCTTTACCACCCGTGGATTTCAGAAGATGTCCGACTTAAAAGTTAGAAACAACGGTGTAATAAAACTGGAAAATGTCACTCGATTACGTTTACAGCATCATATCACATTAGGAGTCATTGTTATCCACAAAACTCCGAAGCAATAATATCAACATGGCACGTTTTATTAGTGGTGAATTATTAGAACTTGTCACATGTAAACAAACTAGCACTCCATGAAGCCAATCTGCATTGCGCAAAAGTATGCCACCACACATATTGACAAAAGAGTGTGTCTTTGGACACTAGCCAAAATTCTACTGAAAAGAAATAAGAAAAATTTAAAACACAAAGGGAAATGGCCTATAAAAAAAATTTAAGCCCACTTCACAGCTGCACACCGCCGACATTTTTTCAAATCTTATTATCTCGTTTCAAGCCAAGAATGATAAAATTTAATAACACAAGCAGCATCTGGCAATTTGCTTAAGGGAGAAAAAGCGACACTTGTGAGAAGAAACCGACAGAGGAAAGGGAAATCTTCATAGTTTTACCGTTCCTAATGTGATTAGAACCACCCTGTAAATTCACACTAAAACGTGATTTTAAACACGTGTCCAACATCCCCATAAAATTTGCGTCCCCTAAATTCCTCTTAATCCATGAAAAAAGAAGTAAAAGCATGTGAAAGTCGGATTAAAAATGTACCTCTGCTGTATTTATTTCCTCGAGTCTAGACACTTAAAGGAAGGAAAAGAACTGATCTTGATGAATTCCAGTAAGGAATCAGGTATTAACATGAGAGCCCATGACTCTGATCTACCAAGATCATCAAAATCAGCGCGAAAATCTAATTGAAAAACCAATATTTTTGCTTTGAACCAAGACTTCTTGCCAACCCTCTTCACTTTGCTTCATAATTCAGAAAAAAGAAAAGGCAGGAAACACCAAGAAAAAGCAAAGGGCCCAAAAAAAAATAGAAGACGGCGGTCGAATTTCTGGGCCCTTTATATGCAGATTCGCTGGCTGTGGAAACGAATCGATTAATGATATGACTGCTTGACAATCATTTTTTATAGCAATTATTTAGTATCTATGACGGGTTAGAGATGATAAAGAGAGTAGAAAGGAATCTGTAATCATGGCATCAACGAGAACATCATAAATTTCATATCTATATATATATATATATATATATATATATATATATATTAATTATTGGGAATGGTGAAAAGGGTGATATCCAAAAAGACTCGTATTTATTTTATGAAATGACAATTTTTTGTGACAAAAAAGAAAGAAAAATAATATTTGCCATTTCCAGCTGCAAATCGTACGAGATGTTCCAGTCATACGCAGCACCATCGGCAAGTACAGTATATAATGTGGAGGTGTGGAGGAGGGACAGGTCTCTCTCTACAAATAGCATTAAATTTGAGGGCCAATTTATATTTAGCATGAAATATAGAAAGTTACATCCCTTTTATTTGAGAAATAGATTAAAATAACAATAGTTATGGTTAGAAGTAATCAATTTTTTTTAGGGGTGTTCAAACTTCGGATAAAACCGAAAAAATCGAAAATCCAAACCGAAAAAACCGAACACTAAACCGAACCGAAAACCGAATTTTATAATTCGGATTTAAATGTTAAAACCGAAATTAATTTGGTTCGGTTTCGGATTATAAAGTCAAAACCGAACCGACCGAAAAAACCGAAATTTAATTAAATTAATAATGTTATTTGTATTTTATATTATTTATTGAGATGATATTAGTGAATGAAGAATTATTTTGAATAATACTTAGTTGATTGTTGTTTATGTAATTCATTTGTACTTTATATTTAAATATTTTACTAAGAAATCATTTTAAAAAATAATATATTATATTTTATAATATATTTATATTATTAATTTAAATAATTGTATCAAAACCGAAATAACCGAACCATTTCGGTAGAAAACCGAACCGAAGAAAAATGGTTCGGATATCGGATTATATATTTGTAAAACCAAAAAACGAAATAAAAAACCGAAAACCGAACCGAACCGACCGATGAACACCCCTAATTTTTTTAATTAACCACCATAACTGTCCAAATCAAATTGCACCGCATCGTTTTCCTAATATTTTATAATCGTGATTAAAAATAGTAATCACAAACTACACCGCATATACGGTTCAGTTGTTCTTTTTTCAACACTGCTTAAGCCACTTGCCATAATATTTGGTCTAATATTATAATAATTTGCAAACAACATATTTAATTAAAGAAGTCATCATTCATTATATCTCAATTCTCTTCAAATTATTAATCCTACAAAAAAAACTTGTATTGTTCTTAATTATTCTTCATATTAGTATTTTATTATAGTATTTATTTCTTTTACAACAATATTTTGTTTAAAATTTGAAAGTAAAGAAAGATAAATAGCGTAAATGTCATTTTTGTTGTCAGTGTGTTGTGTTTTTAAATTATTAACTTAATTTTGAATCTTGATTATTGTTTTATCTACATTTATCTTTGTGATTTGAACAATATTTTATACTTGAAGACACAATATTGTTGTTGTTTTCAAATAAATTAAAATGTATGTTCTAATATTTTTCATTAAAAAAACTATAAACTGACAGCAACCGCTCAAAATTGTAAGACTGATTCTACATGTAAAATCGCAATTATTATTTTTAAATACTAACCGACCGCATATGACAATTCGGTTTGAATTTTTTTTAAAAAAAAACCGCAAAACCGCATCGTTATCTCCCTAGATATGATTCGAAATAGGCTCATTTGAATGAAAAAAAATAAATATTTAATATTGAATATATGAATTTGAAATTGTTGTGACATACAAAAAATATTAAAGGGGAAGTCCGCCAAATCCTTTTTGTCAAAATATGATTTTAAATTAAATTCATCGTTGAATCTAGGCATACTAAATAGACCAGCTCGGATTAGAACCAGCCAAGAACAGAGGTCCGTTAAGATCGGAACCGGGATCCGCTAAAGGTGAATCGGACCCGAAACCGTAATTTAAGGTTTAACATATTGAATCGGTTCAGCATGTTCTGAATCGGTTCAACCAGTTCCGACCCGGTTCCAGCCCGTAACTGGATCCGGAACACATAAATTTTTTTTAAAATAATAATAATAAAAATAAAAGACCTTTGGGCCAACAGCTGCAGGCTACACAATCGCAATGGATTCAGTAGCCGGAATTGGGGGCCAAATTGTAAAATTAAATATTTGGATTTCAGTAGCCGTTTTCAGGCCAATTGTAAAATTAAATATTTGGATTTCAGTCACTTTACTATTTGGCCCCCAATTTTGAGTGGAGGTGAATATGTTTCCAACTTTGATGAACATTTTGGCTACTTCTCCGACTTTGATGAAGCCGAACCTGATTACGAGGGGGAAGAAGCCATGAAACTCCTCAACAAAGATGTAAGGACACCATCGTCCACCCGAGAAAGAAACACAATGTCAACGAGCACGACAACAACTTGAGCAAACCGAAGCAAAATTTGAGATTACTTTGATATTGAATAACAATGTACGAAAAACTCTTTTACTGTATGTAAAAAATTGAAAAACGAGATGTTATTACAAAACAGGTGGTGGTTCCGGTGATATCAGCACTTAGAAAAAACATTTAGTTATTATACACAAACTTGACTATGATACATTACAACCATTTAGTAGGGAACCAACGAAACTCCAAATTAATCCTTCAAGTGGTAAAGCTTTTACTATTACAAAAGAAATTTCTCAAAAAACCATCTTAAAATTTGTTACCAAATGTTGTTAACCTTTTATAATAGAGTAGATCTCATGTGAGACCGTCTCACGGATTTCAATCTGTGAGACGGGTCAACCCTACCCATATTCATAATAAAAAGTAATACTCTTAGCATAAAAAGTAATATTTTTTCATGGATTACCCAAATAAAGATTCGTCTTCCAAAATACGACCCGTGAAACCGTCTCACACAAGTTTTTGTCTTTATAATACCTGAATAAGAAGGTTTTGTTGAATTTACTAATATTATTCAACTTGGTTTTCACAATATTTCTAGGCACACAATTAAGAAATATTGTTGTGATGTTTATAAAAAATATAAAAAAACATTAAAATAACATCTTTCAAATATTTCTCATATAATTAGTTTGAACAGCTGATATTTGGACTAATTTGAAATATGAATTTTATCTTGTTGTTACATCCCATTGGATTGATATAACTTGGACTATGCAAAAAATAATTTTAGCGCTAGATCTTTTAAAATCGTCATACAACACATACACTATAGCTAGATATGTTTTAAATATTTTTAAGATTTATTGCGTACAAAATAAAATAATGTTGATCACATTAGATAATGCGAATGTCAATACTCTTGCGATTAAATATCTAAAGATTCACTAAAATCAATTTTAGATGGTAATTTGTTTCATGTTAGATGTGCATGTTATATTTAATATTATCAACTTATGTGTTAAATGCGTTTATGACGAGCATACGTCGATTGTAATAGAAAAATTCAAATTATGTGAGAAATTATTACGTGAAAGAAGACATGAACGTGATTAGAAAACACTAGTCAAAACAAACGGAATTAAATTTTAAAAATTTCATCTTCCTATTGAATTAGATGGAATTTTTTTATATCACTTGCTTTATACTTTTTTATGTTTTCAAAATTTAATTATTACATATTACAATAATTGCGGTAAAATCTTTAACGCTGACTGACGATGATTGGAATATTTTGAGTAAATGTGTTTTTTATGAGAAATTCTTAAAGAAGTAACGGAATTTTTTTGGCATTAACTACCCTACTTCAACCATGTTTTTATCTTTGTGTTTCAATATGTTTTATAAATTTATCGAATATCGTGATGATTATTTTATGCGTGATTTTATTTCAAAGATGAAATTTTTTTAAAAAAAATATTGGGAGAATATCCGAATTGTGCATGGTTTAATAACATTACTTGATTCAAGTCAAAATCAAGGAGGATTAGGCATGTTTTTTTTCAATTATGCTAAAAAAATTTCAGATGAATGTTGACGATCAAAAGAAGTCAATCGTGCATTTTCTCCAAGAATTGTTTGATTTATATGCTAGTGAACAATGTGATGAACCGAGTGCGCAATTGGAGGAGAGACCGACATATAAAAGCAAAACTGAATCACTCAATTTCTTTCAAAGTTTGAAATGACAAAAGTTCAAAAGAAAATATGTGATAACAACAAATTATAATGAGATCCAAATTTATCTAAGCCAATTTATTGTGACTACGGAGAATTTCGATGTCCATGATTGGTGGAAGTTTTTTTTTATCCCGTGTTAGCGGCAATTGCAAGAGATGTCCTACCCATTCAAAGTTCAAGTGTTGCTTCCGAATCAGCATTTTTTCACTACGTGGAAGAATCATTGGTAAACAAAGAACTAATTTAAAGCCAAAGAACACTTTCCATGTTAACATGACTACAAGATTGTTGCAGCCGAAAAAAGAATAAGACAGCTGGAGCAATAGATTAATTTCAAAGCTCAAGTTCCGACCAAGATCCGGAATATTCAAAATATGTTTTAATAAATCATGATGAATTTTAGATCTTCAATTGTAAAATCAATGTTTCAAGAGTGAGTCTCATGTGAGACCGTCTCACGGATACTAATATGTGAGACGTGTCAACCCTACTCATATTCACAATAAAAAGTCTCTTAGCATAAAAAATTATACTTTTTCATGGATAACCCAAATAAGAGATCCGTCTCACAAATTCGACTCGTGAGACCGTCTCACACAAGTTTTTTCCATGTTTCAATTATTTTATTTTTAAGATTAGTCAGTATTGTTTCAACTCAAAATACTAAATAAAAAAATGTTCATTAATAAAAGTAATTTTATGTTAAAAATAATAAAGTCGAACACGGAACTTAGAACTGGTCTGATCCGGACAGTAACCGATCTAAAAATTACCGAACATGTCAAATATTTGAATCGGTTCATGTACCGGTTCCGGCACCACCCAATCTGGAACCGTGAAACCGATAAGCATGCCTAGTTGAAACAAAAAAGTTAAAGCAAACAGATATAGTAAAAAACATAAATTTTTTGTGAGATGATCTCATGTGTCAATTTTGTGATATAGATCTCCGACCCGACCCAATTCATAAAAAAATATTAATTTTTATACTAAAAATATTTTACTACTCCAAAATCTTGTAATCCACGTAAGTACATCTAAAATTCACAAAAATATAAAGAAATATGATTATAATAATGGTGGGACTAAAGTTAAAAATTGAAACTTCTACAAGGATTATCCAATTCAAAGTTAGACTATACTAACTACGATTATTTTTGGGTCAAAATCCAACGAGAAATTGCAATTTCAACAAAGTTTAAATGATTAAACTAGTCTATATGAACCCAAATCTGCTGGCCACAACCCACTTGCTTGTTAAGGCTTTAGAAGAGAAGAAACCAAATGTGCTCTAACTCTCATCAGCATAAACAAATTTAGGCTCTTTTGTCACTTAAAATGGGGCTGTAAACCTTGTTTTGTAGTAGTCATAGATAGGATAGGCAGCTAATACAGACCCTCAAAATCAAATCAAAATGATTCATGATTATCGAAACAAATGTAATTGATTCAAGTAATATATTTTGAGAAATCCATCCATCCATCCAAGTACATTCTATTTGAATATAAACTTAAATTGCAATGTTTTTATCTAGTATTATAATTCGTCACATGAGTTGTATATTTTGATTGTGGTCCTAATTGTGACTTGTAACGACTGATTTTAATGTAGTTCTCATCACACACTAGTTCTTATTTTTATCTCTCGGACTGTAAATGATGCAAAGGTATTGATTCATTACACTGTGTGTGTTTCTGTTACCATTCCATGCACACTTTATCGAGAACTTTGACATACATCTAAGTATCAAACCACATTTCTCTCATAGCTCCAACATGACTCCAATCACGGACAAAAAACCAGGCCGACGTTATTCTCGCTATGTTTCGTCTGTCCCCACTCCATCCATGAACACCACAAATGGAACTTTCATAGAATGGATTGGAGAGCAAGCGAATAAACCAACATGCTGGTTTTGTGATCAAAGTTTCACGGGTTTCACTAACTAGAAACGGATTTCACCAAAAATAAGTAACATGACAAATGTTTCCAGAATCAAAAGGGTGAAAAGTTACAGGGGATGTTGGAGGAGAGAACAAACTGACGAGAAAATTAATTAAGAGAAACATGAGAAAAATCTCAGCATCGAAAACTTAGTGGCTATTCCCCACGAGGAGACAACATCAGATCAAGCTCTCGCTCAGCAATTCGATAAGCTCAAACTTTTTCAACTTCGAGAATCCTTTCATGCCACGAGACTTGGCAAGAGCTTTCAATTCAGTCAGCTTCATTGCACTTAAATCGCTAGCTTCTGCTGCATCCAGAAACTCGCCACCATAAATATGAGAAGCTTCATCCTCCGTCATCTCATCAAGCACGTTTCCTTCTGAAAAAAGTGGCTCCACATAAGATTCAGAATCAAAATCAGATTCAATATTGAGTTCAAGACTGTTTTCAGCTTCGACCTCCAATGTCAGCCCTTTTGTATTACCATCTAGATTGCCCTGCGAGATTGGAGTAACTAAGTCATCAGAATCCTTGGGCTGGAACTTGATTTCAGGGACCGGTGAACGTTTTTGGAAATTTGATTTCGGCCTGTTATGAAGTGGATCTGGGCTTTCTTGTGTCTTGTGTTTCACACTATTATCATAATCTGAGATGTTTGTGCTTCTCTCTTCAGTTAACGAGACATGTTCAGGTTCACCAAGAATGAATTCCTTGCTTCTGGAGCCGTTGGTGCTTTTCTTTCCTTGCTGAACTGAATGTTTCCTAAGAAGCTTGAGTAGAGAATCAACAGTTTCGTTCTGTTTGTTTTTTCCTTGTAATTCCTCAACCTTCTTTTCTTCCTTCATTGCTGCTCTTTCACGAAGTTGTGCTTGCACCTTTCGAAATAACTCAACAATCTCTTTTTCTCTAGGGCCAGGAGTTGCAGTTCCCTGAAACTTTTGGTTTCCAGAGACAGAAAGCAAGGGTCGTCCATTTTTTGATGGAACCGTTTCAGATGCTTCAAGATCTTCATGCCCATCTCTCTCTTCATTGTGCCTATTCCTATTCCGGGAAAAGCCCGACCTTTTTCGGTTAAAGGAATCTGAATTTCTCTGATAATTGCCAGTACTGGCATGACATACAGAAGATGTGTGCCTAGAAGCATGTCTCAATGATAAACACCTTACATCAGAATTGAGTTTGTGGTCACCACGAGAAGAGTTGAATAATATTCCCACTGTTTTTCCAGACACTCCTGAGTAGGTCTGACACCTAACATCATGTGGCACATATCCTGCATCGAGGTTAAGAAATATTTCTGAAAAAAATTAATTTCTAGTTAGAAGTTTAACAACCAAGAATTTAAAAAACAAAAGAACAATTTCTTACAAAATTAAAATTAGAAAATTGACTGATAAACAATATAATTTCAGCATCTTTACAATTTTTGACAAATCCTATAAAAGAATCGCACAGATTAAGGATAAGTAGAATTCAGAAAGATTATCAAAACATTTTTCCAGTATTTACCTCGAATGCCATAAACTACAAGCACCATCTCATGCTATGTTTAAACGGCATGCTGAAAGCTAAAAAATAGCAATAACAAGGATTACACAAGTTATACTACCAGTGGAACCAAGTTCATGACTGTGGAGCCAAGCAAGAGACCAAGAACTCCAAGTTTCTTCTCAGTCAAAATAGATTTTCAACTTACCTCCACAACAACAATCATAATCACCAATTAGAAACAGACCTATCACCATAAAATCATATCGATAGAAATAAAAACACCCTTACATCCCAATGCTCAAATCAGCATTAGATTTAGTCCATGTATCATCTCCTCCACCACGGCACAGCTTCATACACACAAATAACCGAAACAACATGCTAAGGCCTATCACGGAATGCACTCACACAAACATTTCGTCAAACAGATGACGAGCATCAGCCAAAAACACAATCCCAGGCACAAACAAAATCCTCACATAAATTCATTTACAAACGAAAACGAACATTAACGAATAAGAAACCAGATATGCCGGCATTTCTTCTCAAGCACGAAACTTTGAGAGCAAAAACTTAATACATGCATAAAATGCTTTGCACAACCACAATCGTGCATTCTAAACAAAACGTTTACCTGGAATAATCTTCCAAACGAACGAAACCGAATGATGCGACATGCCTAGAAGCTGCACGAGGAAATTCTTCAAACGGCGGTGTAGATTTTACGTGGGTCGACCCGTGACGAACTCTGGCAGTGGTATTTCAATGGTGTGTTTAATGTTACTGTGTGAGGCAAGTAGTAAGGACAACAAATGGGCTTTAAAATATAGGCCCACATACTAATTTTGCCAGCATTTTAGGCCTATGGCCCATAGCAACAAGATTATTTATTTATTTATTTATTTTTGTTTTTGCTTTTGCCCATTCATTTATAATTATACTAGAAAGATGGTATTCTCATGTGTATTTAAATGATAGTATTTGCTTAGTTAATAGATTTTTACTGACTTTATAGAATATCACAGGGTTTTACCCGAGATTTTTGTAGATTTTTTCACAAGATTTTGCTGATATTTATATATTTTTTGATGAAATTGTATGGATTTTATAGCTTGAACTGTCTTAGATATCTGCAAACAAAAAAAAAAATTGTATATATCGACCGAAAATGATATCATATATCTTCCTAATATGTTATTTTAAAATTTTCACAAAATATTAAATTTCTTTTTAAAAAAAAAATTTATCAGCAAATTATCTTCTATGAATCTATCGAGCAAACATAGTTGAGAACAAATTTATTATTTTTAAAAATAGAGATTTGCTACAGTATTACACCAAATTTTGTGCAACACTGTAACAATAGCGTTGTTTTTTTTTTCTTTTTTCTTTTATTTTTGTAATTGTTTTTTATTGTAATTTTACTTAAACTCTAAACATTATATAATTAGTTTTATAATTTAATTTAATTATAAAAATGTATTATTTCAAACAATAAATTTTAACAAAGTGATTTTAAAAAACTTGGATATTTTAATTTAATACATAATTAATAAAGATAATATTATTATGTTAATAAATTATTTGTGATAAATTAGTCGTAGTAAATAAAATAGTATAAAATATGCCATTTTCAAACTCTACTTTTTTTAAAATCAAAGAAAATGATACAAAATTAAATAAACAAACATAAAAAAACACTAAATTATTAAAATTGACATTACAATACAACATAAAATAAAATATGATGACAACACTTAAAATCAAAGATAATGCTACAACATAAACCTAAACAAGATAATAAACAACAAACTATTAAAAATCATACCACAATACAATAAAATAAGGATGACAAGCACTTAAATTTAAAACGAAGGTAAGCTGGATCCAGATCCTCCAATGTCTCCAAAATATTTTCCATAGTCGAGACTATCACATGCACGTTTTCTTTCTTCCCTCTCACTCAAAATTCTTGACTGTTCGGCCCTAAAATTTTCACGTAAAGATGGATCTTGAATTGAGTTGAGATCGATTACCAAAATTTTGTTTTCTTCTTGAAACTTAGTCAAATCCAACATTTGTCGATTTTGTTCTATTTTTGTTTCATTTTGTTCCAATTTTCGTTCTTGTTGCATACGTTTTATCTGTAATTCTTTGTTATGTTCACGATAAGCATTTCCAGTTTGGATTATTTCCAGAATTTTTTCTTGTCCTAATCTCATTGATTCAATTGTTTGTGACATATTTTCATTTTTTTCTTTTTTGATTTTGCTTTTTCACTCCAAGTGGCCGCTGTGACGAAGTACCACCAATATTTTCATCACTTAAATTAATCTCAAATAGTGATAATCCAAGGGACGCTGATTTGGGAGAATCCATTGCTTGTGTGTCCGATTGTTGAGAGTCGAAAAATTCAATACCTCTTTGAATTGTTGACCGTGAATAATTTGACGAAGCTGCAAATTTCTCCATGTCTTTCATAATAGACCATACATGATCAAACTTAAAACCTTTCTTGAAATTAGAATCCTGTTTCATTAACTATTTTGCACGAGTTAAGATTGCCGCTTCTTGTCCGAGTGTCTCGCATTTGTTCTTTGCTGATGACAGTCTTATTTTCTTTAAAGCGACAAAGAAGGACTGTGAGAATGTTCGTAATTGTTTACATAGCTATGCTTCGGCGTCGGGACAACTGATTAATTACGATAAATCTGCCCTCACGTTCAGTCCGAGTACTCCGGCTTTGTCAATTGAGGAAATCAGGAGAGTATTGGATGTGGATGTTGTTAAGGGGCATGAATTTTACTTGGGCCTACCTACTTTCTCACTTCGTAGTAAACGATTACAATTTGCCTACATTCGTGAGCGGATTAGTAAGAAAATTCAGGGCTGGAGCAACAAATTTTTCTCTATGGGTGGTCGACAGGTTCTCATTAAATCGGTTCTGCAAGCAATTCCTTCCTTTGCTATGTCGTGTTTTAAACTACCAACTTCTTTATGTCATGAGATTGAAAGGATGTGTGCTAAATTCTGGTGGGGCAATAACAGAGAATCTAAAAGTATGCACTGGTTGAACTGGAATGATCTATGCAAGCCTAAGTGCTTTGGTGGCATGTGATTTCGTAATATGGTAGCTTTCAATAAAGCTCTTGTGGCTAAGCAAGTGTGGAGAGTGGTTCAAAATCCTGAATCTTTAATGGCGAGAATCCTCAAAGCGAGATACTTTAAAAATTCAGACATTATGGATGCAGGATTGGGCTCTAACTCTTCTTTTGTTTGGAGGTCTTTTCTTTGGGGCAGGGAGCTGATTAGTAAAGGTCTGTGTTGGAGAGTGGGAACAGGTGAGAAAATTTCAGCAAAGTTGGATCCTTGGATTCCGGGTTTGCCTTCTTTTCGATGCAAAAATAGTACTTTGTTAGATGGTAATCTTAAAGTGGCCTCCTTCATTTCACCAAATGGGTCCTGGTATGATTCCATTATCCGCCAGATTTTTTCGAGGCCAAAAGCTGAAGCCATCCTAGACATCCCTCTGAATAGGAGAGGTTGTACTGATATCAGATATTGGCATGGCAGTTCAAATGGGAAGTACTCAGTCAGAGATGGATATAGACTAGAAGCGAACAGCTTTGCTCCCCCTACTTCTCAATCGTCGCATTCTTTGCAGTCTTGGTGGAAGGTTATCTGGCAACTTCATGTACCTCCTACAATCCGGATATTTATGTGGCGGGCGTCTAGGAATTTCTTACCTACGTCAGCGAACTTGCAATCACACCATGTACCGACTGATGGTAGGTGTCCTTTATGCAATTTTAACTATGCTTCGACTAGCCATTGCCTTCTGTTTTGTTCTTTTGTGAAAAAGGTTTGGAAAAATACAAGTTTTTGGATTTATTTGTGCAAACTCAAGGAGTGTTCCTTTGTTGATTGTGGCTTACTAATATTAAAAACTTGTGGTAAGGAAGAGTTTGAAGTGTTTGCCATTGTGTCTTGGGCTATCTGGAGTGATTTATGTAAGCTTCTGCATGCCGATAAGCTGTTACCAGTTGATATAGAAGTGGGATGGGCTTTTTCTTTGTTGGGGGCTTTTCGAATGGCAAGTGAATCATGCAAAGTGTTGCCTTTGCAAGAGCAGATTATTCCTGATACTCTATGGAAACGGCCGACTGTTGGTCAGGTGAGGCTTGATGTGGATGCAGGTTGGGATGAGGCAAATAACCTATTCAGTGTTGGGGCTGTTATTCGAGACTCTCATGGGCTTCTTTTAGGAGCCAAGGCAAAATTGATACGAAATCAGGGGTCGATTAAGGGTGCTGAATTAGAAGCTTTAAGATTTGGAATGGATTACTGTGTGGCCCAACAGTTTGCTAATGTTTGTATCTTTTCAGACTCTCTTCAGGCGGTCCATGCAGTAACCAAACCTGAAGAAGAATTGGGATCAGTCGGTGCCTTAGCTTTGGAGATTCATTCTATGCTTCATGAGCATAATTTCTTATCGATTCACCATATGAAGAGATCTGCCAATGTAGTAGCTCATCTTTTAGCCCACAAGGCTTTGATTTTGTTGTCTAATTTAGATTGGGGAACATGTGGTTTTCCTACTTGGTTGTTGAAAGCTGTAGAACATGATCTTTCTTTATCATCTTAATGGAGCTGTTTACCTTCAAAAAAAAAAAAAAAAAATTAAAGTTAAGTTAAATAATATAAAAAACTAATAATAATATAAGTATAGATATTCTATCAAAACAAAACTCACAATATCCATATCTGAAGCACTGCTTGGATTGAGTTGTTCAACTTGTTGGATGCATGCGTTTAATTTACTAATCGCCGCCAATATTAAGCCCATACGAGATTGCACAGATCTTTTGTTACGAACTTCAGTCATGTCGGGTGCTCTGGAACTGTTGTAGCTTTGCTCGACACGACTCCAAAATTGATTTCGAGATTGGTTTATGCCTATGATAGGATCTTGGGAAATGTCAAGATAAACATGACAAAGGTGTATGTCTTATTGATATGAATAAGAAGCAGTTCGTGCATTCGAAGCCATTGGAACAAAAATATGTTGGGAGATAAGTATAATATTTATTAAATAGAGAATGATAATGGTGACTCGAAATGAAATTATGTTATATCTATATATAGAATGAGTGATACTAGAGGATATGAAGTTGATGGTTGTGATTGAATGAAATCTAATCCAATGGTGAACAAATCAGATAGATTTTTCGTATATAGGATAAAGATCCTGCGGTTCCGATTAAATGAAATCTAATCTGACGGAGTATAAATCAGATCAGATTTTATAGATATAGGATAATGATCATATGGTTCCAACTGAAAGAAATTTAATCCAACGGTGAATAAATCGAATCGGATTTTTTTGCATATAGGATAATGATCCTATTATTATTATTATTATTATTATTACATATTTGGCCATTTGTATTTATTGTATATAATATCATATCCTTATCATCGATGCATGATAAATTAATTATTATTATTATTTATTTTTTATTATTATTAGTACTTATCATCTTTTTGGCTAGTTGTTTGTATTATATATATATAATTCAAAATATGATAAGTTTTATAAATGATAAAAAAGATCTTATGGTTTTGATTAAATGAAATCTAATTCGACGGTGAATAAATCAGATCAGATTTTTTTGGATATATATTAAAGATCCTATGGTTCGGATTAAATGAAATCTAATCCGACGATGTATAAATCGGTTCAGAATTTTTGGATAGATGATAAATATAATGTGAATAGATTTGGTTTTGTTATATAATATCAATCATATGAAGTTATCCAACTCGTATTTTAAAATTTCCAACTATCAATATACATCAAAATTTTCATTTTTTAAATTCAGCATCGTCTAGCTCATCTGATGAATTTGATTCACATGTTCAAGATCAATTTGAGTCCATCAACGAAACAGAAAATTTATTGGGGAGTCTAGCAACCAATTACACAATTTTAGCGGCTTCATATGCTGAGCAACATGAAGTTGAAGTCAAACATGGAGGGTTGATTCCCGATCATATCATAATTCCACGTGATCGAGAATTGGCGGATCATAATCTTTTCAACAATTATTTTGCTGATAATCCAAGATACAATGAAGCAATGTTTCGAAGATGTTTTCGAATGTCACGAGGCCTCGTATTGTTGAAGCTGTAAAGAATCATGATCGTTATTTCATACAACGAGTAGATGGTTTTGGTCGGCTGGGACTCTCTACTAATCAAAAAATTACTGTTGCAATGCGGATGTTGGCATACGGTACACCGGTGGATGCTGCTGATGAATATATTAAGATAGGAGAATCAACAACAATTCAATGCCTTCAACGTTTTTGTGGGGATATTGTAGAGGTATTTGCAGAGCGATACCTAAGGTCACCTACCTCCATTGATATTGATAGACTACTGCATATTGGTGAAAAACGTGGATTTCCTGGAATGTTGGGAAGCTTGGACTGTATGCATTGGAGATGGAAAAATTGCCCAACAGCATGGGCAGGACAATACGCGGGTCGTAGTGGTTCTCCGACCATTATTTTGGAAGCGGTTGCTGATTATGATCTTTGGATATGGCATGCATTTTTTGGTATGCCAGGGTCTAACAATTACATCAATGTTCTCGAGGCATCCAATCTTTTTTCAAATCTTGCGCAAGGTATCGCTCCTCCAGCAAATTACTTTATTGGTGGAAAAGAGTATCATCAAGGATATTACTTAGCCAATGGTATATATCCTGAATGGTCAACTCTTGTGCAAACAATTCATGATCCACGCGGTCCCAAAAAAAAATATTTTGCAATGAAACAAGAGTCATGTAAGGCCATCTCCAACGCTGGTGCAGCTTTTCTTCTTCCAACGGTCCTATGCGCCATTGGCGCATATGTTTGTTTCTTTTCCTTTTTTTTTTTTGATTTTTTATTTGTATTTATTATAAATATTTGTATTAAAAATTATAAATATTATTTAAATAATAGTATAATATTTATTTTATAATTTTAATATTTAAATATTTAATTATATAAATTTAAAATTAATAATTTTTTATTTTTAAAATATTTATTTATGTTAATTATTATTAATTAAGGACACATTTGATTTGATTTAATGATTTATAATACATATAATAATAAATACAAATGTTTAATTAAATTATAAACTTAAATAATAATATTTAAGTTTATTAATAATAAAATCTTAGTCATAATTATAAATATATTAAATAAAATATAATAATTAATATATGTAAAATAAAAAGAATATTTCGAGAATATTCTTTTTGAGGTATGATTTGAAGTAAATAGGTTGGAGACGAATGTTGTATTTGGTGTAGAAACTGCATCAAAATAGATTTATGGGTTGGAGATGACCTCCATGAATGATGAATTGCTATGA
This sequence comes from Primulina eburnea, assembly GCF_022965805.1. Classification (NCBI taxonomy): domain Eukaryota; kingdom Viridiplantae; phylum Streptophyta; class Magnoliopsida; order Lamiales; family Gesneriaceae; genus Primulina; species Primulina eburnea. Next base: position 53,656,806 of record NC_133101.1, read on the forward strand.
AGTTTATGGCAAACTATGAACTCTAATGGATTTAATCAAAGAATTAAAAACTCAATATCCAAATTATTAAGAGCAATGGTTTTTTTGTTGAATGAAGAAATTTTTGGAAAAATACAATGGTTGAATGAAGAGCGTTAGTTATTTGATTTTATATAACCAACGAGGTCTTTGCGCGATCAGCCAGCCTATCTTGGTTAACTGGGCAATGACATTGTAATATAATTAATTCCAAAATGCAAGTCAAGCAGTCCCTTTGATTAACAGCATCCCGAGTCTTGAGCTGCAATTAAATTGGATTAAACCTCCAATTTAGATTTGATGTAGACGAAGAATTTAATAAGCACAAGAGTTGTTTCTTGATAGGGGCGAGTGATTGTACTTCCATTTGGGTGTTTTCCAATTCAGCCGAGGCAATCCGAGCAGCGTCTACTTCTTCTGATTATTTTGGTCCCGGAGTCGTCTTTGATTTTACAAATTCAACATCTTATCACGACGAATGGTTTTATTGGGATCCATCACACGAGAAGACATCAATCAAGCTGCGCATAGTTTAGCTAAATTTGCTCATTCATGTTCTAAAGAAGTAGTATTGATTGATATTCGGTAGTAATGCAAGTTATCTTTTTTCGAAAAAATCTGTTGTGAATGCAGCCTTCCATTTGGGCTCTTTTGGTGACTTGTTCAACTGGAAAGTTGAGAAAGGCGCTTGAATTAATTTGGCGTTTGAATTAATTTGGAGAAGTTTCTTTTGATATGTTTGGAGCATGCAGTTTGAGCTAAATTCAAATGATATTCCATGGCCACAAACAGTCACCCGAGGATGTCCTCGCCCGAGCAGATAGCACCGGGGAAATATTTTGAAAGTGAATGTGGATGCTGCAGTTTTGAGTCAGATGATCATTTTAGTATTGGGATAGTGGGCAGAGAGAACAATGAGCATCTAAAAGTATTGGTATATGGCCGACTTGGTTTGTGGAGTCGGACGCTTTTAAAAAGCCATTCAATCTGTTAGAGTAGATGCCCTGCAAGCCAACGGTTGGCTAGGGAATTTATCGACTCAAGTGAAATAAACAATCTTTATTTTAATATAATTTAACTTGTAATGGTTTCGTTATACTTTATCTGTATACCCATGCAAGCAGCATAGATAAAGTCCTTGATTATGCTTTAATACAAATGAATCGTAATTCGATGTTGAAACTCATTTGTAAACACTGCATATTCTAAATTCGTTCCTAGTCAATTCAGCCGCCTAAAACATGGATAAAGGTCGCTTGAGCTCGAGACTAGCATCTGTGATGTTGTGTACTGCGTTTCTTGGTAAGGGCATAGAGATGTCCAAACATACAGATGGGTAGTCATATGATGATTATACCGAACAACCCTCCCTCGGACTTTCCAAGTGGTTATCATTCATCGAGAGGATAAGTTCGTGGTTATGATTGTACACCATTAGTCCTTACGACCCGGGACAACACTGAGGCTCTATATGCTAGGGCTGTGCTTTGACTCGTTTACCGGCTCCAGGAGAGTCATCAGGTGGCGAGGTTGGGTACAGTTGCGACACATATAGGAGCCAGTGCATTGTAGTCGGGGATTCACCGCTCACCTACGGGTGTGGATATCCTATGTGATCTAATGAAATAATAGTGCATGGAATCTCTGGCCAGAGTACGAGATGTACGTTGGAGAAGGAGTTCTCCAAATAGTACACGCGATGCTACTATTATAGTTATCACATAGTTATCGAATTAATATGCAACCCTCGATGAACCAATGGTTGCAGATTCGATCGGGATATATGAGATGAAGGGACCGTACTGTACGTTAATCATAATCGACTGGTTCTTGCAGACACTATCAGTGATACCTAGGGGATCATGGGGCGATGCTACTAGACGCTCTTACCATGATCCGATGGGTGCAATCAGAAATGAGTTCTGACATTCTTAATCAAGGTGTTGATGAAAAGAATGGGGCTAACTAGGGTAAGCCCGAATAAAGGATTATGTCCTGAATCACAAAGAGTTGTGAACCCACGGCTAGCTGTATCCCTGAACCATTGAGGGTCACACAAGCACTGGATCGTTTATTTCCGTTGAGAGAATAAATTCAAGGAGTTGAATTTATATTATGATATAGTAAATTCAAGGAGTTGAATTTATGATAATTAAATTTTGAGAAAATAAATTCAAGGAGTTGAATTTATAAGATAGTAAATTCAAGAAGTTGAATTTATGAAATTTGGAGAGAATAAATTCAAGGAGTTGAATTTATAAAATTTGAGGATTTAATTTATTAAGCTCAAAAGTTGAGTTTATTAAATATTAAATTTTGGAGGTGATAAATTCAAGGAGTTGAATTTATAATTTAAATATTAAATTCAAATGTTGAATTTATAAATGAATTAAATTAAATGTAATGGGTATATGTATAATGAGCTTGTAGGAATACAAGATCATCATACATATTATTAAGGATCTTAATTGGACTTTAAAAGATTAATTAATTAATTAAACTAGTTGGACTAGAATAATTAATTGATTAAGCCCATTAAGTATTTAATTAAGTTAATGGGCCCTAAGCTTATATATTGTATATCAGGCTTAGAGTTTAATTTAATTCATTCATAATTTTTGAAAACCCTAACCTCCATCTCCTAAGGATTTTCGAAAACTCTCCCCTCTCCTATCAAAGAATTTCCGCCACTTTCTTTTGAAGAAAAGTTTGAGCCGTCTCTCGTTTTTATCTCAACGTAAAATATCTTCCAATTTTCTAGTGTAAATTGGAAGAGGAATAAACCATTTAGTCGTGGACCTAATTCGAAGTAGATCGAAGAACGTTCGTATGGATTTACGAAGAGCTATCTCCGCTAACCCCGGAATAGTTGGAGCCAAGTGATTTAATTCACAAAGGTATAATCTTTAATATCCTATGTATGTTTGATTATGAAAATCATACGAGCGTCCAAACATATTTTGATTGTCAAAATAAAATAAAATTTTTAAACTTCCGCTGCGTTTGGGCGTGTAGAAAACCGGGATCCAACACAATCTATACACACTCGTACTCCTTTCGCAGAGGAAGACCATATATCCGAGGTTATTCGTCTACTCAGTTCCAGTTCACAGGGAGTTTCGCTTCTGCACTACCCTTGGTAACGCCAACCAAGTAGCCCACAAACTAGATCACAACAACACGAACTAGCTCGCAGCAGCCTTCTTTCTTGCTGGGATGTATTGTTTTGGGATGCTGTTCCTTTGTTTCTCAGAAAGGCTGTAAATCACTACTTGACGAATGACGATTTGGTAAAGAATTGACGGTTTTTTTTTTTTCAAAAAAAAAAAGAAAGAAAAGTTTCTTTTGCAAATACCCTTCGAAAAACAAAATTTTATCAGATGCTCAAGGTTACAAAAAACCTCCAAGTTCAATATCTTGAACCACAACAGTCTCGAAGTACATATAAACACAACATTCGATACAAGCCTCCTTGCCAAGTAAAATTAACATTAAGAAGATGTGCTACATTTATTTCATGCTGAAGACTTGACAGACGAGGATATCCAACAAAATCAACGCACAGAGCTGCCACCAAATGGATCAGAGGCACGAACCTAGGCTTTATGATTTTTTGCCATTTCATCGACATCAAGTTCCACTTCCAAAACATGTGAATCCTGCCTCTCGCTAAAATGGCTGGAAAAAAAAAAGTTGCATTGCTGCAAAGCATAAGCTCTATAGCAATAGGTAATGCTTAGTATGAAGAGTATATAAAAAGAAATGTGAACCTGTTATTTACAGGTCCATGATCGACAGCATTTCTCAGGCAATATATGACTCGGCCAACTATGTTTGTCATGGTAACTGGACCAAATGTTCGGCTATCATAGGATTCCTGTACAAGCCCAGAAAACAGGATTATCGTCTTTGATCGTATTTTCCATGTTAAACTTTTCTTATTCGAATGATAAAAATCTGATACTTGTGACGTGATAACAGAAGCAAGAACCATTTAAGCACAAAGGACATGCCGGGTTTTGAATAACAGAAATCAGGGACGAGATAATACAACACAACACAAGATTTACATGAATTGGTCATAAAGACCTATATCCAGGCCAAATTGCAAAAACTCAATTAATCACTTTCAATTTGAATCACAATCACCTCCTCTATGCAAAGGTGAAAGTGTATTGGCGTAAATCTGATTAGAAATCATTCCTAAGTTTAAATTAAGATGAAATCATACCAAAGATACGTCTATCTTAACAATATCAAATCTAATTCCTAATACATTCTTTGATTTCTAATAAAATGCATACCTTAGGTTTTAAACTTTCATTGTCGCCTAAAACCCAGCACTGATCCTTCTCGAGGACAAAAGGCTCATCCTTTTCATCAGTAGAAGCCATCTCAAATCCCTCCACAGCAGCCAGCCTCCTCACAAGATACTTGTCTACGTTCAAGGGATCCTTTAGGACTACCACATCTCCAACATAGACTCTCCTGTCAAAAAACATTCACGTGCAGTCAAAATTTCTTCAAACGTCAGTCAAAAATGAGAAGTCTGATACCCCGACCTCAAACATATATGAAACCAAGACAGGCAAGAATCAAAATATGCAGTCGCAGGAGGGAAAATCAGGAAATTATGTAATGTTTGTTCCAGCTTAATCCATATAATAATAACAAAATGGTCAATGCGAAAAATTAAATCCCAATTATATTTTAAGATGCAATGGTAATTTACACCAACCCCTTTGGTCAAGTTAAATCTGCATATGTAGAAAAATATTCTCGGTCAATATCCAACAAAAATAAAATAGGTAACAATACGACTGATATGCTAATGGACGAGAAAATTAGACCAATGTCCAAATCCAATATACAGAAATAAAATAAATGTAAAAACACTGAATATTTTTGTATAAAACCTACGTTGGATCAGCAGCTGGAATTTTCCGAACGAGAAGAGTTCCCCCCTGAGTCCCAATGGTTGATGCCATCTCCTCTCCTTTGTTCCAATGCAAGAATGTCAACTTTCCTTGAAAAAGATTTTTCCATATGGTATCAAATATTTCAGTGTCTGCAATTTGACCTCCTACATAGATCTGTGCAGAAGATTATATCAAAGAAAGTTACACGAAACATCTTCAAACACCAAATTTAGAATTCCCGGGTGATAATACAGAACAGTTAAAGATAAATGCTCTAAAATGTGCAGAACAGATAGAGCAAACACATAATAACAAGCCCTTCTTCTTAAAATTTTATAACAGAAGTTGCTCACGCAAAAGAAAGCAACAGCTCTCACAACCGTTTAGAGCAGAATCGATGCTAAAATATTGAATGATACAATATTTTGCCAACAAGGTGACATAAAATAGAATACAATGCCTACATGGCCTCTCCTCAACATTAGGCTCTAACAGCCAACCTTGCACACTCACTGCCAACCTTGTACACTCTACTACATCTCTTTTGCCGACTTCAGGTCTCATAGATTTTTCCTTCACTCTTAACAAAACTGCATTAACTAATACATAAAGTCCACAGACCATGATGTTCCTTTTTAAGTTATAAAGACATTTACTACCAAAAGCAACCCCATGGTGCAGTCACGCTCCCAATCAGAGGCAGACGGATATTTTCCCTTTCGTTTTGTGCATCATCCATGCATAAGTTGTGCGACACAAACTCTCGAAAGATTAGTGTCATCAGAACTCAGAACCAGGCTCTTCTATGAGAACAATTTAATACACAGGAGACAATGACAAAGAAACACACAAGCTATATGGTATGATATAAGGATCTATAACAATAATATGGCAAAAAAAAAAAACGAAAAACCATGGAAACAGAGGCCCTAAGCAGAGTGAAGGGAAGAATAAGTTGCTAAAGCCAAAGGCCTCCAACAAAACATTACTGAAGCCTTTCAGGAATATTGAATAGTAAAACAGTAAAACTTATCCATTTTCCACCCAAAAAAGTGATTGATGAATAGAACCGGGGAATCAGCTACCCCTTAATTTATCTCGCTACAACTACTAAAAGTTTAAAGCTTAATATAACATATGCTAGAAATCAAAAGGAGTTTCAAAGGATATGTTGATTTTATATCTAAAACTTTAACAGGCTAGCGTTCTCAGCAATAAAAACATTCTTTTATCTATCCTCTTCCCGAGTTTCTGACCCACGGAATGGGTTCATTATTTCGAGCTAACCCAGTAAAGAAACATTTTCACTATTGTTTTATCCACTAACAAAAATATAATTTTTTCACAAATGTTACCAATTAAAACAAGAAACGATTCAATCTTTACAGAATTTGTAAGAATCCAACATTCCCACAAATTATATTAGGATAAATACAGCAGAATCCAAAACCACACTTCAAAACAAACAAAGGAATACAAAAAAAGAAAAACTCCACGATCAGCTGAAGGACTCGCCTTTCGGCTGAGAGAGACGGAGTAGTCCAGTTTGCTGGCAATGTAGCGGAACCAAGTAGAGGGCGCAACCATCTCGATTTCAGCTGGATGAATTTTTTAACGCTGCAATTTCCCTTAAACCCTCGAAATCTTCCCCCCCTCTAATTTGGGGGTTCAATCCAATTTCTGTGGGCAAGTTTGTGTTTCGTATGCAATCCCCCAACTCTGGGACTTTTTAAATAAATATTATAATAAATATAATAATGAGTCGTAAATTACTTTGGTATTTTATTTAAATTATGAGAAAACTAAATATATGTATCGAAAAATATGAAAAATAAAATAAAATTTTGCAATAAAAAATTGATTAATTATATAAAATTAATCAGTAATCATATTAATTGTGTTAAATATAATACATTAATCAGTAATCATATTAATTGTGTTAAACATTGTATTATACGAGGATTACGTAGCTAAAATTAGAAAATAGGTAAAAAGTTGTGTGAGACAGTCTCACGAATCATATTTTGTGAGACAGATCTCTTATTTGGATCATCCATGAAAAAATATTACTTTTTATACTAAGATTATTACTTTTATTGTGAATATTTGTAAGGTTGACATATCTCACAGATAAAGATTTATGAGATCGTCTCACAAAAAACCTACTCTAGAAAATATAACTAAAGTAACAATCATAATGAATTTTTAATATGATTGTCAAAATTAAAGTTAAAACAAAATTTTAGTGACTAACCAAATTTCCAACATAATTTATTTAGTCTCAAATTCAATTTTATTAATTCATATATCTAATTTTTTAAATCTATTTTACCAGATAATTTAAACTATTTCAATTTTAATTCTTTCATAAAATATCTGTTAAAAAGAGTGTGCAAATAAAATGAATGTTTTTATGTTCAATTTTTAAAATTTAATTTTTGTTAAAAAAAATTATTATATCAAAACATACTATTTTTTCTAAACCATGTTTCCATAAAACTAATCTGAAAAATATTATACTTTAACAAAATGTATTATGATTTAATATATTATTCATTTTAATAATTATAACAGTGAGTTGTAAATTTATTAGATAATACGAAGAATATTATATTTATCAAAACATAGAAAAAAATAAAAGACCAATTTGAATTCGATTTTAAGATGTAATTTAAGTTATTTTATCTGAAATTTATGATATGTGAATAATCCAATATGTGAATAATCATGAAGATGAACAAACCATTCCATGGCCAGATGATGGGGGCGTAGATGGAAGTTTAGTGCAAGACGAAGGTGTAATCCAAATCAAATAACTCCATATACAAATAATGATGAACAAACGAGGCACGATTTCTTTGTGGATAGCTATCATGATGAGGATTGTAAGGCTCTATAATTAATTATGCGATAATTTGACATAATTAGAATAATTATTGAGTTAATTAATTAATATAATTATTTATATCAAATAAATTCAAGAAATATTTTTAAAATATGTATTTTGGATGTCAAAGATTTGAATGATATAAAATACATATTGAGTTAAAATAATGTATGAGAGCAAAATAAATGATAACCAAAATAAATTGGCATACGTTACTATTATTACTAACTAAGTATAATATACACATATACTGATATACATATGTACACCCATTTCTCATTCCAGGTGAAGAACAAGAAAACCCATCTCCAACCTCTTTTTTCCTGTCATCACTGTAGTAGCAACCGAGAATCGCCATACTTCTTCGGCTAATGTCAAAACTCAACATTCTTGAAGGATTTTGTTCCCCACATCTGTAGCTTCGATTTGAGCCATGATTGTTGTTTTCATGCTCGTTTCTGTCTAGATAGAGCTCTGTTCGTGAATTATTTTATGCTAAATTTTCCACCTTTTTCCTTAGGCGATTTGCTTCGATTTCTTGGTTTTTTTCGTGGTTTTTGATAAGGATTTGAAGCTTAATATGTTGGTTTTTCCGTGTTTTATATATATATATATATATATATATATATATATATATGTGTGTGTGTGTGTGTGTGTGTGTGTGTGTGTGTGTGTGTGTGTATGTATGTATATACCAAATATGAAATATTAATATGAAAATAGTTAGCAAAATGATCTTGGTATATTTTCTTTTAAAAAAAAACTATTGTTCCTAGCGTATTTAAAATAGGTGAGTTATTTTTCGAAAAAAAAGTTTAACCAATATCATTTTTCAAATTTTATATATTATTTAAATTAATATGTAACCACACAAAAATCATTATTTAAAAAATTTAAAAAAAGAAATGGCTTGCACTCGTGGAGATACTAATGTCTGACGTGGGAGAATTAAAAATGAAGTGACTGATAACTTTACCTTTTATGTATCTGGTATAAAGAATTTGATATTATGGACATATTGAATCTTGTAATATTTTTTTTAAAAAAAATCAGAATATGCTTAAATCTCTATATATATTTATAAAAAAAAAAGTAAAATTAGAATTGGCTTGAATCTATATAAATCCTTGTAAAAAAAATGGGTTGGGCTACAGCCTAGGACGGGCCAAGCATAGGTTCGTCCTTGTCATCGGTAGTTTCCAGGTTCACATCTGAAATTTCCAGCTCAACATCTGCCATGATACATTGGACCTTATCGTCATCACTCTCACGAGAGGATGGCTCTGAAATGGACTGGTCTGGATTCGCCCCATTTTTTTGACTGCTTCTTACCATCTTTCTTTGGCCTGTTGCAATCTGAATCAAAATGATATTTTTTCCCCCCAGTTAAAACAAGCTTGATTATCATCAACTTGGTCATTTTTACGATAATAATTAAATTTAGATTGATTTTTTTTCATGAATTTGCCAAATTTCTTTAACAAATAAAGACATGGAATCATTGCTTATCTAGTCGGAAAATTTTCTACTAGATGCTTCTTCATTTGCGGTTAGAGTTGGGGCGGCTAGAGCTTTGGTTGGTTGTGAAGTGGATGGTTTCTCTTCTATCCAGATCCCTAGCTCAAACTCATATGTTTTGAGGTCAGCATATAGATCTTGCAACTCAAGTTTGTTGAGATATTTGGACTCTCTCATAGTCACCGTCTTCAGTCTTCACGTCTCATTATCTGGACAGTGCTTTCATAACCTTCAGTGCAATCTCACGATTAGAGTATTCTTTACCAAGAGAAGCAAGTTAAATAATGATACTACTGAATCGTTCATCGAACTCATTATGAGTCTCCTCGGGCTTCATCTTGGCGTTTTCGAACTTTTGGATTGCAAACAGTTAACTTGTTTTTCTTGGTTTGATAATTGACCTCGTAGAGTGGGGTCAACTTCTCCCGTATCTCTTTGGCTGTTGTACAAGTCTTGATCTTACTGAACATGTTATTGTCTAGAGTTTTGTATAAGATGTTCTTTGCCACTTTGTCAAGGTTTGCTCTCTTCTTGTCATCAGTCATCCACTTTGACCAGTGTTTCTCGATCATTTGTAGAGCATCATCATATATTGCAACTGTTATATTGAATTTAAGTATCTTCATTGGACCATCAGTGATGGCATGCCACATGTCATCATCCTGAGTAGCTAGATATGTCTGCATATATATTTTTCAATTATCATAATCTTCTATAGAAAAAATTAGAATTTTGTTAAACGATGCCATTTAAAAATATAGTTATCAAAGTTCAAGAAAAAACCTGCTCTGATACCACATGTTGGGATAAGGTTGGATTTTAGAAGGGGTGAATAAACTCTTGTAAAATTTTCCTTGTTTTTGAACTGTTCTTGACATTTTTCAGGCAGTTATGAAATATTTTTAAACGACTAGATTGCTGGACCACTAAAGAGTATAAGTGCGAAGACGATCCAACTTGATTAGTGATGTAACAGTTTAACAATAAACAACTTGAAATGAGATTTGTGGGAATGTTAGTGTCTAATGTAATAATAAAAGTATTTTTATGGATGTTTGAAGATAAAACTTCTATGTCACCCTTTCTTCCACTTAGTAAAATTTTCACTGAAATACTTTGGTTTTACGTTGTCTTGTAACAACTCACTTCAATTAGGATTATCACTACTTAATTGAAACTCTTAGAGATGACTTTAGACTTCAGGATATTTAAGAACCCTTGGTTAATCAGACAACAAATATAAAAGCCAACGGTCAGACTTGACGGCTTGAGTTGTTGGTGAGACACAAGTTGATCCTTGATGATCTGATATGATTCTGATAAGCGTGTTATAGGTTGATCAAATTTTAAGTATTTCTTTTAGGAGTGCTTAGAAATCTTGATAATGCAGATTGAAAGATGAGCGAGAGTTGTATATTTGGTACTTCTTGAAGCTGAATCTGCATCTATAAATAGTTGAAAGCTTCCAATGGTCGGATAAAAATTTTCAACGATCACTTATACTAGTTCCCGACAGAATGAACTTGTCTCTGTTAGGCAAAGTATGTATCATTAAATTCTCATTTATAGAATGGATACTCTTCTGTATGCTATAACTGATAGTGTTTAGAACAATTGGAAGTAAAGTATCCACTTTCACTATAAGAAAAAAAGGCGAGACAACGATTTTTAACCGTTGTCGTAGGTCAAAAAAACTGTTGTTAAAGCCCCTGTGGTTAAATGGTGGGCTCAAAGACAACGGTGAAAAACCGTTGTCGCAGACATCAAAGACGACGGTGAAAAACCGTTGTCGTAGGTCTTGTAAAACCGTTGTTAAAAGCCCTGTGGTTAAAGAGTGTGCTCAAAGACAACGGTGAAAAACCGTTGTCGCAGACATCTAAAGACGACGGTGAAAAACCGTGGTCGTAGCATTGAAAAATCGTTGTTAAAAAAACGTTGAGACGGTTCTTCTAAACAAAACAGTCGCTATTAGCGACGGGTTTCTGCATTCTGTCGCAATTTAGCGATGGGTTTTATTAAGCTGTCCGTCGCTACTTAGCGACGGTAGCGACGGTTTGTCTTATGATTTCCGTCGCTATTGTTTTTCGTAAAATAAAAAAAAATTTAGGGTTTGTTGAAAAATATATTTAAAATGCGTGTATTGAATATTTGAATGTTGAAAATAAGAGTTGTAAATATTGAAAATTAGTTTGTGATGATGTAGGTAATGATGTATTTTATTTTTGGATTATTTGTAAAGATTTCCTAAAAATAGATCTCTCATTTATGAAGAAAATCACAATTGAGTAGAGAGAAAAATATTATAAAGTGTGTAGTTTGCTAAATTTTGAGAGTTTGAGATTTTTACCTTTTAACATAAATTTTTACTTTTTCACAACACGTTTTCAGCACGAAGCTCTAAAAGTCCTCCATCCTTTTCCAAGCTCCAGACAGAAGAAAAAAGTAACAAAATTAATAATATTTATTTTACTGTTATTTATTTATTGTGTATATATTTAATATAATATAATATTATTATTAATAATAAAAATAAATTTTTCAAAAACTTGTTATAAATCCTGGGAGGATGTTAAGACGACATCCCACACTCCCTGTAAGAGATACGACAAGTATAAAAGCCTGTAAGGTTTTTAAACAAAATAAATTATAACACTTCATTATAATAATGTGATATGATATACATAATTTTTTAACATGTCTAATATTATATACATCATATTATTACCGTAAAATTATACAAATACATACATTATTTTTTTGTACACCAACGGTCATAAACGGTAACAAAACGGCTAGTTTTTGCCCTATAAATATGATCTCACAAACTCTTTCAATCACTCCAACTTTCTCTTCTTCTCTAAAAATTATTCTTCATTAAAATTTTCGAAGAAAAAGAAGATGGCTTTCTCAAGGTTATTTTTAATTATTTTGGTTATCATACTCACGAGTCTTTTATTTATCGGAGAATATCCTCCTCGTGTGTTTTCTTTATTTTTACAAATGCTTGTACTTGTTGTTTATCCATTACTTTGTATTGCAATATTCATTAACTAATAAAATGCATCGTAATTTTTTTTAGTACCACCATGTCAAATTTAACAAAGCTCGAATTTGTTGCGCTCGACATCACGGGGGAAAATTATATGCCATGGACTCTCGATGTAGAAATGCATCTTGAGTCATTGGGTCTAAGTGAGACCATAAAAGAAAATGGCATATCGACATCACAAGAAAAAGAAAAAGCCATTATATTTTTGCGTCGACATCTCGACGAGGGATTGAAATGTGAATATTTAATTGAAAAAGATCTCATGGCTTTATGGAAATGATTGAAAGAAAGATTTGAACATATAAGGGAAGTTATACTTCCGACCGCCCGTGATGAATGAAATATGTTAAGATTCCAAGATTTTAAGAAAGTCAGTGATTACAATTCAGTGATGTATCGAATAATCTCGCAGCTAAAATTTTGTGAACATGAGGTCACAGAATCGGAAATGCTTGAAAAACATTTTCCACGTTTCATGCATCAAATATTACTCTACAGCAACAATATAGAGTACGTGGATTTGCGAGATATTCTGAACTCATCGCCTGTCTTCTTGTGGCGGAAAAAAACAACGAGCTATTAATGAGAAATCATCAGTCCCGACCCACTGGATCAACAGCATTTCCAGAAGTAAATGCTGTAAGTAAAAATGAATTTAAACCTCGAAACCAAAATCAAATTCAAAGACAAGATTTTGGTCGAGGTCGAGGTCGTGGACGTGGACGTAGAATTGGCCGTGGTCGTGGTCGAGGCCGTGGTTTTGAAAACAATAGAGATAGTTATTTTCATAACTCATCTCAAAAGAGCGTCCCAAACCATCCACAGAAAAGACATCATGAGAATACAAGTGTTAATGAGAATCACTCAAAAAGATATGAAAGTTCTTGTTTCAGATGTGGTACTCCAGGACATTGGTCCCATATTTGTCGAGCCCCTGAGCATCTTTGCAAACTTTATAAAAAATCATTAAAGGGAATGAAAAGGAGACCAACTTCAATGAACGCAGTGACCGTTTGAGTGATTCAACTCATTTTGATGCTGGTGATTTTATGAATGATTTTTCTGGAAATGATCAATATGTTGATGTGATAGAAATGAACAATATTGATGCTGCAGATTTTCTAAATGATTTCTCTGAAAATGAACAATATAGTGGTAGAATATAAATGTACAATAATTTATTTTTCATGTATTCATATAATAATGTTTTATTGTATAATTATGATATGTGTTATATTTAAATATATATATTGGCAGTAATTTTATTTCATTGCATATTTTTATATGAAAGAGTTTGAGTGCCCATCTCAAGGAGTAAAGGATGGAAAACAGAGTGTAAATAATAATAGGCGTTGTATCAGAAATTAGAAACAAGAACCAAATGTAAGGCGAGATTAAGAATTCGAAGGAAAAAAATGAAATTCAGAGAGTAGCGATTTTTTGAAATTGAATATAATAATGAAATTATTGATGAAAGCCAAAGATATTTGCTAAGATTAGCTCGTAAAATTTCATATGCTCAGGGTGAAACTTTAAGAGCAATGTCAGAGGCTGGGATAAAATCTTTTAGTGTATTGTCATATATGAAAAAACAATCACATGGAGTGGAGAATTTAAGCTTTATTCGAAAAGATGCTTAATAATTATTTGAAATGTGACACAAAGGGGCATTCAAGAGTTGAAAATGGTGATTCTTTTGAGTTGATGCGGTATTTCAAAACCAAGTCAAAATGATGAAAATTTATTTTACTGGGATATTCAAATGGATGGAAATGGTCGTTTGTCTAATTTTTTCTATAGAGACAGTCAAGCGAGAGTTGATTATGAGTACTTCGGTGACGTGATTTCTTTTGATACGACTTATCAGACTAATAAGTATAATTTGATATGTGCTCCATTTGTTGGCATAAATAATCATAGAGATAATGTGATGTTTGGGTTAGCTTTTATATATCTGATGAGACAGAGACTTCGTTTCTATGTTATTCAAAACATTAATTCTTGAATCCATGGGAGGACAACAACCAGAAACGCTTTTTACTGATCAATGTCAGGCAATGATGAATGCTATTGAATCATTGTTTCCCTGTTCACAACATTAACTTTGCCAATGACACATTTCAAAAAATGCTCCATCACATTTAGGTAGTATGAGCCTCAATCCTTCATTTAAAGGAATGTTCACAAAATGTATGCAATTTTGTGATTCTAAAGAAGAATTTAATATAGTGTGGGCAAAAATGAATAATGACTTTTGTCTTCAAGACCATCCATGGCTCAAGGGAATGCACAAATTAAGGTTCAAATGATCAACGTCATTCAATACGGGCAATTTTTGTGTGGGTCTTAAAGCTACTTCTAGAAGTGAGTCTACGTATTTTGTTTCGAAAGACAGGGGAAAGAAAACTTTTAATTTATTTGAGTTTGTGAAAAAAGTCTGAAACAATTCAGAAACGGTGGCAGATGAATGAAAATAAAGAGGACTATAGATGCCAACATAAAATTCCTTCAATTGTGGTGAAAAATCAGTCATTGTGCAATATGCTGCATTTTGTTTACACACTTGAAATTCACAAAATATTTGAAAAGGAGTTGGTGAATTCTTTGAACATTGAGTTTGATTCCTTGCCTGCAGTATCTGACAATCCGTTGAAGTTTGATATAAGATCTCTTGGACAATCAGAACAAATTCGAAATGTTACGTTTGATGTGGTAAATAACGAGATCGAATGCACTTGTCATTATTTTGAAATGGCAGGAATCTTGTGTAGACACATATTGTTTGTTTTAAACTTTATGAAAGTGCATGAAATACCATCAAAAAACATAAAAATGAGATGGAAAAAAGTGCTAACAAATAGGAATCAGTATAGTGAAAAATCTAATGGGAATGTGAGCAAGAGTCTGATGTTGTGTACAAGAATCAAATGATGAGGCTTCGTTATGATCTTCTCACCAAAAGTTTGGTTCACACTGATATGAAAAAATTGATAAGAAGAAGTCTTCAGGCTTTTCCATAGAGGTAAATGAGATGCTTGAAAACTTGGACTTAAATGATGCGATTGTTGTTGGTGAAGATGATCGTGACATGGATCGAATAGTTGTGTGTGATCCCTCTTTTGTTAAATCAAATAAAGTTTTAAGGGGAAGTTGGTGAAAAATCCCCAATGAAAACATTTCTTTGGCTTCATTCTCTACCCACAAAATTATGGTACTATGTCATACAAAATGTGGTACACTTCATGTAGAAATGTGGTACACTTCATGTGGAAATGTGGTACTAAAAAAGTACCTAGGAACTGAACACAAAAAAAAAATGACGGCTGGGGACTGAACCCAAATTTCCCGAAGTTAATTAATAACTCTTCTATGATTTTATCACAAAAAAATAGAATAATAAATGAAACTTTTAAATCTGAACGTAAAATTTTTACCATCAACTAAAAATTTCATACAATTAGTTTTAAAATTTTTAATAATAATAATAATAATAATTTAAATTTTAAAGTAAGAAAAAATTAATGGGGTGAGAGAATTTTCCCCTTAAACATCGCACCGCCGCCTGAAAAAACTGTTGGCTGAGGAGCTTTACAACCCTTCAACAGCTCGTTTTGCTCACAAAAGGAGAAAAAGACTTGAAAACCTTTCATTTTGGAACTATTAATCCTTTCTCAGAGTTGGGTTACTGGCAGGCGCGTCTTTACCGGCCGGACTCATACTGCCGGCGAATAATATGCCGGAGGAAAGATCCGATGAAGATCCTAGCAGTGAAGAAAGCGAGCTGGAATCATCTGATAAAGAAGAATGTGATCCAGCCTATTCTATTGTTGAAATGAAAAGATCGCGAAAGGAGGCCTTGCTTGAATTTCGATGCAGGGTGGAGGATGCAATTCGTGGAAACTATCTGTTTGGGCTGAAAAGGGGGATTTTTCTCTCCCAAGAAGATGCCAAGAAAGGAGATTTGAAGGACATTAAGCTTTGGGGTGTCCCTTTATTGCCTAGTGAAAATCACGAGGGGATAAATATCATTCTGATGAAATTTTTGAAAGCAAAGAATTACAAGGTGCACGAGGCATTTACTTTACTGCGCAGGACCCTGAAATGGCGTATAGATTTTAATGCAGATAAAATTCTGGAAGAGAATTTAAGGCCTGAGCCTGATTATTTGTGGTTCAGCAATGGTATGGATAAAGAAGGCCGCCCTTTGTGTTACAATGTGTTGGGCAAGAAATCAAAGAAGAAATTCTCGAGCAATGGTGAGAGATTCAAAGCTTTCTTGAGGTGGAGGGTTCAGTGCGTTGAAAGAGGGATTGCGAATCTCCAATTTAGGCCTGGTGGAGAGGATTCGATTATTCAGATTATTGATTTGAAGAATGCTCCTGGAACTGCAGTCAAGGAGGTCATGCTGATTTGCAAGAAAATGATGGCCCTGCTTCATGATCATTATCCTGGAATGGTCTACAAAAATGTAAGATAAAAAAAGGGACCCGATTGACAAATCAATTCATTTGAGTATATGTGTTATTAGTTTGAAAAATGAAGTTATTGTTCTTGAGATTCCATGGATGCAGTTAATCATAAATGTTCCAGCTTGGTTTATGGCTCTACATGCTCTAAACTTACGGCTCATCTCACAACGAAGCAAGAACAAGTTTGTTTTTGTGAAGCCATCAAAAGTTACAGAAACCCTTCTCAAGTAAATATTTTTTTTATGTCTATGTGAATTTCTAGGTTATGAATCTTGATTATCTATTTTAATGACAAAGTTTGATGCATTTGAATTGGTCTGAAATGTAGATATGCCACCCCAGAAAACATAGTAGTTGAATATGGTGGCCTGAAAAGAGAGAATGACACTGAATTCTCCACAAATGATAAAGTTCTTGAACAAAATATCAGAGCAAATACGACCGACCAAATTCAGATACCAATCAATGAGGTATGCCCCTGGTTGTCACTAGGAATTGTTATAAAATCAGACACCAAAATCAGATTTCGAATGTCACAGCTGCAGACACATAGTTTTCTTATGTTATGAATTCATAGGATAGCATTCTCTGTTTTGAAAAGAAAAACTGTATTGTGATCTGTTGAGCTTCCTCCCGTGTTTCTAACTTCTGACTCTGCTGCTACGACAAGGTCGAAGTTACGGTGACATGGGATGTCACGGTCGTCGGATATGATGTGACCTACAAAGAGGAATTCATACCAGAAGATGATTGTTCATACATGATCTTGCTTCAAAAGGAGAAGAAAATGGGGGCGACTGTGAGAAATTCTTTTCACATTAGAGAGCCTGGGAAAATAGTGATAACTATAGTTAATGGTTCATTCACAAAAAAGAAGGTGTTCTATAGGTACAAGAGCAAGCCTAGTGTGCCTATGTATATGTTCCTTAAGTGAGAGTTTCTTTCTTTTAATGATATCAGTCGAACTTTAGCCCCATTTGTTGTCTGAAATGCTCTTGTTACTGAGCTCTTATTTCTCCATCTGTATGAATAATGGAACTTTTCGATATAATGTTTATTTTGGCTGTCATCTTTCGGGCTGATGAGTTCACATTAGGGAGTTCTTAGCGATTTTCGTTCCAAGAAATTAAGG
Organism: Primulina eburnea; assembly: GCF_022965805.1. Taxonomy (NCBI): domain Eukaryota; kingdom Viridiplantae; phylum Streptophyta; class Magnoliopsida; order Lamiales; family Gesneriaceae; genus Primulina; species Primulina eburnea. The sequence goes on from NC_133101.1 coordinate 53,674,798, forward strand.
AGGTTTTAAATACGAGCATGCTACAACCATAATCAATCATGTATGTGAATCTATCTATACCCACAAGTATTGCGTTGAATGTTAACAGAAACTTAACAAAACCTTAAAACTCAAATCGATTTGCCTGGATTGTTAGCTCGATTCAAAGCTCAAAAAGGCAGATACCTCGATATAATCGAGCCGGAGTTCTCCAAAACCGAGCGTTAGAGACATGGCTGCGGATCAATTCTATTTTTTTACACTAGAATTATTTTAATACTCGAATATGATAAAATCCATCAGGAGTAAACAATTGCAAAACAAACTTTAATATTCTCACAAATAGAAGACTAAATTGATTTATTATAAACAATTGCGTATTGCTTTAGTACACACTAGCTAGGAAGGGGAGAGGTTCTTTTCATTTGGCCTATGTTGTCATCTTTTGGGTGGTGCTAGGTGTTAGCATAAATAATGTGAGAAATCGTGGTAATTAGCTCAATTAGAGGAGAAAGAAAATGGAAATTATTCATATGAATGAAATTAATTAGTCTGACACGATCCTTCGGTATAGGATTTACAAAAATTCGTGTATGCATGTTGTTTGTTGGTGATATCTTGAAATCTTCGATAATGATAAAATGAATCTTGTAGCAAAATTGGATGAGTTAAGGTGAGATGTTGGACACTCTCTACTTAATAATAATTTTGTCTCCTTTTAGTGTTTCAGTTTATGGCAATTCTTCTTCAAGATACCACAAATTCCTCTTACAATAACAACACTGTAAATTGTAAGAACAATAGCCAGAAAAATAAAGTGTACTCTCTTTCAAAATAAGAAAGTAGATGAGAAGGCCAAATGAATAAAATGTATGCAGAAAATCCGATGATAAAAAATATTTTATTGTTATCTTTGATAATGTATTTATAGATCTAAATCATTAGGGGCATTTGTTTCATCTAAGAGGCGTCTCTTCATCGAAAAGTCTAATGAAAAAGTCAAGGGACACCATTTAGATACAATATAATATTAAAACTTGCAACTTTCAATCAATCGACTAAGCGCATTCCTCACAGCCCTGGAAATTCTAGGGTACTGAGGCAGGAGGTTCCTAGGCTTCTCTCCCACGACCCCGGAATAATTCAGGGCATTGGGGAGGAGCCTAGGCGCCTCTTCTGGGACTTGGATTGATCCAAGCAACACTTAGGCGCCCCTTAAGTGCTTTAGCTCCTCCCTTGGCGCCCAAACAATCTTTTGAGCTTTTCTTTGCTTAATTTCGATTCATTAAACCTTAAAATATATTCCAACAATCTCCCACAAGAATGAAATTAATGTATGAATACACGTGATGTCGAAAGAGAGTATACACAGAAAATATTGCATCAAGATAGGTGATTTTTGGCATTGAACCTTCCTTATAATACTATCGAATTTACAGGGTCATGAAGTCAACTTGATATCTTAAACTTCTTGTCTGTTTATGTAAAATCATACATAAGCACCTACAAGATAACTTTCCAACCATTTTCATTTAGTTCTTTACTGGTTGTGTCTGTTTTGGCCATGAAGCACTTCTTGGTTTCATAAGTGTTTCGTTGAGGTGGCTCGTCCTCACACTAACATTGGCGACCTCTTTTTAAGAATATCCTACCATACTCTTCATTTGCAAGCTAAGGAACCATTAAAAGTCTAATACATAACCTCACTGCATTGGTAGGCATCAACACTTAGGACAGAATGAGAAGGGAAGAATTCCCGAGTGTTAGCTTAAGTTTTCATAATTTATTTTTCTCACTGAACCAAGATCTTGAGATCTCTAATCAACAATGTTGGGTTTTCACTATGAAAACTTTATTTTGTATGTTTTAAACCATTTCCCTAGACAAATTATACATTTGATCTCTATTTAATGCTTTTGGAAGTGGATCCGTCTAGTTATCTTTTGATTTAACATAATCAATAGAGATAATTCCATTTGAGATGAATTATCACACTTGGTTATGTTTTCAACGAATATGTCGAGACTTATCATTTTACATATTGTTTCATGTCCTTGCAATTTACGATTAACTGTCGTAATGTAGCAATATTGCAGGCACCGGTTTTGTCCAACATGGAATATCCTCTAGAAAGTTATGAAGCCACTCTGCCTCTTCCTCAGCTTTATCGAGGGCTATGAATTCAGATTCCGTTGTCGATCTCGCGATGCAAGTTTGTTTGGATGACTTCCAAGAAACTATGCCACAACCAATGCTATATACATAGACACTAGTAGATTTCAAATATTTGGTGTCAGAAATCAAGTTAGCATCACTATATCCTTCTAGCACCACATGATATTTCATATAATGCAAACCATATTCCAAGGCGTGTCTTATATCTAAGCACCCATGTCAAAGCCTTCCAATGAGCATCACTAGAATTACTCGTGAATTGACTCAATTTATTTATCGAACAAGCGATATCCAGTCGAGTACAGTTAGACCTAAATGGACTCTTACGTCCATTGGCGTATTTACCGAAGATGAGTCATAAGAATTAAACTTTCTCAAGACACTTCAACATAATGAGATTAGGATAAGTAGATTTCTTCTGGAGTTCTAGAGATTTTAATCTCTATAATAATATCAACAATACTCATATAGTTCATATCAAAATATTTTGTTAAATTTTGTTCATTGCCTTGATCATATCTTGATTGTTTCCTATTATAAGCATTTGATCTACATACAAACACTCTATTACATTATATTCTCAAGTGTCTTTAATGTAGACACATTTGTCACACTCATTAATTTTAAAAATATCTGACAACATCAATTTGTCAAATTTCTGATGCCACTATTTAAGCGCTTGTTTAAGACCATACAGAGACTTCATGAGTAAGCAAACTTTCTTTTCTTGACCTTGAACTATATAGATTTTGAGTTGTTACATATGTATTTATTCTTCAAGTTGTCCAATATGGCCTTGTACTTTTCTACTAAACCATATGTTTTATACTTTCTTTTCACGATCCATCTTAATGCCTCAGTACTTGCTATAAGATCTACTAGTTCCCAAGTATGGTTGTGCATAATGAAGTCCATGTCGTATTGATAGCTTCTTTCTAGTATGGTGCTTCAAGGCTAGACAATGTATCTTGTAAGGTTTTTATTTTATTTTCCAATATAAAATTGTGGGAATATGGACCTAAAGACTACAAAGATCTAGCTTTTTTACTTTGTCAAGGTTTCTTTTCTTTTGAAGGACCATTGTCTGTTCTAGCATCCTTATTGTGTGTAGGTTCATTAATATTTGCATATCTGTCATTCATCATTTCTCTTTTCTTTTTCTAGAGTTTTCTAGAATGATTTATGTCCTTTTCACAACTCATGGCTTTTCGTTATTTTTCTTATGGGGAATCTTGTTTAGACTTTAATTAGCTGACAATATCGACGATTCCATTAGATTGAAGTGGGTATGGTGCAGTAGTTTGATCTATAATGCCCAATGTGGAAAAAACTCATCAAATGCTGCTCCATATTCTGCTCCTCTACGCTGCGAATACTTTTAATTCGTTTTCTAAGTTGATTCTCAAGTGCTTCATCTTTACTTCTTAAAAGATATACATATAAAAATGTCTCATACAATCGTCTGTAAATGTTATGAAATAATTTTTCCTCCTCTAATTTGCACAAAATTAAAATCACAAATATCTGAGTGACTTAATTCTAGAGGATTTGTACAAAATTCAACTGAATGGAAAGACATTTTGGTCATTTTTTGCTTCAACTCATATTTCACATTTGTGTGTGTGATCAATATTATATTTAGGCAACAATTCCAAATTCATTCAATTTCGCAGATTATTAAAATTTCTGTATCCTAAACGAACATTCTATAAATTAGAACACTCAAGTAAGTATTAATAAATTTTAGTATTATTGCCAACATATATCTCGCAACGAATCGCTAATACATTCATTTTGAAGAGGCATCCAGATACCTCTTTCCTAAAAAATATCCATTCTTGGTCAATACAAGTTTATTAGACTCAAATACAAGCCCAGAACCATATTTGACCAACAACAACATGACACAAGGTTCTTTCTAATGTCGGGAACATGAAGTACATTAACAAGAGTTACTTCTATCCCTGATATCATCTTCAAGACAATATTTCCAAGTCTCACTAGCTCCGATGTAGCAGACTTTCCCATGTAGAGCTTTCTTCCAAAAACTAGAGTGTATGTGGAGAACATCTTTTTATCAGAGCATATGTGAAAGGGTTACACCCGTATCACACACCAATCGTTTGGGTTATCCACCAAGTTTGTTTAAGAAACAAGAGCAGATAAGTCAAATTCAAAAAAATCAAATTGTATCGATTTTTCTTGAACCATATCAGTTTGCTCTTTCCCTTTCTTTAGCTTCCTACAATCCTTAGCCACGTGGTTTGGTTTTTCACAGTTGTAACAATTTTCTTTGAATTTCTTTTGATATTTTGATTTATTGTTTTTGTTTCCCATCAAACTTTCTCTTCTTTCTTTGGTTGTTAGATCCCACAATATTAACTTTCGCAACCATCTTACTTGTCTTGGCTTATGTATTGCTCTTGTTTTCCTTGATCTTCAATCTCACTATCAAGTCTTCGAGTTCGATCTCTTTTCTCTTTTACTTAAAATAGTTTTGGAACTCCTTCCACGGAGGAGGGAGTTTCTCAACCAGAGCGACAACCTGAAAAGGCTCGTTGAGACTCATTCGTTTCGCATGGTAATATTACTTGAAGTTTTTGCACTTGACTCACAACATATTCTGACTCTATCATTTTGAAATCTAGAAACTTTCCAACTATGAACTTCTTGAGCATCTTGTACCTCTTTTCGAACGTCTCTCATAGTTCCTTTGCAGTTTTGACTCGACAGTACACATTGTAGAGTGTCCATCCAGAATATAATTCCTACATAGAAAATCACTTTGGTTTCGCTTAGGCGCTCGATAGTCCCTACACCTATTTTATGAAAATGAGTCACAACTTTTAAATACTAATAATTTCACATGAATATAAAAATAAAAATCATTGATTTATCATCTGGGTCAAGGCCCAGATCCTCCTCCAAACGAGTGATTTGTATCCCACCTCTTGAATCAATAAATTTAACTAAAATGTAGTAATGACAGTAGGATCATTCTCACGAGTAGATATAATTTTAATTGTGCTAAAATAAAACAATAAAAAAATAATAGAAACATATGTTTTTTTTTTTTCAAATTGAATCATGACAAACAAATAAAATTAAATTATACCAAAAACTAATTATCATGCAAAAATTAACTTGATTAAATAAATTCAGAGAAAATTAACATTGATTTCGGTCGACTCAAACATTTGAATTTATTAACTAGATCGTCGGTACAAAAAATAGGAATTTATATTTTAAAATCCACCATTGAAATTTTAGTGCATATTATGCCTTATTATTAGTTAAATAGCAATTACGTCTCTAATTCAACCCTTATGATCAATTAAACAATCTGATGCAATAGATAAAAATTTAATTCAATGATAATATTAAAACTAAAAAGAATAATGAATTTAAACAAGACAAACACACGACATCGTGCATTGTTCTTAATTTCCTCTCGTTCGTGCATTACACGTTTTTATGAAGTTCGGATGCTAAAATCTTTATACGTCTCCGATCCTTTACTACTGTTTTCAGAAAGTATTCAATAAAAGATTTTGAATTTACAGTTTTTGTAAATACACACTTTAGTATGACTTATATACTTCGTGTTGAAACTCGTATTACCAACTACAAAAAAAATTTATGCTAGTATTTTAAACAGAAAGACTATTTTTTGTCGGTTGGAATGACTCACTCAAATGATAAATGAATAATCAGGTGGCCGTGAGTATGAATAAACAAAGATCAATGATCTCTGAAAATATCTGATCAAACTTCAAGTGTGTTCTTCGAATATATTCAACAAATCTTTTGGTAAATAGCAGATAAATAATCAAGTAACTGTGTAAAGTAAGTTTGATTAATTCTGAGATGGCTTTTTATTGATGATATCAAACATTCAAAATTGAATGGATATAAATCAATCGTACTATGGCCATAATTGAAATCATCAAGTTGTCGTGTGTCACTCGTCTTGGTCTAAAAGTAGTAACTTGAGAGGGAAAAGCTCCTACTTGCTTCTGACTAGCCACAAGATCCGGATGACTATGTTTCTGATTTTCCATAAGAAATTCTTTTCCCCATAACAGAAGCAAGAGATTATATAATTCTTGCTTTGACTTGAAAAGTATTCTGTAGGGAAAGAAGAAAATTTTGTATTTGCTCAACATGGCCCATGATTGTGGATTTAAAAAGATCCAAGCTAGTTTGGGAATCAGTATCACTGTACTGTGTGTCATTTATAAAAAATTCATCAAGAGACCTACCCATTGTCGCAAGATCTTCTACTTTGGATTCAACCGGAGAGATACCATCAGATTCAGGAGAGGCAACTGCATTTCTTGCAAATAGTTCTCGTGTTGCCTGAACGCGAGCAGCCCGAACTTTTATCATATCACTTTGATGAATAAATAGAGATTGTGGGTCAGCGGATGTGCTTTAATCAGTAGTATCAAGCATGGTTCGCCGGAACGGCCGTTATGCGGCCGGAACGGAACGGGAACGGGAACGGTGGCCACCGTTCCAAAGTTCCAGACCAAATCGTTTATTGTTTTGTAGCGGCGTTCTGCGACGTTTTATCGGCCGCATAACGGGAGAACGGAACCGGAACGGTGGCACGGAACGGGTTGGTGTGGAACAATGTGGATTTATCAATGTGGATTTATCAATTTCCCTACATTAGGATTGGAAGCTTGGAAAGAAACGTGTGTACTCTACTTTTATCCTTTGAAAGTTTAAGAAAATTTTCCAGCACAACTGATTTGAGATGTTGAACTCTGCAGATTTTACTTTGATTTCAGCATGATTTACGTAGGAGCAGGAATGATTTGCTCCCACATAGTAAATTTGTCCTTGCTATTCGGAGTTGTTCTTTCTTGGGAAGTCATGTGGCCGTTGATCAGTGAAAAGAAGGGAGATTGGTTCTCTCGAAATCTCAAGGAAAGCAGTATGAAGAGTCTCAATGGTTACAAAGTAAAGCACTCATTTGATTTATCAGGTTTCACTCACTTCTGATTAAAATTTAAATAATTGTGTCATGTTCATCTGCAGGTTTTCATATCTATCTCCCTTATTCTTGGGGACGGTCTTTACAATTTTATCAAGACATTGTTTGTTACAACTAAGAGCATTTACACTACATTTAATGTGGATCATCTTAAATCAGGTGAATCAGAACTTTTACTCACAACCCTTTCTTTTTTCCCCACCGCATAACGGGAGAACGGAACCGGTATGTTATAATTTTTAGTGTGTATTTCTTATTGTGTTATTATTGTAAAATAGTTTTGTATTGATATATTAATTTGTAATAACTTCATATATTTTATTTTTTAGTATGATGTAATTTATATTTACATTTTTTTTTTACCAATTTTTTGAATTTATTAATTTTTTTATACAACCGTTCCGCAACATAACATTGGAACTGGAACGGTAGTTGCCGTTCCAAGCACCGCAACCGTTCCGGCGAACCATGGTATCAAGTGCAGTGCCCATATTGGACTGAGGAACACCAGAAAACATAGCAATATTTGAATGGTGTTTTGGGTGTCCTCATCCAGTGCGAGATTGGTAATTGGCACCTCCTCAGTAGCAGGAACTTATTCAGTAGTAGGCAGAGGTGACACTGGAACGTTTGGCACATCAATGACTTCTGCTGCTAAAGTTTCTGAAGTGTTAGGAGCATCAGATCGTGGAGCTTAGGAGGGGATAGATATAACATCAGAACTTCAGTTGCATGGTGTTGTTGTAAGTCGGCCAATCCATTACATCATCAGTAGACAACAAACAATACATGCGCAATTGAATTTATCACATCATCAACTATTTATAGATAAAACAAAATCTTTGGTGGAGATAAGAGAGGAGGATTGATGAGGTAGAGAAAAATAGTGATCTATGATGGTGCTTGATTAATATAAAAATTGTATATTTATTAAATGTTTCGTATGATATTTTATTATAAAGTGTATTAAATATTTAAGTTTCACAAGTTTTATAACAATTTGTATAAAAAAAATATGTGTTGTATAATTTTATTATTTTTAGAAGTTTAGTAAATCAAGAATAACTTTGGTTACAAAATTGGGAATGAGATGATTCTTAAACTTTTATAAAGTTGATTTCAATGTCCACAATATTGATGAAATCTTGAGATAAAATTATTTTCACAATTGAGGTCAAATTGTGCAACAACTGAAAGTGATACCAATAGAATTACAGTTTTACCAAAGTTGAATATTTTGACTATACATTTCAAAATACTTGGTAAAAAAATATGTAAATTACCACAATTCAGAAAACTCAATTATGAATAATATTATTTTATGTGGAAGAATCAAATTCATAAGAAAGATTGTCAAAAATGGTGTACAAGATGCAATAAAAATTTGGGTCATTCATAAAGAAAAAAATCGCAACAATTATATCTACAAAAAAAAATATTTTTTTTTCTTTTGTCTTCACAAATCGGCCTATAAATAGGAGTGCATTGTGACGAAGAAAATCATTCTTTTTTCTATGAACTAAACTTTGAGTTCATATTTTTCCTCTTTATTTTCTCTAAATTTCTTCAATTAGATATAATTATCATGCTAAGTATATTCCAAGTTCTTTATTTCCATCATGAATAGCTAATCTTCCAAAGTCATGATGAAAAAAGGTGAAGCTCTTGGCATGATAATAAAGTAATATTACTAATTTTTATTTATTATTTATGTTATATTTAGTTTCTTTAATTTAAGCATTTTTATATACCCTACTTATCTATGAGAATTATTTTGATTTATTGATGCTATATGTTAGACCAAATTATTGTTACCACCTAAATATTTTTTTGGTATTAGCATAAATTTAAAATGGTTACCTTGGTTTATTATATATGAATATTATCATTATATTATATTCTTAGTACCATTTAAACATTAGTTTGATATTACCAACTATTTAAAGTGATTACCTTATTTTGGTGTTTACAAATATATAACTCAATAAATATTTGACAACATTTATATGTTTTGGTATGTATAATATACGAATAAGAAAATTATATGTAATAAAATTATAAATAATGATTATTTAATTTATTGGAACTATTCTATCAAGCGGATTCCAATTATGTTTATTTATTCTAACTTTATTAAATACCAAAAGTGAGTCATCTAATCTCGACTATTTAATTTAAAATTTTGAACATATAAAAATTGTCATTTAAGGCTAAAATAATTAGAAGATAAAAAAAACTGAAAGACATCATAGTGGATTTTTAATTACCTTAGCTTCCACGTGGATACGAAATTCAAACTCACTGAATTATACTACTTGTGGACAACTTACTTTTGGAAGTGTAACAATCAAAGTTGTGGCAAGCTGTTGTTAAAAATAAATTGATGTCATGGCCAATCTACCTCCACCAAATACTATTAAAGAAATTCGTTTATTTTTAGGATATGCTGGATTTTATAGGAGGTTTATAATGAACTTTAGCTTAATCTCTAAACTCATTTGTAACCTCTTAACAAAAGACATTACATTTGAGTAGACTCAAGAATGCCGAAATTCTTTTGAAAAAATCATTAGACATTTAATATCGGCTACTATCATGCAACCTCCTAATTGATATTTACCTTTGAAATCATGTGTGATGTAAATGATTTTGCAATTGGTGCAGTATTGGGTTAAAGAAGAAACGATAAGTCTAATGTAATATATTATGTAAATAGAACTTAAAACAATTCTCAAATGAGTTATTCTACAATATTTAGTATTTTTTTTGCGCCGTTTGATTCAGATGAGTCCACAAATAGCTTCATCTTCACCGATTTCATGGCAAGATATTTTTCTTCAGCTTTCTGCTGATTCATTTTTAACTGACAGTAGATCATCCTTAGTGATGACATTATTTACTCTGTAAGCATCAATGACTTTTTCATTCAATACCTTGTGAATATTCAAAGTAGACGAGTATCCCATATGAACTTTGCAGCGTTCACTACAAGAAAAACGCACAACGACAACGGATATTGTTGAAAGTGCATTCAACGACACTGGTTAAAAACCGTTTTCGTAGCTATCATATTGCGACGAATTTGAAAAACCGACGCTAATTATCGACGATTTATGATATACCGTCGCTAATTTTAGCAAGTGACAAAGTCATCACTAATTAGCGATGGTTTAAGATATACCAGTCGCTAAAATTAGCGACGGTTTAGACATAATCCGTCGCTAATTTTTTATGTAAAATAAAAAAAATTACTTTTATAATTTAATAAATCTACCCAAAAAACTTATAGTCTGACTAAGCTAATAATAATCATGATCTTAACTAACGCTTAAAAATTTACAAAGAATTGAACTGAAAAACTTACCCTAAATCAAACTAAAATCATCTAAGAGAGAAACATTTATCGTAGATGTGAAGGGTTGTGGAGGAAAATGGACCGAAAACGCGGATATTATAGATAGTTTGCGACGGTTTTTAATAAAACCGTCACAATTAGAGACGGTTTTTTTATTAAACCATCGCTATTAGCGACAATTGTTTATAAACCATCGCTATTAGCGATGGTTTTTGTTTAAACTGTCGCATTTTAAAATATTGTGATGGTTTATTAAACCGTCACTAGTCGCTATTTTAAAAATTGCGACGGTTTTAATAGCGACGATTAAGCAAAACACTCGCTAAATATTGTCCAAAAAACACGCTAATCCACAACGGTTTTCTAAAAATGTTGTCGTTTGTCCCAAAAAACTAAAACCGTTGTCTTTGACCCACCTTTATCTTTTAGCGTTTTTTTTGGGATAAAAGACAACGATTTTTAGAAAACCATTGTCTTTGCTGAAAAAAATGCTTTTTAACAACGATTTCATTAAAACCATTGTTAAAAATTTCAGTATTTAGTATTTTCTTGTAGTGGTTCTAGAAGGAAGCAGATAAGAACAACAAATCCTTGATGTTGCTTATCTAGTGGAAAAATCATGGTCACCAGAATGTTGTAGAGAAATGAGGACCAGTTGATCTTGATCTCAATGGAAATTACTACCATCATATATATCAAATTGTTCAACAGTATAATAAGCATCAAAGGAACCTCCTTTGCGCGTAAGAGACTTTGTTGTAATGTCATTGATTTGTTTGAATTCGATTTTCATGTACTTCTTCTTCTCAGAAGACTTAATGGATGCTCCAGTCAATGAGAACTTCACCTAAATTTATTTGATGTTCACAATTGATAACTTGTGGAACTCAGTTAGAACTTCACATGGCAGTCCAAAGGTTTCATATTTCAGTACATCTATAAAGTTTTAGATTGTCTTAGGTTTCTCTTAATAATTGCAAATACTGCTAAGTTTTGACATCACCAAAGAGGATAAAATTTTTAAAGATGAAATTTGGACTTAAGTTTTTGTGATTATAAAACTAAACTAATTCAACTAAATTGTATTAATACAGACAACTCAACTAAAAACTGACAGAACTGTAAAACTAAACTGACAGAATTATTGAATGAGATTTTTTAAACTGAAATTATCTGAATCAAGAAGCGACATGACAAGCCTACATCAGAGATGTACCGATCTGATGGTGCTCAACAGTTCAAGATGTATTAAGCTGAAAAAATAACTCTAGAACAATCGTGTTGATTATTGGACTGATCCAAAAATATTCTCTTAACGTAACAGTCAGTTATTTCCGAGTATTTATTTTTTAATTCAATCAGCAAGGACAAATTTTTTCTCTACAACAGATTAAAGTATCTATTGGTTACCTTATTTAACTAGTGTCCAAGTGAATTGAATTTACTAGTACAATTTTTTTGAAAAATACAAAAGACGTGTGACATTATCTGCATAATTGTTAGAGAATTAGTACAATTGTGAGTGCCATCCATAATTATGAACGTTGGATCAACACCTATATAAAGAAGGGTGCATCAGAGAAATTCAAGAACTTTTGCGTCTCCTATTCTGAATCGACGTCAAGCATTCTTCAATCATCAGCATATTTTAAGAGACTTATTTCGAGCTTATTTTTGCATGCCTCATATTTCTGTCACGTTAATTATTAATGGTCATTCAATGCACTCATTTTTTCTCACTTACCTTCTGTATTCTCGAGGGTATTGTCTTGTGAGAAACATTGTAACTGTCAGAATGTTGTTTCTTAACAAATTGAGTTAAAAAGAATGTTGTTAGGAGTTTCAGCTCAATAGGTGTAGTGCCCTTACCCGAGTCACTACTAAACAGACTAATAAACATGCAACATTAAACTTAATAACAACAATTAAACAGCGGAAACCAAATACTTAATCATCTTACAACCCAAACGAAAACAAAACAATAACAGTAGTCTTAAACATTAATACAACCATAACGAAAATATAATTCTGAACGAGAAAACGATAAACCACATAAAACCTCCACTAGATCACCATCGAAAACCCAACAGCTCTAGCCACTGCCCTGACCGTCCAAACCTCGCGTCCGACCTAAGACATGCCCCGTGGAATGGGGTGCCCAAGATGAAAACAAGGACGTGAGCGACAATCGCCCAATACGATAATGTACGAGTATACAAACTGATATGATGCATGTGAAATACAATATTCTCGGATATTAAGGATCAAGTCAAGAATCTCATGCTCAGTCTAGAGGCGTCTGAGTGTGTAGTCTCTGATCTGCCCTAGGAATGTTTTGGCTCTCACACTCATCAACAAGACGTGGACCTACAATGTCCAGGTCATCAAAGCCCGCGGTCCCGTCGGACACTGTAGCTCTCGATGCCCCATCGTCCACAATACAGAATAAGGTTGAGCGGTCCCAACAAACGAGGTATATCTCGAAAGATATCAGGCTCAACATGATATGTCATGCATAATATGTCAAAGCAGTAAAACATGTATCATGCAACAGATAAATGTGCAGCATATAAGTGTGTATACTACACTTGGATATCTCAGTCAGTACATCACGTACCTCACTAAAACTATATGACAGAAAGCTCTGAACCTAGACAATACCATAATGAAGTCACTATCAAACCTGATCCTGAATGACCAAACATGCTACAAAGTTCTTCCGAATGATCCTTAAATCACTATTTAAGTCTTTAGAATTATACATGCGTCCATCGTTAGCCTGCTGATGATGTCTCATTTCAGTTAACCGACCCCTCCTCGAGTCGACACTAGCTCCGAAACTTCTCGACACCAAAGTGCTCTAGAAACTGGCTAGAAAACCTAAGGTATATGATTAAAACTCCCTCTGAAGAGTACGTTGTAGGAAACAAAAGAATTCAGCTTGCATTTATAGGGTGCATCTGGACTATTTCAGAAAATCCGAATCAATCTTATCTACCATGTGTCAAAATCTCATTTGTCTAATTGGATTTATCGAGATAATGTAATCTGAAGTATATCGGGTTTTTCATTTATAATTCGGTGGATCCCAACAGCTTGATCCCAAATTATCATTTCCTTAATAATACTTAATTAACAACCCTTTAATCATCTCTTTATTAACACTTCATTCAAATAAAGATTCGGGTCATTACATCCTCGCCTCTTTACAAGATTTCGTCCTCGAAATCAGAACTGAAGTACAAGACAATTGAATAAAATAAAACTCGTGATTACAAAGAAGCAACTTAAAACAAATGTGGATACTCTGAGCGCATACGACTCTATAACTCCCAAGTTGCTTCTGCAGTACCTCGGCGTTGCAATTGCAGTAGAACAAGTGGAATGGTCTTGTTATGAGCTTTTTCTCTTTCCTACCCAGGATTAAAAGCGGGTGCTCGACATAAGTCAAGTCTTATACAAGTTGAACATCTGTCGGACCAAGAACGTGCGATTCATCTGCTACATACCGTCGTAGCAACGGTACTTGAAAGACATTATGAATGCTGGACAGATACGGTGGCAAAGCCAATCGATACACCAAATTTACAACACATTCCAAGATCTCAAAAGCTCCGATGAATCTTGGGGCTAATTTTCCCTTGAGTCCAAATCTCATCACCCTGCGGAATGGTGAAACTTTAAGGAAATCTTTTCCTTTGACTGAAACTGTAGAGGTCTACGCTTGGTATTCGCATAACTCGATTGACGATATTGTGCAGTTTTAATTCTCTTCTTGATCAATTCCACTACATCAATAGCTTGTTGCACTAATTCAGGTCCTTATACTTGTCGTTCTCCTACTTCGTCTCAAAACAATGGAGTAGGACAACTTCTACCATATAATGCTTCGAACGGAGCCATACCAATGCTGATGTGGTAGTTATTGTTATATGCAAACTCCACAAGCGACAGATGTTCATGCTATGCTAGTCCAAAATCCAAAGCACAAGCATGCAACATGTCCTCCAATGTCTGAATAGTCCTCTCAAACTGACCATCGGTCTCTGGATGATAGGAAGACTCAGACTCAACGTCGTTCCTAACGCTTTTTGAAAACTTCCCCAAAACCTTGAAGTAAATCGTGGATCTCTGACTATACTTGTTGGGACACCATGATATTTAAGAATCTCTTGGATGTATAGTATTGCCATGCGATCGAAACTATATTCCCGACTATACGGAATGAAATGTGCTGACTTAGTTTGTCGGTCCACAACAACTCAAATGGCATCACAATTCTTAGAATACAACGGCAAGTGGGTGAAAAAATCAATCGTCACATGCTCCCACTTCCACTCAAGGATAGGAATATTATGAAGTAATCATCCTGGACGTTGTTGTTTAGCTTTCACTTTCTGACAAACCAAACACTTGGCTACAAACTGGTAAACACTTTTCTTCATACCTTTCCACCAAAACTTGGTCTTCAAATCCTTATAGGGTGGATAATCAACTTACTCCTATGAGCTTGAGATAATATCTCGCCTCTCAATTTAGAATCTTCTGGAACTATGATTTTTCTTGACAGACACAAGGTTCCATCTGTTTGGAACGCAAAGCTAGATGCATTGTCTCCGTTAGCTAACCTTGCTAGTTTTTTCACTTTCAGGTCAGAAAAATGAGCTTCTCTGATTTTGGCATACAACGTCGGTTCAGATAAAATGCTCGTTACTCAATGTGTTCCATTACTTTCTTTTGACGAAAGTGAAATCCCAGAGAACAACAATCTTGGATTACACTTGACATGAAACTTGTCTGAAGTGCAGATAATCTTACCTTGCGACTAAGAGCATCAGCTGTAAGATTTGCTGATCCTGGATGATACTTGATTTCACAAATCATAATGCTTTAACAAATCCATCTGTATTCTTTGGCGCATATTCAACTCTACTTGAGTGAAGAAATAATTCAAACTCTTGTGATCTGTAAAAATCTCAAATCTCTCTCCGTAGAGATAATGTCGTCAGATCTTCAAAGCAAACAAATTGCTGCCAATTCCAGATCATGAACTAGATAATTCTCTTCATGCTTCTTCAACTGTCTGAATGCATATGCAATCACATGACCATTCTTGGTTAAAACACATCCAATTCCTTGAAGTGATGCATCAGTGTACACAGTGTACCCTCTTGATCCAGATAGCAGGGCTAAAACTGGTGCAGTTGTCAAACGTTGACGCAGTTCATTGAAACAATTTTCACAATCATGTAACCATTCGAACTGCACATTCTTACACGTATGTTGTGTCAATTGGTTGGCAATCTGAGAAAATCATGAGATGAATATCTGGTAATAATCTGTCAAACCTAGAAAACTTCTAATCTCTTGAGCTGATTCTGGTCGTGCCCAACTCAACACTACTTTGATCTTGCTAGGGTCCACTAATATCCCATATGTGGATATAACATGTCCCAAAAGACAACTCTGTTGAGCCAAAACTCGTACTTGTTCAACTTAGCATACAGTTGGTGATTCCTTAAGGTTAACAATATAATCCTTAACTGTTGTGCATGCTCTTTAAGGCTACGAGAGTATACCAGTATGTCATCAATAAAGACAATGACAAACTTGTCAAGATACTCCTGAAATACTCGGTTAATCAAATCCATAAATACTGCTGGAGCATTCGTCAAACCAAATGGCATCACTAGAAACTCGTAATGCCCATACCTTGTTTGAAATACAGTCTTAGGGTTATCACGTTGATGAACTCGAAGTGATGATATTCAGACCGTAAATTGATCTTCGAGTACACTGAATTCCCTTGCAGTTGATCAAACAAATCATCGATCCATGGTAACAGATATTTATTCTTGATTGTTACTCGGTTCAACTGTCGATAATCTATGCAAAGTCGCATAGACCCATCCTTTTTTTTAACGAACAAAACTGGTGCTCCCCAAGGAGACACACTGGGTCTAATGTACCCCTCGGTCCCAACGAACTAGAACTTTTGTTGGCTTGCATAGCCTTCCTCTTGGCAATACTAATCTCGGCTTGACGACAACGATTCACTAATCCTTCGTACAAAGTAGGATCATCACAGACAGAAACCCGATCAAAAATCTCATGATTCAAACCATTCAAAAAGTGAGAATATTTTGCTGTATAATTCTCACTGATGTGAGGACCGTACGGCAACAGATCCGTAAAATGCTTCTGATAATCCTCAACGCTCGAATCTCCTTGCTTAATGGTCAACAATTCCATCTCCTTCGCGTGGCAAAGAGCTGGCGGAAAGTGATGATTGATGAAGGCTTGACGGAAATGTTCCCAACGAATTCGCCCATGCTGTTGAACCAGAATGGCAGAAATAGTTTCAACCATTTTTTAGCTTTTCCTTGGATCACAAAATCGGCTACCTCCATCTTCATCCTCGTCATAGTGCAACACTTTTAAAACACTGCTCCATGATACTGATCCAAGCTTCAGCAACATCAACATTCTCATCTCCGGTCAATGGGGGAGGTCCAATCTTCATGAAATCCATAATGTTGACACTGTTCCTACATCTCCTTTCATCATGATCTCGGTAACGCCTTCCGTCACTATCTCTACAACGATGTTCTCGGCCAGCATCATTGTTGCCATAACGGCCATGTCCCACACTTCCGTGACTGCTGCCATCTCCTGACATTTGAAAGGAAACCAAAATCAACCTCTAAATCCTCAAAACAGAATTAATAATGTATCAAAAATCTTTCGTCACGAACCGTCCAACCTAAGACCTGCCCCGTGGAATGAGGTGCCCAAGATGAAAATAAGGACGTGAGCGACAATCGCTCAATACGAAAATGTACGAGTATACAAATTGATATGATGCATGCGAAATGCAATATGCTCGGATATTAAGGATTAAGTCAAGAATCTCATGCTCAGTCTAGAGGCGCCTGAGTGTGTAGTCTCTAATATGCCCTAGGCATGTTTTGGCTCCCACACTCATCATCAAGACATGGACCTACAATGTCCAGGTCATCAGAGCCTGCGGGTCCCGTCAGACATTGCAGCTCTCGATGTCCCATCATCCACAATACAGAATAGGGTTGAGCGGCCCCAACAAATGAGGTATATCTCAAAAGATATCAGGCTCAACATGATATGTCATGCATAATATGCCAAATCAGTAAAACATGTATCATGCAACAGATTAATATGCAGCATATAAGTGTGTATACTAAGCTTGGATATCTCAGTCAGTACATCATGTACCTCACTAAAACAATCAAATAAAAAGCTCTGAACCTAGACAATACCAACATAATGAAATCACTATCAAACCAGATCCTGAATGACCAAACATACTACAAAGTTCTTCCTAATGATCCTTAAATCACTATTTAAGTCTTTAGAATTATACGTGCATCCGTCGTTAATCCTCTGATGATGTCTCGATCTCAGTTCACCGACCCCTACTCGAGTCGACACTAGCTCTGAAACTTCCCGACACCAAATTCCCTAGAAACTGACTAGAAAATCTAAGGTATATGGCTAGAACTCTCTCTGAAGAATTCGATGCAGGAAACAAAAGAATTCCGCTTCCATTTATAGACTGCATCTGGACTATTTCAGAAAATCCGAATCAATCTTATATACCACGTGTCAGAATCTCATTTGTCTAGTTGGATTTTTCGAAATAATGTAATCTGAATTATATCAGGTTGTCCATTTAAAATTCGGTAGATCCCAACGTACAGCTTGATCCCGAATTATCAATTCCTTAATAAGACTTAATTAACAACTCTTTAATCATCTCGTAATTAACACTTCATTCAAAATAAAGATTCGGGTCATTACAATAGAGTTGGTAAATCGAGTTGAAGTGGGTTTGTATAAAAAGTTCTATTAGCCAATTATTCTAGTAGAATCTTTCTGGAAATTAAAGAAGAAGAATATGGAAGCTTTGTCTTCAAACTTCTATAAACAAATTCTTGCTTCTATTTACTTTCAGACACTTATTATATGTTGTGATATTGTATGAATATATTATATATTTTGTATATTGAGTTGTTTCACACTCTATCAGTTTAGTTTGATTGGAAAATCAACTTTAGTTGACCACATATCAGAATCTATCATTATCTTTTAAAATATTTATTCAACCTCTCTTAAACACATTTTGTATTCTGACATACAGTTTGCTCCTAATTTTTGTGTGTGCCATGTGTCAGATCTGACTTAAAAAATCAAAGACGATATGAATTTCTAAGTTGGTAGTCGGTTTTAACCTCATTAGTTAGATGTGGAATGAAATAAAAACATTAATCGAAGATTAAATTATTCATGAATAACATGAACTCAAGTTATATGCTAGTATGAATGAAAGTCAACATGTATATTTGCAACATAACTTAAAATATAATCAAAGCAAAATCTAAATGTATGTTATCACTACAAAAAAAAGGCTAACGACAACGATTTTTGACACCGCTGTAAAACCGTTGTTAAAGATCATGTGGTTAAAGGGTGCGCTCAAAGACAACGGTGAAAAACCATTGTCGTAGACTTCTAAAGAAGACGAGGAAAAACCGTTGTCGTAGCACTGAAAATTCGTTGCTAAAGGTTAATTAACGACGATTTTTCGTATTATTTCCGTCGGTTGTTCATATGATTTCCATCGCTATTGTTTTACGTAAACAAAATTTATTTTTATAATTTAATAAATCTGACATAAAAACTTACATTCTTACTAAACTAATAATATTTATAATCTTAACTAACACTTAAAAATTTATCAAGAATTGAAGCGAAAATCGTGGAAGAGAGAAAATTTATTATGGGAAGAAAATGGACTGAGGACACAGATATTTATAGACAATTTGTGACGGTTTTTGTTTAAATAGTGACGTTTTTGTCTTAAACTGTCGCTATTAGCGAAGGCTCTTCTTAATTTGTCGCTATTAGTGACGGTTAACCTAAAGTCGTCGCTATTAAACAAATGTCGCAATTTTTAAATTAGTGATTTTTAAATTAGCGAAAGTTTTTAGTGTCATTAATTTAAAATTACGACGATTTTTCTTCAACTGTCGCTACTTTACAAATGCGACGATTTTATGAAACCATCGCTATATTCAGCGATGGTAAAATTTAAAAATGCGACGGTTTTATGAAATCTTCGCTATATTTAGCAACGATTGAAGAAAAACCGTCGCTAAATAAAAAATTTACGATTGTTTCATGTAGTAATACGACAACGCCATTTTCAAACCGTTGTCTAGGCCCTAAAAATGTACATAGACAACGATTTTATAAACCGTTGTCGTAGCTACTAAAAAAACCGTTGTCTTTCACTGACGTTATTAGACAACGGTTTTAAAAACCGTTGTCTTAGCTACATAAAAACGCGCTCATAGATAGCGGTATTAATAACCGTTGTCGTACCTACTAAAAAAACTTGCTCATAGACAACGGTATCAAAACCGTTGTCGTAACCCATAAAAGACAATGGTTTTAACAAAAATCGTTGTCTTAGCTAAATAAAAAACCAGCACAAAGACAACGATATTGAAAATCGTTGTCTTAGCAACCAAAACGCACGCTAATAGACAACAGTTTACTAAAATCGTTGTCGTTGACCCATAAAAGACCACGGTTTTTAAAAAACTGTTGTCTTTGACAAAGAAAAAATTCACAAAGACAACGGTTCTTGTTAAAATTATTGTTAACAAGAAAAAGACAACGGTTTATGATAACATTATTGTCTTTTGAGTGTGGTTGAATGTGGAATTTTTTTGTAGTGTATATTGTTGGAAAATAGAAATTGAGAAACAATTATCTTCTGAAATTTCATAGCATTACTGCAGAAAGTTTTGAGTGATTGCTGATCGAGTTCCCAGGAAAGTTGCCGGCGGTCAGTTTTTTCAGTTATCCCTACTTTGTGCACCATATCGGTCTAGGAACTGCCTTTGAATACCAAGATGTTCCTAGCTTCTTAAGTTATAAACACACGTATGCATGCATTTACTGCCAAACCAATTCCCAATAGCACATTCCCGATCGAAGCTAGGCAGATCGACGTACAGTGTTTTTTGGTCCAAGAAATTAAAGTATTAAATATTAGCTAGCATGCCACCACCATATATAATCAATCACGTATATGTTAACTATAACATTGCATATATAATTTAAATGTCTCCTTGGAATGTTTAAAAAAACTTAAAACTCAACTCGATTTATAACTTGGATCTGGATTTCGAGCTCGAACAAAAAAGGTCCTTCATATATTCGAGCCCTAATCAGGTTCTCCAAAACCAAACCTTAGAAGCATGTATGGCTGTGGATCAGCGCTAGTTTTCTATACTAGAATTACTCAGTAAAGGAATAAAATAATTTGATCTCTTGATAAATGATACCCCATTAAAATGCGGGTAATGAATGACCCGAGATATTACATGGATAGCCCAAATTAGGGTAAATTTACAAGATGAATTCTTCAGAAGCAGAGCAGGTGGATGCCTGTGACATTTTCTCCCCGAGCTACTAAAAACCTGGGCTCTCATACAAACTCCCGGGAGGCTTTCTACCCGAGCTATCTCGAAAATAGCACCCCACTCGAGTGCACCAGTATGAGCTACCTTATACTTGAAAATCATTACTGTCATAACCCAAGAATTGGCGTGTTAGAAAAATTATCAGAGGTAAGGTATGAACAATCACCTTATCCTAATTAACTAGTGTGTACTGAAAATAAGGTAAAAGTAATCATGAGATTTTCTAGGAGGTATATATTTCATTTGAGGGGGCCGAATATTTTTTGTTTCTAAGCACTTAGACATTCACGTATATTCACATATACGTAGCTATTTTTTTTTTTGCATCCTTGACTGATTTAAGTATCAGAGTGACCACACCAAACACCCTTTCGACGCCCGTTCACAAATTTATTTCCTTGTTTGCAAGTTACGATTGCAACCATATCATACAAAGATTCGCTCATTTTCTTTAAACAGAAAATTTATCAAATCCGATGGATTGTCCCGAACCAACTCACTCAATTCACCCCACATTAATAAAATTAATGAACAACAAAAAGAAAAAAAATGAAATTAATATTTCCCACAAATGCACACGAATTTATTTATTGAAAAGGAAAAACCTGCACTTTATTAATAACGCGCTGACAACACTTGGTCTCCCGCACAGGATTATTCTTACAGCCACCATGCCAAACCATAGCTAGGTTTTGCTCACATAAAATTTAGTCGCGTGCGCCAAGAAATACAAGTAACGTGCCAGCATTAGTTACTACAACGTACGTACAAATCCCTTCTAAAATTGCCTTCCGCGGCCGGGGGACATCAAGAAACTCTGTCCGCCTCTATTCATCTTCAACTCTTCGGCCTGTTTCGGTGAAATCTGATATGAGTTGGTTATGACTTGTAGCGGCAAGCCTCTGATCACGGAGGTGTAACCAGCAAGAGGGTTGCGAATGGGCCATCCTGTTGTCTTAAAGGCCACCCATTCGAAGCCGCTTTCTCCTGCGCGTGCGGTGGAGACGTAGTACTGAGGAACCACAAACATGTCGCCCTTGTTAACCCTGTCGTTCATCAGGGTTTCCCCATTGTGGTTCGAGATTTGTATTTGAGCATCTCCTCGGGTCACATACACAATTGTGTGGCCTTGCATGGACCAATCCGGGCTCAGTAACGCGTTCTGAATTAACCCAAAATATTATTATACTTTGCAAGTAATCCTTATTTAATTTAAGAGTAGGCAGCGGAAAATTTTGGTTGATTACCGGGAATAGATCGCCTCTCTCAGCGCTCATGTCCAAGAACTTGAGTATAGGAAGCTTATGTTTGTCAGCGACGTTTAGTTTTCCGGCTTGCCTGGAGTATATATCGGCTTCTCTCCGGCTCTCAACGTTTGTGCTGATTTTCATGGAGCAGTAAGTTTCTTCCAGCCCGTTATCGTATCGTTCTTCATGCTTTCCCCATTCTTCTTGTTCATCAGGCCTGATGAAGCTCATCTTTTCTTGGGCAATCACGCTGAGTCCTCGCTCCTCGCCACCCTTTTGCATCTGTCTCACAATCTCCTCGGGCATATCGAATGCCTCGGCCAACAGGTTTGTATCGAATTCCTTGAGAACGTTGTGGAATGTTTCTTCTTCAAATCTGCCTCCTTCTTGCTGCCCCTTTTTCGGTACTCCGCCAGCCAAATAAAACGCCTTCATCATTTAAAACATTAATCAATCACTCGGAAGAAAGTTCCATTGTACGAGCATAAACATGCATGGAAATTAACAGAATCCTAAATTGTCATATATATATATATATACCCTGAATTTTTGGTCAAGTTGGTTGGCCTGATGGTTGAGATCATTGATAGAAATGGCAACAAGATCTTCTTTTCCAGCGTTATAGCACCAATGTACTGCACCAGCGGGAATGGCGACGATGTCTCCTTTACGAATACGGTGCACTTTCTGGTGCAAGTCCCTTTCACTTCCTCGCTCAGTTGTCTCCCATTTTTCTTTGCTTTCGCGTGTTCTCTGAGAACTTTCTGCGTGGTATGTTTCCGCACAGCCAGGGTAAGTTACACTTATGTACCCATAACCTGCAAGTTAACAATCCCATTTTCTTTACTCATCGATAATTCGATATAGACACGGGGTACTAAGTAATTAAAGGAGATAAAAAAAAAATGTACCTTGCTCGATGAAAACAAGGCGGGGATAGGGATGGAAATTGGGCAAAGAGAGCGCATTAGGCCGGAGGATGTTTCTCATGGCAACTACTCCAGCACATTGGAACTGGTCATCTCTTTCGTTCCATAACTCGGTCTCCCCGCCTTCAGAATTGATCCTCTTGGAGGGCTGCGCCGCCGTGATGCGCTGCAAACGGCATTGCTGCTTCTCAGTCAGCTGGAAAGGGGTTCTCTCGCCAAATGATGATGAAACCAGAAGTGACAGGGACAGTGCTAGCAGAAACCTGGGCACCATTGTCAAAAACCAAACAGTTCTTACAGTATGGTAGGAGATGGGAGATTTGAAGATTAAAGCGGTCCATTTTATAGGGCTGGTGGCAGTGAAATGTTCAATGTTTGCACTTGCTTCGGACACGTTCCACGAAGAGAAATGCATGAAATTCTATACGTGGTGAAGTGAGGATTTAATTTGCTTACACCTTTTGCATGGGGGAAACACTTGGCCAACTAGACCTAAATTATGTCTCATAATAGTTAGTGAGTGACCATACCACCTGTTTCCTTCTGATCATTTGTCATTACCATTAATGTTCAGAAATAGAGAATCTAATGTATGTTGATAGTTATAGGAATAAGAAAACACGCTTTCCACAAATACGTTTTTTGTATAGGTTAAATATGTGGACACTTGAATTCATTAGTAAGTTTTTTCCTAATTTTCCCGCAATAAGATTTCTTCTCTGCGGAAGTTCGGTTACTGAGATTTCTTCTTTCCACAAGATTTTAGCATGCTTTGCCATGGTATCATAGCCAGATTCTACCGTTATGTGTTGGACCACCCGTTCTGCCTATAATTAGGTCATTTATAAACTCAACGCTGCAGATGTTCATTCCTGGGCGTGGGAGGATGTGTTAGCCTATATTTGGGACACTCGCTCTGTCCATAATTGAATCATTTGTAAACTTCACGCTTCACATGTGAGGAGGTGTGTTAGTTGTCCCACACCGGTTGGATAAAATACCTGGAACTTGTATATATGATCTTGGATAATCCTCCCCCTTTAAGCTAGCTTTTGGGGTTGAATTAGGTACAAGTTCAAAAATAAATGTATTGCCAAATTAAGGAAACTCGGCCAAAAATAAATTGTTTTTTTAAAATAAAAAAAAGAAAAACTTTTTTTAGTTTATTAACAGAAAAAAATTTGTGTTCGACGGTCTCACGGGTCGTATTTGTGAGACGGATCTCTTATTTGGGTCATCCATGATTAAGTATTATTTTTTATGCCAAGAGTATTACTTTTTATTGTGAATATGAGTAGGGTTGACCCGTCTCACTCACAGATTAATATCCGTGAGACGGTCTCACATTAGACCCACTCTTATTAACAATATCTTACCTTTTCCGTGTTGGTCTGCTAAATATTTGAATTCATTAATTTTTTTCGGCGACGTGGTAACTGGTATCTAACCAAGCCATTAATTTGATCGAGATAATCAGAAAATAAAAATTAGTATATCAATTAATTTTAAATTTTGACCATTTTTTCCTACGCTTTTATCCAAATCGAAGCATTTACTTCACGTTTTGCGCTTAATCCATGGTTCGTACACTAAAAAAAAATTTGTGATTAGCGACGGAAAAAATCGTCGCTAATCAAATTAGGTCATTTAAAAATATTGTAATTGGTATTGTTGTTGAAAGTGTGTTCAACGACAACGGTTTAAAACCATTATCGTTGCTATATATTAGCGATGGGTTTTGACTAAATCGTCGCTAATTAGCAACGGTTTAGACATAATCCGTCGCTAATTTTTTAATTAAAAAAATTACTTTTATAATTTAATAAATCTAAAAAAAATTTACAATCTTTCTAAATTAATAATATTAATGATTTTAACTAACACTTAAAAATTTACCAAGAATTGAAACGAAAAAACTTACCCTAAATCGAAACTAAAATCTTATAGAGAGAGAAAAATTTATTGTAGATGTGGAAGGAGTGGAGGAAAATGGACCGAAAATGCGAGTATTTATAGACAATTTATGACAATTTTTGGTAAAATTGTCGCTCATATTAAACTGTCGCTAATTGTTTACTAAACCATCGTTATGAGCGACTGTTTATTAAACCATCGCTAATTTATTAAACTGTCGCTATTATCGACGGTTAAGCAAAGAACATCGCCATTGGCGCTTATTTTTGTTTAAACCGTCGCTATTTTAAAAATTGCAACAGTTTTATTATTTTAAAATAGCGGCGGTTCAAAAACCGTCGCTAATAGCGATTGTATTTTGAAACGTCGCAATTTTAAATTAGCGACGGTTTAATAAAATCCGTCACTATTTTAACAACGATGCACTAAAATCATTGTATTTTCTCCCGAAAAAAACACGCTAATCCACAACGGTTCACTAAAACCGTTGTCGTTTCTCCAAAAAAGCACTTTAATCCACAACGGTTCACTAAAACCGTTGTTGTTTGTCCAAAAAACACGATAATCCACAATATTTTTTTAAAACCGTTGTCGTTTGTCCAAAAAACACGCTAATCCACAAGGGTTTTAACAAAAATCGTTATCGTTTGTCCAAAAACACGCTAATCCACAATGATTTTTTTGTTAAAACCGTTGTTAAAAGTAAAAACACAACGTTTTCTAATAAAACCGTTGTCTTTTGAGTGTTGTTGAAAGCATATTTTCTTGTAGTGATTCTACACTTCATAGGGGGATAAGGTTTAGTTAAGTGTAGATAAGTGAGAGTAATGTTGAGATGAGTGACCTCCTCAGAAATTCTCTTGCGTCAAACTACTGACGTTGCACCACTTGATCTGGTTGGTTAGGTTAA
Source organism: Primulina eburnea (assembly GCF_022965805.1). Classification (NCBI taxonomy): domain Eukaryota; kingdom Viridiplantae; phylum Streptophyta; class Magnoliopsida; order Lamiales; family Gesneriaceae; genus Primulina; species Primulina eburnea. The sequence continues at coordinate 53,700,838 of NC_133101.1, forward strand.
CCGTAAAAGAGTAACGTTGGATATTAACAGTTAATATTATCTCTGCTGGAGATATGTCAGAAAATGTAAGACTGACCTCTTAAGAGATATGAGACAATATCAGCAGATATACACATCTCCCTGGATTCATGGGTCTAACAGTCTGACCCATTAATACCGAATTAAATAAGTACACCTTCCGCTGCCACAAATATAAAGAAATAAAGTTGCATATCGGCTAACGGCTATAGTTTTTGACATAATAGTAAATGTTTGATCTTATTTAAGATACTTTGTATTATATATAAAAAAAATCAAATTTTAGTTAATCAATTTTTTTTATTTCCGTTGTTTCATATATTTTCGTGAAAATAATTCTGCAATAGTTTGGCAACCCATACTAAAATTTGTGATAAATTATAAATATTATAAGATCAAAATAAAATATTTTCTTTATTTATATATGATGATATATTTATTATTAACTTATTTTTAAAATATTAAAATATTAGTACTTGTTGACATAAAAATATTGTATTTGATGTTTTCTAGGGTAAATCAAGATTTTATTATATAAGAAAAAAATATTATAAGGATAATTTTGTCTAATAATATATTAAGTAAGATGGAATGTTATTAAATTTTTTTTTGGAGTGTAAATATATAACATTACTTTTAGAAATTCACAAACTAAAATAGTAAAAACACTTTCAATTCTCCAAATTCAGCATTTTGCTTTCTCTATATTAATTATAGTTGTGCTCGATCGCGACCAATTTTAACGAACATAATTAACATGGAAAATAAATGCTTATTTGTTTCTCAAAGCACCTGTCATAATACATATTTGATCGAGGAAACTGTATTTATCCTAGAATTCTCTTTTTACTTCTTTCATACTTTTAATAATCACATCGTATTCATTCTCAATCTGTTTAAAATGAACAATTTTAATTAGTATTTAGATTATTTGCACACTTATAAAAAGCCTTTTACACTTAAATTTAAAGTGGGGTTGGAATCACAAGCCTATAAAATTTATATATTCTTCATTGAAAAATTAGGGAAAATAACTTGTTTTGTCCATTAACTTGTATAATTTTGAGTTTCGATCCATTAAGTTTTTAAATTTGTTTATGTACACTAAATTTTACATTTTGCCTATTTTGGTATAATTGTTGTCATGACATTGAATAATTCGGTAATCTCTGATGTTATGTCAATATTTTCAGTGTGATCGAAAAATGCTGATATGACGTAAAAAAATTGATGAATAGGTGGAGGTGTTTAGAGGGAGTGAATAAACATCTACAATTTTTTCTTCTTAAGTCTGGATAGCGGTGAGCTTAACTATTATTAGTATCTGAAGTCTTATCTCAACCTTAAAAGTTCAGTAGACAACTAGAATAATTGGTGCAGAATGAGTCCAGCAGAAATTTGTGAACCACGTTGACAATTAGTAGACTGTGAACAAAATGATAAGGAAGTGTATAACATAAAGTAAATCACATATAGATTGTCTATGAAAGCTCAAAATCTGAATATTTCTATGTTTCTCATTTTTCTATTTTCAAAATGTATCCATTATTAAAACACTTTGGTTTTACAATTTTTATAAACACCAACTTCAGTATGACATATACACTACTTATTGAAACTTTTAGCAACAATTTACAAAATAATTTTAATCAATTTCTGAAAAGAAAGACTTTTTATGTCAGTTACAAAATTCATACAATTATATGATGTAAATTTGAAATAATTGTGAGTGTAAGTTCATCATAGATGGTCTTTGAAAAAATCTGATATATTTTTGTGTGAATACTTGAATATTTTTCGACAAAGAATTGAGTTTTTGAAAAATAGTTGATCGTTAATCGATTGAGTGTCTAGAGAGTTTGTTGAATCCTGAAATTTTTTTTGTAGATAAATTCCAACGTTCTGATCTGAACGAATATAATTCATTTGTATCAAAAGTTATAACTGGTATAGTACTTAATGTTGTGTAATTCCAAATATAGTATGTGACAATTACATTCTTCGACACCGACATTCAACGACAATAATGTATTTGTTTGTATCCTTTGATCATCTCTGAACAATTAGAGTTGCTAATAGAATGTCTTCACAAATAAAGAAACAAATCTGATACTGATTGTTGGTCGTTTATATAGTTCAATAGACAATAGAAGTGTCTAATCACTAAGTGGAAAATATCTTCCTTAGTTTGTGTTAGAGTAGGTGCACGTCGAGCCAAGTGTTGGCCGACTGTTCACGATGAAACTCTTTGTATAAACGATCTTTATTTTAATAATATTTGAATTTATTATTTTGACAAATCTTTATCTGTATACCCATGCTAGTTGCATAGATAAAGCCCTTGAATATACAAATAGTAGAAAGAATATGAGATGCTCATATGATGAGTATCATGAAACTCATATTTGGAATACTGTATATTCTAAACCGTTCCTAGTCGATTCAGCCGCCACTAAGAAGGATAAAGGCCGCTCGAGTTAGAGACTAGTATCTGCGATGTGAGTACCATGTTTCATTGGTAGGGGACATTGTGATGTCCGAGCATGCAGATAGGTGCTCCTTGTAGAGTGCACTGAACAACCCTCCATAAAAAGACTTTCCAAGTGGTTCTCACTTATCGAGTGGAAAAGTCCTAGTTTATGGTTGTACACCATTAGTCCTTATGACCCGGGACAACATTGAGACTCTATGTGCTAGCGTTTCACTTTGACTTGTTTACCGACTCTTATGGGGTCATCAGGTGGCAAGGTTGGTGTTACGGCGAAACATATAGGAGTCGATGCATTGTAGCCGGGGATTCACCGCTTACCTACGGGTATGGATATCCTATGTGTTTTTCATGTATGTGTGGGTTGAAATCTCTGATCAGAGTATGGTGGTAATTATGAAAGGGGTTTCATAGATTACACCATCGATGCAACCACGACATGACACATAGTATCGATTCATTGACAACTCTCGATAAACCAATAGTTGTCGAATCGGTCGGGATATATGAGTTGAAGGGACCGTACTGTACGCTAACCATAATTGAATGGTTCTTGCAGGCACTATCATGTGATACCTAGGGAATCACGTAAGCGATGCTGCTAGGCGTTTAACGTGATTGGTTGGGTACTATCAGACTTGAGTTCTGACGTTCTTACTATCAAGGAGTTGATAAGTAAGAATGGAGCACTTGGGGTATGCTCGAATAAGGACATGTTTAGTCCGAATCACATAGAGATGTGAACCCACGGCTAGTTGTATCAATGAACCATTGAGGGCCACACAAGTACTAGCTTTGTAAATCCCGATGAGAAGTAAAATAGTTCAATGTGTTGAACGGATTATAAATGTGTTTATAAGCGTAAAGAAAAATAGAAGTATGACTTCTATGAGATAAATATAAATTTTAATTTATGGAAGTGTTCCTAGATTAAAATTTGGCCAAGTGAATAATGTATTTGAAAATTGTGATTTTCATAAACATTATTATGGACTAAATTAAAATAATTCAAGTGTTGAATTAATTAAACACTAGTGGGCCTATTAGAGTCCAAATAATTAAATTAATTCAAGTGTTGGATTAATTAAATTACAATGGGCCTTGTAGAGCCCAATTGGAATTAATTATTTAACTAGTGGGCTTG